>NC_136063.1:1437422909-1438622909 GCF_964261635.1 Lissotriton helveticus | reverse complement strand
TGGTGCCTCTGTCTTGGGTTTAGTGCGCCCCTTAACCAATACTCAGACTGCAACCTCGTTTAGGCAATGGCTGAATGGAAACTATAAGGGTGAGCGCAGGGCTGGGCGAAGGGGGTACTCCGATAGGGTCCACGCAGGCTCTGCCAAGCCTCAGAGTAAATTGTTGCTATGCCAGTCACCTTCTAGAGCCTCACCGCTGTTCAGCCCACTAGGTGTACCCCAGGGAGCCTTAAGGTGGATTGGTTAGGTACTCACAGTGCATGTGATCTGGTTCCAGGTGATTAGCTGGGGTCACTAAAGTCTTCTCACTGGACAGCACTGTAGTCGACTGGTGGGCCTCGGCCCTCCAGGACTGATCCTGCGACTTGGGCAAACCGCCTCCACAGCCCGTACAGTGGCATCTATGGTAACCCTGGGTGGAACAGTACGCTACGCTCGCAGAGTGGGCGTAGTTTGCACAACTATGCGCTACGCGAATTGCACGTAGCACAGAGCAAAAAGGGTAGCGTAGCACAGCGGGCATTTTTTGCTCGCTCCCAGTCCTCATAGTCAAGTTGGCGACCGCGAGCGAGCAAAATCAACATCCCGGCAAGACTTTTTCCTCATTCGCGATCGGCCACATCAAGTTGCCGATCTCGAGCGTGGAAAATAAACCTCCCGGTGAGATTCTCAACGCGGGGAGGTCAGGTTTCTCATTGCGAGTGGTCGCATATGCTAGCGATCGCTCGCGATGAGAAACTACCAGTCCACGTTGAGAAAGCTGCCGCTCGAGTACAAACTGCAACTCTACTTGAGCAGCAGAAAACGACCGCTCGCACTGTGCATGATGCAATTTGCAATGATTGCACAGTGTGGACAAGCATCCGGCACTGTGCAATCATTGTGAACAGCATTTTCCCTACCGCACTACGCAGTTCGCGTAGCGTGCGTAGTGCGAAGTGCACTTCACGTAGCTACGCGCAGGGCTACTATGCGAACTACGCCCACGGTTAGTCTATGAGAGCGTCTACACCTTCTTGCAGGATGGGCAGCAGGTGTAGTGCACACAAGGGGGCACCACAAGCACCTAGACGGCACCTCCACCAAACACATGCCGGCTATGGATATCCTCTTCTATGTAGTCATCAGTGGCTGGCCCCAATGGCAGTCCAGTGCATGTCCAATTTCCACGTGTCGCTCCAATCCCAAGTGCCAGGGGGGTTCGATAGATTACAGTGCTGGTGCAGCCCTGCATGAGTCCCGAGCGGCGCCTTCGATCACCCCAGTATCGGCCAGGCGGCAAGGCCGCATCCTAGCAGGCTCCAACTCCAGACTGCATCTGGTACTGCCCAGGCACAGCATAGGCCGCCCGTACAACATCCAATAGAGTGGCAGGTAAGAAGAGTGGCCAGAGGGTCCTCCCACCGGCCTGTGTCCATTTCGGTAGGCTCACCGCATCAAGTAAGCTCTCAGGCAACGCTGCAACGGCCTACTATCTCAGACCTACTCAGGCCACCACAGCGATGAGAGAAAGGGCTTCCACCAGTCCGCACTGGTTAGGGCCACCTGACTCCGTCTGTCGCAACGTCTGTCGGGGGTCTGGCACAATCTATGACTTCATCAGCCGTGTTCCCCTGCTCCAGTTTCCTTCATCACTGCAGGGTTTCCCTGCCTCCAGGCAGCTCCGCGTCAGCTGCCGCGCTGGTACCACCTTACATCCTCCGCAGGCCAGACCCACACCGGTGCCGGGCCCTCACTAGACTCTGCATCTACTCTCAGGCAGCGCTCAAGGCACATCAGTGGTTCAACACAACAGGATTGCGAGTTAGGAACAGGATTCTGATTCCTGGGTCAGGGAGAGTGTTGACTAAGTGATCACCATCTTGGGCAGCTAGCCACACCTCCGCCAACAAGCTCCCAGTCATGGTTTTTCCTAACTCATGTTTATGAAAACATTTTCTGCAGACAGATGAGACCCACAAATAGCAAGTTAATGTTCTAGTAGGTCGCAGTTCAGCAGACGATACAGCCAAAAGGCCTCCCCTGCTCAAGCTGCTAGAGTGGGAGGTTCCCTACACCACTGTCTCAGGATACGCGCTATAAATCAGTCCTCAATTACCCTCTGAGACAGATTCACCACCAAGTTCAGGATTAAAGAGAGGCAGCCAAGCAAAGTAAGACAGTCTCAATACCCATAGTACCACTGCCCTGTCCAAATAAAGGGCTCTCAGGCAGCACCCCACACTAGCGGCGTTGTAGAGCTAGAAATGGAAGCCTGCTGAGAAAGTCCCAGGGTCTGGCTATAGGTGCTGCTGGGAGAACAATCTGGGTGCTGTACATTCTATGCTGCTTGAAAACGTTGTGTTAGCTGTAGTTTCCTTTATTGCAGGCTTTGTTAGGTTTTTAGAAAATACAGCTGCACCTTCACAAATATGGGATGCTCGAAGTCCAATAAACTAGTAGCCTTTAGCCATGCTCCCCAAACATAGTAGCCTTGAAATGGAACAGAGAAGAGCACAGGGTATTTTCGAATGTTAGCACAAGGCCCACTTCCAAACTCGCCAGTGTTTACTTATGCTGCTTATTGAAAACTTGCTCCTTTCCTGAGATTTTAGCACAGGGAGGGATTACTGGGGATGCTGGAGGCTGCAAAAACAATGCTAGGATTTCAGCCACACGAGCTCAAAAAATGCTCCTTCACCCACGTCAGAATTTAAGGTGACACCTTAAGTTCTGATGTGGATGACGGAGCATTTTTTTAACCTGCATTAGGGCCCAAGGTACCGCTGCTATACCACTGTGATCTTGCACCAATTGTTTAATAGTCATGTCCTTGCTTTCATTGTGATTTAAAAAGGCAGTGCAACTTTATTATCCACTCAGAACAGATTCCTGATTTTGAATCATATCAATTATCTCTGAATGCTGTTGCATATTATTACTTTCAGCGTCTCACAGTTTTTGAATACTTTAAGGGCTATTTTTAAGAAAATAGCTACCATTAAGTGAGTGGTAGTTAGCAGAATCATCCCGGAGCGTGCCGTGGCCAAGAGGCTGTGAAGGAAAGGAAAGAAGGGGTGAAAAAACAACAAAACCTTTTTAACAAGTGAACAGTCTTTTTAAAGACCTGTGAAGTACTATGGTGCGGTCGCGAGAAGACCGACACCAGTCAGGGAAGCTGTCTAAGCCCAGGCTGACACACACATGAGGGGGCGGGGACTGGAGCCCTTTGAGCCAAATGGCTGTTGTGCGCCTGGTGGGAGAGGTGGCCCCACTGTGCAGTCCGGGAACCCGTACAATCCATGCTAATGAGGTCTGATCACTTGGGAACTAGTCAGCGCAATGTGAGTGCTTGGCATGGATGTTTTGACAGGTTTGTGAAAAAATGCAGGGGAGACAGCTACCTACAGATCTATACATTCACCCTTACAGTTCGACCGAATAGAGCACTGTGGAGAAGTATGGCTCAACAGTTAGAGCGGCAGACCCTGATGCAGAGGTCTGGCCCGGGACCAGGGTTCAATTCCCACCTCGGCGGGTCTTGGGCTCAATTTCCTCGGACCTGATAATTCTCGCCTCGTTGCCTATTCTAATCATGAGTCCTACTCTGCAGCTCTGGGCAATAGCTTGCTTAATCTTCACAACGGCCCCAACAGCGCTAGGATACCTAACTGCACCTTGGGGGTGCCCAGGAGTGGACGCCTCACAGGGAAAAGCCAGGAAGGGTTCCACAGCGGTATGCGTACAAGCGTCGGAGAGACCCCATGTGGGGTGATTCGGGTGCTATACAAGTACTACAATATTTACAACACCAATTAATCTCCTCCAGCAGAGCCCTAGCAAGCAATTGATTAAACTTCTTCAAAATGGATTCCCTCCCAGTTATTGCCCTCCGAGGTCTCTCCTCTCGTATATTGACAGTGCCCTCACATAACAACCGAGCGCATGTGTGCATTGTCAATTTAAATAAATGTGGAAAAATACTAGCTGTAGCATCATCTTTTGCTTGTAGCAAAAATAAATGTGGGTAAATACAGAAAAATTGCCCCAAAAATAAATATGGATAAATACAGACGGAAATGACAAAAAATAAATACCATAAAACCGGGAGCCCTAATTGTAAGACAGATGTAGAATTTGCATTAACATACAGTTTGTGTGTTTTTTCTCCAGGATGGTGCCAGTTCACCAGCACTCCCCATGTGCAGACTTGGCATCGCTGTGTCCTGCCTCTTCAAACGAATGTAGCTTGGCAGAAAAATGCTCGTGAAATGTTATTCTGCCGCCAAACTAAGGCTGAGTCCTTCAAAAGCAGCATAAATCTGATATTGGGTGTAATATGTGACCAGAGCAAAAACATTGCACAATGAAAACAGTACTTAGTGTGCTGATTGTTACTTTATTACCGTAATAAACTGGTAACCATGTTGTCTACCTTGTTTCTCTCTTGTGGCCCATAGACGGTTAGCCTCTTCCTCCTCCCAGGCCAGGCTGATTGCTATAATTAGCATATACTTTATGTACAACCATTATAGAGAAAATGGTAAATCTTTTCACAGGAATTTTGGGGAAGTTTGAAATAAATGTTGCATTTTATAACATACATTGCCTCTGCACAATATTGATATTTTTGTGAGTTTTCACTTTATGTGCTAGGGCTTCAAGACAAAGTTAAAAAAAATGGTTTATGTGGCGCTATTTCTGTTTCTGTTGGTGTGACCTATTTGGTGGACATTAACCATCAGCCAAACGTTCTATTTGTTCTGGAGCTTGAAGGAACACGTATGTCTTTTGTATGCAAGAACTGTGTTCTAAAGTTATTCAAAGGTAGGGGTGTTGCTACCTGAATGTCGGCACACCTCTTATTTAACTAAATTTACCGCCAGTCTTGCTGTCAAAAAGTGGGGTCAGGACAGGGTGTGGCAACTTCACTATCTGGAAACTCGCAATGACGGGGGTCCAGCCCATGTATTGCTATGGCTTCCCTGTGCGCTGGTAACATCTAAGGATGAACTTTGATATTACCGGGACATATCCATTCTTGCAGATATGCCCTAACATGGGTATAGTGCACCCTGCCTTAAAGATGTAAGGGTGACTTACCTATACCACATGTAGTGCTGGCTGGCATGGCACAGGAATGTGTGCCATGCTGTCTCTTCGATTTTCTCCGCACCAAGACATAGAGGTTGTAATGACAGTTTGCATGAGCTTGGTGATTGGCCCCTTGGGGTGGCACATTTTTGCTGCAGCACTTTTGTGCCCTCTTCAGGTCCAATGCCCTAGGTACCAGGGGTACCATTTACTAGCAGCTTACAAGGGGCCTAAAGGGGGTGCCAATTGTGGAACAATCGTACAATTTATGGAAATAACACTGGTGCTGCGGACCTGGTTAGTAGGAACCCAGCACACTTTCAGTTAAAGTTGCACCAGGCACCAGGTGAAAAAGTGTGTGGGGGCACTGCAAGAAAAACCCAGTCTCCTACAGTGAGAATAAATAAGAGTGAGTGAGAATGGGTGTGAGTTAGGGAATGTAAGTGAGCATGAGTGAGAATGTGATGTTATGCTTATGAGTCTGCAATTGGCACTGGCATACAGAAGGCACCGTATGGCAAAATACTAGTGCTGCAATACTGTAGGTAATTCTTGGCATTATTTGCACCTATGACTAAATTCTTGCACTGGGACACTAACTGTAATATTTGGCATATGGGACGCACATGTCACAGTTCTGTCACTGGCATACTGCAGATATAACAGGCACCTGTGACAAACATTTAACACTGAAATACTGGAGGTACTGGAGGTATGGGCAACCCGTGGAAAAATGCTGACAATAGTACACTTAACAGCATTCTTGATGTGTGACCATCTGTGGCAAAATGCTGGTTCTACCATGTTGGAGGTATGTCTTGGCATAAGCAAGTGCAAGGGTGCCATATTTGAGGGGAAACCATGCCAAACGTTGGCCCTAACATACTAGAAGTAATTTTTACATAATGGTCTAGCATGGTGCTAGGGTACAGCATTTGACTAGGCAGAAACTGCGTTCTTTCACTGAAAAGGGTGCTTGTATTGCACATCTCTGGCTTTGTGGAAAAGCTTTTGCTAAATACACTAGGTCTGTGTTTGTTAGCCAAGTAGCCAATAGGTCTCGCCTTTGGGAACTTATAAGTTTTTAGCCATGCAACAGTTGATGTTATTGCACCAAGAATATTGTGCTGCATAACTAAATACTTATAAGGTCCCAAAAGCGAGACCTATTGGCTATGCCAATGCTTGTTGTTATCATTTGCAAATACAAGAATTTACTGTGGTGCTTCAGTTGTCCCGTAACAGTTTTGAAGCTTACACTTCATTGGCTGGATCTTACTACCGTAACAGCTGTTCTCATCAACCTACCTAGAGCAGATAGTGTCACTCAATATGGTGTATTTTCAATATGCTAAATATATATTCTGAATATTGTGACTCGGAGACAACATATACACTAGTAAGAAAAGTCTCTATCATTTTCACAGGACTCCTCCTTCTAACCTAGTAAATGCCTACATGGAAGAAAGTTTAGTTTTTAGTGCTTTGGAAAGAACTCTGGGATTCCTACCAGACTTTGTTTTAAGACTGTTCTACTATGTTAGCTATCATGAAACACTGTTGTAAATAATAATAATAATAACCTTGAATTTGTAAAGCGCACAGCTACCTCCGAAGTGGTTTCCCAGCGCTGGGGGCCCTTGAGAAGATTAAGTGAGCTATTTCCCAGAGTCTCATGGTGCTGGGCTGACCTGCCACCAGCACCGGGGATCGAACCGTGAATCCCGGAGTCAGGCACCTTGGCTGCTGCGGAGATGTGCACGCTAGAAATGCAAGTGCATCCCTGTTTATAAGGCACAGCCTTGGTTTTTAGAAAAAATCCAATAGTTGTTGATAAAGTTTTTTTAATTTTTTTTATTTGGCTTGTATTTTTATCAAAGTTCTTTGAGTTAAGTAGATGAAATTAGGGGCGTGGCTTAGGAGCCTTCGGAGATGGCCACGACTCACGGGAGCTCTGCCGGGACGTAGGAGTCCGAGCTGCCTCCAGGACTTCATTTTCATCTTCGGACCCGGAGTTTGGCGTTTTCCGGCGTCGGACAGGATGCTGCCTGCCTTGCTGCCACGACAGTCGCTTTTTGTAAGCATTTCCCCCTCATTTTAATGTTTATTGCTGCTGCTCTTCTCAGCAGCGTCACGGCCGCCATTTTGTTTTTCGGCGCGTCCGCATTTTCCCGCTTACACTCATCTCCTGATGCTTTTACCTCACAATACCTCAGTAAACCCTCTACTTTTCGGCCATAAGGTTGGTTTCTTCCTCTCTTTGCCCTGCTTTTGCCGTTTTTGAGTATCAGTGAATTTCATGGGTGTTTTTTAAGACAGAATTCGCAGTATTTATCTTTATTTTCACCAGTTGGTTATCGCACGCCTGTATCGACTACGCAGTGGTTTTCCTCTCATTTCTATGATGGCTAAGGCACGTACTAACCGCAATGGGTCTTTTCAGCTGAAGGAAACAAATTTGGAGGACTTTAATCCTTTTAATGCCTTACAAGACTCTCCAGAGGATTCTCTCACGGACACTGTTAACTCTAAGGGGTCTGCTTCTACGGTGTCCCGCTTGACCACTAAGCAAACCACTAAAGCGCCCCTTAATGTACCAAATGCATCCTCTGTACAAGGCAAACGAGTCAAGGTGAATCCTCCATCTCCACCTCCTACATCATCCTCTTTGGCTTCCTCAGATCTCATTCTTGAAGAACTACGTGCCCTTAAACCCCACATGGAGGAAACTAATCTGCGTCTGCTTAACTTAGAATCCAACTGGTCCATCACTGAACAGAAGGTCGGAGTGTTGGAAAATCGTGTTGATCTTATTCAAGGTCTTACGGATCAGATTCCACCCATATCTAAGGAGATCGCACTGCTTAAACAACAGGTTGAACAGTTAGAAAACCGCAATAGGCGTAATAATTTACGCATTTATGGCTTAGTAGAGGGTTTGGAAGGTCCAACACCGATTTCCTTTTTTCAAACCTTTTTGCCAACGCTTCTTGGCCTACCTGACTCTCCAGTTCTGAATATTCAGCGAGCACATCGACTTGGTCCAAGTACATCATCTTCAGCTTCTTCTCCTAAGCCTAGGGGAGTTATTTTGTACTTTCTTGAATATACTGACCTCCTTCGTGTGTTGCAAGCTGCTAAACAACGAGGGAAAATCATTTGGAATGGCTCTACACTATTTTTTGCTCAGGACTACGCTAAGGCTACGGCGGATCGACGTAAGAAATTCCTGGATATGAGGCCGGCGTTGCGCAGTTTGAATGCAAGATATGGTTTATTCCATCCATGCCTTTTCAAGGTGACATATCACAATAAAACTACCACTTACGAAGACCCTGCTCTTCTCCAACGGTTCCTGAATAGCTGCAGAGTGGATTCAATGGACATTCCTCAGCCATGAAGTCTGATGCCTCCTTAACTTGAGTTGTTCGACTTCCTTGCTCTCCTTATGTCTCCTGTAGTGTCTCTCTGTATCGGTGGTTTTTGTCTTTCATTTTGTTGATACTTATTGTTTGACGTAATTCCTCACCTTTATGGAGGTTAAGGCTCTGCTTGTGTTTCTTTTATAGGCTCCGTTGTAAGTTTTTCCCCCGTTACTCAAGTTTTTTCTCTCCCTGTTTTCTTCTTTTCTAGGTGGTTTCGTATATGGTCCCAAACTGTTTTTTCCTCTGCTGCGATGTTTCCTGGGGTTGTTTCCCTCTCTGCCGTCTCGTCATGGAGTTTACCCGTCTTTCGTTCCATCTCCCTCATGTGGCTTCACCATCCCTATTTTTTCTGTTTCCCTGTGGTATGTTTCTCATATATTGTATTTCTCTTATTTTTCTTTTGTACTCTTTCTTTTTCTTTTTTCTCCTTTTTCTCTCTTTTCTCTTCTTTCTCTTCCTTCTCTCTTTTTCTTTTGTCCTTTTCACTCCTTTCCTTTCTCTTATGTTGCTATCATCTTCTTTTCTATGCTACTTTCCTTCCTTTGTTTTCTTTCACATTTCCGATCTATATTCCTATATCTTTTGCTCCTATTGCTACTGTGTGGTTGAATTGTATTTTATGCTGGTTATTCCTGTTATTTTTGCTACATATTGTGTTCTTCGAGTTTGCTGATAAGCTTAAATGTCTATTAATGTAATTTCATGGAATGTCAAAGGTTTGGGGTCCCCAATTAAGCGACAACGTGTTCTTTCCCATTTATCACATTTGAAGGCTGATATAGCTTTATTGCAAGAAATTCATGTTAAAGATGTTGAAATATCTAAGTTACGCCGTAACTGGGTAGGTCATGTTTTTGCCTCTCCAGGTTCGGGGAAATGTAACGGGGTTGCAATTTTATGTCATAAACGTTTAAGCATTCAACTTCTTTCCCAGGATACTGATACGGATGGTAGATGGGTGGTGGTTTCGTTATTAGTTAATAAAATTCCTTTGACCATTTTCAACTTATATGCCCCCACTGTTCCAGACAAATTGTTTTGGCCATCCATCCTTCAATCCTCTATGAATTATACTGACGACTACTTTATTCTTGGAGGAGATTGTAATATGATTGTAGATCCATTTCTAGATAGGAAATCCACGTCTCGTTTCTCCCATTCTCAGGTTCATACTCAATTCACATCCACTATTTCACAAAGGTCTCTTGTTGATTCCTGGAGGCTTTCCAATCCCACTTTACAAGAATATACATATTTCTCACCCGTCCACTCCTCCCAATCAAGAATTGATTATCTCTTTATTTCCAAGAATCTCACACAAGATATCACTCATTCTGACATTGGGTCCATACTAATTTCTGACCATGCCCCTGTTTCATTAGGTCTTGATTTACTCCCTCCAGTTAAAGGCACACGAAGATGGCGATTTAATAATGCCCTCCTTTTGGATACATCTTTTACCTCCGCTTTCCTTGACTTTGCTCCACGCTTTTTTGCAGAAAATGAAACACCACACTCTTCTCCTCAATTAATTTGGGACACTTTTAAAGCTGCTTCTAGGGACTTTATTATTTCTTATGTTGCCAAGAAACGTCGCCTTGCACGCCAGTCTTTATCTTCTTTGACTTCCCAGATTAAACAACTGGAGCTTTCTTATCATTCAACCAAATCTCAATCGGTCCTTCCCCAACTCATTAATGCTAAACTTTCTTTTAATAAATTAACTACCAACTCGGCCAACTTGTTTTTACTTAAGTCTAGCGCTAAATTTTATTCTGCCCAAAACAAGGCTGGGAATGTTCTTGCCAACTATCTTAAAGTCAAAAAAGAACGAACAAAAATTGATTCGATTGTTTCTTCTTCTAATACTACACTCCATAAAGATGAGGATATTTTAAATGAATTCACTGCTTTTTACCAAAATCTTTATACTCCAGAATCTCCTCCCGTACCCTCCGATATTGATCGGTACTTATCCTCTATTCCTCGTCCTCAATTAGCTGATGTTGATTTTTCCTCTTTAGATAAGGATATCCTCCCCAAAGATATTTTAGATGCCATTCATGTACTTAAAAAAGGTAAGGCGCCGGGTCCCGATGGATTTTCTATAGAATTTTACTCTCATTTTTCTTCTTTTCTTGTGCCCAAACTTTACCAATTATTTAGCTTTTTTATATCCTCTCAAAAATCCGAAGGTACTTTCCAAGAAGCTCTCATCTGTCTCCTTCCTAAGGACAACAAAGATCATACCCTTTGTAAAAATTATAGGCCTATTTCTTTAATTAATTTAGATTACAAAATATTTGCTAAGATTTTGGCTCTTCGTTTGGATAAAATTATTCCACTTCTGATAGGTCCGGAACAATGTGGCTTCATTAAGGGGCGTCTTCTCTCGGATAACACTCGCCTTTTCTTTAACGTTCTTAGCAGGTCCCCCACTTTCAAACATTCCTTAGCTGCGATTGCCTTGGATGCAGAGAAAGCTTTCGATAGAGTTGATTGGTCCTTTATGCTTCCTACCCTCTCTTGGTTTGGTTTCGGCCCCAAATTCATATCTTATATCTCCCTATTATATTCCTTTCCTAGGTCTTTTATTTTTGCTAACGGTCTTGTTTCTTCTTCTTTTCCCCTTTTTCGTGGTGTTCGTCAAGGTTGTCCTCTTTCTCCTTTACTTTTTATCCTTGCTTTAGAACCATTTTTGTCAAGAATTAGATTAAATAACGATATCTCGGGTTTTCCATATGGAGACGCGCAATTAAAGCTATCTGCTTATGCAGACGATATTCTTCTGTTTCTTTCTCATCCTCAAACATCTATTCCTTTTTTTTTAGCCGAAGTTTCTTCCTATGCAACAGTCTCTGGCTATAAACTTAATGTTGATAAGTGTGAAATTCTCCCTCTTAATAAATATTGTTTCCATGCTGATTTTTTACTTTCGTCTTTTCATTGGAGTCCTAATAAAATCAAATATCTAGGTCTTGAATTTACTCCTTCTATCAAAGATACAGTGGCTTTAAATATTAAAAACTTAATTGCCATTATAACAACCTCCACGACTAGATGGCACCCCCTCTTTTTATCCTGGTGGGGCAGATTAGACTGTATTAAAATGATGTTGGTTCCGGTAATTTTATTTTTTCTTTCTAACCTTCATGTTAATCTCCCCAAGTCCTGTTTTAAAACCATCTATTCTGTCCTTTCAAAATTCCTATGGCAACACAAAAAAGCTAGGATGTCTTTTACCAAACTTAAACGTCCCAAGTTTCTAGGTGGAGTTAACTTTCCGGATTTCGCGTCCTATCACTCCTCATTTTTCCTTTCCCATTCCACTTCTTTTTTATTAGTCTCGGAGTCAGGTTTTTCCTCACTTCCCATATGGGTTGCAATTGAATCCTCCTTCTTCCACGCTTTTACTTTCAAAGAATTTATTTCTCTTTCTCGCGTCCCATCTAAGATGTCTCTTCCTATTCTTAAAACTACTAGGAAACTCTTCTCGCCTTTTTTCCTTAATGGTCTTGACAATCGAGCTCAATTTTTGCAATCTCCCATATGGTACAATCCTTCTGTTAAAATTAATAACAGAACATTTTTCTGGAAGGATTGGCATTCACGTGGTCTTTTTTGGGTTCATCAATTCTTTCAAGATGGCCTTTGCCTTCCTTTCTCCTCCCTTCAATCTCTTTTTGCTCTCCCTCATTCCTTTCTTAATAAATATAATCTGTTACGCGTGGCTCTTCAAACGTCATATAATACTTTTCTTACTCCTTCTTCTCTCCCTGTACCCTCTTCTCTCACTCTGCCTTTCCTTTTGTCTTCACCTTCGGCTTCACAAATTTATAAAAAAATTCATGATTTTCCTCTAGTTAGAGATAAATCCACGACAGAACAAGTTTGGGAATCTAACTTGGCTGATACTTTTTCTACTTCGTTATGGCATGACATATGGAATAAAATAAGAAGATCTTCTAGAGCAGCTAATACTACTCAGACTTTATTTTATGTTTACAATAGGCTTTTGATCACTCCTGCCCGATTGCACACTATTGATTCATCTATCCCATCCACGTGTTGGTCCTGCTCCAATCCATGTGTAGATCTCAAACATATGCTTTTCACTTGTCCACTTATTCATTTATTTTGGTCTAAAGTATGGCAGCAAATCAATTCCCTTTTTTCTACACACTTTCCTTATTCTATCACTCACATTTTCCTAGGTAGCTTATCTGATATATGGTCTTCTCTGACCATTAATACTTCTATTATCGACCTGCTCTTGGCAGTGGCTTTTCAGCAGATCACTAAATCTTGGAAAGATACATCGAACGTCTCTTTTCAAGCTTGGTGGTATGGTGTCTGCTATAACCACAGATTGGATAGAGCTTATGTCTCCCCCCTATCTCTTGCTATTAAACGTGACCTCTTATGGATACCGATTACTAATTTTCTTGATATTTCTGCTTCTTCCCGTTCCTTACATACTCCTGCTATTGAGGAAGTCCCCAAGCCTTCATGATGTTGATATTGTTTTTATAGAATTGTATGTTTGTAATATATACACATTTTTTCATTGTTTTCATTGTTTACAGTGAATAATTTTACTTAGCAACGTTTATCTCTTTAGATATATCTTAAACACTTTGCATAATGATCTGTTTTTGTTTTCCTGCCCCATCCCATTTCTTTCTTTTTCTCTTTCCTTCTTTCTTTCTTTCTTTCTCTCTTCTTTTTCTTTTCTTTCTTTCTTCCCTCCCTTTCCCCTTCCTCATATTGTGCTATAATACTTTATATTTGATTTCTGTTTACTTTATTTTATGATCATACTGTATGTTTTCTGATTGCAATCTTTTCCTGAAATAAACTTCCTTAAACTAAAAGTAGATGATATTAATTACATATCATTCATTTCCATTTCTTGATGAAATAAACGTAGTGGTTTTCACACAAAATACACCTCCAATGCATTTCGGGCAGTCCTTGCCCTTTGTCAAGGAGTACTAAAAAATGAGGAAAGATATAGCATACTGTCATTAAGCTCAGAAAGTTAATAAAGTAAAGACAGTGCCAGAAGAGATTCGAATAGTGCTCGTGCTTAGGAAAGATGTCTAGGACCCGTGAAGGCGATTAATAAACCCATGTGAACACATGTGATCGAGTCGATTTGGGTGTGTGGTTGTCAAGTGCCTAGATGCACCCTGATAAGAGCGCCCTTAAAGACGATCAAGTTCATAAAGACTACATGTCCCAGAATCCTTGGCGCGGGGGGGGGCGGAGAATAAAAGGAGGAATCCGACAACGTTGCACGTCGGATATTTTGGCTCCGGACCTGGTGTGGTGAGCTGCGTTTCTCAGAGTTCCTGTTGACGGTCTTGTGTTCGTGTTCTTGTGCTATCAAGCTTCCACCTTATCGTTTCAGCAGAAGAGTCTTGTTTCTATCGGCTCGGTTAGTGACGGTAATCCCTCCTTCCCGTCTTGCGAGTCTGTGTTCCAGCACGCATTCAGGCTCTGCAGGTTTGTGCGGGGAAAGATTACCGGGTACAGTTTGAATCATCACGCCTTGTGAACTCAACAAGGTGTTTTCTATTTGTGCTGGCTGCTTAAGTCCCCGGCGTCCCCGTTGGCAGAGCCTTCTTGCACCGGCTCGTGCGGGGAACGCCCAGCTTGTCATCCACTCCTTCGGCGCCCCTGTTGGCTGAGCCTTCTTGCACCGGCTCGTGCAGGGTGCGCCACGCTTTTACCATCATTGTGTTTCTACGGCGTCCCCGTTGGCAGAGCCTTCTTGCACCGGCTCGTGCGGGGAACGTCCAGCTTGTCATCTACTCCTTCGGCGCCCCTGTTGACTGGGCCTTCTTTCACCGGCTCGTGCAGGGTGCGCCATGTTCCAGTAAACGGATCTGAAGTCCTCATTTCAGGTACTATCGTTTATTATAAAAGGGTGACGTAACCCGTTCTATTACTTCATTTCTTCTTAATTACTGTTACAGTAGATACATTGTTCGCACTATTGGGATGTTGTACGTTCTTGGCTACCATCAGAGTAAGCATGGTATGTACTTAACTAATTTCTCGCATAAGTGTCAGTCAGGTCGGTTCCACACTAAGCCCTTATCTGCTTGTTTATTACAGGTGGAATACACATACGCTTCAGACCTATACCACGGACCAAATAGTGGGGGAAGAGACGTATCTTCAGGGCCTACCTTTAGTTTTGTTACAGGTATAGGGTGCAGGGTATTTCTAAGTATTGTAGTGTCTAGACCATATCAAGAATCGAGACGATTATTCTTTTCTTTTTTTGTCGTTACAGTTCTCCCTCCCTGCTGTTCCCTTCCTTTCCTTCCTGTTTATTATTTTGTCCTTCTGCCCTCGCTTGATCCTTCCTGGACCCAGGCTATAATAGCCTTCTGGGTTCGGTTAGATCAGGAGGTGGCCTTGTCACATCAACCTGCTGATTCCGAGGACTTGGAGGATAACAGAATATCCGACCCAAGGTTACACGTCCTCCCGATCAGGGTTTTTTTTGGGGATAATGGCCACGTTGGATGACGTATTAGCAGCCTTGGTGTTAGTACAGGAAGAATTACATTCGTCTAAACAGGAGACAGCTGAGTTACGCACTAGGCTGGATAGCATCCAAAGAAACCCCTTTAGTGCAGGTGCATCAGGAACGCCTCCGCCCAGTTCTGTAGTGGTAGAAATGCCAGCCATCATACCTTTGGCCAATCCCGAGAGATTCAAGGGCGATGCGGGTTCCATACAGGTATTCCTGACCCAAGTCACCTTACACTTTTCTTGCAAACCCAGATCCTTTCCCACCAATCAGGCCAAGGTGGCCTTTTTAGTATCATATTTAGCCGGTGATGCTGCACAGTGGGCAGTTCCTTTGATTCAAAGAAATGATCCCATCATTCATGATTGGGAAGCATTCAGGGATGAGTTTGTAAAGGTTTTTGACAGAAGGGCAGATACGTATACAGCAGATAGAGAGTTGTTGCTTCTGAGACAGGGCACTCAAGACTTGTTAACGTATTTAAACTCATTCAGGAGGCTAGTCACAGAAACCAAGTGGCCGGAAGCCAAACAAGCTTCCTTGTTTCATCAGGGTTTAAGTGAAGAAATGAAGGACGTCATTGCCCAAATCGACCCTCAACCGGCTACGTGTGAGGATTTGATAAATCTGGCAATGCGCTTAGATCACAGGATGAGGGCCCGCAAGGGAGACCATAAGGAGAAGAGCAGAACAATCCCTGCTTTTGTTTCATCCAAAACTGCTGATAACGCTCCTGCTTCAGGAGCTGAACCAATGGACATAGGGGCGGTGAGAGCCGCGTTAACCCCGGCCGAGAAAGAACAGAGAAGAAAGAACGGGCTCTGCCTGTATTGTGGCAAAAAGGGGCACTTCGTTCGAGAATGCCCTGTTAAGCCTAAGGTGTCTAGATACCGTTTCAATAAGGGGGCATCTGTAGTGGGGGATAAACCGACGGAAAACTAGAGGGCTCCGAGGGTAATGAAGGGGTTCCTTGGAGTCGGTCAGTCATCCCTTCACTTTTGAACGATTTTGTGGGAAAAAATCATCTGTTCATACAGATAAAGTTATTTGTACAGTTGGAATGGGTTGAGGTGCAGGCCATGGTTGATTCAGGGGCCACAGGTCTGTTCATGGATACTACAGAGGCTAGAAGACTTGGTATACCCCTCGTTTCTAGGTCTGTCCCTGAAGAGGTATACGCAGTTGATGGAAGGAAATTAGACGTAGGCCCCATTAGTTATCAAACAGAAGAGACAGACATGATATTCGGCAGTCACCAAGAAAGGGTCACGTTTAGTATCATCCAGGCACCTCATTATGGTCTGATTATTGGGATACCTTGGTTGAGGCTGCACAACCCTGAAATAAATTGGGAAGAAGGTATTGTGACCATGAACTCCCCATATTGCAGAGAGCATTGTTATGAAAACATTCCCAGACCGTCCTTCTCCTTGGCCAACAGTGTGCATGTAGCTACAGCAGCCGAAAAGGAAGTGAGGTTGCCTGATGTGTATCATGAATTTTCTGGGGTGTTCGATGAGGTGCAAGCTGAGGTGCTCCCTCCTCATCGACAATATGATTGTCAAATCGATCTAGTCCCTGGAGCAGTCGTGCCTAGTGGGCGTTTGTATACACTGATCGAGCCTGAGAACGCTCATTTAAGGGAATATTTGGATAAATTGGTTAGGTTAGGGTTCATCAGGCCTTCCAAATCACCCGCTGCGTCCCCTCTTTTCTTCATACCTAAAGCTAACGGAGAATTGAGGGCGTGTGTTGACTTTAGAGCCTTGAACGCAGTCACTGTAAAAAAACGCTACCCCCTTCCTCTCATCCACGTATTATTGGAACAAGTAAAGACCGCCATCATTTACACCAAACTGGATTTAAAGGGTGCCTACCATCTAGTGAGAATGAGGAAGGGGGATGAGTGGAAGACGGCCTTTAAAACCAGATACGGCCTCTATGAATATTTGGTCATGCCTTTTGGGCTATGCAACGCCCCGGCGGCGTTCCAGTATTTCTTGAACGATGTGTTACGAGAGATACTGGACCTTTACGTAGTCGTCTATATTGATGACATACTGATATACTCAGAGTCAGTGGAGTCACATATCCAGCATGTCAAGGAGGTTCTAAGAAGACTACAACAGCATAGCCTCTATTGTAAATTGAGCAAATGCGACTTTCATGTCACCACGGTCAAATTTCTGGGGGTGATGCTCAGCCCCCATGGACAAGAGATGGCAGAGCGAAAGATCAGAGCTGTCAAGGAGTGGCCTGTGCCCCAAAACATCAGGGACATTCAGTGCTTTCTTGGTTTCGCTAATTTTTATAGACGCTTCATCAAGCAGTTTTCACTGGTGGTGGCGCCCATTACACGTCTGTTGAGGAAGAATCAGCCATTCAGCTGGACACAGGAGGCTGATGAGGCTTTCCAAATGTTGAAGGCGGCTTTTGTGTCAGCGCCGGTGTTGGCGCATCCTGACCCAGAGAAACCCTACATCGTAGAGGCAGACGCCTCCGATGTTGCCATAGGGGCCATTCTCTCGCAAAGACATGGATCAACAGGGCAGATGCATCCTGTTGCATATATGTCTAAGAAACTGAATGGGGCCGAATCCAACTATTGCATCGCCGAAAAAGAACTGTTGGCGATAAAGACGGCATTTACCGAATGGAGGCATTTTTTGATGGGAGCAAGACACATGGTGACTGTATACACAGATCACAGGAATCTACAGTATATGACATCAGCTAGGCTCCTCACACCGAGACAACTCCGGTGGATGTTGTTCTTTTCAGGTTTTCATTTCACTATTACTTTCCGTCCTGGGGTAGAGAATAGGAAGGCTGATGCCTTAACCAGACAGTCCTCGCTGAAAACACCAGAAATAGCGGGGGAAAGGGCCATAATTGATCCAGCAAATAGGATATGTGTTATTCAACCAGACGCATTCTTGCAGGGAATCCGCTTGGGTATCAAGACCGTGTTCTGGAGGGATTGGATACGCATGCATCCTGAATGGCTGATAAAGGACGGATATCCAGTAAACAACGGACGGTTGTTGGTACCCACGTTGCCTCTTCGTAAACAGGTGTACAAATGGTGCCATGAGTCACCTAGTGCAGGTCACATGGGGGTGGACAAAACCATCGATCAGCTCCTAAGGAGGTGTTGGTGGCCCTCCTTGAGAACTGACGTTAAAGGATGGGTTTCCCAATGTGCGGTGTGTGCAACAGCAAAGACGGATCATAGACGCCCGGCTGGGCTTCTTCAACCGTTACCCACTCCATCTGTTCCATGGGAACGCGTTTCTTTGGATTTTGTGGTGGGTCTACCGAAGGATCAAGGGTGCACGGCGGTGCTGGTGGTTATATACTATCTGACTAAGATGGGCCATTTCGTTGCATGTCCACAGGTTCCTTCGGCTAGTCAATTGGCAGGGTTATTGATGGAAAACGTCGTTCGCCTGCATGGACTTCCGTCTGTTATAGTCTCTGACAGGGGCTCTCAATTTACAGCACGTTTTTGGAAGGCGTGGTGTTCATGTTTACATATCGAGACGGCCTTATCCACCAGCTTTCATCCCCAAACCGACGGGCAGACCGAGCGTCTCAGACAAACGCTGAAACAGTTTCTGAGATGCTATGTGGACCAGGGAAAAGACAACTGGGTGAAATATTTGTGGCTAGCGGAGGTGGCCTATAACAACTCCACTCATTGTGCCACTCGGGTCTCCCCCTTTTATTGTACTTATGGGCGCCATCCACGTTTTCTACCTTTTCTCCATCCTCATGGGGAACAGACGGTGCCCGATGCGGCCGAGAGGGTATCTCACATCAAGGACACGTTGGTGAAGGCACAAGCCAGTCTCCAGGCTTCTAAGGTGGCTTACAAGGGAGCAGCGGATAAGCGCAGAAGACCGGGTCCGCTGTATCAAGTGGGGGATCTGGTATGGTTGTCCACACGGAACATCAGATTCAGAAAGTACAGTGTATTCAACCCGAAATACATCGGCCCCTTTCCCATATTGCAGCGTGTCAATCCAGTGGCCATGAGACTCAGATTGCCAAGGCATTTGCGGATGCATCCGGTGTTTCATGTGTCGCTATTGAAACCCTCTTTGTCTCCGCGGCGTCAGCCTCCTCCTCCGGTTGCATCTCCAGACGGCCCAGAATACGAGGTGGATGGTATCCTGGATTCCAAGCGACGGGGTAGAGGCCTGAGTTATTTGGTCTCCTGGAAGGGGTATGGACCTGAAGAAAACTCTTGGGAGCCGGCGTCAGGAGTTCATGCTCCGCGACTGGTGGCAGAGTACCATAGACTTTTCCCTATGCGTCCTGGTCCTTTGGGGCGCTCTCGGTGAAGGGGGATGTACTGTCAAGTGCCTAGATGCACCCTGATAAGAGCGCCCTTAAAGACGATCAAGTTCATAAAGACTACATGTCCCAGAATCCTTGGCGCGGGGGGGCGGAGAATAAAAGGAGGAATCCGACAACGTTGCACGTCGGATATTTTGGCTCCGGACCTGGTGTGGTGAGCTGCGTTTCTCAGAGTTCCTGTTGACTGTCTTGTGTTCGTGTCCTTGTGCTATCAAGCTTCCACCTTATCGTTTCAGCAGAAGAGTCTTGTTTCTATCGGCTCGGTTAGTGACGGTAATCCCTCCTTCCCGTCTTGCGAGTCTGTGTTCCAGCACGCATTCAGGCTCTGCAGGTTTGTGCGGGGAAAGATTACCGGGTACGTTTTGAATCATCACGCCTTGTGAACTCAACAAGGTGTTTTCTATTTGTGCTGGCTGCTTAAGTCCCCGGCGTCCCCGTTGGCAGAGCCTTCTTGCACCGGCTCGTGCGGGGAACGCCCAGCTTGTCATCCACTCCTTCGGCGCCCCTGTTGGCTGAGCCTTCTTGCACCGGCTCGTGCAGGGTGCGCCACGCTTTTACCATCATTGTGTTTCTACGGCGTCCCCGTTGGCAGAGCCTTCTTGCACCGGCTCGTTCGGGGAACGTCCAGCTTGTCATCTACTCCTTCGGCGCCCCTGTTGGCTGGGCCTTCTTTCACCGGCTCGTGCAGGGTGCGCCATGTTCCAGTAAACGGATCTGAAGTCCTCATTTCAGGTACTATCGTTTATTATAAAAGGGTGACGTAACCCGTTCTATTACTTCATTTCTTCTTAATTACTGTTACAGTAGATACATTGTTCGCACTATTGGGATGTTGTACGTTCTTGGCTACCATCAGAGTAAGCATGGTATGTACTTAACTAATTTCTCGCATAAGTATCAGGAAGGTCGGTTCCACACTAAGCCCTTATCTGCTTGTTTATTACAGGTGGAATACACATACGCTTCAGACCTATACCACGGACCAAATAGTGGGGGAAGAGACGTATCTTCAGGGCCTACCTTTAGTTTTGTTACAGGTATAGGGTGCAGGGTATTTCTAAGTATTGTAGTGTCTAGACCATATCAAGAATCGAGACGATTATTCTTTTCTTTTTTTGTCGTTACAGTTCTCCCTCCCTGCTGTTCCCTTCCTTTCCTTCCTGTTTATTATTTTGTCCTTCTGCCCTCGCTTGATCCTTCCTGGACCCAGGCTATAATAGCCTTCTGGGTTCGGTTAGATCAGGAGGTGGCCTTGTCACATCAACCTGCTGATTCCGAGGACTTGGAGGATAACAGTGGTTTCGTGAGTTGGTGCTCGGGATGTGCAAAGTTTAATTAACAGTGGCGAGCGGGGCGTTGTTCAAGTGCACAGGGTCATGTAAAAAAAAGCAGGTAGAGGGAACCAAACTTACGGTTCGCCGGCCTCCGTGGGAGACGTAGCGATCTGCGAAATCTGAGGAAACGAAGATATGGTATGAGCAAAAGTTAGTAATTGCCGCAGAACTAGTCATAGCGTGCTCTATCTAACGGTCACCAGTGAGATGGAGAGTCTTACTTGAAGGCGTAGGAACGCCGGTGCGTTTGTGGAGTCGTCTCGTGGTTCGTTACGAATGAGCTAGCTGGTGGCGTCTCTCATTGGAAGAGGATGAGACATGAAAAGTGGACTAATGGGCTGTAACTGAGGGGTAATGAAAATGGAGGACAGACTGAGTGGGTCGAAGTGAGGGAACGGGTTAGTAAAAGTGATCGGGGTTGAAAGGCTAAACGTGACGGTAAGCTGGAAAAGCGATGGAATAAAAAAGATCAGTTATGAATAAAGTAAAGTAAATGAAGAAAAGTAAAGTCTGGTACAGTATAGGTGGGACACATCATAAGAGCGAAGTACAGGTCAATATATACACGATGTAAACACATTCTCTGGAGCAGAGTACTGGTGATAATTTACAGATAACCGCTATACTGAATTCGATCGTTGAGACCAAATGGTTTAAGCGTTTGAAGATGGTAGATCCATTCAGTTTCGCGTTGTAACAGGAATTTACGATTGTCTCTCCCTTCACATTTTGTCACCATTTCCAAAATGATGAATTTCAGTTGGGCGATAGTGTGTTTCGATTCCAAAAAGTAAGCGGCAACATTGGATTTCTCATTTTTGGTGCGTATGCTTGACTTATGTTCATTAATGCGCACTTTTATTTTCCTTTCTGTTTTGCCGACATACAATTTCCCACATGGGCATTTGATGGCATAAATAAGGTTAGTTGAGTCACAGGTAGCATTTACTCGAAGTCTGATGGAATGACCTTTCATAGGGTGTGTAATGCTGTTGCCTTGGATGATGCAGTGGCAGTTGCTACAATTCATGCATGGAAGGGTTCCTTTGAAGTCTTTGTTGGTAACAGTTTTCTTATACAGAATCTCTTTAATGTTGTTGCTGCGTGTGTATGCAAATGTTGGTTGAATTTTAAAGATGTCCTTAAAATCGGGTTCCATCTGTAGGATTGGCCAATGTTTAAGAATAACTTTCTTGTATTTGGCGCTCGCAGTAGAAAATTTAGAAACCAGTACAATACGAGATTCGTCAGTTGAGTGAGTTTTTTTCAGTGCATCACATCTATTGATGCTTTCCATGCGTTTGATGGAGTCTTCAAGAATTGCATGAGGGTACCCTCTTTCTATGAATCGGTCGCACATTTCCATGGTTCTCTTTTTAAGAGTTTCTTGGTCGGAGACTATGCGTTTTATTCGGAGCATTTGTGAAAATGGCAGGTGTTTTTTAAGAGATCCCTGATGGAAGCTTGTGTAATGAAGTAGGTTATTGCGATCTGTGGGTTTGCGGTATATGTCAGTGATAAATCCTTGGTTGGTGACGGTGATATTTACATCCAGAAATGGTAGTGAGGATTCGCTGACTTGCCAGGTGAGTTTGATGCGCTCATCTTTGGTATTGAGTTCATTCAGGGCGTCTAATAGAGAGTTTTTTGTGTCTTTCCAAATCTTTCCGGAGGCTGGCGAACCGTAAGTTTGGTTCCCTCTACCTGCTTTTTTTGACCCGACCCTGTACACTCGAACAACGCCCCGCTCACCACTGTTAATTAAACTTTGCACATCCCGAGCACCAACTCACGAAACCACACACCCAAATCGACTCGATCACATGTGTTCACATGGGTTTATTAATCGCCTTCACGGGTCCTAGACATCTTTCCTAAGCACAAGCACTATTCTAATCTCTTCTGGCACTGTCTTTACTTTATTAACTTTCTGAGCTTAATGACAGTATGCTATATCTTTCCTCATTTTTTAGTACTCCTTGACAAAGGGCAAGGACTGCCCGAAATGCATTGGAGGTGTATTTTGTGTGAAAACCACTACGTTTATTTCATCAAGAAATGGAAATGAATGATATGTAATTAATATCATCAACTTAACTCAAAGAACTTTGATAAAAATACAAGCCAAATAAAAAAAACTTTATCAACAACTTTTGGATTTTTTCTAAAAACCAAGGCTGTGCCTTATAAACAGGGATGCACTTGCATTTCTAGCGTGCACATCTCCACATTATTACTTATGCGCCTGACGGACGGTGGCGCAACCTGTGAGAGCACCCTACCAACACCAAAAAAGAACCCCTCACCTGCATAACTTTGTTTTGAACGAACAGCAGTGCACCCTCCACTTACTATATTAGTTACCTTGGCTGCTGCGCCACACCTCTTCTAGAGCGCTCCGATACCCTCGGGTCAGGTTAGCACTATATAAAACTCCGAAAATAAATAAAAAATAAATAAATAGATAAAGAAGGTGGGTAACAGGAAAATATTCAGTAGACTAATCAGAACCCAACGTTGCCATGAGGTACCTAGGCAGTAATAATCACTATTTGTCTACTGTGAGGATGTATACAAATGCAAGCGAAATTACATCTAGTTTATATGCATCCAGAGGTACATGAAAACAGTAAAAAAACACTTTGATCCAACCAGTAGCAAACTAGATGCCAACCACATTCAGAAAGAATGCACTGAGGCAGAATAATACATTAACACACATACAACCACAGTATTTAGCAGTGAAACACACAACTTTTAATACTCAGCAACATGGATCTGAGCAGCAAGAACTGCAAGGTTCAAGACCTCTGCCTCCATATTATAACTCTAAGTTTAAAAACACAGCTTGTATGAAGTGTTGATTTCAGTTCTAAATATGAATGCCCTCCTTAGATGCAGGAAATTGGGTTTACAGATACACAGACGTCCAAGCATCCTTTGTTTTTTGCTAATTGTTAATTTGCATAATATACTTCAATATCAGGTTTTACAGAGGCTTAATGAGACACTGAAAACTGCTGTCAGATAAATTATACAGCACACAATAAAATAGAAGATTCTAGTCTGAAATTACGAATCTTCACTCGAGTTCTGACTCAAATCCAAACTAAAGAGATTAGACCCATGTCTAAGACTAGAGGTAATTAAATGTTTGGCTGAAAATTGATAGTGGGCCTTGCCTGCATGGAAAAGGATGTGACCCTTTATTAAAATTACAAAACATAATATACTCAAACATCAAGGGCCGAATGTTCTGCTCTGGTGAACTGTATCATTTTCAATATGTCACATCTTTTATTTATAGTTGTACCACATTTAAAGCAATGCACAATTAAATTGAAGTTCTTAAAGTTTTGCTGCTTCCTAGAGGTAGGTACACACAGAAGCCTACTTTGATAAACTGCTCGACAGGTTTGAGGACTTTTTAATGTGATGCATTGTTTACAGAGAATTATGGATACTATTTATTCCATTGTATGAACATGGGCAGGGTCTCAAACAGTATGGCAGACGTCCGATATGAAGTTAAATCCACTGCTTTGTCCACAAATTAATTTAAAATTCAGTTGATATGTCTCAAAGCCAGCCATGAATATAATTGATGCCAAAGAGATCTGAACTAGAGATTGGCCAAAATCCTAAATTTCAACTTTGAGTTTTTACTAAGAAAACAGACTTCACAAAGTGTTTTAAAGTATGTAGAACTGTCTGCTGGTGAAATTCTTTCAATAAAAGTATTCAGCAGAATCATTTTCGCAACGGATTAATTTGCGTAGCCTGCAACATTTTTGGAGAAACACTTATTTTTGTGGAGGAAAAACTATCCAACGACGAATACCCTAGAGTAAATAAGTGTTGTGCACAAACAGGATCTTATTTTGGCATAAAACCCCACAAGAAAAAAAGAACAGCATATATCTTCACATCACTGCCGAATGCAAGTCTAGTAAGGGAACACATTTAACACTATAAAAAGCAACAAGTGCAGCTGAGAAACTAGGGACATTTTTCACATTCTGAAATAGACCAGAGGCATACAAACTTGTTACATGGATGGGAGGATTGTGCCAGTTCGATTGTGGCAAACTGTGACTCTGCATTATAGCTTTAGAGGTCAGAGGAAACAAGATTATTGAACTAGCTACCTAATCTAAGACGTCAGCACAATTTGGAAGTTTTGAGTGATCAATACAGGCATACAAGGGAGAAAAAGGCAGATTTCTGTCATTTGGTTGTTGTCAATGCCTTGGCTTTGTAAATATCAAGATGTAATCGGGGCTGGTAGACCATGGAATTTGTATTTTAAAGGGTTTTATCCATGCACTGGGCCTTCATCTGAGTTAGTACCAATGAAATACTGAATGTTGCATCCCTCCAATGTACCTCAGCTGATAAGTATTCCAGGAATAAACTTTTTCTGTCCCGAAGAAGGCAGCCCAGACAAAGGAATATGACAAAACATTGCATGGAACCATTTGATCAAAAAGGCTGGACATTCTGGTCTACTTTTCATGCAATAGCTCCAATCATTGAAGTTTTCCTTCCAATAGATGTTCTGATTTATTGAATAGTGTGTCTGCTTTGGTGAAATTATACTGTGGATAGCATACATTTCATAGAAAAATAAAAAAACTTTTACAGACATCAGTTTTAAATTTTTTTTTATTGAATACATTAATTTGTCATAAATCGTCTGAAAGCACCGGGTGGCAACACACAGGGAATGAAACACCACCAACTCCATTAATAGTATTGCACGTGTGGATGTCAGTATGGTGTGACAGTATGAAGAGGACACAGTACAAGTGGTAATGAGATGTGGATCTGGTTATCATAAACATATGGACAGGCACATCATTGGCATGAAACCTCAATTTTTGCAGTCAGGGACCTCTTAAGGTTTTTTGGGGCCATAGGCCAAACGTATTTTGAGGCCCCCTGTTCGGAACAGCTTTGATTTTATGATACCTTTTCAGGTCTTTCATGTCCTCTTTGGCCCGGTCACGGAGTGAACAGGCACACACTTCCTAATTCTAAATGTGTGCACATCTAATGTTCAGGGATAGTGACCTGGGTTTTCAATTTTGTAACAGCAGCAGCTCACTAATTACTGCAAATAATCTCCGTGACACCCTGACATGTCTCATATGTGAGGTCCTGTATTGATCTAAAAGAAACTTTATTTATGGATGTTGCATGAAAAAAAGAACTTTCTCTGCAAAAAGTCTGTAATAGAACCGCACATCAAACACATAAAAATAAATTAAAGTAAAACGGTATTTAAAACAATCTTTTAAAAAATATTTCTAGGTCATCAGGGCAAGACTCTCTGGAGAACAGAGCTGGCTCTATCAGGTTCCCTTTGAACGGCTGTTGTCCTGGGCTAGAGCCCAATTTGCCCATGCTTTAAAGCGTCTCTGTTTGCAGTATGCAGTCAAAGCTGGACAATTTCCATTTAGACTTCAAAACTCTTTGCATAACATTTCCACTGACACTTACCATTAGACCTTACAGATAGATAGCTCAATAAGTACATTTACAGCTTGGACAAAGAAGCAATCTGCAGGTTTCAGGTTGGAGGCCAGGGAAGGCCAGATTAGCATTCCATCCTCCTGAAGGTTAGTAAATTGAATACTATAAATTGGGTAATACGAACATGTAATTTTCAAAGCTTCGAAACAGCAGATGTACGCAATGTAGCGGTATTTATTACTTCCTGGCGCTGGGCACTGGACAGTAGTCCTGCCTCAAACTCTTTATTAACAGGAACAATCAAAGGAACATCTTAAAAAAAATACTTTAAAGGACGAGAATGTAGGAGGTGAGCAAAGGGATGAAAATAAATCCGGACCGTGCTAGATACCCCCGAAATAGCTGTCAAGTTTTGCATCATTGGCAGGCCCATAGGAGAGGCAACTCGTGCTAGTGATGGAAGCAAACACCTCAGTGGCAGCCTGTGTGTGGTTTAGACAGATGTTTTCATTATACTTATTTTTGAGAAGCAGACATTGTAATGGCAGTATCCATGCTCGTGTGTCAAAACGGAGGAATCGGAGAGAAGCAAATTCCTCTGCTTCACCCAAATCAAGAGAAGCACCCACTCACAGCATGTATTTCTGTACCAACACACTGCTGTACGTGGCAGGCACCTCCAGAGCCACTTGACTAACTAGAAATCATACCTATCATTTGCCAGCTGCGCAGCAGGTTAACAGGAGCTTGATTTTCCGTGAAAAGTTTTAATAAACCGACACCTAAACTGCCCAAAACCAGTCTGTGAGAGACAAGCAAATTAGATTTGAAGTACGTTGGCCTCCCCATGTTAAACTGTACAATGAGGTCCAAATAAGTCTGTGACAAAAGCTTTAATAGGTTAGCAATTGAACCAGAAAAAAAAGTTTAATAATTTGAAACAAGGACGCTGTGTAAGACATAAAGGGAGCGATGATTTGTCACTGATATTTTATTATAGCAAGTTTGAAAAAGTGGGAATCACGTTTCACTCTCAGTGAACTGCCAGCACTATCTTAGGCAGGCCATTTGTTGGTGTACAAATGCCGTGGAACGCATAGTACTTACTATATGTCTCCCCAGGCGCATCCACCTGAATGTTTTCTTGAATGCACAGCAGTTATTTACTGAAAGGACAGCCTTTCATTCCTACAGCAGCCTCGCGATCATCTTAGACAAGCATTGGCCATGCGGACGTAAAATTAACGCCACGCGGCCGCGAAATGAAATAAAAAAACACGAGATGTGAGCACGCGCGCGCAACGGGAAAAAGTGCTATGCACGTCCCGCACTCGTGCGCGTTCTAGCAAGCTGGTGGCCGGCAAGGTAGCGCTTTTTGAAGCAGCCACTAAATGTCTTGCCAGACAGCGCATGCGCTGACTCTTGCGAGACCTAAAGAGACGGTGGGACCAGATCTGCCAAGATCTAAATCATGCCCTTAGAGATGATTGCTGGCCCAATGGTTATTTCTGTACGTTAAAAGGAACTGCTGTCACATGTAGAGCCACATTATGTTCTTGAGACTATCTAGAGGGCGCAGGGTCAGAATACAAAAGGCATTTGGTTGCAGGCCTTTTAGGCTAATTCAAGCTGTGCACAACCTTCTGAGGCCAAGCTTTACGGACAACCACTCCTGTGGAAGACCTTTCAACCTGTGCAGCGGAGGTTGGATGCTTGGGAGATACAACCATCACTGTGCGCATAAAGGATGTGCACAGTTGGCTCAGTGGGAAAGGGTCTTGTATAGAGCATGCTCTCTGGACAGGCTGCTTATACATGGACAGGGCAGAGACTTGAGGACTGAGTTATAGAAATTACATGTAGTTTTGAAAACGGACATATGACACCAAATATCACTGCTATTTATATGTTTTGTGAGCAGTTACTTTTGAGCATAGGCTGCAGTCTCTAGGCACAGATTATGACCAGATCTTGTAGCAAAACTATTTTATGATTGTGATTTCTGTAATGAAACTATAGTAAAAAAAAGAATAATTACACAACACTTATGTGCAAAGCTCTTCATACGTCGAAAAGCAGGATGAGGAAGTTGATAGAAATCATTCTATTTTCAATCTAGTAAATGTGGATCTCAAAAGAATCTTACTGTTTTTGTGGGTTTAATTTGAGTTTGATGTTTTATTAAACTGTCGCAAAAATGTCCTCTGCGCATTGTAACTGTGGTATACAAAAATTTAGATACAGCAGCAAAACCGACAAGAAGCAAAGCAAAAGAAGAAAACAAAGGATTTTACTGCTTGAAGTGAGCATCCATTAGCAATGAACGTAGAGTGTTGTGCCCTATGCTAATGTACATGCTACATTATATGCACTACATTGCTATATACTGCCAACGTTTGTCCACAGTGTCTTCTTTTCTTCTTCTTCTTCCCTTGAAGAAGATGGCATGATGTCAGTTAAACATGTTTTCAGGGGAACAAATCTCTGGATGTAGAAGAGAATTCTTCCTCATGGGTTTTCTTCCTGTCAGGATGCAGGCTTAATTACTTGGGGCTTGAAATCACATAGAATGGGACAGTGGAAACTGAGAGACTTGGACCCCTGATTCTATGGCATGCCCGGAGGCTCAGATTATGTTTCTCAATCAATGAAAAAACAGTAACAAATAAAAACACTACAAATGCCATGAGGCTTTGAACCACGCCTACTTCAAACACCAATCATATTAGTGCAATATCTACAAATAGCGAGGCACCATCTTACTGCCTCTTTCCTTGCTGCTCCGCAGTCAAAATAAGTGCCTCGCTACAATGGATATTGCTCTTGAATGAGATATATGCTTTCTGCTTATTTTGTCTGTTATTTGCGATTATTAATTACTGATGCTATTGTTATTGTGCCTGTGACGCAGCACTCGCTTTCCGTGTCCCCGCGCGGTAAAATTTTGACCCCGATTCCCTCCGCGCGTGTTGTGCTGATTCTACCCTTTGTCCTTAATTACTTATAATTTGTTTATCTACCCGAGCGGCTGTGCCGCTGCAGTGCGTGCTTCTCGTGCTACTGCTTGGGAGTAGCCCCTCCCTGGGAGCGAGGTCGCTTAGAGAGACCAATTAGGCTGATGGCAGGTAACCTCCTGGGAGCCTGCATGCTCCCAAGAGGTCAGTGCACGCGAAGCAGACTCCCGACATACGCTGGATGACGCCTGTCCCTGGGCTTGTAAAACGGAGGGATTACAGCCTCGCAGTGGTGTGCCAGTACCAGGCCTTGCATGAACTATTCTCTGGGCAGTTTTTCTCCTCAGTTAAGACTCTAAACTAAATATTACGGCAAATTGATATTTACAATGTTTGGAAATTTGTCACTGTGATCTTAGGCAATAGGGGCATTCAGCTCCTTCAAGTCCCACAATCACAATGTTTTGGGACCTGTTGGCCTCACTGCTCCAGCCTTTCACTCCGTTCCGACTCCCTGTCTCCTAAGCTGGTCTGACTTGTATGATTGGCATCCCACTGGGGACTTTTGATAAGAATATATTTTATTTTCTAGAAGATGTCTGACTACGAAGTCTATGAACAAGAGCTATCTCCATTTGGGCCTGCAGAAGATGAAGACTATTACTATGATAAGAATATGGAGACCCTGACTGATAAAACCTTAGATAAAAAATTGTATAAAGCCCTCCTGCCTATATCACGACGCCTTGACCAACTGGTAGGTAGGACCCTGGCTACTCCGCCTGCTATCCCTTCCTCCATCATTCCCCACTCCTCTGAGCTCCCGGCCCCATTTTGGCCTCATGTTAAGATCTATACCAAGGTTAGGCAAAAAGCCAAACAGCACGATTACAATGCCGATCCACTTGCCCCTTTGACACTACCTTTTCCCTCTAATCCTCCCCCCACAACCACACGGATACTGATACTGACTCCTCCCAAGAGTCGCGCCCTCGCAAACGCTTTAAGAAGCGCAAACGTTCCCTTTCCCCCATTAATCCATCTCCTTTCACCTTTGACCCTTCTAGTATAGTCCACCCTAGATCCTCTCAGTGGTCCCCGGCAGTGGTGGAATATATGCAGACTAATCTGCGAACGAGTTTTGACAAAGGAGTCAGATCCCAACTCAGATCAGAATGCCCCTGCCCAGATCTCCAGAATAAAGTTGCCCTTACTCCAGAAATACATACCTTTATGAATACCTTTCTCAAGAAATACCGAAAAGATCCCAAGAAAGGCATAGATAGAGCTTTGAGAGCCTGCCAAAATAAGCTTCTTGATGTCTCCGGCCTGCTGGCAAAAATCCTTGAATTGGCCCTTCAGGCTCATGAAATGGGTGCAGCTATCCACCCTGAAGTCCTAGCTGGATGGACTCAAAGAGCAATTTGCCTCCTCTGCAATGCAAACTGCGCCATCTCCTCCGAGAGATGCAAATCGGTTCTACTGAGGATTGATCCGCAACTGGTGGAACTGACCTCCGCTGAGCCAGGTCCATTAGCAGAAGGTCAACTTTTTTAGTGAGTGTTTTGTGAAAGACATCGCCAAATTCGTAAACACCTTTACATCCCTGGGCAAATCTCAGTCCACTCTCAAAAGAGTAATCCATCCCCTCTCTGGTAGGGCCGGTCATGGCAGAGGACGCTCGACCAGCCGCTTCAACCAGCAAGGTCCTCAATGTGGCTTCACTCCCAGACATAGAGGATATACTCAGGAACCAGACCAGGCTGAATTCCATCCCACTAGATCAAGTGGTTTCCCTGCCCACTACAATAGAGATATCAATCTAGGCTTCAGAAACAATGATGCCCAATCCTCAGGTAACAATTTCTCTCTTTCTTCCTTCGATTCCCTTGGAGGGGCAGATTGATGCATTTTGTACCCAATTGGGCAAAGATCACTTCAGATACATGGATCCTGAACAATGTTCAGGGGTATCATATAGAATTGGTGTTCCCTCCAATCCAACAGGCCCCTTTTCCTCCTTTCCATTTTCCACTACAAGAACAGTCTTTTATAGACTCCAAACTGTTGGAACTTCTGACAAAGCAGACTATTGCTACAGGAACCTTCATGCCGAATGTTTTTGAAGCAACGTCTTCTTTGTACAAAAGAAAGGAGACGGCCAGAGACTAGTTTTAAATCTCAGAGAATTTAACCCATTTGTGATTTACCAGCATTTCAAGATGGAAGGTATCCATCTCTTAAGGGATCTTTTGTTAGAAAACAACTGGATGGTCCGATTAGACCTAAAAGATGCCTATCTGACAGTCCCACTATTTCCTGCTCATCAAGTGTACTTCCTGGGATTTCAAATCAACTCAATAACGGCTCAATTGCTCCTCCCTCCAACCAAAATCAAGTCCATCAAGAGAGAAATCAAATCGACATTGTCGAGACAGATGGTTTCTTTAAGGTCCCTAGCGAGGACTGTAGGCCTTCTGGCATCCTCGATTCAGGCAATATTTCCTGGCCCTCTCCATTACAGAGCACTACAATGCTTCAAATTTCCTTATCTTCAACAACATTTTAGCTACGATCACATGATTGCTCTGTCATCCAAAGCACAAGAGGATCTTCAATGTTGGTTGACATATATGGAGGCTTAGAATGACCAGGCCATTTTCGGAGTGTCTCCTGATGTAGTTATCGAATCAGATGCCAGTCGCTGAGGTTCGGACGCAAGATGCTGAGAATTTGCTACCGGTGGCCGCTAGTCAGCAGAAGAACTGAAACTACACATTAACTGTATGGAGCTGTCGGCGGGCTCGTTTGCCATCAAGTCGATCTCCCCAATGAAGAACAACTGGTGCATCCTTCTTCATATGGGCAATGTGTCAGCGATGCGGTACATAAATCACCTAGGAGGTTCGAGATCTCGTCTGTTAGCCAACATCGCTCGAGAATTCTAGCATTCCTGCCTTGCGCAGAAGAGCACAGTACTGGCGGAATACATCCCCTGCAAGGACAATCTAGTGGCGGACTGGAATTCCAGATTTCTGACAGATTTCAGCGACTGGAAACTCCTTCCTGCTTTGTTTCAAGAGATCATGACTATTTAAGGCCCATGTCGGATGGGACCAGCCTCATGGGATTTGTAGTGGTTTTATTTGTTACTGTTTTTTCATTGGCTGCTGTTTGATTATGTAGTAAAGATTGAGAAGCATAATCCTCGCCTCCGTGTCCTTAATAGAATCTAAATTTCTTGTTGCATATGCTGGAAAATTGTCCACTGCTAAACAGACTGATAAAGTGGTGCATTTAGTTCCTGGTTCTACTGCACTACCGAAGCATAAGAAGTAGAACCATTAGTTACAGACACTCTGACATAGAGTCTGTGCCTAATGGTGTGTTGTTAGTTGTTGTGTCTCTCTCTCCTTTGCACTAGTTCACATCTGTTTGTGTTTCTCACACTTGTTATTCTGTGTCTTCTCGGTCCACTAGCATGCAGACATCTGGCGTGTAGCTAGGGGGTGCGGAGGGGGGGGGGGGGGCGGTCCGCCCCAGGCGGCATCATATTTGGGGCGGCAGCCGCGCGGCACTGGTGGCCCGTTGCGGCGGCGTTAATAATTTATTTTTGGACACTCTCACTGTCAATGACAGTAGTGTTAGTGTCCCCGATTAACGCCGCCGCAACGGGCCACCAGTGCTGCGCCCGCGGCCCTGTTTGAAGTGCGCGGGACATTTAAACTGACCGGAGCACCTAAGACGTCATCACTCATCAGCCCACAGAAAAAGCGCAAGAAGGAAGGTAGCGCGTCCACCGACGATGTCAGGGCGGGGCTACGCACTCACCGCCTCGTGAATGGAGGAGGTACAACAGAAAGCGGCGCCCATAGTGGTAGCAGGGTCATGCCGAGTGCGTTGTTATTGTGTCTTCAGCGCCATGGGCAGGTAAGAAAAACTTTAAAATACTAAGAGCAGCCTACGAGGGCTATTTTGTGAAGTAACACGCAGGAAAGTTATGACATGTATTCCATTTGGCAAAAAAATAACTGACCCTCGCCTGACAGAGTGACTCTCTCACTCAGGGTCAGTCAGTCAGGCAGATGCATGGCTGCACGGTATGATCAGCATGAGAGGCATGGGCGCTGCGGGAGACTGCACGCGGTTTTGCAGCACAGTTGTGCGCCCGCGACCCAGTACCCCCTGCAGCCAGACAGAAGTTTACAGCAAGTACTTTATGGTCAGTAGCAGCCTGCCACTGACTTTATAGTAGTCATGTTGTTCCAATACCTTCATGTCACAGTACAGCAGCAGCACACACACAGTCTGCAGATCTGAACATTATTTCAGTAAAATCCCAACTTCATGGCTGCTCTGTCTCGTCATCCTTTTGAGGTTTCTGATCATCAGTCATGAGGCAGTGCGCAACTGACTCTCGTGTTATAGTGGATGGCGCAGCAGACCCCGGGTCGATCGGCTGCTGAGCTATTATTGATCTTTATGCTATAGCTCTGAGTGTCTTTTCCAAATAGAGTTCAGCCAGCCAGGCTGTGACCTAGACTATCGTGTGCCTGAGACAGCTTCTCCTGAGGCTATGCTCCCCCCCCCCCCCAACAGTGCGATCAGGTACAAAGGCCACTAGGTCAGTGGCCTTGAATTTCTGGTGCTTTGCAGCAGTTTAAATAGTCCCCTCATGGCAACAGGACCCCCGCCCCACACATGGATACCCTACAAACCTGGAATAATACACAGGACACAGTGTTTGGTTGGAAAGAAAATGCTGCAGGATTTATTACATACAACATATGTAATCAAGATGGGTTATCTTATGGGCAATCCAAGGGCAGGCCGCATTCTCGCCACCTGCCCGCCTGATGACCCGGGCAGCACAGCGTGTAACCACCTGTGTGCTGCCCCATATGTTAATTAACTAAACTCCAGCCCCGAGGGGCGGAGCGCAACTAGGCAACCCCCGGTTGTACAGGCCCACAACCGCCCGAAGGACTACTGAGGTGCCGACACGTGTACCCGGACCTCCCATGAAGTCCAGGTGTTAGGCTCTGGCACCCCTATGTGCCTGCTGAGGTACACCGCTGCACCTCTCTGCTTCCGGATCACCCTGTAACTCCGCCTGCAACGAAAATGAAAACATTATAAAGTTCAAGCAATCCCACCCCCAGTTGTCGCACGGGTAAGAGGTAGGGAGGGGAAGTGCGTCTTAATGACCGCTGTCCGTGGCGAGGGGCGGCAAAGAGGCCTGAACATGGCGAGGGGGACTTAAGTACCCCTCGCCCGGCCTGCCGCCCCCCAAAGCACGTCACTGGGCCAGCCCCGTTCCTTGCTGGACCCCTCCTGCCCGAGGGAGGAGGGATTACCTGCACGGAAAAGGGGAGGCGGGGGGTGAGCCCCCCGGCGACTAAGGTGCCGCCCTCTTGATGGCCACCGGGTGGCCTCGGGCAGCTGCATAGTCCCCTCATGCAACAGGACCCCCCGCCCCACACATGGATACCCTACAAACCTGGAATAATACACAGGACACAGTGTTTGGTTGGAAAGAAAATGCTGCAGGATTTATTACATACAACATATGTAATCAAGATGGGTTATCTTATGGGCAATCCAAGGGCAGGCCGCATTCTCGCCACCTGCCCGCCTGATGAGCCGGGCAGCACAGCGTGTAACCACCTGTGTGCTGCCCCATATGTTAATTAACTAAACTCCAGCCCCGAGGGGCGGAGCGCAACTAGGCAACCCCCGGTTGTACAGGCCCACAACCGCCCGAAGGACTACTGAGGTGCCGACACGTGTACCCGGACCTCCCATGAAGTCCAGGTGTTAGGCTCTGGCACCCCTATGTGCCTGCTGAGGTACACCGCTGCACCTCTCTGCTTCCGGATCACCCTGTACCTCCGCCACAGCCCGACCGGCGGCCACCGCCGCCGCCCGGGCCCCCCATCCACTATGATCCTTCCTACCTGCAGCCTCTCTCCTGCAAAGCATCATACAAATCTAGTAGTAACAGGTCCAAGCCCACTGGATTGAGATGCACGCCATCTAACTCAAAGTAACCTTTTACCTTATCCTGAATCATCTCATGGCGGATGAAACCAATGCCTCTCTGCGAAGCGAATTTGCGCATGTCGCGGTTTACCCTCCTCCTAGACCTTTCTATGGCTTCGCCTGACCTAGCGCCTCGCCAGACTCTACGTGGGAGCAATTCGGACCACCAGACCTCACAGCTCCCCACCATTCTGCACACCTCGACCAGATCCGCCTTCATATTATGCACCAGCGCGGACCTTCCCATGTTGGTGATGTCGTTGCCCCCCAGGTGAATGACCAAGTGATGCGGCGGAGGGCCACCTGTCGCAAGGGAGTGCCTGAGTCTGGACAAGAGGCCGCTCCAGCGCATGCCCGGGAAACCTAACCACACACACTCCGTGTTGGAGAAACCCCGCATCCAGTTCCTGGTGGCTGCCCATCGACCTAACCTTGCGACGGTTGAATGGCCCAGAACCCAAACTCTCGAACCTGTCAACACAAAAGACACCAATCACTTTTTGCTCTTTTATTACACACTTAACACAGCAAAAAGAAAAGTTACAGAAAACAAAACATGCATATTATTCCAATAAACTGTAAGGCCCTTGTGCTACGGGCGGACATAACGCTTGTAACAACGTGACTCCCAGCGCCCCACCCTTTTAATGCCTTCTGCCGGCATGCCTGCCCGAGAAGCGGAGGTGGCCGCCCCAATACGAAAGGAGTGGCTGGAGAAGCACTTCCCCTTGCCAGTCAGGCCTGCTCGGGCTAGGCGAGCCAGCATTATTTTATCCATCTGGTACCTGGTGAGGGGTGAGAGGTCCTCGTGCACAAGGAGGTAGCCCGCCCCAGCTGGTCGCAGGGCGAGGTAGTTTCGGACCGCCGCCACGGGGCAGCCGGTTTGATCCCTAATGGGCGCCAGTACAATGCGAACGCCCTTTCTTGCTTGGTCTGTCTTGGACTTCCTGAGTGTGACCGTCAAATCTGAGTCCATGGCGACATCCCCCAGGCATAGGGCATCGCCAGAGGAATCGGTCTTGGAGCGTGCAACCAGCTCACTGCTCCTAAAGGCCCCGAAAAAAGCGAGGCAGAAAGCTGCCGTGAAAAGGGTGGCCTCAAACTGCGAGTGGGCTACCGAATGCAACACTCCCAGCATGTCCTGCAATGTGCGGAAGTCGATGGGGGCTCTGTTGTCCGGAACCCTGGGCTCATCCCGCGACCAGCCCTTCAGTGCTGCCCTGATGGCAAAAGACTGGGTGGGATCAGTGCACCCTCTCAGTTTGGCGTCGTGGCCGATGGCCGCCAGATGTCCGCAGACCCAAGAGTGGGATTTCCCTAGCTTCCTGACCCAGACAATGAAACCTTTAACTCTGTCCTCCAGGGAGAGTTCCCCCAAGCCCATGTCATCCACGGCCCTGTGGAACGTGGCAAGGTTATTTCCATAGCGTTTCCTGGTGCTTGGAGCCAGGGCCCTCTCCCCCATGGCTCTTAGTTCCTGCTCCACTCCAAGATGCGCCATAGCTCCGGCGGGAAAGGGGTCATCTCCTCTCTCGCCCTTGGGCAAGCCGCCCGGAAACGGTCCCACTGAAAACGAGAAAGTGCATCCGCTGCTATGTTAATGATCCCAGGGATGTGCCGCGCCCTAAATTCCAGGTTGCAACGCAGGCTGCTTCTCACTAAGTCCCTCAATAGGCAGAGGACCAGAGGACAACTGGCCGTCTGACCGTTGATCTGACCAGAAAAGGACCTTCCGATCTGACAAGGGGCCGGGCCAGAGATGGAGGGCAATGATGATGGGAAAAAGTTCCAAAACTGTGATGTTGGCAGTGATGCCTCGCCTGCGCCATGCATTCGGCCACTCCTGCGCACACCACTGCTCGCCCAGAATAGCTCCAAAGCCCTCCCTCCCTGAGGCGTCGGTGAACATGCTAAGTTCTGGACTGTCCGCCCAAGGGGCCCTCCAAATGACAGTGCCATTGAAGTTGTCCAAGAACTCCCCCCATACCTCCAAATCCTGCTTCATTCCAGCTGAGAGTCTCACAAAGTGATGGCGTTGGACTATGTTCGCCGTTGCCCTGGCTAGGCGTCTCGCAAAGACCCGCCCGGCCGGGATGACCCGGGCTGCGAAGTTGAGTTTGCCGAGGAGGCTCTGTATGACCCCCAGCAGTGCCTTGTTCCTGCCGAGCAAAACCCGAATGTCCCGTTGCAGTTCCTGCACCTTGCCAGCAGGGAGTCTAGACACCCCATTGACCGTGTCTAGCTCGATGCCCAGAAAAGTGAGAACCTGTGCTGGGCCCTCGGTCTTGCCCGGCGCCAGAGGCACCCCTAGGTGATCTGCCAGATCCACAAAACCCGACAACCCCTCACTGCATTCACCAGTGCCGTCCCTCCCAATGAACAAGAAATCGTCGAGGTAATGCGTCACCGCTTTGACCCCATACTTAACTGAGAGAGACCACTGTAGGAAGGTGCTGAAAGCCTCGAAGAAAGCGCACGAGACCGAGCAACCCATTGGCATGCATTTGTCGAAAAAGTACTGACCTCCCCATTTGAACCCCAGGAGGTGGTGGCTCTCCGGGTGGACAGGCAGGAGCCTGAATGCCGCCTCGATGTCGGCCTTTGCTAACCAGGCCCCCTTCCCTGCTCTCCTGACCTGATCAATGGCGGTGTCAAGTGAGTTGTAATGGACGGAGCATGCTTCCTCTGCCAGCCAAGAGTTGACAGAGTCCCCTTCTTGGAAGGACAGGTGGTGAATCAACCTGAAAGCCCCCTGCTCTTTCTTCGGGACGACTCCCAAAGGAGATACCACGAAATTGGGGAGGGGGGGAAGGGAACGGGCCCGCCACCCTCCCCAGGAGCAGTTCCTTCCTGATCTTGTCAGTTACCACCGCGGGAAGGTCCCTGGCTGATTTCAAATTGTCCGCCTCCCTGCTGACCCTTGGACCTAGGTACGGGATCCTGAAACCTTCCAGAAAACCTTCTGCTAGCGTTGCCCTGTCTTTAGCAATGGGGTAAGATCTCAGTAGTGTCAGCAGGTTGGGGATGACAATTGGAGAGGGCCCCTTGTGTTGGAGCTGCCCCACCTGCGCTGTGGGCGACGGCCTAGGTTGGGTCAGGGGCTCCAGGGGGAGGGTTTGGATGCAGGGGGATGGGGGGAGAGGGTGTTGTATAGGGCCAGAGGAGGGGCTGTTACTTGTCTTGTTTCTGGTGGCCCCCCGCTGCATCTCGTTTCTCACAGGAGGTCGCTGCGTGAGAGCCGCTGCATTTGCTGCATGTGTGCGAGAATCTGCACGCTTTCCCCCATGTGCAGTTCCCTGCATTGAACAGTCTGCATGTGCCCACAAATGCTCATTTCCCCCCCTTATTGTAGGCCCCGCCGCCTCTCCCCCGGCGAAAAGACTGCCTGAATTGACCTTTTCTCACCCGTTGTTGTCCCTTTGCTACCTCCATTTTCTTGTCGCTGGTGCCCCCTTTGGCAAGACCCTCGGCCTTCCCCTTGCCCGTGTGCTGCATCCACAATCTGACCTCTATCTGATCCCCTTCCAATTCGGGACACATGGACATCTTCTTTCTAAATTCATAATCATATCTGTACCAGCCCGTACCCCCATTTTCCGCTTCCTCAGTTATAATGCTCTCATACTGAAACAGCCCCTGCGCCTGTTCCGGGAAGCGCTCTGTTATTACTGCCGCTAATATTCCAAAAGCCTGCCTCCAGTTCTTGAGTGATTTCTCGGGCCATGCCTGGTATCGCGCTTTTTTCTCATCCTCCTTCGCCCCCACCTTCCTGATGTCGGCCCCTTCCACCCCTATCATCAGAAGGGAGAAGATGTCTATGAACTCCCTGCGCCAAATGGCCTCCCTACCCGCCTGCGGTACCAGCCAGGCTAGGGAGCATTTGCCTGATAGCAGGGGGGCCATGGTCATCTTGGAGGGCCCCGGGATGCTCTGCGAGGAAACTGAGTTGGTAGACGGCGCGAGGTGGGGCACCGCGGAGGAGGTGGGCGATGACGTGGCCGGAGGGATTGGAAAAACTATCAAAGACAGCTCAGTCGGCGCGGTGAAGGAGTATAACACTGGCGCGCTGGGGGTCGCTGAACCACTGCTGCTAATGTTTCCCTGTGAAAGTTGCCCCCCCCACGCTTGCACGAAAGACACCTCCGATGTGACTGTTGGGGCAGGGGAGACAGCAGAAACCTCAACTGCCCGCTGCGCCGCCACCTCACTGCCAGTTCTCATTTCGTTCATGAATTCCTGCAGAGAGCTGGTGAGCTTACCCAACTCATCCCGTGTGGCAAAATTCGCATGCGAGGCCGCCCCTTCCCGGGGTGGCGTGGGCTGGACCCCCTGCAAGGGGGATGTGCATGCCGGCACGTGGACGATCACATTCCTAGCCAATTCAGGTGCGCGGCTTTTGGCTGTGGCCGGCTCCGCCGGAAAGTCTTTGCAAGTGGTCTTCCTAATTCTCTTGGACCTCGTGGGTCCAGTGTCTTTATCCTCTGTAATTTCCTGTACTACCGCAGGGGTGGCCACAACAACCCCGGAGTCTTCTTGGCTGTTGACACCCAGGGCTACACTGGCCCACGCCACCCCTTTGGCCTTTATTATGTCCAAAAGTGCCTTCAATTGCGCATCGTGGGCGGCTCCTGCAGGCGTTTCCCCAACCTGGCTCGTCTGGGAAAAGAGCGGAGGGGATCCCTGGCTGTCCATTCCGCCGGCTCCCGTCGACCCTGGAAAAGAAAATGCCCGGTGAGCTACGCTACCAATGATGACAACATGGTCAAGCCAGGGGCGGAGGCCCCGCCGGCCCTCGTTGCCGCCCCCCCCTGAGGCTCTCCCGCATCCCGGCCTAGCGCACCTGCCACCCCGTCATTCTGTTCTCTTGAGCAAACCCAGTGCCCAAGATACATACCTTCCGGATGAAGCCTAGGATGCTGCACGGGTGCGACTGCGAGTGTGTCCACTGCAAGACGTAGCCTGGAATGGAAATGGGAGCATGAGTAACTGAACGACCCGGATGATCTATAACCCGCTGGCCACGGCGCCTGGGCAACCACCTTCCTGCGCCAGCACTGTGGGTGGCGAGAGCCTGCTGGCGGGCCCCACAAATGTCCCCCCAAAACGCCGATTCGGCCAACATTACCTGAACTTCTCAAGTCCCTGTGTGGCCCTGCACGCCCCGCTTACGTCTCCTCCCTGGCACCTGAAAACAGAGGAAACTATGAGCGACCCTCCGGTTAACTTTTGCCTTTACCTGCCGGATGGAGCTGGTGCCCCTCACTCTATGGGCAGGTGACACAATTGTCCCACTCAATGCACCTTCCCAAGACCCTGCCGGATGGAGCTGGTGCCCCTCACTCTATGGGCAGGGGACACAAATATTTAACTCAAGGCACTTTACAAGCCCCTGCCGGATGGAGCTGCTTGCCCCTCACTCTATGGGCAGGGGAGACAATGATTCAACTCAAAGCACTTTACAATGCCCTGCCGGATGGAGCTGGTGCCCCTCACTCTATGGGCAGGGGACACAATGATTCAACTCAAAGCAGGGGAGACAATGATTCAACTCATAGCACTTTACAAGGCCCTGCCGGATGGAGCTGATGCCCCTCACTCCATGGGCCGGGGAGTTACTTCACACAAAACCAGTACCCCGTCCCTCTGAGACCCCATTTACGAAACACCGTCGCTTCCGACGCTTAGGCCTTTGGTGCAGGGCCCCTGCAGCCGGGCCCCACCTGCCTGTCGTGCCTTCATTGTGTGTGCTCCTCCCGCCCCCCCGCTTGGGCATACGCCATCTGTTAGGGGGGTCGCGCGATACGATTGCCTTCCGCTAGAAGCTTATGAGCCGTCCATGTCCCGCGCGTCCGCTCGCATGGCCCCGCCCCTGCCCGGCAGACCACAATGCGGCGCCCCCCCACCCCTACAGCAGCGGAGCCGCAACCCGTAGTACACGGAGGCCACTAGCTACACGCCCAACCGCTCCCCAAGCGGCTGTGAAACCGTAGAACACTGTGCACCCACCCTGCCAGAGGCCAACACCCCTACTCCCTAATCCCCCGGGAATAGCCAGCGTGCTACCGCCGGCGCCGCGAGTGTCTCCCTGCTTCCAACTAATCAGATGCCGGGCCCTGGAGTCAGAGCGCTTGGCCCCCTCGCAATGCGGCTGCTGCCATTGAGGTGGTGTGTGTGTGTGTACGGCCGTCAAGGCTGCACATGCGCCTTCCATTCGGCCAAAGTTCCCGGCCGCCCACCTTGTATTAGCCGAGAGGAAAGACCTCCCCGTCCGCTGGCAGGACAGCTGAAGAAGTACCTTCCAGCGCCACCCGTTCACGCAGTACACGTCGCGGGTACGGTGCGGGAGGGCTTGGCAGCTACCACCACAGCCATCCTAAAACCCAAACGCGCGGCAAGTTGCACGCGTCCTGCGTGACCCGCTGGACACGCGGCCTGTGGCCCCCCGTGCCGTTAAGGGATGGAAAGTGTGTGGATGCGGCTGGTGTGGAAGGCCTCCCCCCGCCCTCCACGTGGGAGCCACCATCCGGGAGGCGCGGACCATGCCACATAGGAGAGAGCCGGCGGGCAGACACCCTGTCGGGCCTCCCCTGCCCTCCGGCCCGCAGCGTCGAGCTATCGCCCGACCCGAGCGAGGCGACGCCCCGGGAACACTAAACAACATTGTGTCCCCCCCCCATTGTAGCTGTCCGCCCATGCCAAATGACTGGTGAATGACTCGTCGGCCCCCGTGGCGGTCGATCCGTGGTTGCAGGAGCTGCTCGTGATGAGCCGAGGCCTGCTCGCCCCGCTCCGCTCAACCTTGGTGTGTTCCAGGCATTGATGGGGCTGCCGCTGCCCAGCTAGGCTGACAACCGCCGCCCACACTAACGCCTCCGATGGCGAGTCGGTTACACAAGGCCCTCCACCAGATATGGCCGCCACGTGACTGGTGCCCCGGGCCATGCCAATGCGCCCGGGCATGGGGCTGTACCAGGGACCCCGGCTCAGCGGCCCCAGCATAGGGAACGCCGCGGGGCCGTGCCCCCGAGTCAACGGGGACCTCCCGGTGACCCGAGATCCCGACGGCCTCTAGCTCAGCGGCCGACCGCTTCGCCAGCGGAGGTGGCCCCGGACACCGACGATGCCCCAGTGGGCAAGTGACCACCCTTGTAGCCCCAGCACCCCAGGGATTCCTACTGCCACTTGGGCATGTGCCGGGCCATGGGGTCTGAGCCCTTTGCCTGGCCCCGCGCAGCCGCCGCAACTCCGGAGCCGCTACCTGTGGTCGCTCCGACGGCGGCTCTTACATTCCGGCACACCCTCAGCGTGGAGGGTGGGTGGGGCGGGGGGGGGGGTTGATGCGGTGAGCACCGACCTCCTTACCGCCAAGCCCCACTGCCAACCTGACCGCACGTGGGGGATTGCCGGGCCGCTAAGCCCTCTCGCGGCCTGCCCCCCCCCTGCCCGTTGCGTCCCCCTGACCTGCTTTGTGCTCCGACGGGCGCATGGCCTGTGAGCCGCCGGACACGCGGCCTGTGGACTCCCCCTTTGGACCACATGGTCCGCTGACCGAGATGACGGCGAGGGAGGCAGGGAACACAACGCCTGTTGCCCCCCCCATGCGCGGCCGTGTGGAGAGGGGATATGGGGTGGTGTAAGGGGAGCGGGTGTTGCGGGTCTCCCCCCCACCCTCCACATGGAGGGGGCCTACTGGGAGGAAACGGGACCAAGCCACGTAGAAGAGAGCTCGCGCGGACCCTCTGTCGGGCTTCCCCAGCCCCGCCGCATCGGGCTTTCACCCGCCCCGGTAGCGGAGCCGCCGCGCAACCCGCCATAACCCCCGACCTCCACCCTCCGTGCTAAACCCCCAGAGCGGTGCTCAGTATTGTGGCACCCCCCACTTCCACAGCGGCCTGCTTCCTAAGCAGGCCGCCTGGCCCCGATCGACCTCCGCTAGGAGGGAGTGGGCGGAGGAGGGGTACCGGCCAGCTAGGCCTGACTCACCGCAAACACGACGGTCAGCTTTCGAAGTGCGGCTTAATGACCGCTGTCCGTGGCGATGGGGCGGCAAAGAGGCCTGAACATGGCGAGGGGGACTTAAGTATCCCTCGCCCGGCCTGCCGCCCCCGGAAGCACGTCACTGGGCCAGCCCCGTTCCTTGCTGGACCCCTCCTGCCCGAGGGAGGAGGGATTACCTGCACGGAAAAGGGGAGGCGGGGGGTGAGCCCCCCGGCGACTAAGGTGCCGCCCTCTTGATGGCCACCGGGTGGCCTCGGGCAGCTGCAGAGTTGCTTGTAGGTCAGATGTGTGTAATTTCTCATATTTGTTTCCCTCGTCTTCCTTCACTGCTTGATTTTGCTCATGAGAAAGTGTCACTCATAGTCGTTGAAATGTCACTCATATTTACACAAAAATTATGAACATGTCACACTTAGCAGCTATGTATCAGTGGCAAGCCATTCAATCCGCGTGACCTGCGTTGCCGCGCAGAGATAAACCGCAGATGAGCTAGAGCTGCTGAATTCATTAGTAGACAGTACAAGCGGTAGCGAGACAGCGTGCTTAAGAGCTGCATGAAGAGTGGTGAGAGACAGAATGACAATATAGCGCAAGCACAGCCATTCACCACTGTCAAAGACTTCTATTCAAAATGAAAATTCAAGGTTACCACGTCGGATGCTTCCATCACTAACAAATTATAGTCAGCATGAGCTGCGCTTCAAGTTTCCCCTATGTACACCCAACTAGCACCCCGCTTCATACCTGGGTCTGGAATACCCACCCTGGAAATAATCACCACAAGGCACAAGCAAAGAGGCAGTGCAGACTTCATTCACACAAATCTGGTGAATCATAAGCAACAGCAATGGAAACTTCCATCACTGAAAGAACAGGCAGAACATGTGGGCCCGCAGTCCAGTTCCCTTCACTTACAGAACAGGTATGTAGCATGGATACCACCCTTATACCTTTCCTGGGAGTACGCCTTGTGCAATCCAGGGTCAAGTGTTTCAATTTTGCTGTATCCGCAGAGCCAGGAGACGATCAATCTTCCCTTACATAAAGAGCATGTGCACTACCAACAATTGAATTAGCAAACAACTGTTTTTTGTATTCATTTTTAAATTACACAAAAAGCGCCGCAATGTGGCAGATGTCATAGGTACTGTTGTTGGCAATTAAGGGCCGGTGTCGAGCACCGAAAACCAGAGGCTCAAATTAAGCACTGAGTCCACCTCTCTCCTCGGCCTTGAAAGCATGTGTAGTGCTGCAAGGAATAGCGGAAGAGAGGCCCACCACCCCTGTGCTTCGCAGTTCTGGGCCATGGTTGCAAAACCCAGAGGAGGAGCCTCTTCTCCCCTGAGCCTTTCAGCCTTGCAGCCACAGACATAGCTGTGAGACCCGTCAGCATTTGGCAGGTTTGGCCTGCAACTATGCCGCTGGCACCACGACACGAAGGGGAGTATGGGGGGACAGCGCCCTAGTACCACACAGCTGGCGAGCGCAGCCAGCAGCGCGCCCTTGGTGCCGCCCCCCCGGACAACAGCCAATGGGGAGGGCTCATTGTGGACGGGGGAGGGCGCTTCACAAGTATATCCTTGGCCAGCAGCGTGGCTCGGCCTTCTCTCCCGCGCCGTGGCTGCTCTGCGCTGTAACAATGAGAAGATATGCGGTGCAACGAACAACGTTCAGCGAGGTGATCCGGTCCCTGGGAGCATCAGCACTCAATACAGTAGAACAAGTCGAGACTTTTGTGGTGTGGGCAAGGGAGGCCGGCAAATCACACTCCTGGGTGTGTGGCCACTTGGCAGCAGTAAAGCATGATACTCAATTGAATGGCGGACAGGATCCCACATGTTCATTCCAGATCAGGGCAGCACTGAAGGGGTGGGCCAGGGACGAGGTGAGGATTCCCGACAAAGGTCCGGAATAGAATTCCCAGCCCTCCAACGCATGTTGGACGCAGTACCGGCCGTCACGAGTTCGAGCTTCGAGGCCCAGCTTTTCTCGACAGCCTTTTGCTTGGCATTCTTTGGGGCCTTTAGGGCCAGCGAACTGGTGGCCAAATCCAAAACTGACATATCAGGGAGGGCTTTAGCAATGATCGACGTCTGCGCCAGGGATCCCTTAGTGCTGTGGCTCCGAAAGTCCAAAACAGATCAGGCAGGGAAGGGCGTGTCAATTACCTTACACGCATTCGAGGACCCCAGGTACTGCCCGGTCTCCTTGGTTAGGGAGTACCTAAAAATAAGGCCTTTGCTAGCGGGCACCTTTTTAATTCATGCAGACGGCACGCCATTGACCAAATTTCAGTTAGAGCGAGTGATGTCCTCAGTAATGGCCAGAGCAGGGTTGTCAGCCTCCAACACAGAGCAGAAATTTTCAAGCCACTCCTTTAGGATAGGGGCGGCCACTGCTGCTTACAGGGCTGGGTTGGGCGAGGAAGGGGTCAAGAGGGTGGGAAGGTGGTCATCCTCTTGCTACCGGCGTTATGTCCGCCTTTGAGTCCGGTGGCCACAATTGGCCGCACTTTCATGAGTAAGGGAAGAGGGTCTGTAGCGACGCATTACAGTCACAAAGCGTTGGAAGTACAGCAATTAGAGTGGTGTCAGTATCACCGACAATCTTGGCTGAAGTGCACGTTTAATTTGTAGATGTGAAAACAAGGTTTGCAGTCAAGTGTACGTTGAATTGTAGATGTGAGATCAATGTTTGCAGTGCAGTGATTAAATGTAGAATGAATAACCTTTGGGAGGGCAGTCTGTAGATGTGGTAATAAACTTTTGGAGTGCAGTGTCAATCTATGATTAAAAGCAGGGAATGCCAATGGGGTTGCAATGGGTTGCAGTGCAGTGGATGATCGTATGTGTAAATAAACTTGGAATACAGTGTCAAACTATGAATAAAACAGGTAATACCAATGGTGTCTTTCCTTGCAGCTGATTGTCGCGTGTGGGTGATGGGCCATTCCTACGTCACAAGGTTGGAGCAGTGGGCGAGGCTCAAGAGATGGGATCTGAACTTAGCGAGGACGCAAATTCTATGGCTGGGTTTCCCGGGAATGAGATGGGGCCAGCTGAAGGGCAGACTGCAGCAATATATAGCAGAACGGGGCGGTCCTCCCAGCATCCTGATTATCCATCTAGGGGGAAATGACCTGGTAAAGGTGGGGAGGAAAGCCTTATTGGAGGCCATGCAGAAAGATGTAACGGCAATTACTAACGAATTGGGAACCACGGAAATTATTTGGTCTGAGATTGTGCCCCGCAGGGCCTGGAGGGGAGCACGATCGGGAGTGGCGATAGAGCAGGGCCGGAAGAGGGTTAACAGGTCAATGCAGAAATTCCTGGAAAAAAGGGGATTGGGTTGCATTAGGCATGCGCTGATACAGGACAGGACTGAGGGGTATTACGAAAGCGATGGAGTACATTTGTCTGGGTGGGGAATGGATGTTTTCCTACTGGACTTACTTGAAGCCCTGTCGGCGGCAGGGTGTCGATAGCTGGGTAGGTGGGGGGGCTCTGTCATCGACGGGGGCCTCCTTCAGAGCTGTGGCGGATTACAGGGCGATCTGGAAGCAGATGGACAGTAGGGGTACCTCTGCGGCAGAAGGATACAGTCTAAATACCTCTGCCTGGCACAGTAGGGTGCCCGAGCCAAGAACCTGGAGCCGAGGGGGTTCCAGGAAACAGCGTCGGCGCCCCGTTAGTCCTTCGGGCGGTCGGGGGGCCTGAACCGACCGGGGGTGTGCCTCATCTTCCGCCCTGACAGGGGGGGCGGGAGTCTAACAAAATAAAGTGAATGTACTGCACCGTCTGAGCATCGACTCGCCGTGCAAGATGGCTCCTTGGGCATGCGGGTCAGCGAGAGGCTGCCGCTTTGGATCGCCTGTAAGATGACCCACCTACCAGTACCTGTGTTGTACGAAATAAACCTGCACCACTGCTTTCCCACAAATATGTCTCATGGTTTCTTTGGTATGTAAGTTATGCATGCAGGGCGAAGTAAGCCTGATGGTGTGGGCACTATGCCGCTGGCACCACGACACGAAGGGGAGTATGGGGGGACAGCGCCCTAGTACCACACAGCTGGCGACGCGCCCTTGGTGCCGCCCCCCCGGACAACAGCCAATGGGGAGGGCTCATTGTGGACGGGGGAGGGCGCTTCACAAGTATATCCTTGGCCAGCAGCGTGGCTCGGCCTTCTCTCCCGCGCCGTGGCTGCTCTGCGCTGTAACCCACCCTGAACCCTGACCCAGCTGCAGAGCGGTTGGCACTGTTTGGATATTTTAATGATCATGTTTTATGTTGCAGGCAGAGTCACAGGGCGATCTGGAAGCAGATGGACAGTAGGGGTACCTCTGCGGCAGAAGGATACAGTCTAAATACCTCTGCCTGGCACAGTAGGGTGCCCGAGCCAAGAACCTGGAGCCGAGGGGGTTCCAGGAAACAGCGTCGGCGCCCCGTTAGTCCTTCGGGCGGTCGGGGGGCCTGAACCGACCGGGGGTGTGCCTCATCTTCCGCCCTGACAGGGGGGGCGGGAGTCTAACAAAATAAAGTGAATGTACTGCACCGTCTGAGCATCGACTCGCCGTGCAAGATGGCTCCTTGGGCATGCGGGTCAGCGAGAGGCTGCCGCTTTGGATCGCCTGTAAGATGACCCACCTACCAGTACCTGTGTTGTACGAAATAAACCTGCACCACTGCTTTCCCACAAATATGTCTCATGGTTTCTTTGGTATGTCAGTTATGCATGCAGGGCGAAGTAAGCCTGATGGTGTGGGCACTAGGGATCCCTTACACTTCCCACTCAAAGACAAAAAAGTGATGCCCATTATCCTGCATTTTGGTACCTGGAAGTTTTAACCATTTGAAAAGACAAGCAACTCTCTCTCTCTCTCTCTCTTTCAGACGCTGAAGAGCTCTGAAAGAGATCCATGTCAGTGGCAGAAAGGAAGGCGTTGCAGCACAGGAGAGGGTCGTGCTCCATGCAGAGTCAAGAGCATCTTCCATTATTTTGATAAAAATAGCTTTGGATTAGTAAATTAAACCCATTTTTTCCCTTCAGTTTTTAGATAGAGCAAACTCAAAACAAAGGTATTTGAGTGCTTTACATGAGCACCGATCACATTTCACAAGGACATATTCCTTTTTTTAGGCAGGGAGAGATTAAGTGGAATTGCCCGGGATCACAGGATGTTGAACCTGATTTTTCAAATCCAAAGTCGGCAGCTCTGACGTAAAGCTACATCTTCTCCCCTCCTGTCCCCATGCTCCGAACCTGCCCGGTGTGTACGCTCTTATTATACATGAAGCCTCTTTCAAAGTGCTGCCATGTTGTCAAATCAGTAGACGAGGAACAGGATTTTTTTTTTTCCCAGGATCAAACAGTTGGTTACATTAGTAGAACCGGGACTGCACTACACTACACCATGGTTACGAGGCCTAACGGATTGTAAGCTCCTACACTACATCTCGTAGCCATAGTGTAGGAAGTGCAATAGGACCATGGTCTAGTGGCGGTATGGATCCAATGCACCCAGATTATGGTTGAATTTTACTGTTCAGTCAATGACCAGAGGGTAGTGGAAAGAAACAATTTACCTTGCTTGCACGATGGCCCATGGCAGCATTGCTACACAACTGGTCCCACTCTCTTGCGCCTCACAGCATGATCCAGTTCTGCGAGGATCAAGAGAGTCATCGTCTCCGCTGGACCTCAATGCCATGGTCCAGTGCTCTGAGGCCTACCAAAGCAGAGTGGCAAGATGCAGGATTGTTCTTCATTTTAGATGTTTGTCCTGGATCCTACAGCAAGCTCCTGTTGGATGCCAAATTTCTAACTTATTTTGCTTGCCAAGGGACTGATGTAAGCATGCAAGATAATCAATAGTGGGTGCAAAACAAATAGATTAGCTGGGAATCCTGGAAGCAGCTCATCCCAGTAGTAAGCAACAACACTGACTCTGGGACCAACCACTATGCAGAGTTGGCCAACATGACAACTGGGAGGCAGGACATGTACCACAGGACTAATATAATGTATTTCCATGTGGTATAGAACTTTAAAATAAATACACTTATTTTTATCAGTTTTAATATTTATGTTTTTATTGTTTTACTGATATCCACACCAAGAAAATTGCTTCTTGCAAAGACACTCAAAAATAGTCAATTGATTGGACTTCCTGTGATGTAATTTCCTGTGATTTGACGTGGATGCAAATTAGAAGGGGCCCACACATTATCTTCTGCCCGGGGTCCCAAAACCCTAGAGCCGGCTTTCCTCAAACACATTGCAAACACAGCCAGAGAAGCAGTCAGAAGTGAAACATGTACAGCACAATTTGTAGCATTACCATCTTGCTTAATTGACAGAGAAAAAAGAACTAGACAGCAGTAGTGCAGGCTTTTCACCCAAATACAGTTGCAGAAGCACAAATGTACAAAGAAAAGCCCACTTTTGGGATCTCCACTGCAGAGAAGATGTATAAAATATAGGTCTGACGTAACCTTCCAGGTGAGTGACATTTATTGTTGCCATTCCTGGTGCTATTGTGTTGAGCCAACCTCTAGAGTATGAAAGGGCTGGAGGCAGCTGTCGTGCTGGAATAGCCTTTTACCATATCCTATTCTTGGTGCCTTTGAGGTGTAATCCCTTTCAGGATAGTAGGTGGCGTTTGTTGTTTGGAGACAGAGGTGCAGTTAGTACTGCAGTCATAGTCTTTTGCCATGTCATATTCTTTGTTTCTTTCAGATGTGACTCCCATCTATTTGGCAGGTGGTGTGTGTGTCCTGTTGTTTTGTCCACAAAAGGCTGATGAGGGCATAGTGTGAAGTCTTCAGTTCCTTGTGTCTTAGTGTTTCGTCTCTGGGCAGGAGAATCCCAGAGTTTAAATAAGGGAGTGAAACCACAAATCAGTGTTGCAGGACTTTTCACTGAACCCTGGTAGGTAACAGAAATAATGCAGGGTGTAGCCTTGGACCGTGTCATGTATGCGCATGTAACTTGCATGATCGACGTAACTATTAGCGGCGATATTACGTGTCTCTCGGACCTCTTTCAAGTGCTCGTTGTCCTTTCTCCCCTCTCCCCTCAGGGACGGCAATCTGAGGGATAGCCCCGGCACCACAAGCTCTAGCTACGCTAATCCCTCTAGTTCCCATCCTTTCTGTGCTTGATACCTTCAGGTATCTTGTCTCATTCTTCCAATGAGTTTGCGATGGCATCCTGGAGTCTCCTTGTGATATCCTAGTTTCTCAGGGGCTCAACATAGCACAATCTGGGCAGATACGGATAAGTCTGAGTCTCTCATATGCTTTGTTATATCATTCCAACCAGTGTATTTACTTGTGGTATTCTATTAACCTTGCTGTTGGTGCATTGATGTACCACATCTCAACCACGTAGTGTGATCCACACTGCAGCACATTATTTGTTATTGAGTCTGCCTTTATCCGTGAGTTGAGGAGAAGATGCGCAGAAGTGGTAGCTCACGGACTGTGCAGCAGGTAAGGCATGTGGGTACAGACCCATCAAGTATTGGTAGTGTAGCCGAGACATAACTTCTGAGGAGAAAGACCCCAGTTACAGTTTGGGCCAGTACTTTCTGACAAGTCTGGGCTCTTCCACCCAGATTTCCTGTACTTACCTTTACAATATTTTGGTAGTTGATATTCTGTCTAGGATTGTTTAGTACCACAGCTTTCAAGATTCAATATTCTGGTTCTATACCCTACAGTCATGCACTCTCAGGGACAGATTTACGAAGCATTTCAATGGTCGCAACTTCTCTTATTCAATGTTTACGCCCATTAAAATACTTTTTCTTATGTACTAATCTCAGTTTAGGAGATGGAAAAGATTTTCCAATATGTAAAATGGGATTCCAAATGGATACCAATATGGATGGGTGTCTCTTCAAAAAACTGATAAATATCAATGTTTTCTGACAAAAGTTCAGTTGCAAAGCATTGATATTTTACAGACACCTCAAAAGAGGTGATAATGCATTCGCAAAAGGGAAAGAGTGCCCTATTCTTATTGTAAAAACAAAACAAAAAACATTGATTGTTTTTTCCAGAGTAGGCAGTGGTACAGGGGACCACTGCCAACTCCTGAACAAACTAAAAAAGGTAAATCTCTCTTTTGACACGCAGTCTCATATGCTTTAAGAAAAGCAGCCTGTAATTTTTCATTAAAAAGTGATTGCGGGGGGGTGGGGGCGGGGGGTGGCTAGCAGCCGAGAGCGATGGCTGCTGCTTGAACGAGCTCTCACCCATCCACGGCAGCCAAACCGTGATACAGCCGATATACCCAGAGTTTTGTGCACTGCATCGAGCGGAAAGTTAGCGGACACCCCCCATAGTAGCGGAGTGAGTTTTGCGGGACCTGCGCCTCCGGGACGGCAGAATAACGCAACTGTAGTTTGGGGAGCCGGAGGAGGAAAGATGGCGGCGGTGGCCTGCGGAGGTAGACGGACACATTAGATCAACATCAGTAGTGCCTCCCGGTGTGTGGTATCCGCGACTCTGACCTGCAGAATCCCGGCGTGGAGCAGGAGTGGTGACAGGCGCGACGCCAAGTGGCAGAGAAACCTCATCCCTGTGCCGCCGGGTGAGAGGGGGCAACGGCCCGGGGACGAAGCACTACTTGAGGCCCTGGCTCTGGGGCCTAACCGGAGCTGGTGGCGGAGGTCGGAGTGACGGCTAAAAGGACTGTTAACTTTTGAGCGACCTCTGCTGATACCGAGGCGCCCCTACAGGCACCGGGTAGGCAGTGGGGAAAGGAACAACGGCTGGAGAGACGTGGGCCCCACGGAGAAAAGTACTTTAGGTGCTGCATAACGCCGGGGACGGCTGCACTTGAGGCCCCAGCTTTTAGGCCTATCTGGGATACTCTTTGTGGAAGGTAGGGGGCCCGGCCCGACCACTCAGCTTGGCCTAGAGACCTATGGAACACTGAATACCGGAGGGCTCCCCTTTTTAAAGGACAACAGATGCTGACTGTAGTTGTGATTGGAGGCTGGGGGCTCGGTTGTGATTGTGTTGCATGATACTGCTGCTTATGGACAGACACTGTAAACGTCGAGGGGGCCTGCTTGATTCCTCCATTTCTTTAAGTACTTGGACAAAACTGCGCCACTACCAGACCTATTTTCCTAATCTGCCTGCCTGGGCCTCTAGGGGTTCAACTGGCTTCTCTGCCTTGCATGGGTGGATGCCCAGGAGGCCTGGCTGTGGGCTGGTGCAAGGCCCGTGCTGAATGGGCGAGACATCGGATCGTGCAGATAATATTGCTTGACCGCGTTTAAACTAGCTGGTCGTTTGTCGGTCCCATGAGATTGCGCCTTCGGACCACAGAGCACCCAACGGAGACTGCAGATATATCACCAGCGGAGAGGTGCGAGAGGAGCCTGGGCCACACGCAGATTTCCTGCAATCTTGTGTAGGAAGGGTCTTGAAGCTACCCACTCCATTCACCCTCCTGTGAGATTCATACTGCAATCCTAAAAATGGCGACAGGGGATCAAGGAATAGCGCTCAGAGGCAATTGGCGAAATTTGCGTGGACCAAGGGAGGAGACAAAGGCGACTCGCCGAGATAAGATAAAGGAGGATCGGAGGTGACGCCACCATCTGGACCAGAACCAACGCTGCATGATGTTATGGCAGCCATAGGTGGAATGCGCACGTCTGTAGACTCAGTCACTGTAGAGGTCTCACTGCTCAGAGCTGACTTTAAGAAAATGGGCGAGAAGGTGAAGGAGCTAAAAATAGTGAGAACAGCCCTACGGGAGGACACTTCAGAACTCCAACGTCAAATGTCGGAAATGGAGAAAAGGCAGGTCAGAATGGCGCAACAACTGGATGATTATGAGGGGAGGGCCCGCCGAAATAACATTCGAATTCTTGGCGTTCCGGAACGAACAGAGGGGCCGGCTGCGGATCTCTATGTAGAGGACCTAATTACGAAACACCTAAAGGCTAAAAAGCAGTCCAATTATTCTTCCATAGAACGCGCCCAGAGGGTACCGGGCGGACGACCTAGACCTGGTGCGCCCCCGCAGCCGCTGATCGCCATAGTGTTTAACTATTGGGACAGGGACATTATCTTACAAACCTCTAGGTCCGGCCCTCCGCTAAAAATAGACAACTATGAAGTGTCTTTCTTCCCAGACTTTAGGGCCAAGGTCCAGGCACAGAGGAGGAGTTACCAGGCTGTTAAGCAGGAACTGCAAAGCAGGGACATCAAGTACGCAATGCTCTTCCCAGCAAAATTGAGAATAGAGCAGGATGGTAAAACATGGTTCTTTGATTCGCCAGATGCAGTTTGGAAATGGATGGAGGGATGGACTACTGTGGGGGACCGGAACCGGAGTCGCTGTGACAGAGCAGAGCAGAGAAACGGCACTCACCTGGAGGCAGCGGCTACGGAGGCCACGATGGAGCCGAGTGGACTGGATGACCAGGAGTGATATAGATCCCTGTACTGCTGTAGGGCCTGATATCGCAGACATACGCAAGTAGTGGAAAGGGGGGGGAGAAGAGCCTGCGACTATAGGGACTTATAGGCATACTGTGTTTTGCTAAGCTCGGGTGTATGATGTGTCTTAATTGTTGACTGAACAGATATGTTATGATACTGTTTACTTTTCCATATCGTATTCACGGCTGTGGTTTATTGATGACACTGTAAGATGCCAGTGGATGGGGGGACTAGTTCCCCTCCGCGTTTCTAGCATGGTTGGGGGGGGATAGAGGCCCTCTGCCATATTTGGGGGTGGGTAGTTCTACATCCATAGGCAGGGGAGCAGGGAGGGGGGTGGAAGGGAGAGTTAGGGGGGTTACTAGGGGATGGAGGGGTGACTGTTCCGTTTGCCAAGAGAACGAAGAGGCCAAAAGAAGTGAAGGGGGTAGGACGTAGGTTTCTGCGTTGTGTTCAAAGGTTCATGGTTTTAAGTTCAGGGCTAAGACTAGCAGATATCTTTGACAAGGTGCGTATCATTGGGAATGGTTTAATAAGCTGTATTACCTATGCCGGAAGAAACAAAGTCTATGTGCAACAAGATTGGTACTAACGTCCCCTCTACGACCCCAGTGTCTCCTATGACTTTAATTACTTGGATTGTGCATGGATTGGGGGATAAAATTAAAAGAGGGCTGGTGTTACAATATATACGGCGCTCAGCACCAGCCGTGGCATTGCTTTAAGAAACACATTTGGTGGGTTCGACATGTAAGGCTATGGACCGATGGGGGTATAAAATGGTAGCACACTCAGAGTTCTCAACGGGTTCTAGGGGGGTTGGTATATTGGTACGAAAAAGATTCCCACTAATTGTACATCATATTTGGACGGATACACAGGGGCGATTTGGTGCCATATCATGCCAATGGGAGGGAAAACGATGTAATATTGTATCGGTGTACATCCCCCCTGCCCTACACTCACTGGCCCTCCCCGCCCTCAGCACATTTCTACTGAGCTTGCCGGAGGGAGAACTACTCATGGGGGGAGACTTTAATGCAGTGTTAAACGGGGCAATAGACCGCCACCCCTGCAGAACAGTACGGACGGGCAGCTCCCGGATGACTGGGTTTTTAGATGCAATGGGCCTCACGGATGGGTGGAGATACAAACACCCTAAGGAGGGCAGTTACACTTTCCAATTGGGAGTACACAATAGTCTCTCACGCATTGATTATTTTCTTATCTCCGCAGACAGCCTTCCTCATCTGACTGAGGCGGAGATACGTCCAAGGGGCATTTCCGATCACTCACCAGTCTTTATGGCCAATACAACACACATTAAGGTTAGAAAACGAATTTCCCTATCACTCCTGGCTATTTACAGGTCCCCAAAATTCGAAAGGACATTATTGCAGTCACAAAGCACTACTTCCGAGATAATGTAGACTCCGTACACTCCCCAGGTGTTCTATGGGAAGCCTACAAGGCCGTGTTGAGAGGACAAGCTATTGCCTCAATAACGGGTCATAGGCGAGCTGCAAGGGGTGAGTTGGATGCGATTGAGGCTGAACTGGCCGTGCTCCAAACACAACATGAGTTTAACCCCACTGCAGAGACAGCCCAAAATCTACGTCTCAAACAATGTGTGCTTACTGAACACCAAAGAGAACAAGTTAAATTGCGGCTCCAAAACACGAGACACACCATTTACGAAGTAGGAGATAAAGCAGGTAAACTATTGTCCTGGTTAGATAAGAAGGAAAGGGCACAGAGGATGATTGCACAACTTCGCACTCCGGCAGGTGCGGTAGTCACCACCCCTGCAGACATAGTAGACACCCTTGCTGACTATTATGAACAGATCTACACATCCAACTCGCCAATGACAACAGAGGAGGCACAAACCTACATTAAAGATATACAAATGCCGTCACTATCAGAAGACGAGGCCTTACTTCTAGAATCCGACTTTATGAAAGACGAGGTTCTTGCCGCAGTTCACTCTCTGCAGTCAGGAAAGGCTGTGGGACCTAATGGGATCCCCATTGAGCTTTACAAGCGCGTGTCTGATCTAACAGTCATAATAATAATAATAATAATAATAATCCACATTTGTAAAGCGCACAATCACCCGTAAGGGTCTCTAGGCACTGGGGGCCGTCGAGAAGATTAAGCAAGCTATTGCCCACAGTCACATGGTGCTGGGCTAATCTGCCGCCGGTGCCGGGGATCAAACCGTGATCCCCAGATTCCAGAGTCAGTCGCCCTAGCCGAGTCCCGCATCTCCATGCAATGTTTCTTAACAGCCTAGAGACAGGGGAACTGCCACATGATCAACGAATACCGTCCAATATCTTTACTTAACGCGGGAGCCAAGATCCTGGCGAAGATGATTGCCAACCGACTAACCACACATCTTGAGACACTGATACACCCGGACCAGTCCGGGTTTATGCCCAACAGGAACACTGCTCTTAATTTGCGAAGGGTCCACGCGGTGATGCCACAGATACCAAGTCTCCCTGAGCCTGCGGTCATCGTCCCTCTGGATGCTCAAATGGCGTTCGATATGGTAGAATGGCCTGATTTATTTGCTGTCCTCAGGCATCTCGGTTTCGGACCCAAGTTCTGTGCATGGGTGAAATTATGATACTCAAAACATTTGGCACATGTTGTGGTTAACGGCCATATCTCTAGGAACTTCCCACTAGGTCGCGGTACGCACCAGGGATGCCCGCTATCCCCCTTGCTTTTTGCATTAGCGCTAGAACCATTGGCAGCCTGGATCCGGTGGGACCCCATGATCAAGGGGCTAAACTGGACCGCGACATGGGAAGACCGCATATCGTTGTATGTGGATGATATTCTTTTATATTTGACCTCACCCAGACGATCGATCATAGTGCTCCTAAATATTTGCGAAATTTTTGGGCGGGTCTCCGGATATAACATCAACTGGTCCTAATCCGTCTTGTTTGTCCTTGCGGGCCCTCCTCCACAGCTCCCGGCGGATTGCCCACTAAAAATTACAGAGAGCCTTTTAAATATTTAGGGATCTGGGTGACACCTAATCAAGATGCTTTCTTCCGCCATAATCTGGAACCCCCTCTTGAGCGGTTCCGTAATGATGTGAAACATTGGCATACTCTACCCTTGACCCTTCTGGGTAAAGCGGCCTTATATAAAATTATGACACTTCCTCAACTGATATATATATTTGAAAATACCCCATTTCCTGTCCCCCTGAAATATTTTAAGTCGATCGAAGCACTAGTTTCGGGCCTACTCTGGGGAGATAAACCTGCACGCATATCGAGACATAAGTTGATTAGGGGCTGGTATGATGGTGGGGTGGCCCTCCCAGACATTCAGTTGTATTACTGGGCGGCCCAATTAAAAATAATAAACCAGTGGCTGCACGTCCCCCAGACGGAACCAGCGTTCAAGGCAGACCGGTATGAGCTGGCCGAGGCTGGTGTACTTGCTGCACTGTATGATAAAAGAACCGCCTCAGCCCTGATTGGTCCGACAGCGCACACAGTTAATCTGTGATATGTGGCTCAGGCCCGTCTTAAATGTAAAGACACTATTACTCAAATGACACCGCTCTCGTCGTCACGTCGACTGGGTAAACTCCGCAACAGTAAAGGCTTCTAGACGTGGGATCTGATAGGAATCTCCACGGTGGGAGACTTATGGAAACGGGGTGCCATCTTGACATTTGAGCAGCTCAGAATTCAATAGGATTTAGCGCCCACTGAGAGGTTCAGGTACTTACAAATACGTCACGCCCTGAGGTCGCTTGTTCAGCCTGATGTAGATATACCGGAATCTACCCCGCTAGAAGACAGGCTCTTAACAGAGCACATGCCCCAAAAAGCGACCTCGTTTGTATATCGTAAACTAGTTAACAACCTACCGGACCCAACCCTGAAACTAAAGAACGCTTGGACTACTGACTTAGGAGAGTTCGATGAGTCAGACTGGCAGACAGCGCTGTCCTCTCCCCGAGAGGTGGCCATACCGTCCAGACTTAGACTTGTACAACTGAAGATATTACACCACGTGTACTACACTAGGATCACCCTACACACGATAGGGAGAGACACGCACAAATTCTGTCTGAGAGGGTGCGGGGGAAGGGACGTTCTTCAACACCATATGGGAGTGCCCCCAAGTGGCAACATATTGGGCCAAGGTCATGAGGACTATGTCGCAGGTGGTGAAAGACTTGGTGGTCCCGGAGCCACGGCGCTGCTTACTGAACATCTGGGAACCAAATGATCTCACTCACTCAGCACAGGATTGGGTATCATTAGGTATAATGTATGCTAAAAGAAACATAGCCAAATACTGGGGATCTCTGGAGGTACCAGCGCTCCAGGATTGGTGTAAGAATCTCGATTTAGCAATGCTGGCGGAGAGGACAGTGTACCTGAACCGGAAGTGTCCTCGGAAATGGGACAAAATATGGGGTGCATGGAACGAATATAGGGGATATTTGTGCGAACCGCCGATGCAAAATAGCGAGGATGACACTGAGTGAGAAAAGAGGACATAAGGAACTTCTGCAATGCACTGAATACATTTCACTGTAACGATTATATTCATCTCTGTTTTGTATATTTACGATTATGTATCTGACTTGCCTTGCTCAATGTATGCACCTTTTAACTGATCTATGCCCTGTGTTTGCTACATAAAACAATAAAAAGTAAAAAATAAAAAATAAAGTGATTGCAAATGTTGACTAGTATTTTGCAACCTGTAAATAGTAGACTGGGCTCGTATTACTGTAAGGGTGCATTGTATTTATTTATGCCATGGCGCACCTTCAAATAGGTGCATTGGGTAAGCAGGGACAGTGAGTCCTATTATGAATACACTACCCACAGGGAAGGCATTAAGTCGTGCTGCCCTTGGGGCAGCACATTCAGTGAACAATGGAGCACCTTCTTCAAAGGCACTCTGTGTGTCTCTGTGCAGGCAACAGCCCGCCTGCACTTTATAGAGGGGTTAGAGATCTGCCTGCATGTGGGTTCAGTGATTGACTGCGCCCAACTAAAGATGGAAGTCTGGAGGCTCCATGGGACCCCTTTTCCCCTTCCAGAGGACTTGCCTCAGGGGGCGCACTGACAGTTTGCCTCCTTTTAGTGAAGTACTGTCAGTGCGCCTCCGAAGGGCATATTTGCTTCTATCCTCCCATCCAAAATATGTCATGGACTCGGAGTCAAACTGATTCTCTCATTTGCAGTGGGCCACACCCGCATGAAAATGAGGGAATGCCCTCTGAAGATAGCACTGGCGCTACATGTTTTTCAAGCATTTGCTGCCCCTTCTATAATACCATACTGCCAGAGGGCACAAAAAGCAGGTACACACGTCCGTTGTGCCCCCGGGACACTATCTGTAATATGGCGCCTGGCCCTTTCTCACACTGTGAGGAAGAAGTTTATACACCAATAAGATGTTTGTCTCAGAGCAGCAATTAAATTGTGGTCTAGTGACTGGTCAAACTGAAAGTCTCACCGCACCAACACAGAAGAACCAAATGAGTAAATTAGGGATTTTATTTCTTGGCCCAACTTCACACACTTTTGATTGCTCATTTGGAGACCTACAGTCTATTCATGTATCTTTAGCCATAGAACACTGAACTCCCAAATGGCCATCATGGATTTCATCATGTCAGATTTTAAAGTGTGTTGAAGAATATGCAAATTATTTTCCATTCATAGGGATTTAAGTAGATTTAACTCATGAAACTGAATAGTGACAATCCTGAATTTTCCTATAATTAATATCTGGTATCAGCAAGTTTGATTCAGATGTGTGAATTTTGCAACGATTCCACTGTGATTGATTTTTGTCGTTTGATTATAGATACTGCATTAAACTGCTGTAAACAGCTTCACAAATTCCATTTTTATTTGCAAAATTGTCCTATAAGATTGTTACTACTGTGGTTCAGACTTAGTTCTGTTGATTCCTACAAATGTCAGACGCCCAGTTTTTAACAGTTCAATGTGACTTAATCCTGGTAATTCAAGAGCATATCAAGAGTAACTGACACCTACTCACCTCAAAATATTTGCAAATTGTGCCCAGCGTCAAGAAATGTGTACATCATTTAAATTTGAAGTCACATTCTGTCTTGGAGTCAATTTGTGTGTGTGTAATTAATTATGTGTGTTGCATTCTTTTTCAACAGCAAAGAGATGTTACCCTTGTGAAATTAGCTCATTGGACAAACCTTAAAAAGATGCATAGGGATGAGTGGCATATGTTTAACCACAATTAAAGCTGTACAAAGAGTATGATGTGAAATTGAGACCTTCTTCTACCACTCTCTAGATCTGGAGACAGGTCTATAAAACATCTGAATCCCAGAAACAGAAGAGGCTGTGATTCTGTTTGTAAATTGGCCACATTCAACCTTTTAATTATCCTAGTTACAAAATTCTTATGATAACCTATCAGGAACCGAGGATATAGACTCTCTGAAAACCCCTGTCATGGTTGAATATCTACACCAACTAGCAGAGATGAAATTGCCACAGACATAGTAATCTTTAGAGAGACAGACAAAGAAAGAGTGAGTAACGCCGGATTGGAGCCTCCTCCCAGATGAAACAGTCTCAGTTAAGGGACAGTACTGTGCAACCTCAATGATACAGCAATAGTTTGATCTCATCAGCTGGAAAACAGAGAGAGATGGGTGAGTACATCGAACCAGCCGGAGAAAAGATGTAAACACATAAAGATTCTAGCTTATCTGTTTTGGTAGCGGAGGATGCTGTGTTGAGCCTCGGGCCAACTGGGAATTCAGCCTCTAGTCCCATAATGTTGCAGCAAACACATCAGTTAATACAGAACTACAAGAGGTGAGCACACCGTCAAAAGGTATTTAGGCAAGAGGAATCAGGGAATCAAGAAGGAGAAGGACTGAGGGAACGGAAATGGGCAAACACAATAAATGTGGGGATTGCATTACTAGGTGAAGCCTCTGAGCCTTGAATGATCTTGAATAGTGATCTTGCACTGTAGACCCGGATGTGACTTTAACACCAGGAAGTTAGGGTGTGGGTTGATGCAGTTAGTGGTCTTGGGTTCCAGATCTCATGAGTTTCCACTGATCTGTCTTCCACTGTTTCCAGCCCGCAAGCGTGTTTCACTTTCTGTGTTTGCCCTAAATCCTGACAGAAACTATGTGAAGGTCATTTTTAGGTTTTGCCTACCAGACAGTACAAGCTGCCTGGTTGAAAAAGAACTATTCTGGGTTTACCAAGAACTTGGAGGGAGATTGCATCCTGTTAATTTCTTACCATTGGTTGACATTATTTTTACTGCTCCTTATTTGTTGGCTTGCCTTATTCTTTCTGTGTTTGTCCATCCCCTAAAATCCCCCCACTGATTGGCATGCTTGTATCGTTCCACTGCTCACTTTTAAGAAACTACGTTTTCTTTTTCATTAAGCACTCCACAAGAGTGCATTTGCTTAACAGCCCTCTTACTCCTGTGCTGCTCTCTCCCACCCCATGTTCTGTGTTGCTCTCGCCCTCGTTTGCTGCTCCTTCTCTCTTTCAGGTACCTTTCCCCTGCCATACTCCATCGCCACTGTCATGCTCTCTCCCTCACATGCTACTATTCACTACTTCCCTCACTCAGCTTTATTTTTTAGGTCGAGCCCAGCAGTGCGCACGCGCATGCGCTGCTGTGTGAGGCATGCTGTATCTGGTCCGGATGCTTAGACCACGCCCACTGCTTTCCATTTGTTACCTCTTGTGCCTTTCTGAATTCCTTTCTGCTTATTGGCAAAACGTTGCTCTTTGGCTCTACTATTTGTGTGTTTTTCACTTTGTGGCGATTACCCCTGTTACATGTCCCCTCACACTTTGATGTGTTTTTAGTTTTTTTGGCACACTTCTTTTTTCAATGAATTGGTCCTGTGCCATGAACACAGCTTCAACATGGCCACCACATATGTTTCAACACTTTATTTGTTACTGCCTGGCCAGCAGACAGCAGGCATGGCAGGCATCTCGGGGAGAACAGGCCAAGTTTGCTAGCACATACCGCCGACCTCAGGGGTGCTGCTCTCTTCAGGACAGCCAGAAAAGTCTTCAGGAAGCTTGTTCTGTCTCCCATTGCACACTGGCCTCCCCCCTGCCCTGCTGTGATTACTGGCACCAGATGGCCTTACATGGCTCCAGATGAAGCCATGTAAGGCGAAGGGCCCTTTGGGCACTGCAGGTATGCAAAGGAGCACACGGTGATAACAACAGGTAAACAAGTGCATTGTAGTTACTGTCATGTTAAAAATATGCAACACTGATATCTATGCTTAAAAAAAAATGTTGTAGGATACTTAATTTTAATATGCCTCTCTACAGTTTTATTTATTTCACTCTTTCTTATATCTCTTTCCCATCTACCTGCCCCTTCATTGTCTCCACGCCCGCCCCTTCACATTTCCTCTCTCTCCCTTCCCGTCCCTCCTCTCCTCTCCTCCCCTTACCCTTTTCTTTTGAGAAGCAACACAATGCAGCTATTTACTTTGTTTGGGTTACTGCAGTGCAAGGTATTTTCTTTCCCTATCATTTCTCATGATCCCCAGCAGTGATTGATTGCAAACATATAGATAAAGGCACATTTCCTGTCTGCGAGGGAGGCCTAAAAAGTTTATATTAAAGCCAGTGTGTGCACCATAATTAGTAAAACCAATGAACAGATAGTTGAGCACTCGCCCAGCCCCCTCTGAACACATGAGCAGGGCCGAGGCTTGCAAGCCATTATACATTCCTGCTATGCAGGCTGCATGTCAGGAGACTCGCCCTGGCACTCGATCAAGATAAAAGAAAATAGATTCTAGTTTCATCCACTATAAGACACTAAGAAAATATTTTTTAGGTTCCTTAATAAATAGACTTAAACAAGACCTTCTTCAAAATGTATGACAAGTTGGTGTAGTGATTTTCTCGTAGACAGCTTCAAGTTTATATGATTGTTTTACGACAGTCTCCTTTGCTTCGTTTCTTGTGGGGGTGTGCTTTTTTTTGGGTGGAGTTGTATTTATTTTGGCAGATAGTTGCACTGCTTTGATTTTATTCTACGCATATAAAGAGCATGCTTTAAATACCTTGTGAAAAAAACAGTTGTGAGTAGCTGTGTACAGTAGTGCACTTGTACAGTGATTGGCACCACTTTGGCACAGGCTTCTCAACCAGTACATATGGCAACATTACACTATTCAAAACAGTTGGCTGGTTGTCCCACCAGACCATAAAACAGGCATACAAACATTACATGCACGATCCATTCATTGACTTCTAGTAGCAATGCATCTCTCACTACCTGATTGCCCTATACGCAGTGCCACTAAAATTATGCAGCAGAAGAGGGCCAAATTATCCGTCAGGATTGAGTAAATTATGCGGCAATGAAGAGGCAAATGATGCACCATCATGCAGCCCATTTTGAAATTGTATTACTTCTTTATTCAGTCAGGTCAAAAACAAAAATTAAGGATGCTATATTAAATGTGTTAATGGTTGAACAACAGCTCTAAGTACAGACAAGGACATCTCCTTAATAATATTTGAAAGGGTCCTAAAAGTGAGACCTATTGGCTATACCAATGCTTGTACTAGTTTATTGCTTCCCCCACCCGCTCCTCTGTTGCTCTGTTGTGAACCATTTTAAGACACTATTGTAAATTTCCCGATTCTTGCCCTTATATAGGTATAAATCACTATTTCCTTATATAGGCATAAGAATCATAACCATATTTAGACATAGCTCATGCAGTCCAAATATGGCAGGGCTACTTCCTAAAATCTACAATGAAAATCGACAACAATTTCTTGGAAAACTCTGCTTCAGCAGCTAGGGATTTTCCCTTGCTCGAGAACGGACTTGTCCTAGAACTCATGAAGTTTTCAAAGAACTGAGAGTCTTTAATGACATTATTATGTCCACCTTTACGTCAAACTCGGCAACTTCAATGTATAAATATGCCCCCACTTGCCTTAGCAAACACACGGTGGTTTGGAGCAGTTAGACTATCTACTTGCCCAGCGTGCACTGCTACAGAAAGTGCCGAAGGAAGCCGACCCTCCAGCAGACGCACTGAGAGAGACGCTGTCTTATCTCCTGCCGAGAAATCCAGCTCAAGTGTTTCCAAGCTACTCTTGCGGGTTGTTGGGAAATCGAGTCCTAAGCCTGACCTTCTTCATTCCAAATTAAGGTACGGAGCTGATTAGACCCTAAGAGAAATCTTGGACAGATTCTTGGCAAAAGAATACTACATTTATGCTACACCTCACTTACTTCTTCCCTCATACTAAGCTTAGGTTAGGTACACCAGGGTAGGCGTCTTTTAGAAGCACCAGTTGAGTACTTTTAGCCTCTGTTATTTATGTATGTATTTATCTATGGTTTAGGATCCATACAATGCTCTTACAGTATTGTTTTATTCTACTCTTTCTATTGTATGCATAATATTTTACAACCAGTTTTACGATTGTAGCAGTTCATTTCTTATGCTTGAGAAAGAAGACTGTTCAATAAAACCTTTTTATTGAAAACGCCCGTCTATCTATTTCTCTCCATCTCTGGTGAAACGAAGCATGCACGATTGACTGAGTGAAATATCTATCTATTGTTTCCACGACTCTGATGATCAGTTTTTATCTTGGGGAAACAAAGTTGTCATGTTTATGCGGTTGTCAGAAAGTAATCCCTTCTTATTTATTCGAGAAAGCTTCTAGTGACCTCTGAGCTAGCTGGCACTCACAATTGTCTAATATAGTCGATAGAGACCTAGTAGATCTCAGTCCTACGTCTTAACTATAGGATATATTATTCTAATGTGCAGAGCCTATTGGGAAAATAGGAACTACACTACAGCTCCTACACCACACCAGTCCTGTTTTTGTATTTAATTTTTTTGCAAGGCCAGACAGCATATTGAAGCAAGCTCCACTGCCTCAAAAGAGCAATTTCACGCTATCTCAATTTATTTTCTTTTTTATACAGCTCCATCACATCATTTTATAGCCATATGCATGCATGGTGATGCAAGTGGGTGTTTGCCTGATGAAGCATGCATACGCATGTGTCATCAGGCATGCATAACAGCAAAATTATAGGGTGGCTTCATTACACCCTTCTTTTTGCCAATGCTGCACAGTGTCTGCAAAAAAATCCTTTTTCTCAAACAGTAGTCCTCTTATTGAAGTGGGAAGAAGGTCGCATTTAAGAAATGAGATGAACTGCATAACCACTGGAAGACTACAAAAGTGTAGTTCAGGGCAATTCACAAATTTCACTTGGGAAGAAGGATCAGGGTGTGGTGTGGGGAGGGCATCACCTTTATGGAAGTTGACAAACTGAATGGCCAATGGAATATGCTAAAGATGCAAATCAGGCTTACTCAAACTATGATGCCAATGTCACCTTGTAAGGAGCAAAATATGCCATCTTAAAACCCCCGGAGAGTAGGTAAGTGCACTGTTCACATCAGGCCATCCACCGGCGCCCAGAAGAGTCTGAGTTAGCCCTGCCTCCAGATCCTGAAAATGTTAGGAAATCTGCTATATCTTGAGCTTGTTTCTTTTTATGGATCTTCAAAGCCAAGTGAAATAAAAAGTACTTTCAACCAGTGATGGTAAAGCTCCATCCTGTGGATTTGTAATCGACAAAGATTATCATTTTTGAATTTTCTGACAACTTTAACCCAGCCGTGTAGAGCCTCTGGTGCAAGGCATAGTCATTTCACTGGCATTATCAGACCATGTATATTGCATGTTGTACTGCTGAGACATCCCGTTGTCACCTGAACTCTAGTTGCTCCTGATGATGTCTTATTGTTTGGCCACTATGTTGGGTAATAGACGTCAAGTAGTGAAATATAAGGGCATGTAATCCAAATGTATGATCTGTAAAAAATGATTAGATGATACATGCCAGCAGACCAAATTCATCAAGCTCATACTATTTGAAACTAAGCGCCCGATTTAATTCTTGACAATAAAGATACTCCATCACAACAGCGACAGAGTATCCTTACCACCAAGAATGTCCCCTGCTTGCTGAATTTAGATGCAGGAGGTACTTTTGTTTAATCACAGCAGACTCAGAAGTCAAAAATGAATTCTCCCTTTTGAGATACTTCCAAACATACAGGCATAAACAGATAACCACATCAACCATGTACACTCAACAACAGCTCATCAGGTAACACACCAACTCAGGATGTCAAGGCACTTATAAAAATATTTAATAAAAATCCCACATTAATTTGATAAAAATGTACAATTGAGAAAATACCAAAATACATTCAATATAACTTAAAAAACATAATATATTACACTTTTCCAAAATGTAAAAATTTCAACAACCCCTTGGAAAGGAATGCAAAAAGACACTCAAATTTGTCATTTAGTTGTTAATTTGCAACACACCGCAGAGGAATTAATTCTCTGTCTTCGTATATTTACTGTCTTTGACAAATTTAACAGAAATTCCAGCGTCGACGCGTTTTGGTGGGTTAAATCAATCTGGACACCTTTCTCAGGACAAACATGTAATTCAATCTTCTCCCCTCCTGCATTTTTTTTAAAAATAAGAACTTTTCTTCTTAAAAACTTATTATATAAAAGAAATAATATACTTTTTCTTCACACAATGGGATGCCGATTGCACAACAATAATCCAATTCTCCACATCCAATTTGTGCCAAACTGTAACATTGTGTGAATTTTTAATCCAAAATATATTGCTTATATAGCAAAATTTTGTATTAAAAAACCACCAATAAGTGCTCCAACATCCCTCAGTGAGTTTACCACCACTCACGTCTCCATACCGCTTCCACCACGAGGTGCAGCCTAAAGTGCAGTCATGCTCATGCATACTTTTTTTAACGCAACTTGCCGGCAATCACACTCAATAACAGGCCATGTTTATTAGAGGACAGTTGTTCATAAATTAGTTTCTGTGTCTACAATAGAGGTATAGAAATAACCTCTTCATCAATACTTATTAGCCAGTCCGGGCCTTCTTTTACCCATATATCTCCCATTAGCATACCTATTGGACAGCACTGAATTCTATGAGCAGATACTCCGGTCTGGGGTCAGCAATACATCTCAGGCGCCCACTGTATTATTAAAAAAATGCATCTATATGAAGGTAGAGTTCAAAAATTCATAGAAATACCTCTGATATTTACAACAGTTCCATCGTCTTATATAAGTCTCATATATGTCAACCTAGTCCTAGGGTCCCACAATTGCTTTTACATATCTGTGTTTTATCTACAACAGTAATGTGGATGCCTTCTTCATGATCCCTATTTTCCAAATATCGACTTCTCAATTAGTTACCCACATATTACATAACTGTGGCTACAATACTTAATCAAAAGGACAGCCCGGGGTGCAAGTTCACTCCTGTTTTTTTCTTTTTTCTCTTAGTCCAAACATCATGCCCCCCTCACATGTTCAATTCCTCACTTTCAATTTAATTACTGTCTTCACTTTGGGTATGTGAAAACTTAGGTGTCATCTGTTATGACTGTGCCTATGGTATAGAATACGAATTTGCTGCCCCCTTATGTCTTATTATGACTCCCAACCCCCATAGGTTACATTTCCTCACCTCATGTATTGTGCTTATTCACTCAAAATTCAATTCAATTGAAATACAGGACCAGCACACATTCCCGTAGCTAGAATGCAGGAGAAATAAATCGGAGACCCAGTTAGCTGTCTCTGCAATGTTTAAACCCCTCCAATGGCCCTGTGGTGTAACAGCTGTTGGAGGCAGACCTCTAATTCTGCCCACCTAATTTAGATAGGCACAGTGGCGGCTGGAATGGCTCACGGTTAGTGAGGTGGGTGCAGGGGGAGGTCGTGCAGTATGCGCAAAACAACTTTTATTTTTTTATTAACTTGCCTTCCCGCCTTAAAAATCAAGAAGCACTGCCAGGCCGCACTGACCAATCACAATGCTGCAATGCAGCATTGTTATTAGTAGGAGCCAAGGTTCTCCTGACCAATCACAACACTGCAATGCAGCGTTGTGATTGGTTTTGAACATCCTGGTTTGATGCTCAACCAAGGAATGGGGGCCTGGGCATGCTCTCCATGAGACGTCCTAGGCCTTCAAACAGAATGGGGAACTCCCACAGGATGGCATCTGCATGGGAGTCGTGATCTTGGTTGGAGAAAAATACAAATTCTAGATCTTCGGCCATGTGCCATCTAAGAAGAGTGCCCCTCTTGCCTTCCGTGAAATGGAATGTCGTGGGGGTGCAGTGTCCTTCACTTGCTACGTCCACATCCATCACTCCTCTTAGGGGAAGTGGCTCAGTACCGCCATACATGTAGATCCTTGCCTTCGATGGCGACAGGGGAGGCCTGTGTGAGAGTCGTTCATATTGCACACTGTCCATGATGTTGACGGAGGCCCCGGTGTCAATGAGAGCCTCTACGCTGGAGCCGGCCATAAGAATTGAGCATATAGGAGGCAGCCTCCAGGGCTGGTCTGTGCGAATGGCGAACGATACAAAGAAGACCTGGCAGGGTCGGGCCGGGCAGGGTGGGGTCTTCCAGGGACAGCTGCCTGATGGCGGCCAAGGCACCGCACTAGCTGTTGGTGGTTATTTTTGACCGTCCACCTTGGCACACTTTGGCGAAGTGATTTTGCTTACCACACCTGGAGCATATCTTGTCCCTCGCGAAGCACGTGCTTGTGGGAGGATGCGCGAAGATGCAGTTTCCACAGGCTCCTCTTGCGGGCATCTTCGGGCTTGCGCATGAGCCGCTGGGTGTCTCTGAATGGCATCTACCCTCTCCTCCTTGACAGAAGGTGTCCGAGGGGGTCCGGATGCAATGATGTGCCTGTTCAGGGCTGCTTCCATTTCATCCGCCCCTTCGTTCGATAACTCATGTGACCTCACTAGTACCAGTTCCAGTATTTGGTTTAACAATATCCCAGGTTGTCTGATGATTAACCTTTGCTGTGGTGGTGGCTGTGTGGTAGTGTCCTCGGGTCTATATATAACCAATCAACCTAAAAAGACATGAACCAGCAAAACCAGTGTATAACAGAGTGCCCTACAGGTATGCCTAATGGATAAGGATACCCATCAGTCACTGTCCGATACCGCCCTAGTCATCATCTGGGCTTCCATGAAACCATCCCATAGTGAGTCATAAAAGATGTATAGGAGGACTAGATGGACATGTCCAACATCTAACTATGAAACACAGGGTCACTTAGCAGGTGTAAAGTGATGGGTAAAGGATGGAAACAAATTGCAGTGCGTGAAAGAAAGTGAAATAGTGATGAGTTAAAATTGGGAAAATGAGAGAAACCTGAGTTTATTATTATCGCTCAGTTGCCCAAGACTAAAAACAGTACAAAAGAATGGCAGTTGTAACAAATATCTGCCAATATAGTTTACATGGTCAACATGTTTCAGCAGAAAAATGGGACACTATTATCCCCTGCCTTTGTCAGGACCTCAATCAATACATTGCTACTGCAAAAAAGTGAATGTATAAGAACACGATAAAATCAATGAACCATTTCCCCTGGAATCCTAGGTGTCTGGTTCCTCCTCCTGTGTGGCAAATTATCAACCACTGTAGAGAAATCATGTTGGTTACATGTCAAAGAAAGGGAAAAAATAAAAAGAAAACATAATCTTTTAGTACAGTTGCCATGGAGTGCCTATAGCATCACAGTTAACCTCAGGCATGCAGTGTATGACTGTTCCTCCTTACCTAGTTATCAGGAGGTCATAGCCTCACCTCACCTGGCTGCGGCTCAGGGGGAAGAAGCACCGCTCTGTTAAAAACAAAAAGAAGGCATAGACATGACCCATGTCACATGACCAACTCTTTGTGGTACGTCTGTGCATGTCTGAACCATATATACCATCTTCATCGTCATTAATGCTCAACCAAAATGTAATCTAGTCAATACATCATGGCCACCATAGAGTAAGCTGACCGATGTAGGTTCCATAAAGTCTTTAGACTTAGTCTTTTTATATATCCATTGTACGTATCCCACAGTGTTTGCTCTATAACCTGACCAGAGCGTTGCAATTTTGACATCTGCAAAAAACATCTCTTAGTCAGATAGACTCGTTTTGTTTTGTGGAACACACTAAACAACCCGATAATGAATCTTCTTCCATTCACAACATCCTTAGCACATGACCTATATTAAACCTTCTTAATTCAATCATGCCATCATACGCGGACCGCTCGGTCCTCCGTAGTTCTGTCAAAAGAATGCCTGCCAGACCTATATAAAGCCTTTCATTTGACAGCAATTTCATACTTCAATACTGCCATGAGTTAGTACACAGACCGCTAGGTCTTACGTGATTGGTACTAACAAACCATGAGGAGTGTTAACAACTTAGTCCCATTCAGTAGTTCACAGTAAAGAACAAGCACATGAAATGCCCGCTTCTACTCTAATAACGCGCACACACACGACCAGCTCACCTCTCCGTCGGTACTCTTGACGGTCAACCAAGCCGTCTCGGGGAGGTGGCTGGTAGTGTGAAGTCACCTTCTTTATTCGTCATTCACTAACGTGAAGCCAAGGGGCAATCATGTGATTGTGGCTGTTTTCTAATAGAGGCTCATGGGACATGAAGTTTTAAACACCAAAGTACATATCAATCGGAATTATCTCTTTACAAAAGCCCACATCATTTCGGATAATTTATTTTGAAAATATGTATTCATATTAAAAGAGGTATTACAAGCATTAATCTTGATATTCACTAATTTGGGCAAGGTCGAATTTAAGAAATGCCCGTGAGATTCAATGTCAGTGTAACTTTATTGGAGGTGGTATTCCATGTACATTATATCTATATTGGTGAGTTTTTCTGCTTATCAAAAGGATTTGTACGCAAAGACTGCAAAAACATTATTCCATTATCAGATAATATTTAAATTCACAGTTTGTCAATAAAGAGGTGTTCCCCAGTCGCTTATCTGATGTTTAGTAGGTATCACAAAGCCTTTCATTCGCTAACGTGAAGTGAAAGGGCAGTCACGTGATCGTAGCTGTTTTCTAATAGAGGCTCATGGGACATGAAGTTTTAAACACAAAAGGACATATCGACTAGAACTATCTCTCTACAGAAGCCCACATCATTTCAGATCATTTATTTTGAAAATATGTATTCATATTAAAAGAGGTATTCCAAGCATTAATCTTAATATTCACTGATTTGGGCAAGGTCGATGTTTAGAAATGCCCTGAGATTCAATGTCAATGTAACTTTATTGGCGGTGTTAATCCGTGAGCATTATATCTGTATTGGCGAATTCTCTGCTTATCAAAAAAGCATCGCACACAAAGACTGCAAAGAAATTATTCCAATATTAGATATTATTTATGTTCACAGTTTGTCAATAAAGAGGTGTTCCCCAGTCGTTAATCCGATGTTTAGTAGAAATCGCAAAACTAATGTGACTAATCCTGTAATGCTTTCCTGCGTAAATATAGCTTTATCAACAGTCTAGACTATGTATACATTATCCAGATGGTAGCGTGCTAATCTTTGATCGTAGGTATCATCCGCACAGAGGTATGACAATAATTTGGTACTGACATAGACAAAGATTGCCATTGGGCAAATGGCCCTAACTAGAGGAACAGCACATATGCCTCAGATTTTAACTTTTCAGAAAACAAGGAAAGCAACTAATTAAAATGATACTTGGTTTCATTATGCTTCTACGAGGATCTTGTGGACTTGGTGCTTGGTGGTTGAGAGAGGACGAATTTGACACTCAGTCTGCCCTATTTACGGACGCAGCAGCTTGAACTACCATAAATGCCGCTAGCTGCTTGTTTGCACAGGTCTTTTTAATGTTGTTATCTTTGGTTTAAATTGATTTTTAACTTCTGCTAGCCCTGAAATACTCCACACTCGCTTACCTCCTACCGGTTGCCATACTCCATTAGCCCCGGTCCGACACGGCTTGTGCTGATTCTTCGGAGGGCTTGTTGGGAGATTCACACCACTTTCGGCGGATGCTGGGGTCAGCGCTCCAGTTCTCGGCGCCACCACCAGCATACAGGGCCCACAGACCACGCACGTGCAGCGGACGTGGCACCTTGAACGACCATAGATGCCGCTAGCTGCTTCTTTGCACAGGTCTTTTTAATGTTATCTTTGCTTTAAATTGATTTTTAACTTCTGCTAGCCCTGAAATACTCCACACTCGCTTACCTCCTACCGGCTGCCATACTCCCTTATCCCCGGTCCGACACGGCTTGTGCCGATTGTTCGGAGGGCTTGTTGGGAGATTCACACCACTTCCGGCGGATGCTGGGGTCAGCGCTCCAGTTCTCGGCGCCACCACCAGCATATAGGGGCCACAGACCACGCACGCGCAGCGGACGCGGCAGCTTGAACGACCATAGATGCTGCTAGCTGCTTGTTTGCACAGGTCTTTTTAATGTTATCTTTGCTTTAAATTGATTTTTAACTTCTGCTAGTCCTGAAATACTCCACATTCGCTTACCTCCTACCGGCTGCCATACTCCCTTAGCCCCGGTCCGACTCGGCTTGTGCCGATTGTTCGGAGGGCTTGTTTGGAGATTCACACCACTTCCGGCGGATGCTGGGGTCAGCGTTCTAGTTCTCGGTGCCACCACCAGCATACAGGGCCCACAGACCAGGCACGCGCAACGGACGCGCGGGCGGCACGCAAAAGGCAAGTCCGTCTGCGCCCGTCTGCGCCTTTACGGGCCCAGGGCCATACCGCCTGGTCAGCAGCGATCAGCCTCAAGGAAATGTTATTCAGGTATGGAACTGTTACAACTTTGCCCATCAGCTAGCCGTTTTTGCACCCAGCTGATATTAGATGGCCCGCCTAAACTATGAACAAAAGCCTGCACTCACTGTCAATTTAAAGCAGGCACTGACCCAAGGCTAAAAACTAACACCATCCTCAATATTAACAACAAAAAGAGAACCAACATAGTAGCTGCTCTCATAAATGCCCGTTCACTGGGCAAACATAAAGAGGAGATTGCAGACTTAATCACTGACCATAAAATAGATCTTCTGTTTATCACCAAAACATGGACCAATCTGGCATCTGAACCAGACTTGATAGTGGCCACCCCAGAGGGCTACAACATTGTAAGACAGGACAGAGTAGATAAAAAAAGGGGGCGGGTTAGCAATAATTTATCGCAGCAATTTCATGACTACTACACGCCATGCCCCACTTACAACTTGTGAAGCAATATACTTTTCCATCTTACTGACCCCCTCCCAAATCTTTAAGGGTATCTTACTCTATCGACCCCCGGGAAGTAGGACGGAATTTCTGACCACACCTAGTGATGTACTGGAGTCCATAGCAGTCGAACGCACCTTTACAATTTTAGGTGACTTCAACTTTCCCCTAGAAAATCTACATGATAAGGATACTAACATTTTATTATCAGACCTGGAGTCGCTGGGTCTCTCACAGCTGGTCTCTGACCGCACTCATGAGGCCGGTCACACTCTGGACGGTCTATTTTCCAATTCCAAAAACATCTCCATAAAAGAAATCTTACCCTTAGCATGGTCCGATCACCATGCAGTAATATTTGATATACTACTTGTTAATACTTTGCCTACTAATACTTCGGTGAACGGAACAGCTGCATTTAAGGCTTGGAAAAATTTAGATAATCAACAGCTATTGGAACACCTGTCCTCCACACATCCTGAGGTCTCGGATGACCCAAATATAGTCGCAATAGCCTATACTAACTGGCTCTCTAATGCCATGAATGAGCTAGTGCCAACTAAACTGATGTCTAAAAATCGAAGCTCTCCATCGGCCCCCGGTTCACCGATGCACTTAGAGAACAAAAGCAAAAATGCAGAAATCCGGAAACACACTGGAGAAAATCGTACACAAATGAAGAAAAACTTCTCTATAAAAACGAACTAGCGAAATACAAAGTAATGATCACTCAAGAAATAAGTATATATTTCACCGCGCAGATTGAACTTGCTAAAAATTCAAATAAACAACTTTTTCAAGTAGTAACTAAGATTTCACAACAAGTCACAAACCACCCCGGCACCCTCACAAGCACTGTGCAATACCCTAGCAGACTATTTCTATGACATAATTAATAACATCTACTACAACTTCTCTGTTCAAAGAAATTTGTCTGCTCAACTCTCATTTGCAAACACTCCTGAGCCTCCTTTAGTGCAATTTCAAAAAGTTAGCATAGCCCAAGTCACTAATACTATGACCGCCATTCAATTCGGCTCAGCCAATGATCCATGTCCACCAGCTGTTCTTGCCCCAGTTACCGAAATCATAGCCCCTGTACTGACAAAGATATGTAACTCAATGTTTCTCTCTGGTACATATCCGACCATTTGGAAAAATACCATACTTAAACCCCTCCTGAAAAAATCCTATCTGGATCCCGAGGAAACCAAAAACTATAGGCCCATTGCTAGTCTGCCTTTCCTGGCCAAAGTGCTTGAAAAACTAATGAACAATCAAATCTCCAAGTTCATAGAAGATCATCACCGACTAGACACTACCCAATCTGGATTTAGTAAAAGTCACAGTAACGAGACTGCACTGATCAAGGCGTCAGAGGAAATAAGATCTATCCTTGACCAGGGAGGGACGGCAGTTCTCATCCTGCTGGACTTCTCCGCTGCATTCAACACGGTCGATCATAACATCCTGATCGACCATGTCACTGCAATGGGCATCCAGGACAAAACAAGAGACCTACTGTCCTCCTTTCTCTCCAACCGGACCTAGACTGTAACACTGGCCAATTTCCATTCTGCCCAGATGACATTACCGTGCGGTGTTCCACAGGGCTCATCCCTAAGTCCGACGCTTTTTAATATCTATGTATCGGACTTAGCCAGAGTCATCAAGGCACATGGGATGGGCCTAACATCGGACGCTGATGATACACAGCTGGTGCTCACTATGAAGAACAATGGAGAAAGGATGGCAGCCAGCTTCCAAAAAGGCATGTTGGCCATCAATAGTTGGATGGCCAGCAATTGTCTCAAACTTAACTCCGATAAAACGGAGGTTATGATTTTTGGTAAGCTCTCTCCCATCTGGTCTAGTTCCTGGTGGCCAACAGATCTCGGCCCTCCACCAAACCCGTCCCTAAAGTCAAGAATTTGGGCGTAATCTTTGATGAAAATCTGACCTTCGCATCTCATGCAAACGCCATCGTCTCAGCGTCCTTTCACAAACTTAGAATAATCAAAAAGATCCTTCCATACCTTCCTCCCAACTCAGGAAGGACTCTGGTCGCTGCCTTGGTGATGTCCTCTTTGGACTACTGTAACGGACTCTTTTCTAACGCACAAAAAAGGGTTATTCAAAAATTGCAATCTCTGCAGAATGCAGCAGCCAGAATGCTGTCAGGAACCCCCAAATTCAAACCCATTGCACATGTAATCAAAAGTTACCACTGGCTCTTTGTGAGGAACCGAATAAAAGTTAAGGCATTGTGTATTGCCTACAAAGCCTCTCGAAATTTAGGTCCTCAGTTCTTACTAAACTCTCCAGCCATCCATACCCCCAACAGGCCACTCCGATCTTCCAATGCATACTTCCTGTCAGTGCCGCGGACCAAAACTGCCTCTTGGGGCGATCAACGCTTTGTTGTCTCGGTTGCAAAACTGTGGAATTCTCTCCCGTTGGAGATCAGATCATGCCAAACCTTGTTGGCCTTCAGAAGAAAAATAGAACAAGCATTTACAATGCAATGGTCTCCGCATTATTAAAGGTAGAGCTATTGGCATTGCTCATGACATTTATTTATTTATTTAATCATAAATAAATGGCATTGTCATTTACATTGCCAATAGCTTAATCGTTAAATAAATGGCATTGTCATTTACAATGCCAATAGCTTAATCGCTCGCAAATATATGACCTATTGCATTTACACCCACACAGAGCCACACACACAAAGCCACCCACACACACATCCAGAGCCACCCACACAGAGCCACCCACACAGAGTCATTCACATAGAGCCACCTACACAGAGTCACCCTCACACAGACAGAGCAACCCACACATAGAGCCACCTACAAAAAAGCTATCCACACAGAGCCACACACACACACACACAACCACACACACAGAGCCCCCTCACACACAGAGCCCCCCACACACAGAGAGCCCCCCACACACACAGAGCCCCACACACACAGGGCCCCACACACACATAGCCCCCCCACACACAGAGCCCCTCCACACACACAGAGCCCCACCACACACACAGAGCCCCTCCACACACACAGAGCCCCCACACACAGAGCCCCCCCACACACACAGAGCTCCCTACACACACACACACATAGAGCCCCCCCACACACAGACCCCACACACTACAAATCCCATGTCAATCGCTACCACCACTCAGAGCCTGCTGGTATGACCCACACCTCCAGGATTCCCAATCTGCATACAGCTCCTTGGTGCAACAGTAATCCCTGATCCGCCATACTGCTACGCGCCTTCAGGCCTCGACAAGAGGTAGGAACGCACTGTAGAAATGCCGCAGCCAGTGCCCTCCCGCATGCCACAGCTTCAAGGCCAGAATCCCCGGCTTCGCCTGAGCCCCCGCCCCGTGCGCTCTTTCCCACGCACACATCTCCCGCCCATCTTTTACCCCAGCTTCAGCCGCGAACCTAAATATGGACCTCACAGCCGCTTCCTGGTTCGAGCCTAGGCGAGGGGCTGCAGCCAGTGGCTGTCATATTCCAGAGGCCCGCCTCTCACAGCAATGGTGGGACTGTCTCACTACTAGGAAGGACAATCACCGTACAGGGGTCCGGGCTGTCACATTGCAGCAGTGGTTCTGTCACACAGCCGGGAGGGGATGTCACACTCCACGGATGCGGATGCCCTGTCACGCTACAAGGATGCTGAGTATCACGCTACAAGGATGTGAAGTGTCACACTACTGCAGGGGCTTTCACTCAAGAGTGAGAGTCTGTCGCTTCTCCGTTGCGAGGAATAAGCGGGTCCATTATTTAATTATCAGGGTTTCTCTGTAGCCCTTTCTTGAATTTGGAGACGGAGGGCTTTAATTTAGAAGAAATGTCGTGGCTGTAGCTCTTCCTGGGGAGGCCGACATAATTTTCCTTTATATGCTAAATTGGGAGTGAAACGTGCAGTGCAGTTTCCAGTTTCGACGTCCTTTGCCGTCTAATTTAGCGCCGCGCCCAGATACAGGCAATCAGAGGAGCAACCGGTGTTTGCAGCCTGTATAGCGCCAGCTGAGCGCCGGGTTTACTACCAAGGAGTCCTCGACCTAAAAAACTGAGGAGAAAAGAGAGAAAGGAGAGAAGGGGGGGGAACAGGAGAAAGAGAAATAAAGAACAAAGATAAAAGAAGACAGAGAAAGTGAAGGGGGTGAGAGACAGCGGGATGCAACAGAGAGTGTGAAGGAGAAACAGAAAGGATGGAGCAAGAATCAGTGTTGGGAGGAGACAAGAGGAAGTAAGAAAAGGGAGAACACACGACGAAGGAAGGGCATGGAAGAGGAAGAGAGAGAGAGACACGAGAAAGCACAGATCGTGCAGAGGGAGAGACAGGGAGAGGCGAAGCGTGTCAGAGTATGAGACACCGGGGGGAGGGGGGCAGCCGGTGAGAGGGCAAAGGGAGAGAAAGCAGAAACAGAGAGTTAGTGAGGGTCGGAAAGGGGCAGACAGGGTAGCTGGGGAGACCCCCCGCCCCACCATGAGTACTCACTGTAGGGGTTGGTGCTGCCTTGGCCCGGCTCCGTGGAGTAGCTCTTCCACCGGCACCCCCCGCAGGACATGACCATGGTGCGGATGAACTCCCGCCCGCACAGCTTCACCCCGCTCTCCAGCGAGTTGTCGGGGCTCTCCCGGTGCAGCGCTGCCGGGAGCAGGACCGCCAACACCAGGGCCACCCCCAGCATGATCCGTGACAGGCCTCGAAGCGCCAAACAGAACCAGCGTGCACCCAAGATCACAAGGGGGCTTCATCGAGCGCCGGGCAGGTGCTCCTAGTGCTGACGAGATGGCTGTTGGTGTGGGGCTATCTGCTGTCGCCATCCCGAGGCCCTGAGGCCACTTGGCAGGGCCTGTGTGAAACGGCCTCGAGGGAGGGAGCCCGCGTCCAGAAGGAACGGAGAGATCCGCCTGTGACCTTGGTCAACTGCGGGGGCTCCTCGCGGAGAGCGATAGCGGCTCACCCTCGGGCGAGTGCAGTCTCTGGACCGAGGCCGAGGGCTGTAGATGGGCCACGGAGGCCTGCAGTGCGCCAGCCCCTCGCATTGCATTCATGCAGCGCTGTTTACCTTCGGTGAGGCCTCCGGGAGCTAGGAAGCTACGCCTAGTTCTTTTGACCCTGGAGCCAGAGTTTAGTGGGGGCGAAAGGAACTTTGATTCTAAGACCGACGCCTCCACATCAACTATTTCACTAACCCTAATATATATATATTTTTATAATATATATATTTTTGTCTCCTCATCTCACCTTGTCAAGTTTTTGCGGAGCTTGTACAGCCATGCTTTCTAACTGGGGACCACTTGGCCTACCGCATTCACTTGGGTCACCTGACCGCTTCCCCTTTTGTAACGGAGACATAGTGTAATCATTGGAGCGACTGGATGAGTCTTAGATTTCTTCCCCAGCTCATTAGAGGATGCCAGATGTTAAATGGCTTATCCTCTGCTCCCTCGTATTCCAGCCGAGCCATAACAAAAGATGCTTTTAGCCAATCCTCTCTTCTTGGGGGAGGGGGTCTTTCCATCTCCTACATATTTACCTCCTTGCCAGTAGGATCATATAGAATAAGAGACCTTCTTCCTGCCATGAGGCAGTCTGACAGAAAAGACCGTCATCTCCAAACAGAATCAGGGAGAGGTTAACTTCCACCCTAGTCTTAAATACTCCCAACAGTGTATCCCCCACTTCTTCCCAAAAAAGTTCCAGCTCTTTGCATTCATAAAAAATATGAATATCGTTTGCCAACGGGGTTTGACATCTTGGACATTTAGGCGGGAGTATTGGGGCAAATTTTGCAATTTTGTGGGGAGTATAATAAAGCCTATTGACCACAAAGAAATGATTCTTTTTCAAGCAGGCAGGTTTTATAAACTTATATAAAGTCTTTAAAGATGGTTCAAACATGGCATGAGCCTGCAATACCATAGAGCAGCGTTTCCCAAAGTGTGGTCCGCGGACCCCCAGGGGTCCGTGACACATTCCCAGGGGGTCCGCAGGACTTGAGTGCCTAAGGTCATATAAAAACGAAACGCTCATGAGGTGTGAATGTACTTGGCGCCTGGGCGGCAAGACTGCAATACAATCTGGCCCCCAGGCGCACAGTACAGGAGAGGTGTTAATGTTGCTGGCGCCTGGGGCCTGGGCGGCAAGACTGCAGTGAAATCTGGACAATCACCCTTCAGCTATAGGTGCAAGCTGAAGGGTGATTGCCCTTAAATTGTGTTCTTTACCTCTGCCCATCACCCAACGTCGAGCTCGCACAGCAGTGCGTGCGTTTCCTGTTCTGTTTGTTATCAGACCATGGGCATTTTGCTAACTGCTGCATGGCGAGATTGAAGAGCATTGAAGGCTGGAACTGCATGTAAGTGTTTGATTTGTGTGTGCGTGTTTGCATGTGTATATTTGAAAGCAGTCCAAAATCTGTGAGGCATCCACTCAGGACTACAGCATACCAGATGAGTAATTATAAGTGTAAATAAGTGCGCTTGTCACAACTGCACTGAAGTTAAAATGATTCACTGATTTTAATCTTTTTCTTTCGCTGACTCCAAAAGCTTCTTAAACCATACCCAGTAGTGACTGTATATTTCCAGGTACAATCTTATTTACTGATGACCCTTCCCCTTTACTTCTTGTCTCTTCATCTGCTGCACACTTGACTATAAATTAATATAAGGAAGGCCTAGGATTTCATGGCTTGAGGATTGATGCACTGTAGCAGTTTCCACAGACAACCACTTTCTTCACATTCAGGCCTTCCTCAGTTTGATCCAGCTGAGAGTCAGAGGTTAAGAATAGCACTTTTGTAAACGTTGTGGTGGGGACTTCCCTGTGCCCTAATTTTATTTTTATTTTAAAAAAAGTGTTGTATAGCGCTAGCTTTACCCCTAGGTATCAGAGCGCTTTACATACCTTTTCTCTCCCTTTAAAAAGTGCAACCGTCAGTAATAGGACTGAGAGCAAGCCTGTGGAACAAGATGCTCACACCACACGTGGGAAAATGTGACATCTCCCAAGTGTCCCCGGTGTTAATGATCATTATTGAACATTTACACGTGGGTTTATCATGAGGAAAATACACGAGCGCGGTGAGAAGCATCAAGTCTACATTGAGAGCTCATTATAGCAAGCGCTCTAAAGCCAGCAGACACTTATTGTAAATCTGCCCCTTAATGCTTAGCCTGCACAATAAGGCCCATATTTATGAAGTATCTGAGTGGTCCTTGGGTCACGCAAGGGCAATGCAAAGGTTTCATTAAAATTTGCAAAGCCACACAAGGTCTGATTTGGGTGAAAATGCTTGGCTTTGTAAAGAAATGTGATGCAAGGCAGTTGCTTGCTCTGCGTTATGTTACATTTCCATACATGGCATTTTCTGTGCATCCACCAAGAGATTTGAGTGTTTCCAGATTTACAAAGGTTTGTAAACCTGGGGATGGGCCAAAATGCTGCAACAAGGAGGGATATCTATATTTCTCCTCGTTATTTCTCAAATGCTTCTAAGGATTGTGTTGTGCAGGAAGCAAAGGTGGCTACTCCATCTGGGCAGAGGAGCGTCGCCACCTCCCTGGTGCGGGCACAGCAAAAGTGAAATATAAAATGTTAATAAAGTGGCTTTATTACTTTTTTATTTTCTGCTCTGCCAGCTGCCTCAGTCCCACACCCCCCCACCCGCAAACCAAAACCCCTTTCCACGCTGCTCGCTGTCCGATACCGCACTCATGAGGCGTTTCTCCAGCCGCTGTTCCGTGGCCCCTTCACGGTATATTCACAGCCCTCACACCCCACTTACCCGGGAGCGTGTATGTGACCCATGATGGCGGGAGGAGTAATACCTCTTACTCACCGAACCCAAACTGGCCAGATGAATCCAATTCATAACAGCAGAGCACCCCATATCAACAATCTGCAAAACGTTGGTGCTGTTCAGAAAATGGTAAACAGCACAGCAGCGTCGTAATGCAAAACAATGCCCCTGTACTGCACTGAGCGGAATGTGATAGGAGCAGAGGAGTCTCCCTTGTGATGCCCAGATATGAACTGGCCATAGCTGCCAAGGTTTCAAATTGCTTATGTGTGACATTTTCATAATTTTGCTGTAATTAGGAGTGACATTCAACAACTATGAGCACAGTTCTGTCTCTCTATCTGCGGGTTTCCCTACAGGCCAGTCTGACAAACACAGCATAACAATCATTTAAAAGACGCAAAGGCGCTTCAGAACTACTGGCATTTACACTCGCATTCGGGTGCCCAATATGAAATCACTGCCACCCATTTTTTAAAGACAAATACATTGGCAGTCAGTTTATATGCATGAAGTTGGGGATTATCTTGCCCAAAGAGCACTGAAGAGAGTGCAAAACCAATGTGGCGATGGTCAGATCTTCGCATTACCAAATTAACACACACTGTACACACTTGGCTGGCTGCATCTCTCACTTGCGAGATACGTCTGATGCGTGATGCTTGGCTGCTGTTCCTGGCATTGAGCAGGGGGGCAGGGAATGCATGGATCTTCGGAAGGTTTGGGACTTTAAAAAGTTAGTAGCCGAGATGCAGCACCATCCTTCCCATTAAAATTTTTGATTTTTGCATATTTTTCAATATAAAATAATAAAAGCTTTAGTAATGCAAGTATTTGTTTGGTGCGTACTTGTTTGTGTATTTTTTGCGAATTACTTTAAAAAAAATTTTTTATTGAAAATTGCTTGGGGGTCCCCGACTTCCAGTAGTGATTCAGTGGGGATCCTCAGGAGTCAAAAGTTTGGGAACCACTGCCATAGAGGATTGGTTCCAAATCGCCTCTGAGGGGGGGATCCCAGAATCTTCAGCCTTTAATAGATAATCGTACCATACAGAGATTTCTTTTTTAATTGGTAAGATGGATTGACACCGCCTCTCAATTTCCTCGTTGCCTTTTATCTCATCACGTTCTGCTGTATGTCAAGACACCAACTGAATATATTTAAACCTCGATAGTCCAATCCCTACCTTTGCCCTCAAGTACTCCCATGGGTGTACCCCCTCTGCATCCATCAATTCCATCCAGGTCGTTATTCCTGCCCTCTTTATTGGTGTCGCCAAGGCATCTTTCAAACAATCTGGGGTTCCGGGTGAGTCCCAAACAGGAGCTAAATCTGAATAATAGCCAATCCCCCAGCTAACCCTTACCCTATACCATATCTCTAGGGCTGCCTTTAGAATCTTCAATCGAACCCGCTTGAAGTATCTCGGGCATCCAAATTTGTACATAAAGGCCTCACCTCCACTTCCCCCTTCAACCCTCACCATTTCTTCTAACAGTCTGCCCCAGGATGACTCATCTGGCTTAATAAGTAGCATCCGAATGCTCTTAAACTGGAATGCCACTGCATATAGACTAATATCTGGGAGAGCCAACCCCCCTTTTAACAACCTTCGTCTCAGCTTCTTCCAAGTCAAGCGGACCCCTTTGTCCACCCACACAAAGCTTCCTATTTTACTCTGTGCCTTACTGATATTTTTCTTTGGGAATGTTAACGGTATTGTAGAGAACAGGTAGGAGAGCTTGGGAAGAATGACCATTTTCACTAGATTAACTTTCCCATAGATAGTTATGGGAGATTCTTCCATCTGCTAAACAGACGATCCATTTCTCTAATTACTCTGTCCATATTTAACCAGGGGATTTGATCCAGTTCCTTCACTATGTATATCCCCAGATATCTAAACTCAAGACTCTCAGTACCCCTCCATTGATCTAAATTCCAACACATAACCTCTGTCTTGGATCTGTTGACCTTATATCCTGATATGGACCCGAATTCTACCGACAGCTCCTCAATCCGGGGAATAGCTGCGCTTGGGTCACTTGTGTATAATATCAGGTCATCCGCATACAGGGCCAATTTAGAGCTATACGGACCTGACCTAAATGGAACTATAGATTCATCGAGCCTGATAGCTTGGGCCAAGGGTTCAATATATAAATTGAACAATAATGGGGAAATCGGACACCCCTGCCTGGTTCCCCGCTGTATATTAAAGCCAGGTGTTAATAAGCCATTTAGAAGGATCCGCGCAGAGGCTCCCTTATAAGAATTCTGTAGAGTCTGAATAAATACTGAACCAAACCCTATTATTTCCAAGACTCCCCACAAATACCCCCAACAGACTCTATCAAACGCCTTGGCCGCATCTAGTGCAACCACGGCCAAGGTTTCCGATCTTTGTACAGCTAAATCTATATTCCCAATTAGGAGGTGGGTTTGGTCTTCAATATGTCTTCCAGGCACAAAGCCCTTCTGGTCTGCATGTATCAATTTAGGTACCAATTTGGCCAATCTCCCTGCTAAAATGCCCATAAAGATCTTGTAATCGGCATTCAGCAGGGAGATTGACCGGTATGAGTCCGCCCTCAAAGAATCTTTACCGGGCAATGATTGCCTCTTTCCATGAGTTGGGGACTCTACCTGAAGATGAATACACATAGTTGAAGATAGTTCCCAACACTGGAGAGAGCTCCTCTATTAGATGTTTATAGACTTCACTTGGAAGTGAATCCGAGCCTGCTGCTTTTTTATTTTTAGATTTCCTTATCTGCTCTGCTATCTCTTCTACCGTGATAGGGGCATCCAAGCTATTCCTACCCTCTTCTGATAAAGTTGGCAGATGTTTACTACTCAACCATGTACGTACAACTTCAATGGATGGAGTGACCTTTTCTCTGTATAAATCTGAGAATAACGAGAGAAGGCAGCTTTGCATATCCTCTGTTTTGCTTGACGTTTCCCCGTTGCTATTTATGATTAGTTCTTTGATATCATTCCGGGCCCGATCAGTTCTAACTTTCCAAGCCAATAGTGCTCATGCCTTCTCCCCGTATTCAAAGTTTTCCATTTTACTTGAATCCCATTGGGCTTTACATTTTGCATCCAATTTCCCTCTATATTGTTGTCTGGCCATTTCTAATTCCTGCTCAATCTGTAAAAGTCGTTCCTGATCCACAATATTTGGACCGATCCTATCCAGCTCAAGCTGTCCAATTCTTTCCTCAATTTCCTTCAATATCCCGGCCTCTGCCCTATTCTTAGCACATATAATACCATGTAATCTCCCCCTTAACCCGGCTTTATATGCATCCCAAATATAATCAAAGGTTGTAGACCCTATGTTATATGTAAAGAATTCTAGAGAAAAGGGCTGGATAGATTCGATTACTTCCGAATTCAGAAGCATAGCTCTCTTTAACGTCCATCTAGACTGCGTCTGTAGTTCACTTCTCTGATACACAAACTGCAGAGGAGCGTGATCTGACAGGTGGCTAGGCTTAACTACTATCTCTTTAATATCAGTAAGGGATTGTCTGTCTATAAAGACATAGTCAATCCTAGAGGCATGCCTGGACTTCTTACTGTAAAATGTAAAACCCTGATGTGGACCTTCCTTGGCTCTCCACACATCCTCTAAGTCTAGGTCATGAATCATATTTAACAGTGTTCGACGTATCTTGGGTGCCCCTATATAATGACTTACATTTGACCTGTCTTTTATAGGATCCAACAGCACGTTAAAGTCACCTCCAGGAATGTAAGGTGGTGTCTCCAACATCAATATAGATTGTAGTTTTAAGAGGGAGGAAGAGTCGTCAACATTGGGACCGTAAAAAGAAGCGCATACTATACCTACATTATTTAATTTCATTTTTACCACTAACCATCTCCCAGATGTAGCTGTTTCGAGCCCTCTTATCGAGCAAAGAATAACTTGTTTCACTAGTATTGCTACTCCTCTATTATGTGCTGTCTGTTGAGACACCGCAAAGTGTTTTATCCAATGAATCTTGGAGAATAGTATTTGACTTTCTATTAAGCTCAAATGAGTCTCCTGTAGTAGAAAGATCTGAGCACTCGACATTCCAGGTATTTAAGAATTAATCTCTGCCTACGGGGACACCGCATTCCATTAACATTCCAGGTAGTAAAAGTGGTCATTTTACCCCTTAAACCTTGGCCCCCCACCATCTCTTCTGTTGCCTATCTAGCTTAAATTCTTGATTATGGTGAGATGAGAATTTTTTTTAAATGTTTGCCCTATGATCCCCACCTGTCATGCTTTGGCATTCCCCTACGCTGTCCCTTTAAGAAACCTGGTATGTAAGGAACCAGGAAACAGGGAACGACGCTTCACGTTCCTGCGTCAAGCTTCCCTTGTTTCCGGTTCCGTCCTATTCCTGTTTCCTGACTTCGTTGTTCCTAGTTCTGTGTTGCTGTTGTCCGCTGTAAAGCGTTTTGCGTTCCCCAGCACCAACTATTAGTGGGCTCGCTTACGCTTTTGTTTATGCAGCGCCTTTCTGCCTCTGGCGTACTCTGCTGTGTGCCTCGCCCGGCGGCCGGGCTTTGCTCCGCCATCCGGCCGGGCATAGCTCAGTGGAGAACGTGTTCTTAGCTCTCATCTCCCCTTCTCCTTGTGCCTCGCCCGGCGGCCGGGCTTTGCTCCGCCATCCGGCCGGGCACCGCTCTGTTCTCTGCTTTGCGGAGAACGCGTTCACAGCTTCCTTTGTGAACTTCTTAGTATTGCGCTGACACTCTGTTCCACCCGGCGGCCGGGCTTAGCTCCGCCATCCGGTGGGACTAGTCTTCCTTTTGTTTCCCAGTATTTCTTTTTTACACCTGACAGCCGGGTTTGTGCTCCGCTGTCCGGTGTGGTGTATTCCCCATTTCTTCTATACATAGTTAGTCAGTTAGGTTTCTCCTTATTATTTCCTGTCCCCGTTCTGTCCCCACCTTACCTGCAAGGTCCCTGTTTCCAGGATCTTCCACTATACTTTCTATTATACTGGAAACCCCGTCCTTGGTATTTCGTGGCACTCTTGCGTGGATCAGGGTGGGTGTCTCTATTCCTCACTACAGGGAATCACGGTAAGAGCGTTCATGCGCTACCAATCTTTTTTGCCTTATTATTGCTACAGGTGAATAGACTGTATAGATTTTGTTTGGTTCTCATAGATGGTGGCAATTCATAAAGACATCTACAGAAGAGATGAATGGAAGGTTCTTTGTGTACCAGACAGTATTGAAGGGGTCTTCAAAGGCAGTTCCAAGATAGTCGAAGTAAGAGAGGGGTTGATTAGAGTACTATCAAACATACAACATCTAGCCTATAGTACTCATTTCCATAACTGTGTCATCCTTATTATAGCTCCAGACGCTGTACCTTACTTCCACCTTCATCTGCTAAATCAGCGTCATATTAAGAACCTGGGGTACGTGATATGTTTATGTACATGTATAATTAATATCTCGTTTAATTGGAGTAGAGCTAGAGTGTTTTGTTTCCTCTTGTCATTTCAGCCTACCTGTTTTCCTGTTACCTTCATTGAAGTACCCCATATTCACTACTGGAGATTTCCATCAGCCATCATTGTCTCCCCCCTTCTTTCCTTGTTTTGTTTCCCTGTTTTCCCCTGGCGTGTCTCTCGTACTCTAGTGCTTGATAGAGTCGGAAGACCGTAGGGGAAGGCTGCGGACTACTCTTCGGATTCCTGACGCTCCTGTGGAACCAGCCTGCAATCCTTACACCACCCAAGTGTTCCCCCTGCAACCCCTCCACTGACCATCTATCCCTGTGCCTCTCTACCCCATGAGGAACCCTCCCTTCCAATAGGCTGAGCCTATTTGGCTCCACTCCCTCGCCGAGATGCAATATTTGTTTTGTTTTTTCTTTTTTAATGTGTGTTCCTCGACTGTGTCACTCTATAGTACTTTAATATCATTTATTCGACATTGATATAAAAGACACTGAAAGAAAAGGGGAGAAAGAGGAAAGAAAAAAAAGTATCGCTATTCAGCAGACTATACTAAGACCTCTACTTCTTTATTCCCTGCTCCTTCCTAATCTTCACAATCAAAATATCCGCCTCTTCCCCATGGTTATTCCACATCACCCTGAGGTGTGCAGGAAACTTTAATTGTGCCTTTGCCCCCAGTCCGTTCAGCTCATCTAACCTTTTCCCTAGCTCCCACTGTCTGGTTGCTGTTACATGGGAAATATCTGACCTTATTTGAAAGGTAAAGAGGTTAGAACTATTGAAAGTGATTGACTTTTCCTTCAGGGCTAACGACAAAATCTGCTCCTTCACTGAATAGGTCAAAAAGTTTATTAATATTTTCCGTGGTTTCTGCCTAGCTGGATTCCTTCGGAAAGGGTCACGATGCACCCTCTGGATTTCCCGTGCCAAGTCTACATCATCAACACCGTTAAGGACAGTTCCCTTCAGTACCAAAATCACACACCCCTTTAGATCTGCCCCTTCCAGGGCTTCCGGTACATTGAGTAATTTTAGATTGTTCCGTCGCGAGTGATTTTATAACCGTTCAATGTCCTCTTTTAGCTCTCGATTTTGTGCACTTAATTTTGCAACGTCTACTTCTGTAGAATGCAATGAATCCCTTATCGTCAGGATTTCCTTTTCCATAGCCTCTGTTCTCAGAGTAACATCATCCAATCTTTTAGCTAGTGCTTCGCATGAAGCCTGAATGGCCGCCTGGTTTACTTCAGATGTTGAAAAACGACTAGCCAACTCTGCTTGGTTATTTTCTGAGACAGTCAATCTGTTTGTTATTTCCTCCTTCATAGCCATGAGAATGTCTGCTAAAGTAGAAGTAGTAGTATCCAAATTGCCAACTCCTGGTTTGCTAGTACTAGCAGAATTTGCTGATGAAAGTTCATTTGGGATGGTATCACTGTTTACTACTCCCCCTGAAGTTTCTTCTGGAGCTCCTTGCTCCATCTGCTCTTCTGGGGGTGGTCTAGGCATATCGCACTCCTCAGTGATGCTGTTTTGTAGAACGGAGTATTTATTTGACAGACTTACATCCGGATGTATCCTCGTGGTGGCTTCACTAACCAGCAAGTCGCTAGGAGGGGTTTTTACTGCTACTTTCCCAGATTTTTTCTTATTTTCTGCGCTAATTTCAGAGAGAGTGAGTTTCCCTTGTTCCGCTGTAGTTTGTATAGAGGCAGGGGTTGGTGGACATTTTAGAGATTTTAGAGGTTTTAATAGTTTTGATGGTGTCTGAGCAGTGCTGGTGGCCATAACCTTGTAATATGTTTTCAACGAGGGCGTAACCTTCTTAGCTCTCCCCCTTCTTCTACTTACACCTGTATCGCCTTTTTTATTTCCTGCCTCGGACTCCTCTATACCTTTGTCAGAGTTACAGGCTTTACTCTTACTCTTACCCCGTTTATTACTCAGTCTGACCTCAGATATAGGAGGAGATATGCGCGGGGGGTACCCAGGTTTTTCCTGCAGGGATTCTAATGTCAACCTGGCTCTGAGTGCGTATCTATTGATTTTTATACTCTGTATCTGGGCAGGAGCATTATTTTGCGGAATTTTCTTGTCTTTTACTAGCCCCTGTGGCGCGGCTCCCTTGAACTTGCAACTGTCACCATCCATCCATCTACCTGTACCCTCGGGCACACCTTCCCCTCCTTCCCCTCCTTGTAAGTCAGTAGAGCTTTTTATGGAAAAAGGAATATGGCTGCTTGCGCCGCTTCGACAAACACCTTTTAAGGTGTATTTTAAAATATACTTCCGACAATAATATCCCACAACTCTCTCCTTTACCTCAGTTGCAGTTTTTACCGCTACTATGCACACGCCGCCTCCTGCGTTGTCAGCACCTCCGTCTTTCTGCACTGGAACCCGGAACAGAAACAGAGACGAGTCGCGTCTTCTCCGTGCTCGAGCAGCCTCCGCCCACGGAGCACACCAGCCGGGCTTACTCCAACCACCGCCGGAATCGAAGCCGAAGCCAAGCCTCTGAACCCCCTCACCGATAAACAGGTTATTTACGCTTTTTATACTTTTTGCGCTCATCTCGTTCCATACCAATCTGAAAGAAAATAAAAGTTCACCGCTGAATCAGGAACAGCTTTCACGCTGATGCATCCCGAGGAGCCGAGACACGGCCATTTAGCTGGCGGCCGCCATGTTCCTCTCAGATGGACGACACTAACCCTAATATTTTAACTTCATCCGTATCACTGTTCAAGTCTCTGGCATTTACCTTAAACCCTTCTTTAATGGGGCCCTTAATCCGAAGAATAGCCCTTCATTTACCCGGGTTAATGCCGTTTTTAACATCACTTACTCCTAACCGTAATGGTAACTAATAACTACTTTTACCCTGCCCCACCGTGCACCGCAACCCAAACCTCAGCAATACCACCAACCTGAAGCAAAACACTTAGTGTTACCTTAACCTGGAGCTAACGCCAGACCCAGCTGCCGGTCTCAGCTCCTCCTTCATTCGCGGCGGGGGCAAGGGCCGGACACGGTCGGGCAGAAATGGCTGCCGCAAAGTTCCGAAATTTTCTGAATCAGGGGCGTGTTTTTGGGTGAGTGATGGATGACGTCACAGATAGAAAGAACCTAAAAAACACGCCCCTGAATCCAAAAAAGACGGGGCTTAAAGGGAGTGATGCCCCTCTCCTCCAATGGCAAGCCCCCTCTAAGAAACATTAAATCTCAGGCTCCGCCCACTGCTACGCAGTGCGACGGTCCTCGACCTAAAAATAAAGACCTGGCTGTTTAATCAATAACTCTGTCTCTTTCTGCCACGTCCGTAGTTCCGAGACGCCCTTGGGCATTTGCGCGCTTTACAAGTTTAAAAAACAAATAAATAGATTAATATTCAAGAATAATTAATTTCAACTCTTATTATAAAGGCTTCCATAGATTAGATGTCAGATTGAAGAAACAAATATTTTAAAGCGCTTCCTCATAGCGACATCCACGGGATTTCATCATTCAGTCCCTATTTGTCAGTCCCTAGTCTGTAAACCCATTTCTGTTCTTTAATCAGTAGATATTTATAAATATCTGTCACATGGTCTAGGATGAACGGCTGTTCTAGAACTGTCCACTGAAATTCAGTTGGACCATGTTTGGCTTCCAGAAAATGGCTTGTTAATTTTGTCGCTTGTTTCTTACAGCGTACTGTGCTCTTGTGTTCAGAAATTCGCAGTTTAATTTTACGTGTCGTCATCCCAACGCATCTTAGCTGGCATGGGCAAGTGATCATATATATTAACTTATCACTATTATAGTTAGTAAACTTCTTTTGTTGCCATGGACGACTCGTACCTTTGTCTATGGTGACTGATTTGCGTGTCTGAGGGCATGCTGCACATGTCCCACATGGATGGTGCCCTTGTATGGCTGGTAGAGCCCACATTGTGCCAACAGCCCACTGCGATTTGCTTTTGGGTCGTGTGGGAACCAATTGGTCTTTCAAGTTAGGACCACATTTAAAAGCAAAAAGGGGGGGCTGTATGGACTCTTGTCCTGTATTTAAAATTGCTTCTCTATTCTTATTAGCCTTTCGTAGAGCAATTCCTTTGGATTCTCGGGAACTGTCCATACGGAAGGTTGTTCCTTAGTGACATACGATGACAGATGTCATAGCACAGCAATGAATTTCGTGCCATGGATTTTCTGTACAGTACCGATTCAAGACCCGAGGAGGTGGCAGATATTAGTAAATCCAGAAAGGCCAGTTGGTTGTCATCATGTTCAACTGTGAATCGCAAAAAAAATCCTGCTATTGAGCCATTGTAGACATAGATGGAGATGTTCAATATTTCCTCGCCATATGACGAAGATATCGTCAATATAGCGTTTCCAAACTCGTATTGAGTCGTGGTATGGGTTCATAGGGGTTAAAATATGCTGGATCTGAGGAGCGGCAAGAAGAAACCCCAAGACCAAGCAGGGACCAATGCCGGGACAGCCTCGTGATGAACTTGAGCTCAAGACTATTAACAGAGAGTGAGGATGCCATCCTAAACAGAGGATTAGAATTTGTAGCCACACATATGGGTGATCCCTTCCAAACTCATATTTAGATGGCAAATTTGTTTCACCAAATCAGATTGCATTTTTTCTTTGCTAAACATACTAGAGATGAGATGGAGACAATAGATACCAACACTGACCTTAAGAGAAAATCCACCTTTAATCCTCCAACCCAAGGAATGCCTGCAAAAGTCATATCATTTGAGCAAGCTGTCGAGAAAGATATCACCACACTGTGCCGAAGAGAAAACAATCCATTTGTGAATCTACCCACAATTGAACAACAGGCCCTTCGCAGTCTTATGTCTGATGAAGACTTAACAATCAAACCAGCCGATAAAGGCGGGCAATTGTCCTACAAGATACCACCACCTACCGGGCAGAGTGTTTAAGACAATTGCAAGATAGAAGAGCGTACCATTCTCTTACTGAAGACCCGACAGAGAGAATTGGAACAACGATTACGAACATGGTAGAAGAAGCAATGGCAGAAGGTTGGATTACACCACAAGAGGCAAGTTTCTTGCGTACCGAACACCCTATCATGCCATACATCTATGTCCTGCCCAAGGTGCACAAGTACAAAGACCACCGCCGGGACGTGCTATTATTTCAGGAATAGGTTCTATTTTAGAACCTATGTCTACTTTTGTAGACTATTTCTTGCGTCCGATGGTTAAGGAGATGCCTACCTTCCTGCAGGACACTAAACACGTGTTACGTCTATTACCTGACATTGAATTCAACATCACGACTGACTATCTGGTGTCATTCGACGTAGAGTCGTTATACACCTCCATTCCCCAGGATGACACCCTGGAGGTAATTACCACTCTACTTACAGAGAGAAACGTGGACTCCATAACCCCAGTCCAGTTCATCATGGCATGTGCCAGTCTTGCCATGAAATAAAACTTTTTTCGTTTTGAGGATACGATTTATTTGCAGACGTCGGGCATTAGTATGGGGAGCATTTTCGCTCCAAGTCTAGCGAATTTTTATGTCCACAGCTTTGAGCAGGAGCATATTTTAACACCTATGAACCTCTACCGCGACTCAATATGAGTTTGGAAACGCTATATGGACGATATCTTTGTCATATGGCGAGGAAATATTGAAAATCTCCATCTATTTCTACAGTGGCTCAATAGCAGGAATGTTTTTTTGCGATTCACAGTTGAACATGATAAAAACCAACTGGCCTTTCTGGACTTACTAATATCTGCCACCTCCTCGGGTCTTGAATCGGAACTGTACAGAAAACCCATGGCACGAACTTTATTGCTGTGCTATGACAGCTGTCATCCTAGGTCACCAAGGAACAACCTTCCGTATGGACAGTTCCTGAGAATCCAAAGGAATTGCTCTACGAAAGAGTCATTTAACGAACATTCATTCACCTTAGTAGAACAGTTAAAATCAAGGAAGTACCCCAAGAGACTGGTAAGCCAATCCCTGAAACGGGCAGCTAATAACAGTAGAGAAGCACTGTTGGAACCGGCCAAACCTAAAGAAAATACTCAAAGATTGACCTATGTTAACACCTACAGTACAATGTCAAATGACATACAAAAAGTCATTAGTAAACATTGGTAAATTTTAAATACAGGACAAGAATCCATACAGCCCCCCCTTTTTGTTTTTAAACGTGGTCCTAACTTGAAAGACCAACTGGTTCACACACGACCCAAAAGCAAATTGCAGCGGGCTGTTGGCACAATATGAGATCTACCAGCCATACAAGGGCACCATCCATGTCTGACATGTGCAGCATGTCCTCAGATACGCAAATCAGTCACCTTAGACATAGGTACGAGTCGTCCATGGCAACAAAAGAAGTTTACTAACTGTAATAGTGATAAGTTAATATATACGATCACTTGCCCATGCCAGTTAAGATACATTGGGAGGACGACACGTAAAATTAAACTGCGTATTTCTGAACACAAGAGCACAGTACGCGGTAAGAAACAAGCAACAAAATTGACAAGCCATTTTCTGGAAGCCAAATATGGTACAACTGAATTTGAGTGGACAGTTATAGAACAGCCGTTCATCCCAGACCATGTGACAGATATTTATAAATATCTACTGATTAAAGAACAGAAATGGGTTTACAGACTAGGGACTGACAAAGAGGGACTGAATGACGAAATCCCGTGGATGTCTCTATGAAGAAGCGCGTTAAAATATTTGTTTCTTCAATCTGACATCTAATCTATGGAAGCCTTTATAGTAAGAGTTGAAATAAATTATTCTTGAATAGGGCAGACTGAGTGTCATATTCGTCCTCTCTCAACCACCAAGCACCAGGTCCACAAGATCCTGGTAGAAACATAATGAAACCAAGTGTCATTTTAATTAGTTGCTTTCCTTGTTTTCTGAATAGTTAAAATCTGAGGCATATGTGCTGTTCCTCTAGTTAGGGCCATTTGCCCAATGACAATCTTTGTCTATATCAGTACCAAATTATTGTCATAACTCCGTGCGGATGATACCTACAATCAAAGATTAGCACACTACCATCTGGATAATGTTTACATAGTCTAGACTGTTGATAAAGCTATATTGACGCAGGAAAGCATTACAGGATTAGTCACATTAGTTTTGTGATATCTACTAAACATCGGATAAATGACTGGGGAACACCTCTTTATTGACAAACTGTGAACATAAATAATATCTGATATTGGAATATTTTCTATGCAGTCTTTGTGTGCGATGCTTTTTTGATAAGCAGAGAATTCGCCAATACAGATATAATGCTCACGGAATAACACCGTCAATAAAGTTACATTGACATTGAATCTCACAGGCATTTCTAAACATCGACCTTGCCCAAATCAGTGAATATTAAGATTAATGCTTGGAATACATCTTTTAATATGAATGCATATTTTCAAAATAAATTATCTGAAATGATGTGGGCTTCGGTAGAGAGATAGTTCCGGTCCATATGTCCTATTGTGTTTAAAACTTCATGTCCCATGAGCCTCTATTAGAAAACAGCTACGATCAAGTGACTGCCCTTTTGCTTCATGTTAGCGAATGACGAATAAAGAAGGCTTTGTGATACCTACTAAACATCAGATAAGCGACTGGGGAACTCCTCTTTATTGACAAACTGTGAACTTAAATATTATCTGATAATGGAATAATGTCTTTGCTGTCTTTGCGTACGAATCCTTTTGATAAGCAGAAAAACTCACCAATATAGATATAATGTACATGGAATAACACCTTCAATAAAGTTACACTGACATTGAATCTCACGGGCATTTCTTAACATCGACCTTGCCCAAATTAGTGAATATCAAGATTAATGCTTGTAATACCTCTTTTAATATGAATACATATTTTCAAAATAAATAATCCAAAATGATGTGGGCTTTTGTAAAGAGATAGTTCCGATTGATATATACTTTGGTGTTTAAAACTTCATGTCCCATGAGCCTCTATTAGGAAACAGCCACGATCACGTGACTGCCCCTTCGCTTCACGTTAGTGAATGACGAATAAAGAAGGCGACTGCACACTACCAGCCACCTCCCCGAGACGGCTTGGTTGACCGTCAGAAGTACCGACAGAGAGGTGAACTGGTCGTGTGTGTGTGTGTGCGTTATTAGAGTAGAAGCCGGCATTTCATGCGCTTGTTCTTTACAGTGAGCTACTGAATTGGAATAAGTTGTTAACACTCCTCATGGTTTGTTAGTACCAATCACGTAAGACCTAGCGGTCCGTGTACTAATTCATGGTAGTATTGAAGTAAGAAATTGCTGTCAAACGAAAGGCTTTATATAGGTTTGGCAGGCATTCTTTTGACAGAACTACGGAGGACCGAGCAGTCCGCGTATGATGGCATGATTGAATTAAGAAGGTTTGGCCAAACAAAATGGTTTGATATAGGTCATACAGGCATTCTTTTGGTCTTTTTGTGCTAAAGATGTTTGTGAATGGGAGAAGATTCATTATCGGGTTGTTTAGTGTGTTCGACAAAACAAAACGAGTCTATCTGACTAAGAGATGCTTTTTCCAGATGTCAAAATTGCAACGCTCTGGTCAGGTTATAGAGCAAACAATGTGGGATACGAACAAAGGATATATAAAAAGTCGAAGTCTAAAGAATTTATGGAACCTACATCGGTCAGCTTACTCTATGGTGGCCATGATGTATTGACTAGATTACGTTTTGGTTGAGCATCAATGACGATGAAGATGGTATATATGGTTCAGACATGCACAGACGTACCATGAAGAGTTGGCATGTGACATGGGTCATGTCGATGCCTTCTTTTTGTTTTTAACAGAGCCGTGCTTCTTCCCCCTGAGCCGCAGCCAGGTGAGGTGAGGCCATGACCTCCTGATAACTAGGTAAGGAGGAACAGTCATACACTGTATGCCTGAGGTTAACTGTGATGCTATAGGCACCCCATGGCAACTGTACTAAAAGATAATGTCTTTCTTTTTATTTTTTTCCCTTTCTTTGACATGTAACCAACATGATTTCTCTACAGTGGTTGAGAATTTGCCACACAGGAGGAGGAACCGGTCACCTAGGATTCCAGGTGAAATGGTTCATTGATTTTATCGTGTTCTTATACATTCACTTTTTTGCAGTAGCAATGTATTGATTGAGGTCATGACAAAGCCAGGGGATAATAGTGTCCCATTTTTCTGCTGAAACATGTTGACCATGTAAACCATATTGGCAGATATTTGTTACAACTGCCATTTTTTGCACTGTTTTTAGTCTTGGGCAACTGAGCGATAATAATAAACTCAGGTTTTTCTCATTTACCCAATTTTAACTCATCACTACTTCACTTTCTTTCATGCACTGTAATTTGTTTCCATCCTTCACCCATCACTTGATACCTTCACTTTACACCTGCTAAGTGACCCTGTGTTTCATAGTTAGATGTTGGACGTGTCCATCTAGTCCTCCTATACGTCTTTTATGACTCACTATGGGATGGTTTCAAGGAAGCACAGATGATGACTAGGGCGGTATCGGACAGTGACTGATGGGTATCCTTATCCAGTAGGCATACCTGTAGGGCACTCTGTTATACAATGGTTTTGCTGGTTCATGTCTTTTTAGGTTGATTGGTTATAGATATACCCGTGGACACTCTGTGGTTGTTACGTTCATTGTTGGGGGCTGTGTCCATGCCAGGTCGATAAATATGCCCTAGGACTTTTCTTTAATGGTTTGTTTTCAGGTGGCTGTGCGGTGCCTGCCTGCGGTGGTGGCTGTGCTGTGCCTGCCTGTGGGTCAGCAGCACCTGCCTGGGCTGATAGACTCATGCCTGTTCGGTTGAGTGTATAAGCCCGCCGCCCTCTGTGCCTTTATGCAGTTCAAATGTTGCTACGTTTCTGGTTCTGCCGGCCTCTTGCTCTCTGTGCTGGGCTCTTGCACACTATATGTGTGGATCTCCCCCTCCCTGTGACTCTCTATGCCCTCACTCTTCCTTTCACTTTTCTCCTCTGGTTTTGGTTGTTTTTTTTCTTTTTCTCTGTGTCCTTAATTTAACGGTGGGAGGCCCTTGAGCCTCCAGCGCACCTTCACGCTGTCTGCAGTGTGGGTGGGGCCCTCAAGAGCGAGTGTCTGGAGAAGAGGGAGAGAGAGATGCAGCACGCAGTGGCTGCCTCCAGGCAAGCGCGCTTCCTTGGGGCACCTACCTGTTGTGTGGGAGGCACCAATACGGCCCAGCAGGGTGAAAACACCGAAGGCATTGTCGTGCACGTGCTGGCATTGCAGAGGTGCCGTGGACCACAGTGCTGCCGGATCGCACAGGGGGCAGGTCTGCTATGGTCCGGTGGCCGCAGCAGCCCGCGCGGGGCCGCAACGGAGGCATGATATGGGCACAGCAGCAGGAGGACGGAGTGCTTTCAGACACAACAGGCAGGTCTGTTTGAAGCAGAGGTGCATGCGCGGGTAAGACCCCACCCGCGTCGCCAAAATAGCGGTCCAGGGTTAGCGTTCCCTCCGGTGCCGCATGGTGAGGCCTAGAGGGGAATGTGCTGATACAAATAAAACGCACACGCTACTTGGGAAATAAGGGCCAAGACCATGAGCGGTCCTGCGCCCGTTTATTTATAACCTTTGGGTGAGCCCGCCCTCCGGGGTGCTGTACAACGACAATGTATGGTGTGGGCCGGCGGCTCACACACTACAGGTAGCAGCCACAGCCCCTCTGTAGTTGGAGCTGCAGTGAGAGCTACAGGGGAAGCAATCAACAACAGGGGAGCAGTTGCACGGTGCCATGCAAAAATAAAGGCTCGTGTGCACAGGTCTGCTAGTTAAATTTAAAGTGAAAGCGGCGTCTTTGATAAATAATTGAAGGTGCGCTTAAAGTCAAAGTGGTGCTGTTCATAAATACATAAAAACATGCTTAAATTCAAAGCAGCACCATTCATAAACAAAGGCGCATTGTCATGCTGTGTCGGGACATCTACTTTGCAGTAAAGTAAATGGACAACATTCCAAGCTAAACTTTCATAGTGTTATTCAGGCCTCTGACGTTCCGTGACAAGATATTTAGTCCCAGATTACCTTTCATATTTATTTATTTATTTATTTATTTATTTATTGAAAAGTTTTCTATAGCGCGAACAAGACCCTTGGGTATCAGAGCGCTTAACATGACGAGAATATATGATATTACAGTAGAGAAGTTCGATAGGTGTGCTTCCTCCCATGATAGATGAAAGGAAGAAAACAAAGATGTAAAATAGGTAGAGTACAATATTAGTTTAACAAAGAATATACAGTGATCTGAGGTAGGATAGGTAGTTAATTATATTCTCCTGTATATTATTGTTTTTAATGACTTGTAAGATTTCTTGCCTAGTGATGTAGTCATGTATGTTCTCCAGTACCTATCGAACACTAGTGTTCTCTTCATAGTGCTCTTAAAATTGAAAGTTAAAATGGCACCGTTGATAAATAAATAAAGGTCCCTGGTCATGCTGTGTAAGGATATGGGAGGGGTCGGCTTTGGGGGAAAGCCAACAAACAACATTCCAAGTAAGCACAGAAGCCCAGGCAATGTAAAAAACAAGGGACGGGAGGTGTTGTTGTGGGAACGGCACTGGAGATTAGGTGACAGCAGTGAGGAGAGAACGGAAAGATAAAGTAGTGCACTGAAGCAAAACATACATAGTGAAAGGATCCATGTAGCAGGGGCAGTCTCCAGGGTGTAACAAAACAGCCCAAAGGTGGGACAAATCTACGCTATTGACCAGTGAAAACAAAGAAATGTGTAAAGGCAGAACCAATGGAAGGTGTTGGGCGTGTTTAAAGCTCATAGTCTGAATACGACATGTATCAAGGACAGGGCATGCGCTGCCTAGGCAAGACCTAAAAATAGTAGAGAATATCATTTTATGGGACTTTCATCAAACCATCCTTCACAATGCTCAGTAAAGGCCACAGTGACCGTAAAACGTTCATACTTTTGCACATATCCAAATCATAATGATTTTTTGCCGATTCTCTTTAAAGAAATTATACGTACTAAATGTTCTCCGCCAATGCACTATGGGGAAAAAAGAAAGGCGTGGAGCTTCTTTGTTATATTACGATGGATTCAGTATTTCTTTCACTTAAAACACATCTCCCTGAGGATTTCTTGCTAGAGGCCCCTTATCCTAGCTTGAAATGAAAGATTACAGCTCCCTTCTAAAACGTAGTAGGTCATGCATGTTGAAATGTAAAAGTAGTGTTAGTTTTGGAAAGGTAAAACCAACCCCAGTGAGAGATGCTTAGAAACCGAGTGTAATGTACATTGTTTGAAAGAATATGTAATGTGTACACTTCCAACAACATTCATTTTATTCAAGCATAATATAGAATTATTACTGATAGACAGTGAAAGATATTTTAGCCATGAGGAAATGAAATAGCTCAGTTAGAAGCACAGAACTGCTAAACGTAAACAGGATACATAGTTTCTGAATACTAAGTGTTTATTCAGATAGTGCAATGCAACTTTGAGGAGTTGAAATTAATTTAAGAATACCTCTGTAGTTGTTGAAAGGCCAACATTAAGCCCTGTTCACAGGTAACAACAACCACTGCAAAGTCAAAGGACTGACTATATTGTGCTTATGAAAGCAAACTGTGTTTGTTCAAGTCATGTATTCCTATGCCTTGACACATTAGAGCCAGACCTATTGCCTCTTGGCAATGCTTGTGTGTGTGTCTACTTGCATGTAAACATATGTGTGACTCTCATGTGATTCCTAACGGCCTGATTTAGATATTTGTGGATGTTGTAATCATCCTTTACCAACATGGTGTATTCCCTGTCCTCCTTATTACATGTACATTTTTTCATATGGCATTTATAATAAGGAGGGTGGAACATCAGTCACTTTGGTGATGGAGTACCAGTTGCGTAGCTAGACGTTATCCCGCCGTTGGCGTTCCCTGTGTTTTCCCGGGCGTGGACTGGGGGGGTGCTGGCAATTCCTGCAACAGCTGTCTCGCATGGCTTCAGGTAAGAGCGGGGGCGGCTTCCACTGCCCGGACCGCACCCCCTGGACCCCCTTGCTAAGCCATTGTGGAGTACCCATCCACCAAACTCTAAATCAGGTCCTAAAACATTAAAAAAAATAAGTATGCTGCAGTGAGACAAACTAAGAAAAAAAAATTATTTTGTGTGTAGAATGCATGTATGATGTAAAGAATTTAATGTGTGATTAACTTGGCGTGATTTCAAAATGTAAAATAGTCCTGAATGCATTGCAAGCAAGCACTCAATAGAAAGTGGAATGATACATCAACCAGCTTGTAGAATGAGTACCCCGATGAATAACTTAAAGGCTGGATTGGACTTGCCATAGGATAAATTGCTTTTTATCCCCTCCTACACTCCCCAGTATGCTAGAACACGTGACTTATGACCCACTGAGATGTGTGAACTTCTGAGGGGTATTGCATATTTGAATGGTGTTCGTGCCTCCAGGACTATTTCATGTTATTTTAATTTAGTTTACATTGCTTATTTTGTATGCAGTATGGCACTGATGAGTCAAGTCCTACAGCTCCCTTTAAAAAGTTTATACAGAGAGCACATCATAATAGCGGATATGAGAATAGACGCGCACTGACTAATTAACCCGATGTCCATAGGAAGAGGTTGAATTGTGTCTACTTGAGGCAGGGTTATGTAATAAATGTGTACCTTAACACATGTTAGCTTTATGATAAGATTTTCATTGCCTCTTGAGACATATTATGACTTTCCTAATAATATGTTCTTTCCTGAACTGCCACGGCCGGTGGAAGGCTGTTGGACTCCCGCGTATGCTTTCGTAATATGCAGAAGGCTGCTCTTACACAATTTCATGTATCACTGTTAAAATGGCAATAAAACATGTAAAAACAAAATTGCTAGTAGAATGAGGTTAGGGAAAGATAGTACTCTAGATGGAGCCAAAGCTCACTCTGTATATTTTAAAGAATCTGTAACAATAGTCATATAGACAGCTACATCTTCAAATCAGATTTAATAAATGCATTAGTTACCTCAGTGAATCACAGGAAGCAGAGTCTTCATGAAAGATAGCAGATCGTGGCTGTCACCCAACATTTCTAATGCCCCAGACTCATGCTATTTATATATATTTTGTAATCCTTCCTATATATTTTTCTAGACAATGTATGTCACTTTAGAATATATAATTAAGGCTCTCTGGTTCCATATTTACTGATTTTTATAGATAAATACAGATAGAAACCATTCGCTTTCCTGTCTTATTTATTTTTTAATGTGGATGAAAACATAAATTAGATTATTTGTGGAGAGATTTTAAATGCTGTTAGTCATGACAGCTAGCTAGTAGCGGCCCGTGGTGGGAGTGCTGCCAGGTGCTGACGTGGGGTGGGGGAGGGGCAGGGTGGGGTCTAGTAAACTACGGATTACGGCCGATTAGAGGTAAGTAAACGTATAAATAAATAAAACAAATTTAGTTGTGCGCACTGCATCGCCAAATGCGATGCAGCCCAGTAGTTGTGCAGATTGACAGGGTAGGGGATTAAAAAAAAAGACAGTTTAGTAATGAGGCTTAAAAAGCAGTAGATATACAAAAGATTGATACTAAATTATGCATATTATAACGTAAATGCTGTGATTTATCATCTGTCGGTGTTAAATCTTGATTAAACCTGTCAGGAATTCAAGCAAAAGTGCGCATTTATTGGTTAGATTAATGTGGAAACTAGTTTCAGCGTCATTGTTTCACAAATTCCAAAATAAATATTGAAGAATGCAGATAAAATTTGCAAAATATAAATATGGATAGATGCTGACAGAAATGTAAAAAAAAAACCTGGGTGCCCTAAATATAATACATTGTGGTTTACTGTTTGCATTTTTTTATACAGTGTGATCCTATGTGATTTTTTGTATTTCTTTTTTCAGGGTGTTCTCTGGTGCAAACTAGAGCCGAAGAGCACCTTACAGTAATAGTTATATGGGGTACCCAAGGAAATATAAAAAGATGCAGAAATAGGACTACAAAGTCAATTAAGAGCTGAGTATAGGATACCATAGGTTATTATATATATATTACCTACTGGCGGCCACCAGTAGGTAGTTATATTAAAGATGTTGTTTCCATGGGAAAAGCGTATTAGGATTTACCTTTAACTTTGGCCCCTTTTGACGAATCCTCGCAAAACTTTCAAAACTAATGGCTCACTCACTTCAGCTGTTGAGTTGGAATTTTTGGGGTGATCTGTCAAGCGGGGGCCAAAAAAAGGGGGGTGTCCCAAAACACTTTCTCTCAATGTTAATTTAATTTTTATATGAAAATTTAGACAGGGCTACAGCCCGAACTGCTGAATGGAATTACACCAAATTTGGAAAAAGTTAGCTCTTTATTCAGAAAGCACTATTTTTGTTAAATGATGTAAATCTGTTCAGTAGTTCCTGAGAAATGTAAACATTTCTCATCTATACAACTGTGGCCGCGGAGGATCCACGAATCCTACCGATCTCGAGCCTGCAATCTGTTTGGCTGCCTACACTTCAAACCAGGAAGTGTTGGCAGCCATCTTGTGACTAAGTTGAACCGAGTCACGAGAAAAAAGGTTAAAAACCTGAAGAAACAAGAAAAGGGGTCTGGGTAAAAACACCCTGACCCCCTAGGCCTGCTCAGGGGGTCCAACAGGAACCCCCAAGGCCAAGAAAAGCATTTTTTAAAACATTTTCGGCGGGATTTGTTGTGGAACCACAAATCCATCCAAAAATAATACGTTTTAAAAAACGAAGCGCGGGCTCCCGTGCTTTGTTTACTTTAGGCCCCCGGTTGGACCAGGTCCCGGGGACAATGCTAAATAGAGATGCGCGAGCCCCCACAGCCCGGGGACTGCCACCTCCCCCTGGCTTATACATTGAAGTGTGGGGGGCCACAGGGCTCCTGGCAGCCGGGGACCGCCACCTCCCCAGGGCTATGTTTCTTCTATGGGTGACTCACTCAGTGTGTGAGCACCTGTGTAGCTGCTTGAGTGGATATGTCAATAGCTGTATTAGTCAGTGAGTGGGTCTATGATTGGCAGTATGGGTGAGTGAGTGGATGTGTGTGTAGATCAATAAATCAGTGAGTGGGTGTGTAAGTACTGGTATCGCTCTGTGAATGGGTTTGTGAATGGTTGTGTGGGAGTGGCAGTGGGTGTATGAAAGATTCTATAGGGGTGTGAGTGGGGTTGTCAGATATGCTGTCGATGATGTCATCACTGATGTCATCAGTGATGTCATTTGAGATGTCATTAGTGATGTCACTGACCATGTCATGAGTGATGTAATATGTGAGGTCAGAAGCAGTGCATTGCGGAGACGCAAGTTATAGTTAACTCAGCTAACTATAACGGCTACATTTCTCTGGTTTTGGATGAGTAAAATCTGACCTTAACGATAATGTCTCTATAAACTTTGTTTTTTGTGTGTGAATGTATATAAATGTAAATATATATATATGTGTGTGTGTGTTTACATACACACACATATATATATATATTCACTGAAAAAAAACATAGGTTTCAGGGACGTTATAGTTAGAATTTATGCATTTAAAAAACCTTAGAAATTCACTGAAAAAACCATAGGTTTCAGGCACATTATAGTTAGTTGGACATTTCACTCATACAAAACAATAGAAATTCCACTGTTATAGTTAGTTGAGCTACCTATAACTCGTGCCCATGCAATGCAGTGCTGATGCCGTCACATATTACATCATTCATGACATGGTCCGTAACATCACTGATAACATCACTGATGACATCATCCAGTGACTATGTGTTTCTATAAAATGTAAATAGGTTTTATATATATATGCCAAGGTGTATTGAAGAATGAATGGGTGTATAAGTCAGGATGGATGATTTAGTAGGTGTGCGATTGACTGTATAATTGAGTAATTAATTGTGTCTTACTGAATGCATGTGTTAGCGACTGGTACAGACACTCAAACAGTTTGGGTTGTCAGTTGGTGTGTAAGCGGTTGCAAGGGTTGGTTAGCAGCTAAATAACGATTTATATGGGCTATTGATTGGTTGTCTGAGTATCTGTATGGGTGCCTGAGTGTCTGTGTAGGTGGTGTGACTCTGTGCATAGATGTGTGAGTAGATAATTCACTGGGTATATGTGTTCAAGACTGTATCAGTGAAGGGCTCTATGGCTGGGTGAGTGTGTGTATGGGTGTGTTGATGAGTGAATGGATAACTCAGTGGTACATGTGTGAGTAACTGCATATGTGAAAGGCAGTATATCTGGATGTTGGAGTGTATAAATGACTACATGTGAGAGTGACTGATTGTGAGTCTGCCTGTATGGATCAGTTTATGCTTGTATTATTTATTGTCTTAAAGTGTAAGTATGCATTAGTATATGTTTAAATCAGTGAGGTGGTATGTGTAAAACTGTACAGGTGAGTAAATGAAAGTGTGATTGATTATTTCCATGACTGACTAGGTGTGTGAATAACTCTATCAATGAGAGGTGGTGTGTGAGTGTCTGTATATACATGTGACTGGATATTATAATGCTGTATTGATGGCTGACTGTATGTATCAGTGACTGTATGGGTGAATGAGTGGATGTATGTGTAGACCTACAAATTAGTAAGTGGATATGTACTAACTGGTATTGGTGTGTTAATGGTTTCGAAAATTATAGACTGTATTTTAGAATGGGTGTATCAAGTGTTATATTAGGGTCTGATGAGGTGCATCAGATTTTCACATGGATGATGTCATCAGTGATGTCATTTGAGATGTCAATCATTAATCAGTCAATTATAGTTAGGTGAAATAACTAAAACAGGGGAATTTCTATCGTTTTGTTTGAGTGAAATGTCCAACTAACTATAAAGTCCCTGAAACCTATGGTTTTTTCAGTGAATTTCTAAGGTTTTTTAAATGCATAAATTCTAACTATAACGTCCCTGAAACCTATGGTTTTTTCAGTGAATTTCAAAGGTTTTTTAAATGCTCATTTCTAATTATACTGTTCATTAAACCTATTTTTTTGTGTTTTTAAATTATCATGCCATTCTCAACCTGTTGAAAACTGCAAATTACACCAGTTTTCCATCTATACCTCCCGCCAAAAAAATCTCCACAAACGAGAGCCACAACTAACGCTAATGATAGACAAAGTAAACGTTCCTGTGGAAACTAAAAACTAAAACACCACTTCCACATATTTTCAACGACCAGCAAAATCTGCAATGCAATCCAAAAAGCAGGCGATAAGCCCAGTTACCAGTACCAAATTAACATCAACCTTTAACTGGTGTAAGGAGGTCGACTATCTACTGCGTGAATTGTACCCAACTCACAGCCACATCTAAAGACGAACATGTGATAGAGCTACTGATCATGCACCTCCGACGCCCAACAAGGCCACAACACCCAGCGCCACACACACCAGAACCTCCCTCCTGGACCACTCCCCTACTACCACAGAGGCAGCACAAAACAGGAAAACTGACCTTTCCAGAATTGCTATGGCCCCTCAGCCGCACAATAGCTGAATGTTGGGAGATGTGGCAACCAAGTATGTGTGAAGGAGGCAAGTCGCCCATCAATAATAATGCACACAATGCCAAGTGTTCCAGTGATGTGCTGCACATACCTCACTATGCAAAGAACAAACCTCTCCATGTGGAGATATACTATTGATACTTGTAGTGTTGTGCACAGTGGATGCAACCATGTTACCTCACGCAATGGGAACATCTCGGGCATGTCGCTGTGTTGTCCCCCCTGGAAACGGAAGCGGAGCAGACTGGTCCAATGTACGCCACTCCAGCGTAGCAGTATGAATACAATAGGCCAGGCCCTGGGTGTGGTGCACTTGTGGGAAGACCAATGACTCTGCCAGAGCAGCGGCCCTCACCCTGCCACGTGGCTGCCGACATGACTGCGGGCCTCCTCAACACAGGCCCCCTGTGAACCCAGCGGCACAGCTCCGCAGACTTATGTCTGTACCGACTACTACGTTCGAACTACACTGCGGGCAGCAGGGCTCACAATTCAGATGCAGTGGTGATTGCAGATGACGCAGTTCAGTACGCAAGACACGTTGCTCCCAATGCGGCCCGCACAGACCATGCATGATCGCAGGCTGTGCACACGCTGTGTGCTTCAGGTGCTACCAACTCACTGCACCAGAAGTCACCACCATGTGGCCTTATCAAGGCAGAATTCATTAGACAAAAGACATTGCTCCCAGTGCGGCCCGCCGGGACCACGTATCATCACAGTGTGCACACACGCTGAGCGCTCCAGGTGCCACTAACTGCGCAGCTCAACTCAACGCCATGTGGCTGTGCGCCCATCCTGACTGCTGCCTTCAACCTGCACAGGGGTTACCACAGTTCACAATTCAAGATTAGTAACGACGCAAATTGTGTAAGAGACTATAATGGGTTAAGAAGACCAAATGCTCCCAATCTGTGCAGCTCAAGTCAACGTCATGTGCCTGTGGGCCTTTGCTGGCCACTGCTCCCGGCCTGCAGTGTGGAAACCGGCGACACGTGGTGCCAACTAACCCTGTTCAACACAAGCCGATCCCACATGTGTAACTGGGTCCAGAGTCCTGAATGGCAGCAACCCCAACTTCGTGGTATTGACCATAGCACCAGACTCCCTTCAATCAGTGTGGGATATTTGCATATGGAAGGCCAGCGACACATGATGCCACTGAACCTGAACTATGCTGGCCTGTGGGGACACCAACGTATGCACGTGGCTGTGGGCCCTTGCTCACCACTGCCTCCAGCCTACACTGTGGAAGACAGGCGACACATGGTCCACTAACCGCCTTCAGCACAAGCCAATCCCACATGTGAACTTTGTCCTGAGTCCTGAATGGCACTGACCCCAAATCCATGAGACAACCACAGCAGCAGAGTCCCTTCGATCAGTGAGGCATATTTCCATATGGAAGGCCGGGGACATGTGCTGCCACTAACTCTGTTCAACACAAGCCGATCCCACATGTGTGACTGGTTCCTGAGTCCTGAATGGCAGTAACTCCAACTACATGGGACAACCACAGCAGCAGACTCCCTTCGATAAGTGAGGCATATTTCCATATGCAACGGCGGCGACACGTGGTGCCACTAACCCTCTTTAACACAAGCCGATCCAACATGTGTAACTGTGTCCTGAGTCCAGAATAGCAGTGACTCCAAGTCACAAGAAGTGTGGCTCAATGGTTGGAGAAGTGTGGCTCAATGGTTAGAGCGGCAGACCCTGATGCAGAGGTCAAGCCCGGGACCAGGGTTCAATTCCCCGCCTCGGCGGGTCTTGAGCGCAAAAATTCCACAGACCTGATAATTCTTGCCTCGGTGCCTATTCCAATCATGGAGTCCCACTCTGCAACTCTGGGCAATAGCTTGCTTAATCTCCACAACGGCCCCCACAACGCTAAGGATGCCTGGCCTCCACCTTGGGGGTGCCCAGGAGTGGACACCTCACAGGGAAAGCCAGGATGGGTTCCACAGCGGTATTCGTACAAGCGCCTTGAGACCCTTGCGGGTGAGTAGTGCGCTATACAAGTATCAATTTACATTTACATTTAAGTTCGTGGCAGTGACCACAGCACCAGAATCCCTCAGATCAGTGAGGCATATTTCCATATGCAAGGCTGGTGACACGTGGTGACACTAACTCTGTTCAACTCAAGCCGATCCCACATCTGTAACTGTGTCCTGAGTCCTGAATGGCAGTGACCCCAAGTCTGTGGCACCGACCACAGCATCACACTCCCTTCGATTTTTGAGGCATATTTCGATATGCAAGGCCGGCGACACGTACTTCCACTAACCCTCTTTAACACAAGCTGATCCCACATGTGTAACTGTGTCCTGAGTCCTGAATGGCAGTGACCATAAGTCTGTGGCACCGACCACAGCACCACACTCCCTTTGAACAGTGAGGCATATTTCGATATGCAAGGCCGGCGACACATACTCCCACTAACCCTCTTTAACACAAGCCGATCCCATATGTGTAACTGTGTCCTGAGTCCTGAATGGCAGTGACCCCAAGTCAGTGGCACCGACCACACCACCACACTCCCTTCGATCAGCCAGGCATATTTTGATATGCAAGGCCGGCGACACGTATTCCCACTAACCCTCTTTAACACAAGCTGATCCCACATGTGCAACTGTGTCCTGAGTCCTGAATGGCAGTGACCCCAAGTCCATGGCACCGACCACAGTACCACATTCCCTTCGATCAGTGAGGCATATTTCCATATGGAAGGCCGGCGACATGTGCTGCCACTGACTCTGTTCAACACAAGCCAATCCCACATGTGTGACTGTGTCCTGAGTCCTGAATGGCAGTAACCCCAACTCCATGGGATCACCATAGCAGCAGACTCCCTTCAATCAGTGAGGCATATTTCCATATGCAAGGCCGGTAACACGTGGTGCCACTAACTCTGTTCAACTCAAGCCAATCCCACATCTATAACTGTGTCCTGAATCCTGAATGGCAGTGACCCCAAGTCTGTGGCACCGACCACAGCACCACACTCCCTTCGATTTGTGAGGCATATTTCGATATGCAAGGCCGGCGACACGTACTTCCACTAACCCTCTTTAACACAAGCCGATCCCACATGTGTAACTGTGTCCTGAGTCCTGAATGGCAGTGTCCCTAAGTCTGTGGCACCGACCACAGTACCACACTCCCTTCGATCAGTGAGGCATATTTCGATATGCAAGGCCGGCGACACGTACTCCAACTAAGCCTCTTTAACACAAGCCGATCCCATATGTGTGACTGTGTCCTGAGTCCTGAATGGCAGTGACCCAAGTCCATGGCACCGACCACAGCACCACACTCCCTTCGATCAGTGAGGCATATTTCGATATGCAAGCCAGTGACACATAGCCCCACGAACCCTCTTTAACACAAGCTGATCCCACATGTGTAACTGTGTCCTGAGTCCTGAATGGCAGTGACCCCCAACTCCGTGAGACAACCACAGCACCAGACTCCCTTTGATCAGTGAGGCATATTTGGATATGCAAGGCCCGCAACACGTACTCCCACTAACCCTCTTTAACACAAGCCAATCCCACATGTGTAACTGTGTCCTGAGTCCAGAATAGCAGTGACCCCAAGTCCGTGGCAGTGACCACAGCACCAGACTCTCTTCAATCAGTGAGGCATATTTCCATATGCAAGGCTGGTGACGCGTGGTGCCACTAACTCTGTTCAACTCAAGCAGATCCCACATCTGTAACTGTGTCCTGAATGGCCGTGACCCCAAGTCTGTGGCACCGACCAGAGCAGCAGACTCCCTTTGATCAGCGAGGCATATTTCCATATGCAAGGCCGGTGACACGTACTCCCACTAACCCTCTTTAACACAAGTTGATCCCACATGTGTAACTGTGTCCTGAGTCCTGAATGGCAGTGACCCGAACTTCGTGACAGCGACCACAGCACCACACTCCCTTCAATCAGTGAGGGATATTTGCATATGGAAGGCCAGCGACAAGTGGTGCCACTGAACCTGCACTACGCAGGCCGGTGGGGCCACCAACGTATGCACGTGGCTGTGGGCCCTTCCTTATCACTACCTCTAGCCTACACTATGGTCAGCATGCCTCACAATTCAGATAGGGTCCAAATTCCACATGACACAGTCTAGTAGGCAACACACATAACTCCCAGTGAGGCCGTCCACATCAAGCAGCATCACAGGCTCATACAGTCTCAATACTTCTGGTGCCACTAACCCTATTTAACACAAACCAATCCCACATGTGTAACTGTGTCCTGAGTCCTCAATGGCAGTGACCCCAACTTCGTGGCAGCGACCACAGCACCAGACTCCCTTCAGTCTTATTTGTTGTTCTTTTCTTTAAATTTTGTATATGTAAATCTATACATGACTAAGATTCTTCTTTGTCCAATCGCTGTTGGTGTGCAGGTCAGTGGTCTAGTTCTGAACATCTCACGGCCACTTCCTGAGGGCAGGTTTCCACACACACCACACCCATCCGCCACATGCGTCACAGGCCATGTGACCACGCAAATATAATACATCGAAAACGTCACATCCTTTATTGCCGGTGCTGACTGGATGGTGGACGCTCCACAGGCAGTCAACCATAAAGAGTCCATGAAAAGTTGCGAAGAAGGTTAGTCGCACCCTCAGCTGTATGGCCGTCAGGGGCCTACCATCCCCATGGCGCGGACTTCATATGCACAGGATTAGTGCCACCCGAAACTCATGTGGCCATCAGGGGCATACCACCACGTGGCACAGACTTCAGTTCCACAGGCTTAGCGGCACCAAAACCTGAGGTGGTCACCGCCATTGTGACTCAGGACTCAGCAACATGTGTGAGATCAGCCGGGCCGTGGAGAAGCTGATGTGGTCTCCGCCATTCAGGACTCAGCGACATCTGTGAGATCCGCGGAGAAGCTGATGTGGTCTCAGCCAATTCAGGACTCAGGACTCAGCGACATCTGTGAGATCCGCGGAGAATCTGATGTGGTCTCTGCCATTCATGACTCAGGAGTCAGCAACATCTGTGAGATCTGCGGAGAAGCTGATGTGGTCTCCGCCATTCATGACTCAGGACTCAGCAACACCTTTGAGATCGGCGGAGTTTTTACGTGCACGTGGAGTGCCCACTGCTGCACTCTCCTGTGGCACCATGTAATTATTTGCTTATGGATGCGCAGAGGAGACAGTGTCTCTCTCTCTCTCTCACTCTCTCTCTCTCTCTCTCGCTCTCTCTCCCTTCCCTCTCTTCCCTATCTCTATCTCTCTCACTCTCTTCATTCCTTTCCTTCTATCTCTCTTTCCATTCTCCTTTTCTTTCCTTCCCTCTCTTTTTCTCTCTGGCTTTTTTCATTCTGTTTCTCTCTCTCTCAGTCCTTTGATATGCGCATTACACATGCCCTTATTTTGTGCTTTATTTTCCAGGCTCTGTCGTCGACATCCATGGTCCCCACAGGAGTCTTCCGCCTTGATGTTTTGTATTATTTATTTTTGTTAAATTGTGTTTAGCTAATGATCAACACATGCATCAGATTACAGAACAGCAGACACAATGAAGCACAATTTAAAACAGTTTAGTCACTAACCCATGCACTCAGTGAGACACATTTAATCACTCACTTATACGTCAGTCATGCACCTACTAAACCCTTCATCCAGACACTTATACATCCACTCATTCTTCAATATGTAAGACAAATTTTAACTTTACAGAAACATACAGTCACTGGATGTTGTCATCAGTGATGTCATCAGTGATGTCCTTTGAGATGTCATCAGTGATGTCATCAGTGATGTCACTGACCATGTCATGAATGATGTAATATGTGACATCATCAGCAGTGGATTGCGGGTGCGCGATATATAGTTAGTGCAACTAACTATATATGGAATTTCAATGGTTTTGTGTGAGTAAAATAAGGTTTTGTAAATGCTAATTCCTAACTATATATGGTCTATAACCTATGGTTTTTTCAGTGAATTTTCAAGGTTTTGTAAATGCTAATTCCTAACTATATATGGTCTATAACCTATGGTTTTTTCAGTGAATTTCATAGATTTTTTAATAGCAAATCTTTATATTTTAAAAAAAATAATAAATTTTAAAGCGAATTTTATATTGTATAATTATGTCATTTTTTTTTTTAATTCTTTTCGGTGCGCTCCTGGGGCGCGGACCGGTGAACGCACGGGTAACCGCAATCTTGCGACGCGCCTCGGGGCGCGTACTGATGAGCGTCCCGATAGCGCTATTGCCGCGAACGAAAACAACATTGTGACGTTTTGCGTAGCCGCCACGCCTTGCGTCATAAGACACGTATCGCGTAGCCGCGAGATGCGTCTTATGACGCTCCGCGTTAGCGCACCCGGAAGCGCATACGATCGCGCAACGTAAACGCCCCGATGCGCTTATGAAACACGCCCCTGGACGCGCCCCGAGTCGCGTAGCGTAAGCGCGTCAAACCATGTGACTTCAAAATAACACTTTTCATTGGTTCAGAACTTTTTTGTTTCCAAATTGTGTGAAACCCACCCATTTCTCTCACTATTGCTTTGTACTTGGAGAGAGCAAGAGCTGTTCTGTGTACTATCTTCATCTCCTACTTTCCTGATCTACAACAATGGCTGCAAGAGAGTCATCCAGCAGTGATTCCGAGGCATTTTTAGAGGAGGACCCTCCTAGGCAGAAGAAAAAAACCCATTTCATCTGGAAATTTTATGACATCCCTGAAGGACAAAAAAAAGTCAACGCTCCCAAAGTAACCTGCAAAATATGTGGTAGTACTTTATCCAGAGGCAATCCTCTGAAAAAATATAGTTTTGGAAATGCCAATTTAATCAGGCATGTCAAAAGAAGACACCCAAACAACTTTGCGAGGGAGAGTGTCAGAGAGCTGGCTCAGAAATTACCCACAGATGGCGGCAGCACCTCCACTGGTGGAGCAACACCTTCGGGACCATCCCGTAGAAGAATGGTCCCTAACATACAGCCAGATTTTGCAGGCATCAAATTTCTGTGCACGGAGTATGACGAACTGCTCTGCTATGGGGAGCAGAGTGTTGAACTCATTGCCACAAAGAAACAGCAACACCGCTGCCCTGACAGTCCCTAAATTTTCACATTTTTTTGCTCCTGTTGAGCAGTTTTGGAATCCCTGTTTTTTGTTTTTCCCTTGACAAAAATCCCAAAAAATTATAAAATTGTTTTAAAAAGTCTAAAAAAAATATACAACAACAAAATAAAAAAAAAAAGTTCTTTTCAGAACTACCTCAAATTTATAAAAAAATGCTATTTTTTTTGTGAAAAAAAATCTGTCATTTTTTATCTCCATGGTATGCTCCCCAGTAAGCTCCCCGGTACGCGTACCGGGTGCGCCCCCCGCGAAAATCGAATTTTTTTTAATTTTTTTTTTTTACCCGCGGGACCCTTTTATGGCCCCCACATCAAAACTAGGGGGTCAGGGGGGTGTACCCTGCCCCCTTTTTCTCATTTCCCCCTTTGATTTTTGCCACCTCTTGTGTCTCAATCCTACCGAGACACAAGATGGCGGCCGCTGCTGACTGTTTAGAATGTTTACAGACACCCGAGAACCAATCAGCTTGCCGTCCGTAAGTCGCGTGGCGCGCCCTAAGCGCTCCCCGGTACGCGTACCGGGGCACGGCTCTAGATATATATCTTTTTTTAAACTTAATTTACTCAAAATTCACAGGAGCACATATATTGAGACCTAGCAAAGGCACATCGGGCTAAGAGTCCCTACAATTTTGCCAATTTTCGTGCAAATCCATTCAGCCGTTCGGGCTAAAAGTGAGGCCAACCGCCCTATGGAAATTAACATGGGAAAAACGCGTTTTGGGACCCCCTTTTTTCTCAGCCCCCCCTTGATGAACCCCCCCCCCAATTTTCAGGGGCTGCTCAGAAACAAAATGTTCCATTTTCCTGAAAATTTCAGCCAATTCCGTCCACAAACGCCAAAGTTATTAGACATAGAATTTTCAAAAATCCCATAGAGAAAAAATCCTAACTATATATACCTACTGGCGACCGCCAGTAGGTAATATATATATATATATATATATGGTCCAGTGGAAGGCTTGTAGTAGCCGAAACGCGTAGGCCGTCCTAATCGTTGCACGTTATTTTGCACATGGTGTGTAAATAAATATGTTTTTGTTCAAACTACCTGTTGCTGTGCCGTGACTTCAATCGCCGAGACATGTGGTGAGAAGAATCCAAGAAATATATATATATATATATATATATATATATATATATATATATATATATATATATATATATATATATATATATATATATATATATATATATATATATATATATATATATATATATATATATATAAAATTAAAAAATTAAAGTTTGAAAATAGTTTATCGTTTATATATGTTTATAAAAAATAAAGTTTGACAAAAAAATGTTATAACGTTTTTGGTTGTTTTTTTAACTGCTGTGGGACTCTTTCTTGTTCTTATTACTGTTTTTTGATGGTATCCACCATTGTGTTAAATTTGGGGGAATTTATCGCTGGAATACTGGTGATGTCTCCAGTTTGCACCAACTTCTGAATACTGTGTTAGATTTATCTCAACTTTAATTGCATTAAAGTACTGATAATGAAATGCAGAGTAGCCGTTTACGTGCAAAAAGACACAAGGTGCACCTTTTGGGATTTATTTTAAATACTAAAATCCTGTATTGAATTGCACTGAGGTATTGGCTGCACTTACAGTGTACACACAAAATCAATGAAGAAATCTCATTGTATTTATATTGAATGGGAATAGTGCGTCAGGAGCTGAATCTTTACGGGATACACTGCCTAGTTCGTATATTGTTCTGCACACGAAAAAAATCAGATCACAACTTTCACAACAACTGCAATGCGAAACAAATTCCGGTGATAAGCCACGTTACACGAGGGATTTTACACCTGCTTTCTGCTGGTGTTAAGCCGGGCGACTACCTGCAGCATTAAAGGAAACACAGCCAAGAGCCATACCAGAACACCCACAGGTGCCATAGTGTCAATGAGCATGATCCAGGGATACCCATGAGGGCCACAAGACTCATCGCAACAACCCCAGGGCCGCCAACGCCCCCCAAACCTGCATCTGAGCAAGTGTGTCCCTGTGGTCATTGTTTCAGCATGATAGGCATGGGCCCTGCAACATCACAGTCTGCTGTGTTCAGCAGACGTTACCATGTCACGTCAGCGTTGGCAGTGACCCTGGACATTTAGCTACGCAAGCATCCTCCTGCATGCACAACTGGCGTGTGCTGGTCCTTCGTACACAGGTCAGGGCAGGGGTATGCCTATCCGACAAGGGGAACGGGGTGTCTCAGACATGTCCTTGAGCAGGAAGTGTGGTATGTGTCTGTGCTCTGGTGTGGCCTGCCACAAGGGCCACAGCAGACGATGTTGTAAAGTGGCATGCACCACCACCAAACGGCACTCTCATGGTGTAGTTGGAATGCCGCAGGACATTCCCGAATAGGCATTACAAAGCTGTGCCGTACGAGTGCACAGGATACAACAGTGCACCGTACAAAAGTATAGGGGCTCATGAGAGGGAGGAGCAGCTGTTTGGCAACATAACACACAGTGAACCCACCCATGTGCCACGTGCTGGGCATCTCATCCATGATTACCACGGTCGCAGACATCCCACAACACCCACGACCGGCCTTTGTACACATCCTGTATGAATGCAGTGTGGTTTTCACTTCTATGCTCGTTCAGTGGTATGATGTTGGCGGGTTATGTGACTTGTGCTCCTTGTTGGTGTGTTTCATTTTGGCCATTGTTTGTCTATACTTGTGCTGTACTTAATTGTGCACGTGTGCCATTGTGCCCATCACCCCGCCCCCCCACTCCCTGCTTCTTCCTCTTCCTGGTGCTGTTGTGTCTATAATTTTGTTTCTCCACACATAAATACATGTAAAGAACAAATTAGAATAGTTCCTTGATTCTTATAGGTTTCAAAACTTCTCTCTATTAGTTTCTTTTTAATTTTCCATATAAACAGTTTTTTTCATATTCAACGACACATAGAAATCAGCAACGTATTCTATCAACACACTTTCGAGAACATTCTACAACACATGCAGGTTAAAAGTTCGTCAATTTTTTAAATCTAACGATATTTTTTTCCAACATTTTCTCGAACATTTAACGGCACGGGCAGTTTAAAAGTTCACGATTGTTTTTAGTTCGAACAGTGCCTTCCAAATGCAAGTAGCAGGTGTGGTTGAGTTGAGCACATTTTATCCTATGATATGTACTCCACGTTGAAACTGCTTTTTCTTAACCAATCACAAAGATGCTTTTACACAAAACGAATGTGCACCCTACTTTTAAAAAAACAATGCTTTCATCGCCCAATCAGGTATTGCTTTGTATGGCAAAAAAAAAGTAGTTCTCCCTCTTTAAACATATCTCTTATTCTATGAAGGAACTGCATGAGCTCCAGACATCTTTCCATACCTTCAAAATGCTTGTGTGGATCGTAGGACATAGCTATATTTTCTGGTGCAAGAGGTATGCAGAACAGAGACTTAGATCTAGGTTTACAAAATGTGGACATTAAATGGTTTGCACAGAGAGGATTGAAGTGGCACTAATTGTTGCGTTTGGTTAAAACCTCTTTGCATCTTCCACACCCTGACCTCATGATTGTGGATTGTGGTGGAAATGACCTAGGCACATTGACTGGAGTAGGTATGGAAATGCTTATGAAGGACACCTTTGGACAATTGATGTTACTTTTGCCTCAAACTGTCTTTGTATATTCCAATATATGCCAAAGATAGAAGGGGAAATGGTCAAAACAATTTTGTCCTCAGATTGAAAAATCTAGGAAGAAAGTCAACAAAGCTCTGTCTGCATACCACAGAGACCATAGAATGGGGTCTATCTACAACAACAACATACGTTTTGATATGGCTGATATCTACAGAAGTGATGGAGTACACTTCACATATCAGGGAAATCGAGTTTTTCTGAATAACTTCAAGCTGTGCATCCACACTTATAAGTAGCTCTAACTAATGAACACAAGGGCTTTTTTTAGAGCCACCTTATAAATGACAACTTAGGCCGCTATTTTAGGGCCAGGTAACGGCAACTCCCGGACACTCGCCAAAATGTATTCTCCACACAGCTGAGGCGCAGCGCCCAGACCATGTGACTTTGCAGCACAGAGCTCTCGCTTTGATCCTCGGCTCTAGCAACAGGATAGCAGAATGTGACTCTGGGCAATAGCTCACTTAATTTCCACACTGGCCGCCAGCGCCTGCAGACCCGTACGAGTGAGTAGTTTGCACTTTACAAATACTGTATTAATTCAAAACAGCACAATTGAACTTCGCACTCCCTCTATAGCACCCCCCAATCGCCTTATAGATGTCACACTGTTAAAAACAAAAGTTCCTCCCTGTACGTATGCACACATGCTGACGCTACTTGGACAGGTGTGCCGCAGAGGCCAGAAAACATGAGTTCAGACCACAGGGCTCACAATTTTATCCCCTGCTCCGGCAGCACCTCAGCTCAGCACCTTGTGACTCTGGGCAATAACTCACTTAATAGCTCACATAATTTCCACGCCGGCCTCGAGGGCCTTCAGACCCATACGAGTGAGTAGTTTGCACTTTACAAATACCGTATTGATTTACCTTCGCACTCCCTATATAACACCACCTAAGCCCCATATACAAGTTGGAAAGGTGGGGCACAGCGCCCAGAGCACAGGACTTCACAGCATAGAACACACAGTTTGAGCTCACGGTCTCGTTCCCGAGTCCAGCAGCAGCTCAATTTAGCAGCATGACACTCTAGGCAATACCTCACTTAATTTCCGTACCCAGCACTTTCAGATCGGTAGGGGTCAGCAGTTCAGCGTCTTTGCTCCGAGTCCGGCAGTAGCTCAGCTTACGCCCCCAACGCCATCAGACCCGTAGGAGTGAGTACTTTGCACTTTACAAATACCGAATTGATTTGATACGCGCAAATTTACCTTCGCACTCCCTGTATAACACCCTCTTACCACCATACACAAGTTACAATGTTTGAAACAAAAGTTCCTCCGAGTAGGTATAGCTACATGCTGACACTACTTGGACAGATGTGACACCGTGGCCAGAGCACATGACTGCACAGCATATGACACACAGTTTGGGCTTACGCTTTAATCCCCGAGTCCGGTAGCAGCTCAGCTTAGCAGCATGAGACTCTAGACCACAACTTTCCAAACTTTTCATGTTGGTGACACACTTTTTGGAGATGCATCATTTTGGGACACAGTAAGGCAGCCGTAGCGAGCGAGCGTAAGGTGGGTTCGGGGGGTTCTCCCCCGGAAGAAAATGTTGAAATAAAAGTGGGCAAATGGGGCATGTCTGTCTCCCTCCCTCTGTTTGTCTGTCTCCCTCTCCTTCCCTCTGGCTCCCCCTGACTCCCTCCCTCTGCCTCCCTTCCTCTGTCTCCCTCCCTCTGTCTCCCTCTGTCTCCCTCCCTGTCTCCCTCCCTCTGTATCCCTCTATCTGTTGCCCTCTGTCTCCCTCTCTCTCTGTCTCCTTCTCTCTGTCTCCCTCTCTCTCTGTCTCCCTCTCCCTCTGTCTCCCTCTCTCTGTCTCCCTCTGTCTCCCTCTCTCTCCGTCTCCCACGGTTTCCCTCCCTCTGTCTGTCTGTCTCTGTCTGTCTCCCTCCCTCTGTCTCCCTCCCTCTGTCTCCCTCCCTCTGTCTGTCTCCCTCCCTCTGTCGCTCTGTCTCCCTCTGTCTGTCACCCTCTGTCTCCCTCCCTCTGTCTCCCTCTCCCTGTCTACTTCCCTCTGTCTGTCTCCCTCTCCTTCCCTCTGTCTCCCCCTGACTCCCTCCCTCTGTCTCCCTCCCTCTCCCTGCCTCTGTCTCCCTCTCTCTCCCTCCGTCTCCCTCTCTCTCCCTCCGTCTCCCTCTCTCTCCCTCCGTCTCTGTCTGTCTCAGTCTCTGACTCTATCTGTCTGTCACTGTCCCTGTCAATGTCCCTGTCTGTATCCCTCCCTCTGTCTCCCTCTCCATCTCTCTGGCTCTGTCTCTATCTGTCTGCCCCTGTCTCTGCCTCTGTCTCTGTCTGTCCCTGTCTCTGTCTGTCTCTGTCTCCCTCCCTCTCTCTCTGTCTCCCCCCTCTCTCTCTCTGTCTCCCTCCCTCTCTCTCGCTCTAGCTCTCTGTCTCTCTTTGTCTCCCTCTGTCTCACTCACTCTTTCTCCCTCCCTCTCACTCTCTCTGTCTCCCTCCCTCTGTCTCAGAGGCGAACACATGACCTTTTTTCATTAGTGTAGCTGTAAGATAGAACCAGTCCACGCAGGAAGGACTCTGCTTTTTGTGTTTGATGTCTCAGGAATGCCTAACTTTTCAGCACTGGAGGCATTTGCAAGTAACATTATGGGTTGACTGAGTATTGTCTTGACGTGGAGGATGTCAGGCATCCTCGTCGTTTTATTATAATTGTTTACACCGTAACGGAGTTGTTGCATACGCAGTTTTTTTTAAAAGCGTTTCGGAAACAAAGCTTCGCCGAGCGTTTCTTAATGTTATATTGTGCCTAGTTTATAAAGCAGACTATTACAATATTTCACATTTAAGGTGCATTTTTATGGCACCTTTTCAGTGCCAAATTTAAGAGTAATCGAAAATGGGGAAGTGCAACCCATCTTCATGTGTCGCACCACATGCTGGATGCCATGCAGGGCCGGACTGGGAACCCAAAGCAGCCCTGGCAATTACCCCCACCCCCGAAGCAGGTGCAAGTGTGAAAGCATTGCTGCAAATCCGGCCCTCGGTAACAAAACCGGTCCACACCATGGAAAACGGGCCCACACCCTTTCAGCCTCCCTCACTGCGACCAGTCCGGCCCTGAGGCCATGTCAACAACGTGTCATCAGATAGGCTTAATTCGCTGCGCCCCAATAGACTCTGCCCCCACTGAGGGAACAGTGGTTCTATGAATCACCAAACTCAGGCTTGTCGATAATATCTGAGTGTTCTTAAAGAGATGCTGTAACATGTAATTTAAAACAGTGTCCCTAATTTAATCACCAGAACAGATGGAGTAAATTAAAAACAACTGTTTTCACTTTTAGTGTCTGCTGTCACAGGAATGTGGCGTCACATTGCTAACCGTAACAATTCGTAGTGTTTACAATCCAGATAAGGTTAACTTTAACCTGCCGAGAATTCAGAAGTGTGGTGTGTACGAATGCATAGTAGCCCATTGATTTATTATAGCAATATAGGAGATTATAAATCCACGAGGCACTGAAATTAGGAGTGTAGTTTTATGTCGCATAATACAGCTCTTCTGAAAAAAGCAGATATTTTGAACTAATGCAAGTAGTGCGTTTTGGTTTTGGGACCTATATTTTTTCCATATTTCAGGAAGGCCAGATTTTGCTGTACACCGTCAATTATTGCTGTTTCTTCTTGTTTCTACTTTAACTAGCCCTGCCTTATAGACACATATGCATAAACTGTTATGTAAATTTCGTTTAGGTCCTTTAATACAGTTTAAACCACACAACACGAAATAAATAATATTTTGGTTATTATGTCTGCAGAGGCCCGTTTACCAGTTGTGTTGTTTGAGTTAGCATGTGTGCCTGCTGGTATATTTCATTATGTCTTCACTTGTTTCTTGAAAGTTCAGGTTCTCTATTTATGCCTGTAGTGGAGTTCTTTTGTGCATATCCCAAATCAAAATAATACCTATTTGCTTTGTCAGTGCTTGACGGTAGGACCAGACTTTCTATTCCTTGGATTGTCCTTGCGTTGCGCAAGGTGAGGCGAGGCAACCCAAAGATTTAAGTAAGATTTATAAATTCAAGTACTGGGTGATGTGCGGCATCTGCGTGACTTTATAAATAAATATATCACAACCAGCAGCTTGTGCTGCACTGCATTACATTTCATAAGGGCAGATGTTCCATGGGTGGAGCATAGACATCCCATGCATACACCCTTGGAATATAATGCGATCCCAGATTTACTGCAATCAGTAAACCTGGGATTGCATCAAAATAGTACCGTGACCCTGGTGTAATGAGTAGTACTGGGCGTAACTTGCGTAATTCCGTGTGGTGTAACCAGCAGCCGCTCACGCTAGCCAAATGTGCTCTTGGGGTAGGACTTTTCCCCAACTTACTAACGGAATTTAGCACTTGCTTCTTAGTGTAAATTACACCCTTGCATCCAAAATGGACCAGAGGATGCATTTTGCGCTAACAAAATAGCACCAAACGTAAAACAACACGAACAGCCGGCAGCACGAGCTAGCAAAATTTCCTCTTCCTTTTGTATTTGTGCAGGAAGGTAACACTTCCACAAAAACAATCCTGCAGGTAATGCAGGTACCCTTGCCCAATGGCATAAGGGTACCTGTGATGGCTTAGCATGCCTCAAGTGCGCAAATGCAGGTAGAGAGCTGAAGAGCACCATATTGTAGCAGATTTGGTGCTCTTCAGCTCTCTCCTATTCATACAAAGCAGAGCAGCAGCTTCGCTTCCTGCCCTGCATTGCGTGAACTTTTAGTAATATGGCTCTAGGTTCTCTCACAGCACTAGGAGTCAATTTCAGGTCCGGCAATCATGCGTCAAACACATGCTGGCCTTGCCCCCTGAGTCCCCAGCATTTTACTGGTTAAGATGGGAAACATCCCATCCCATAACTACGCCAAAACAATGTCCAGTTACATAAGGGCAACGCAATTTGACAACTTAAATCTACAATTTGGTTCTGGAATGGTACTGGTGAAATTATGGCCTGCAGAAGTTGGAGCCAGGAGGCTTGAAACGCCTAAGGTGATGACAAATATCTAAATATTAATGGCCAGTATTTTGATCCTGCAATCAATAAAACTCAGTTGAGTCATCCACTGTGGAGTGCGCTTTCGTTTTTTGGATGAACTTTGGATATATATATATATATATATATATATATATATAAATATATATATATATATATATATATATATATATATATATATTTATATATATATATATTACCTACTGGCGGTCGCCAGTAGGTAGTTATAGTTAGGATTGTTTTCCATAGGGAAATCGCAACATTCTATTGGGAATAACTTTGGCGCCAGTTGAGGAATCTGCCTGAAATGTTCCTCAAATTTGCCTCGCGGCTCTCCGCTCCTTCCCTGTTTGGGGGGGATTCGTCAAGTGGGGGCCGAGATAAAAGGGGGGTCCCAAAACGTTTTTTCTCCATGTTAATTTCCATAGGGCGGTTGGACTCACTTTTAGCCCGAACGACTAAATGGATTCCCACCAAACTTGGCAAAATTGTAGGGACTGGTAGCCAGATGGGCCTTTGCTATGTCTCAAGATATGTGCTCCAGTGGATTTTGAGTAATTTAGGTTAAAAAAAATATATATATCTATAAGCGCGCCCCGGTACGCGCACCGGGGAGTGCTCCGGGCGCGCCACGCGACTTGCGCACGGAAAGCTGATTGGCTCTCGGGTGTCTGTAAACATTCCAAACAGTCCGGAGCGGCCGCCATCTTGTGTCTCGGTAGGATCGAGACACAAGAGGTGGCAAAACCAAAGGGGGAAATAACCAAAAGGGGGCAGGGTAGACCCCCCCTGACCCCCTAGGTTTGATGTGGGGGCTATAAAAGGGTCCCGCGGGTCAACATTTTTTTTTTCAAAAAAGAGGTAGGGTAGCTCTGAATAGAGTTGTGTTGTGTGGGTGATTTAAGTACCAACATGTAGGTACCAATGCAGAGTCTTAAATTCAATGTACACCGTTTATTCTGTATATATCTTGCATGTTGTTACAGAAGTTATTGTGGTATATGGAATCCATACCATAGTCTGTCAGGAAAGCAGAAACAGATCCTTTAAGTACTCCCTGAGAAGACCTAGGGGATCATGGGTAGTCTACCCTGCTCCCTTATGATGTTTTAAAATTGCACAGTATACTGTAAGTTTCACTTTATACTATAATATAAACATAATCATTTTGGTACTATTTCATGAATTACATATAAAAAAGAATAATGTCTAGAGCAATTTTTAATTAATAAATATACATTTATTGCTCTGATTTTTCAAAATTTAATAACACTTCCAACATTATTTCATCAGGAATGTCCTCATTTTCAGTCCATGATTCGATTTCTTCCACACAATTAACTAATTCTTTGTCTAGAGACTGATCCATAAAGTCCAAGTCTTCCTCAGGATTGTTTTGAAGAACTATTTCGAAAGAAATATTTGTTTCTCCTTCCATTTTATTGCTGTAAATTGTATTAAAAATAAATATATCAGTAGAGTTAGGGCAGTGTTGGGTTTAAGTTCAGACAGGTAGTTCTGATTTTTTAACAGTGAAGTTAACTTTGGGCAGTGTATGGTATCAGGCAGGAAGTAGAAATATAAAAAGGTGCCTGTGAAGAAGCGTAAGTAAATTCATAATTATAGCAGAGAAGCCTAAGTCAATCCATAAATATAACAGAGGAGCCTATCTCTATCTATAACTATAGCAGAGTGACAGTAAATAACTATCAGAAAACATTTTTACAAATTAACTTAAAGTGCCCCTTACAAATTAACAACTTACTTTACAGAGAGGTGAAGAAGAAAAAATGCGAAAATCCTTTCAAGATGTACCTCAGGTAGTTGTAGTCAAAATGGCCGTGTTTCCCTCTCATTTTTCATTTATATTCATGTACATAACCAATCAAATGTCAGGAAAAAAAGTAGAAAATGAAAGTAACATTTTAATTGGTTGTAAATTCTAACACTTGAGATGTGTTTTTGTCATGTAATTTACCTCAGGAAATTTAGACAATGCTACAGCTCAAATGGCTCAATGGAATTCCACCAAATTTGGGAAAATGGTAGGGATTGGTATGTAGTAGGGCCTATTCTATATTTGGTGAAAGTGTCTCCAGTGGTTTTTATGTAAATTAACTTTAAAAAATTTTGGGGAGTGCTTCCCGGTGCGCGCCCCGGTACGCATACCGGCAGCGCTATGGGAGTCCTCCATCTTGTGTTTCGGAAGTATTGAGACACAAGATGGAGGACAAACAACGTTGGGAATGGGTAAAAGGGGGCACGGTAGACACTCCCTGACCCCCTTAGTTTTCTGAGGGGGGTTTAGGAGGCCCATATAGGCCCAAAAACCCCAATTTCTTTTTAATTTTCGCAGGGGGAGCGCCCGGTACGCACACCGGGAAGCGTATCGGGGAGCGTACTTCAGTGAAAAACAGTGAAAAAAGTTAGAGAAAAATAATCATTTTGAGTGATCAGAGTTAGGATAGCTCTGAAAAGAGCTTTTGGGTTCTGTGGCTGATTTAGGTACCTACAAGTAGGTTCCAATGCACAGTCTTATATCCAGGAGGAATATTCTATTCCCCTCATCTGAGAAGTGTACACCATCTCCTCTGTAGATATCTTGCATGTTGTAACGCAAGTTGTTGTTGTATATTGAACCCATTCCATAGTCTCTCATGTAAGCAGAAACAGATTTATTCACATGTTTCCGTGCTTTCTCAAATTGTGGACAAAATTGGGTGGACCACTTCCATTTCTGTCTTTGGCATATATTGGAATATACCAAGGCAGTTTGAGGAAAAAGTGCCATCAATTGCTCAAAGGTGTCCTTTAAAAGCATTTCCAGACCTACCCCAGTCAAAGTGCCTAAGTCATTTCCACCACAGTGCAGAATTATGAGGTTAGGGTGTGGCAGATGCAAAAAGGTTTTCACCAATGGTATCAATTGATGACATCTCAATCCTCTCTGGCCAATCCATTTAATGTTCACATTTGGTAAATCAAGGTTGTGAAAATTTCTGGTAGCTGCATACCTTTGAGTCCAGTGGGTGTAGCTATGTCCAATAATCCAGACAGAATACATGGTAAGAGGAGGTTCTGGTGCAGTCAGATGAAGTGTAGGAATAAAATGGCAGTTGGAACAGTAGGAGTTTGTAAAAAAAAACTGTGGAGTTTCAGTGCTCTTGAATCACAAGCAATGATTGGTGGATTCAGATAGTTGAAAACTGGAAGTTAGGGTGCATGGTTCTGTTCTGTGAAAGAAGTAATTTGAATGGTTAAGAAAAAGTCATTTAAAGAAAGATTGCAGCGGATAAGCTGGTGTATTGAGAGGTCAAACATCCTTGCTGAGTTCATTTGCAACATTGTAGAATAAACTTTTAACCCTGAGAGCTCAGTGAGGAGGGAGTTGCTATGGTAACAGGTAGAAAGGGTTGAGGGGAGGGAAGGGTGTTGGTTTGAAAATAGAGAGGGAAGAGTTTTGATTGGTTACCATGAGCAATATGTGTGTAGAATTAGAGGTTTTCTGTGCCATTAATGGTTGCAGTGCCTGGAGAACATACCTTTTGCTCTGCTAAAGAAATATTGGTGTGTGTATCTGACACTGTTCTCAATCTCCTAAAGCATTTGTAAAGGTGAGTTATGATTCATTCAATATAGAAAGAGAGTTCAGATTAAGAAGCACATTGAGTTTCTTTGCTGTTGGTTTGTGTGATGCTTTTTGAAAATGCATGGTTTCAATATTTGCAAGATAGAGGATTTGTATTTTGTGAAATAGTCATGTTTCAGTAGTGAAGTTGAATGGTTGTACATAGGACCTGTGCTCTGTATCTAAAATGTTAATTGAAAAACGATTTTAGTGCAAATCAATGAGTTTCAGTAGTGAACATGAATGCTTGTAAATAGGATCTGTGCTCTGTTCCTAAAATGTTAATTGAAAAACGATTTTAGGGCAAATCAATGGGTTTCAGTAGTGAAAATGAATGCTTGTACATAGGACCTGTGTTATGTTCCTAAAATGGTAATTGAAAAACGATTTTAGTGCAAATCAATGGGTTTCAGTAGTGAAAATGAATGCTTGTACATAGGATCTGTGCTCTGTTCCTAAAATGTTAATTGAAAAACGATTCTAGTGCAAATCAATGGCTTTTACATTTTTAAGAAGGAATAAATAGTGTGTGCATAATTACATACAAATATTTGAATCTTTTACAAACATGTCACCTGTGTTACCTCAAATTGGGAAGTAGACTGAGTTTCTTTGCTGTTGGTTTGTGTCATTTGTTGGGTAATGCTTGGTAGGAATGTTTGCAAGAGAGAGGAAATGTATTTTGTAAAATAGTGAGTTTTCAGTACTGAAATGGAATGCTTGTACATAGGACCTGCACTGTGTTTCTAAAATGTTATTGAAAAATCGATTTTGGGGCAAAGCAATTGGTTTTAGATTTTTGAGAAGGAATAAGTAGTGTGTGCATGATTACATAAAAATATTTGAACCTTTCTCAATCATGTCACCTGTAATACCTCAGATTAGGAAGCAGACTGAGTTTATTTGCTGTTGGTTTGTTTAATTTTTTGGGTAATGCTTGGTAGGAATGTTTGCAAGAGATAGGAAATGTATTTTGTAAAATAGAGACTTTTCAGTACTGAAATGGAATGCTTGTACATAGGACCTGCACTGTGTTTCTAAAATGTTATTGAAAAATCGATTTTGGGGCAAATCAATGGCTTTTACATTTTTGAGAAGGAATAAATAGTGTGTGCATGATTACATAAAAAAATTTGAACCTTTCACAATCATGTCAGCTGTGTTACCTCAGATTAGGAAGCACACTGAGGGCCTTATTTATGAAAACAGCGATGCGTCATTTTTCACTGCGCACTCCTTGTGACACCAATGATGCGTTATATTTAATGTATGACACATCATGTTGCAAGGACTTACAGATAAGTCAGTATTTCTGATGTATCTGTAAGCGCAAAAGTGACGAATTGCTGGAGTGTGTCACAAAAGTGACGCAACTCCAGCAATGCATCCTTTCACATGAGGAAAGCCCCACGTGAAAGCGTTTGCCTCAGTCTTACGCCTGCTGTGAGGCAGGCGCAAGATTTTGACGTAATAGTTTCCTAAAAGTGACGCAGTGAAATCTCATAGATTTCACTGTGTCACTATTACGAGGCTTTTTGCGGGGGAATGCCCCCTCTGTGTATATTACACCTGACGGAGGTATAATGTGACGCAGAGGTTTAAAAAGTGACGCATCTACCTACATGCGTCACTTTTTAAATATGGCGTAACAAGGCACATGTTTTATGCCGCTGATGCGTCACAAAAAGTGACGCATCTGCAGTGCAAAACTGACGCAGGGCCTCATAAATGAGGCTCATCTTTTTTTGCACACTACTCCAGTTTAGTCTTGTCCACTGCACTCTTGGACACAGGCGTCTATTTGACTCTTTCACAATGATGTTAACTGTGTTAACTCAGTGTAGGAAGGACATTGAGTTTGTTTGCATAGAGGAATTGTATTTTGTAAAATAGTGAGGTTTCAATAGTGACATGGAATGGTTGTACATAGGACCTGTGCTGTGTTTCTTAAATGCGAAGTAAAAAACGATTTTGGGGAAAATTAATGGCTTTTACATTTTTGAGATGGAATAAATAGTCTTTGCATGCTGAAAGAAATAAATTTGACCTTTTCAGAATGATGTTACCTGTGTTAACTCAGTGTAGGAAGCACATTGAGTTTCTTTGCATAGAGGAATTGTATTTTGTAAAATTGTGAAGTTTTAGTAGTGACATGGAATGCTTGTACATAGGACCTGTGCTGTGTTTCTTAAATGTGATGTCAAAAACAATTTTGGGGAAAATAAGTGACTTTTAGATTTTTGAAAAGGAATAAATAGTGTTTGCATGCTGAAAGAAATAAATTTGACCCTTTCACAATAATGTCACCTGTGTTACCTCAGATTAGGAAGTAGATTGTGCAGTTGAGGTGAGGCATGTCCAGAGGTACAGAGGAGGTGAGGCCTATGTTGAAGACTGTAGTGGGAGAGAGGCCTTTTCTGGGAAGCATAGGTGGTGAAGCCTGTGTGTAAGAGTGCAGTGGACTAGACTTCATGAAGCCTATCCCCTGCTGCACTCTTAGACACAGGTCTCACCTTCTTTGTACCTGTGGACAGACCTCTATTTCACTACACTCTTCAATACAGGTCTCCCCTCTTCTGCACCCCTGGAGAATCCTCACCTGATCTGTAACCCTGAATAGACCGTTTGCTTTTTGTCATTGCTTTGTTGTTTGGTAATAGTGGTCTATAATGTGCTATTTCTTCTTTAACACAGATTGAAATCAAGATTTCAAGAGTAAGGAAAGATGCCCTCAAGGGAAAGGAGAAGAAAAGATGATAAGCGCCAAAAAACAAAAACAGCAATGGAATTACAGCACTCTTCCACAACAAATACTTCAAAAAACAGGAAAAAAGCTCCTGGTAAGACAACTAAGTCTTTCTTACGGAAGATATGTAGATAAAAAAAAAATGTTGGACAGCATGTAGAAAAAGAGAATGAGAGAGTAAATTTGAAAAGGAAGGAGATGCCCTCAAAAAATCTTACTACTGGAGCAGGAGAGAATAATATGTATAGGAATAGAAGGCAGAATCAGTTTAGAGACATTCGTAAACGTATGATTCGCAATAGGGTGGTTTTAAATTTGTTAAAAAACATTAGGAAAGGTAAACAGAGAGCTGCTTTTTATAAGAAAAAGAAAAGTGTAGAGAAAATTGTTGATCAGGCTTTTGAAGTTAAGAAAAAAATATTTATTTTAATAATCAATAGAATTAGGACACTTAACAAGACAATTGATGTTTTCAAATCAAACAGTAGATGGAAAAGAGTAATTAATCGGACTAATTTTTGTAAAGTTTTTTCAGGAGAATGGATGCACAGTTCAAGTTGTGAGCCATTTTTTAATGAGGAGAGTTACTTCCAGGAGAATGATTTAGTGCATGCAGTTGACACCAGTGGTCGAACATATGAGGTGAAAGACGGTTGTCCGATTGAAAAAGAGAAACTTGTGCCTAGAGAACCAGAAGAGGTGTTAACTGATGAAGTTTTAGGGAGACGTAGTAAGGGTCCAGTGTACACTTGGAAGTGTAGTCATATTTGTAGTGTGCGACAGGAATCAATTGATTTGTTTTTTAATTTCTTACGTACATATAGTAAGAAAAGTCTAAAGCAGAAAATGAAGTTGTTGCAAGACTTAGATCCTTGCAGAGTGAGAGAAAACACAGGTTTGCAAGGGCATTCACTGGCTTGTCTTTCTAGAAAAGTCTGTCAGAGTGTTTTTCATCATTTTAGGATGTTAGCAGTGCATCATACCAAAATGAGGAAATTAGTGAGAATGTTGTATTATGCAAAAAGTCCAGCACTTAAGCTTAAACAATTAAACAGTGTTCTTTTGCATGGAACTGAATTAGATGTGAACAAGATTTGTGAAGAAATTGGGATTTGTTATTTTGGTGAAAAAGAGGACAGTGTAGAAATTGACACAGAAATTCAAAGTAATGTGGAAGACAATGTACAGATTTCAAGTACAGAAAAGTTTGACCAGGAAATTACCAGGTTTAAGGTGAAATCAAGTGAAAGGCCGAATTTTACTTGTGTGTGTTGTCGACGAAGTCATTATAAGCATCAAACTAGATTAGTTGATTTATACGTAAAAAGTGAAAAGATAAATAATTATGAGTGGAAGGATTTTGCAACTTATTTGTGGGTGGAGAATTGTTTTGATTTGAGTTCTGATCAGCGTATTTGTAAATATTGTTATGATAAATTAAATCAAAACAGAATGCCTGCTAGAGCTGTACATAATAATCTGGAGTTGGTAGACATTCCCCGTGAATTGATGGATTCAAATACATATGAGTCTATTTTGATTCAATGTGTCCATCCTTTTCAGGCTATTGTTCGCATGGAGCCTAAGATAGGGAAATTGCGATTTGCAGAGAGGATTAAAGGGAAGAGTTGTTTATTTGCCTCTAGATTTCAAAAAAAATATTGCTACAATTGGTATAGAAAAATTAGAAGAGGAACCTTTAGTTATTCTAGTTAATGGGGTTCCGACAAAGAGTAAGGAAATCTGGCAAGATTTAGTGGATGTTAGGAAAGTCAAAAAGGCAACGTTGTATTTAGTGAAAAACAATGAGTATTACAAACATGTATGTGTTGCAGCAGAGGAAACAGCTGCAGATGAAGACAGTAATTGTTCAGCCGGCCAAATTGAAAAAGTTGATGTGTCTAGAAGTGAAGAAATATATGAACATTATACTGTTCATCCTTTGCATTCCAAAGAAGTAATGGGGAATGCATTTGAATTGTTTCAAATGAAAGCAGCAAAAGGAAGTCCCATTAGTGTATGGGAAGAAAGTTTGGAAGCTCGCTGTTTTCCACAGCTATTTCCAACAGGTCGAGGTGGACGATATGACGATCGACCACTTCAAATTCCTGCATCTGAATATCGAACTGTAAGATTATATGCTGAAGATCCAAGGTTTCGTCAATGCATTCCCTATTTGTTTCATCTACTGTATAAAAGTGACTTGTCTGGGCTTTCTTATGCAGTAAACCATATTCTGAAAAGTGAAGCACATCTGCAAAATGTTTCGGCGAGGGACTTTATGGAGAAAGTGAATCTGCAAGATAATATTTTGGAATCTCATCTAATCAATCTCATGGCATGTCAGCGTGGTACAAACGAGTATTGGTACCGTCGTCATGGGGAATTGAAATGTATGCTAAGAAACATAGGAACTCCTACATGGTTCCTCACTCTTAGCTGTGCCAAGTATGCATGGGACGACTTACTTGAATTTCTACGAGAGGCAAATGCAAATATACAAAATATAGAATTCAAAACACCTGGAGAACTGTGTTCTTTGGATCCAGTGAATGTATGCAGATATTTCAATCATAGATTTGAAGCTATGATGTCTTTTATTACCAACAAAAAATATCCTCCCCTTGGAGAGGTTTTGGATTTCTTCTGGAGAAAGGAGTATCAAGCGAGAGGTGCTCCTCACATACATATGCTGTTGTGGATTAAAGATGCACCCAAATTTGGAACAGATTCGGATGAGACAGTGATGAGGTTCATTGAAGAGTATTCAACATGTGCTGTTCCGAAAACTACAGAGGAAAACAGTTTAAGGCAACAAGTGTTACGCTTTCAATCCCATCGTTGTGGAAAGTACTGTCGTCGAAAATTCAGAAACAAGGACAAGTTCTACACACAATGTAGTTTCGGCTTTCCATGACCACTGATTTCTAAAGGAAGAGTAAATAATTTGATGTCTTCTCTGCGACATACTGTGACGAGGAAATCACCAAAAAATACATACAATTTAAAAAGAAACGAAGAGTCCAAGTACATCAACGACTACAACCCAGTGATTTTTTCCATGTGGAATGCTAACATGGATATTCAGTTCGTTGCTGACAACTCTATTGCTGTGGCTCGATATGTGATGTCTTACATCACAAAAAAAGAAAAGACAGAACTGAAGGAAATGTGGGAGGACATTTCACATGAAAAGAGTCTAAGCAAGAAATTATACAGTTACAGTCTGAAGATGTTGTCGTATCGAGTAATTGGAGCATATGAATGTTCTGATCGATTGTCATCAGCAAGTCTCTATGCCAAATCTAGAACCATCATTTGGGTGAGTCTAGGTCTTGCTGCAACACGAAACCGAGTTTTGAAATCTGTACAAGAAATAGAGTATTTGGCGGAGAAAGAACCAGAAAGTACAGATATTTTGAAGACAAATATGTTGGATACATACTATCCAAATAGAAGTCCTTACCTTGAGAACGCTTGTCTCTATGAAGTTTTGCAAAACTATGTTTATAAGAGAACCATCAGAGAAGATATCAACAATGGAATATATGCTATCATTGGGTGTGAAGGATGTCTAGTGAAGCAGAGAAAAGGCCATTTGATTATTCATCGAAAAATGAGTTGCGAAAATCCAGAGAAAAGGGAATTTTACTATTTAGCTCTTTTGCAACTCTTTAAGCCATGGCGTACAGAAGAGGAACTACTTGGAGATTTTCTCTGTTACAAAAATTCTTTTAATGCAACCAAGGATACCATAGAATATCCTGTTTTTCCAAATTATCTGCAAATGTTGAACGAAGAAATAGAGCAAGAAGCCACAATTGCTGTAGAGATTGCTAGAGACAGTTCTCAAGACAGTCAGAGTTCTGCTTCATTGAGTCAGGATCCACTAGGAGGACCAATTATCCAAAATGAAGCTGCCACTGCCATGGATGAGTGGAAAGAGCTATGGAACAAGCTCAAGATGATGTAGTTAACTTAGAAGATTTGGCGAAACAACTAAATCTTGAGCAGAAGCAAATATATGACGAAGTCACAGAACAGATTGAACATGGATTCACTCATGAGAAAAAAGAGTGCTCATGTACATCATTTAAACCTGTCCAACTGTACGTGAGTGGAGAAGCGGGAACTGGAAAAAGTTTTCTGATTAAAGCAATTGCAACTTATCTGCAGAAAAGGACTGAATCACCGCTATCTTGTGTCGTTACCGCTCCAACTGGGCTGGCAGCACATAATATTAAAGGGATTACTTTACATCGTTTACTGATGCTGCCAGTGGAGCATGATAACAAATTGCAATACCACAAGCTATCTGGAGATGCGTGTTCCGAAGTTTTAAGAGTCCTGAAGAAAATGAAACTTCTTATCATTGATGAAGTAAGCATGGTGTCAAATATAATGCTTGCTTTTGTGCATTTGAGAATGCAAGAAATTCTTAGAACAGACTATGATGTCTTATTTGGAGGAAAACATATTATTGTTTTTGGAGATCTACTGCAGTTGACTCCAGTGAAAGGACAACCTGTGTTCAAAATGCTCACGCATGAGGATACCAGGAAGTGCCTAGGAAGCATTGGAAACGTTAATATATGGTTAAACTTCAAATATGCAGAACTGCTTCAAAATATGCGGCAGGCAAAGGATGAAGATTATAAAAATATTCTACAAGATGTAAGAATCGGAAAAGTAAGTCAACATGGGAAAGAAGCTTTACATGGACGATTAATTTCAAATTTGTACCCAAATGAAAACATTCTTCCAGAGAATATTTTAAAGAAAATTAACGAGAAGAAATCTGGCATATGTTTGATGCCAACTCTGAAAGAATGTTCCATGTTCAACAACAAAATGTAAAAGTTAGAAAATGAAGAGATAGTGAAACTGGAATCTATAGATAAAATAGAGCATATGGGAGCAACAATTATTTTGTATGAAAATTTGAAATCAAAATTGGATTCATTAGAGAAGACTATATCCAAAACTGCTGGTTTTGAAAAGACTCTGAATGTGTGTTTAAATTGTCGTATCATTTTGAGAAGGAATTTAAATGTTGAAAGAGGTCTGGTAAATGGAGCAATGGGTCATGTTGTTGGTTTTGTGAATTACAAAAATAGAGATGGAATTGAAATTTTAAAAATTAAATTCGATGGCATGACGAAATAGAACAAATTTGTCGTTGTTCAGCTAGATTTTTGCTTGTGAAAGACTTATATGTTCGCAGAAAACAGTTTCCTGTTTGTTTGGCATATGCGGCGACAATCCATAAATCTCAAGGTTTAAGTGTAGATAGCGCTCTGGTGAACATTGGAACTTCTGTGTTTAAAGAGGGTATGGCATATGTGGCATTATCACGAGTCAGGATTGTACTTGATTGAGTGTGATGAAACAAAGATTTGTGCTGATCTAGATTGTGTTAAAGAATACAATAGGCTAAGAAGAGAGTATGCTCCACATTTGCCTCAATATCCTCTGTTTGAAAAACGTGTGGTAGGCCGAAAAAGAAGAAATGAGAATAATTGCAGTGAGGTAGTAGCAAAAAGACAAAAAGTAGATGAAACTGTAATTGTAAGCAGAAAGAAAAGGGATTCTGTTGAAGATTTTGTTGGATTTCAGTTTGAAAACAGTTCTGGTGTCAACTGCTATGCTAATGTAGTGGTTAATGTTTTTTGTTTTTTTCAAACTTTACAAGAACAGATTGCTGAAAATCGGGATGAAACACTCTGCTGTTTATTGAATTCTGTGTTTGAGAAATGTAGCAGTGATAGAGCAAAAATAGAAAGTGTTTCAGAAATTCGAAATCTTCTAGACATATGTTCTGGTCAAAATCAATTTTCACAGAATATTCAGCAGGATTGTCAGGAATTTTTAATGTATATGTTTGATGTATTGGAAGATGAAGGTGTAGATATAAAAAATCTTTTTAGCCTTTCTTATCAATGGCAGCATGACTGCGACAACTCTAGTTTATCAAGTAGTACTAGAATAGACACTGAAAGATTTATATATTTGAGTTTACCAGACTGCAAATGGGTGCCTTTTAATAATCTAGTTAAAGCAGTGGATCACAATATGGTGTGTACCCAATGTAAGTCTGCAATGCTGTCCACATTATTTATACGAAATTATGGTCAATATGTCATTTTAATGTTCCAACGATGTAGACCTGATGGAAGTAAATTGTCAACTTCTATTAAAAATTTCGTGGCTTCTCAGTTATCAATATCAGGAAGAACGTTTGCAACTGTAGCTATTATTTATCATGACGGTCCTTCAACAACATCAGGGCATTACACATGCTATTTAAAAAGTCGTAAAGGTTGGACCCACTGTAATGACACTCATTTGACTTTCAAACAACGTTTGCCTTTTGACTTAAAAAATTCATACCTGGTGTTTTTAGAACTAACATTTAAGTAAAGGTAATTGGCCTATGAAGACGGGAGCAGTTAATAAAGGTTATTTTGCTGTTTAAAAATATATTCTGAGTAAATGTGATCCAGGTAATATAAAAAATTGACTTGTACTGTAAGTGCATCTCATAGTAAGTGATATCAGTATTATACAAAATGATGAACATGAGTGAGTCAGAGATGATTTTACAAATACTTAAATATTGTGAAAATGTTGTATGAGCCTTTCTATCAGAACGTCGGAAAAACGGTAATTTCAGAATTTCTTAGAATTAATTTGAAAATATACTCATACATCTGACACTATTTGGCCAAAAGGAAAGGTACAGGAATGAGTAAAGAGTCATGACTGAAAAAAAGGAGTATATGAAAATAATGAAAATATTTCAGATGTTCTTGGAGCTTTTCTTCTAGAAAGTCGATGAAATTGATTTTTTAGTAAACAGCAGAGTCCATGATATACTATTTGGCCTAAAGGAAAAGTAAGTCAATCAAAGATTAGTGTACATTTGTCATTTGTCAGTATCTAAGTTTTTTTTAAAAACACAATATTTTAGATTGTGGTTTTTTTTTCCCGCTGTCATATGATGAGTAATTTGAACTCACTGTTTTAAGTGAAATTCAATATATTCTGAGAACAGCAAAAATAAACTATGTAACATGTTGTACAAGTTATTCTATACTTTGGATTGTGTAAATTAAATTGTATTCCCATTGTCTGACACTCACTTTCCTTTTTCCATCCTCTTTCAGCTCTTTTTACTCACTTATAATGTCTTTCTCTCACTCTCTGTAACCCCCGTTCCTTTACTCCACTTCTTTGACAACCCTTCATTCTCATTTCAACTGTCTGCATCCCCTCTCTCCCTTGCATAACTTTTCAGCTTTCAGTCTCTCTGCTTTACTTCCTTTTTCCGTATTTTCCTCCTTTGCTCTTTTAGTAATTCCTCTTTACTCACTCAGTAGTATTGTCGCACTCTATCACTATAAATCACCCACTCTCCCTCGCTTATCTTTATTTTCTCTTTTCTTTTGACCTTTTCTCTCTATTTTTCGTTCACTACCTCTATGTCCTCAGTGCCTCACTCTCCTTGTGTTATGTTCACTTGTGTTTATCTACCTTCTATCATTTCTTTTACAACAACTTCACTGCTCCTCTCTCATCGTTCTTCATCCCATTTCTTTTACTCTGGTTCCATTACTATCCCTCATTCCCTTTCTTTCAATGTCCTTCTCTTTACTTTCATCACCAAATTATTTTCTCTCAGTACCACTGTTTTAGTCGTCTTCTCCTCTCTTTCCTTTTTTTGCTCCCTTACTCATTTCCTTTGCTCACTCATTGTACTCCACCTCACTCAGTTTTTCTCTTAGTGTGTCTGTCTACTAACTTCCTCACTCCATTTCCCTCAATCGTTGTATATTATCCTCTCTCCCTTCATCCCTTCACTCTATGACTGTTCTTCACTTACTCTCAGTTATCTTCTATTCCTCATTCTTCTAAATGCATCCTTAATTAGACTCTTTTCTGTCTCAGTCATAATCTTTTTACTTACTACTGTTTCCTGATTTAGTTTTGCTAACTCACATTGTTTTAGTATCTTTCTTACCTCCAGTTCAGAAGGAGAAGTGTGGCTCAATGGTTAGAGCGGCGGACCCTGATGCAGAGGTCTAGCCCGGGACCAGGGTTCAATTCCCCGCCTCGGTGGGTCTTGAGCTCAAAAATTCCACGGACCTGATAATTCTCGCCTCGGTGCCTATTCCAATCATGGAGTCCCACTCTGCAACTCTGGGCAATAGCTTGCTTAATCCCCACAATGCTAAGGATGCCTGGCCTCCACCTTGGGGGTGCCGGGAGTGGACACCACACAGGGAAAGCCAGGATGGGTTCCACAGCGGTATTCGTACAAGCGCCTTGAGACCCTTGCGGGTGAGTAGTGCGCTATACAAGTATCAATTTACATTTACATTTTCCTCCCTGTCAGTGAATCTATATGCCTTACACTTAGTAATTTGCTCTCCTTCTATTTCTTTTTCTCTCTTTTTGTCCTTCTACCTTACTTTATTTCCCTTTCTGTGTCCTTCACTCTTACTTTATTTCTAAATACACTGTTATGATTTTTAACCTCTTCATTTGTATCTTTTAATTTAAAATACATATTTTACTAATTATAACTTATTTTTTCTTCTCTCTTTCACAGATACAAAGTGTAGTAAAAACGTGTAATTAAGTTTACATTAATTATATGGTAAGTGTGACTAAAAAAATGTAGTTTGTCATCACCCTTTGCTTTAACCTCACTAATATTTTCTCAACGAACGTCACTCCTGTTTCTTTACTCTGCTTCCCTCACTTATTCTCCATGTTTACTCCCCTTTCCCTATTTCCCCTCTCATATTCAACTTATTTCAGTTCCCATTCTTTACTTCACTTACCCTCTGTTCCCTTCCTTTGCTTCTTCACTCATTCTCTTTTTCTTAATTATTTACTTCACTCTTACACACACACCTCATCCCCCTCCCAACACATACACACACCTCTGACATACACCCCACACACACACCACACACACACCTCATACACACCCCCACACCCCCACACACACTCCTCACACACACACATTCCATACACACACATACATCCCACACACATACCCCCCACACCCACACACCCCTCACACATATCTCACACACCCTCACCTCCACCCACACCGAAACACCCCCACACCCCCACCTACACCCACTGACTCCTTATAAGTCACACACACTGCATTACTTACCTTTCTTTGCTGTTTCACTCAGACCCCTTCAGGCACTGTTTCCTTTACTCTCTCTGTCCTTTCTCTTTGTCACTCCCCATGTCTTATCCTAATTCAATTTTTCACCCTCTTTCACCCGTCTTTACTTACACTCACTGCTCTTTTTTCACCCTCCCTCACCGTTGTTCATTTATCCCGGTTCCGTCACTACCCTTCATTCCCCATTTTTTAGTGTCCTTTCTTTTTCTTTCAACAGCCACTCACATTCTCCCACTATTTCTACTTTAGTCTTCTTCCTCTCTCTTCCCTTCTTTCGCTCCCTTATTCATTTTACTTTTCTCACTTTCACCCTATTACACCTTCTCTGTTTTTTACTATGTAATAAACAATCCCTCTGTGTTTCTCCCTCTAGCTCTCTTTCTCTTAACATTACTCTCTTTGTGTTCTTCCCTCATGCTAACTCCTTCATAAATTTTTTTTTCTTTTTTGGGGGTGCGCGCCCCGGTGCGCGTACCCTGAGGAAAAAAAAATGACAGAGATTCTTTAAAAATATAGGTTTATTTTTATAAATTAAAGGTAGTTCTAAAAAGAACAGTTTTTTTTCTTCTTTTTGTTGTTTTATATTTTTTTTATTGTTTTTTGAACATTTTGTACTTTTTTTGGCTTTTCTGAACAGTTGTATATTTTTTTTGTATTTTTTATGGGGAGAAACAAAAAACAGGGAATTGTAAATGGCTCAACTGGAGCAAAAAAAAAACAGGAAAAATTAGGGTTTTCTCGGACACTTATGGTTATCACCAGCAACGATGATAAGTTCTATACTTTGCTCACCATAGCAAAGTGTCTTGTTACAATATTTGCACACGATTTTGTAATTGTTAAACTTAGGTTGAATAGTAGCCATTGTGTCTCTTGCCCCCGGACCCGATGGAGTGGGTTGTTTGGATGTTGAGGGTCTAGATGTTGATGGGGGTAGCTTACTGCAGAGGTCCCTTAACTCTGCATTAGAATAATTGTTTGGATGCAAACGCATCATGTGGCGAATCATGGTATGATTCCCGAAGGAATATTTTTTGTTAGGGTTCCCCCTGGACAGTTCAGCACCACAAATCAAGCAAGTCACCTTTGCAGCGTTGACTTTTTTAAAACCCCTTGGGATTTTGTAGAACTCCCATATAAAGTGCTCTTTTGGTTTGTAGGGCTGTTTATCTTCAGGCAGGAAATACCTTGTCTGTTCCTCCTCTTCATCATCCTCCTCCTCTTCCTCTTGACCACCAATGTAATCTTCTGGTGGTCTTTTTGATGGTGGTGGTGGTGGTGGTGGGGTAGATGCTCCAGCTGCTGCTGCTAATGTAGCTAGTAAAGAGTAGAGATAGAACTCCAAACAGGTCTTCCTCAGTCAAAGGACAAAGTCAGAATAAGGAAAAAAGGTGGGGGCTTTCATCATTTGGAAAACAAAACTGTTCTGGACCAATGAAAAGTGTTATTTTCAAGTCACATGATCCAGGCTTTCATCATTTGGAAACCAAAACTGATCTGCACCAATGAAAAGTGTTATTTTCAGATCACATGACCCGGCGCGCTTACGCTACGCGCCCCGGGGCGCGTAGCATAAGCGCTTCGAGACGTTGCGCGATCGTATGCGCTCGCGTGCTTCCGGGTGCGGTTACGCAGTGCGTCATATGACGCATAACGCGACTGCGCGATACGTCACGATGTTGTTTTCGTTCGCGGCAATAGCGCTATCGGGACGCTCACCGGTACGCGCCCCGGGGCGCGCCGCAACACTGCGCTTACCGGTGAGCGCATCGATACGCGCCCCGGGAGCGCTCCGGGCTAAAAAATTCGTTATAAAAAAAATATTACTTTTCATACCTATAGAGATTTGCTATTAAAAAAACATTGAAATTCACTGAAAAAACCATAGGTTTCACACCAGTTATAGTTAGGAATTAGCATTTAAAAAACCTATTAAATTCACTGAAAAACCATAGGTTTCACACCAGTTATAGTTAGCTGGAAGTTTTACTCACATAAAACCATTGAAATTCCCACGTTATAGTTAGTTGGACTCACTATAACTTGCGCGTGCAATGCACTGCTGATGACGTCACATATTACATCACTCATGACATGGTCAGTGACATCACTCATGACATCACTGATGACACCATCCTTGTGACAGAGGGACAAACCTCCTTTCACTGTAATGTAACTTTTGAAACACATATTCAAAAATAGAAACTAAAATTTTCAAAAAAATAGAGATACCCATACCAGTTACAACAACCAATTCAGTAATTCCACCATCTATATACACATTCACTCATTCACCAACAATTCTGTGTAGTCACTCATACATATACTCACTCATCATATATAGTGATACACCTATATATCCTGTTACACAACGACAGTCATCCAAAAGTTACTCATACACATACTCACACATGCAAATAAACTATTGAACATCCATTTATTTGCATATACAGCTATACACACACTACGACCTTACTTCTAAAGAAACTTACACATACTTACTCTCTTAAACAATCACTTATAGAAACACATACTAATTTAAACAGGAACTCTTACAATCTCTTACTCTCACATATACTCACTTATATACATCAATATTCACATATACTAGATTAAAACATATGTAGTTACTGATAAAGACACTAGTGAGACAGTCATTCACTCACTAACACACACATATACACACTCATCCACCCATACAGTCCTGCACATATGCTGTCTTCAAAACACATACAAACAGAGAGTCAGTCATTCATGCATCTATGTGCTAAGTAATACCCTCACCAAACCATATAGATTCTCATACTTATATAAAAAAAACATCTAATCACCCATATACATACACATGCAGCTACTCACCAACCCATGCAGCCACTTATACACAAAGTGAAACACTAATACATATATTTAAATATTTAAATATTACTCAGTAATATTTTTTTTTCAGAAAGACACACATTCACTGGATGGTGTCATCAGTGATGTCATGAGTGATGTCACTGACCATGTCATGAGTGATGTAATATGTGACGTCATCAGCAGTGCATTGCACGCGCAAGTTATAGTGAGTCCAACTAACTATAACGTGGGAATTTTAATGGTTTTATGCGAGTAAAACTTCCAGCTAACTATAACTGGTGTGAAACCTAGTTTTTTTTTCAGTGAATATATATATATATATATATATATATATATATATATATATATATATATATAGTGATGTCATTTGAGATGTCATCAGTGATGTCACTGACCATGTCATGAATGATGTAATATGTGACATCATCAGCAGTGGATTGCGGGCACCCGAGTTATAGTTAGTAGAACTAACTATAACAGAGGAATTTCAATGGTTTTGTACGCATGAAATGTCCTGCTAACTATAACACCCCTGAAACCTGTGGTTTTTTCAGTGAACTTCTAAGATTATTTAAATGGTAATTCCAAACTATATCTTGTCTGAAACCTATGTTTTTTTCAGTGAATTTCAAAGGGTTTTTAAATGCTAATTCCTAAGTATAACATGTCTGAAACCTATGGTTTTTTCAGTGAATTTTAAAGGTTTTGTAAATGACAATTTTTGAATGTATTAATTGTTATTTTTATTTTTTTTATACTGATTTACTACATTTTTTAAAACAATTTATTTGTAGATATTTAATTTTTTAAATTACATTATAATTACATTATACATTACATTACAAAATATACTTTCTCAGAATGAATCACTTTAGTTTAAATACTTTGCAAATAGGCAGTGGACTTTTAAGTACAGTAGTTAGAGTTGTTTTAATGTGCAACACAATTTCAGACACAATGCAACATTGAGCTCAATGTGAATTTCTAGTTAAATGCGATTAGTTACTTTTTTGATTACTTTTCTAACCACCGGACTAGATCCTGGATTCAGTCCTGGGACATCTCCTGTAAACAGTTGAGTAAAAACGTTTTGGTTACAGTAGTGATTTTTAAGGAATATTATTGTATTTTAAAAGTTTACAGAAACTCTTTCACATAGATTCACCAATGTTATCCTATGGGAGGAAATTCACCTATCAGGTAAGTAGTGTTAACGTTACTTTTTCTTACTCAGTGGTGGATCCTGGATCCAGCATGGGCGCATCTCCTATAAACAGTCGCAAGAATGCGTTTAAGTCATACAGGCAATTTTTAAGGAATATTTTTAGTTTGTGAAAATAGACTCTTAGAAACTTTTCTGCTGAAAACCACGCAATGGATTCCTATGGAAGGAAATACAAGTTACTGGTAAGTAAGCTTAGAATTACTTTTCATGGTCAGTGCTGGGCTAAAAGATGCAGCACTGGGTTCTCCCCTGATGGCAGGTGAGTAAATCGGAATTCGTAGTTCGGCTGATTTTAGAGGAATATTTGTACAGTGGTGAAGGAAGGGGGTGTGGGCTGTGGTGACATGTGTGCAAACACACCCTGTGGCATGTTTTAAGTTGGGGAATGAATTCCTCTTAAATCTGTGGTCCCCTGGGGGCCAACTAGCCCACCAGGTACCTCCAGTATGCGCCAGGGAGCAGCGTTACAGAGAGGTATTCAGAGGCCACGCCCCTTTTTACAACACTCTACAACACAGCTCCGTGACGCTTACTGGCCAAAGGTTTTGGGGCCGCCCCACACATTTTTTTACTGCCCTCAGGACTTGGCCCACCCCGGGGCTTCGCATTTTTTTTATTGTTGCGGCCGAATCCGCGCACACAGAGCGCATCTCGCAATTTTTTTTTTGGAATGCCTTTTTTGGCCTTGGTGGTCCTTGTGGGCCCCCCTGAGCAGGCCTAGGGGGTCAGGGTGTTTTTACCCTGCCCCCTTTTCATTTTTTGCACCTTATTTTTTGTGTTTTCTTGTGCCTCGGTTCTACCGAGGCACAAGATGGCTGTCAACACTTCCTGGTTTGGATTGTTGGTAGCCAATTAGCATGAAGCTCGTGATCGGGAGGGTGCGCGGATCCAGCGCGCCTCTATATATTGATGTTTTTTTGGGGATTTTCTCAGCAACTACTGAATGGATTTACACCATTTAAAAAGAAGAGTTTACCTTCATGCCAAATTTGGTGTAATTCCGTTCAGCAGTTCAAGCTGTAGCTGTGTCTAAAGTTTGCTATGGGAAATGCATTTTTTTACCTCTTTTTTTTTAATTTCTCAGAAACTACTGAACGGATTTACACCATTTAACAAAAAGAGTTCTTTCTGAACCAAGGGCTACCTTTTTGCCAAATTTGGTGTAATTCCGTTCAGCAGCCAATAACTTTGGCGCCGGTTGACGTATCTTTGCGAAATTTTCAAAACTTATGGCCCGCTCCAGTCAGCTCATATCTTGTAAGTTTCAGGGTGAGTCGGCAAGCGGGACCGAGAAAAAAAAGGGGGGTCCCAATACGTGTTTTCTCCATGTTAATTCCCATAGGAAACTTTAGACACGGCTACAGCCCGAACTGCTGAACGGAATTACACCAAATTTGGCAAAAAGGTAGCCCTTGCACAGTGGGGCATTTGCACAGTGGTGAAGGGGTGCGTGCCCTTTCTGCACCTCTGACTTGTAGGAAGTTTTAATCCCCCTGCCCTATTATGTACTAGGGCCTTACAGAGGAGCTCATGCTAATCACAGGGGTACCCCAATGCATAGTGTTCCCTAGTGTGCGCAGGTATTTTAACTGAATTGTAAGTGCCTTTTAGCATAGCTCTAGGCCTGGTTAGTCAGATTCAGTTACCACCAGTGCCAATCTGAAATAGTTGAGGGCACAGGATGATTTTGCAATAAGGCCTCTTTCTGCTCCTCTGTTTGTTCTTTCTGCACGTCATGCTTCCTCCTGCACTTTTCTTCATCTTTGAGGACTTCTGTTGCTTCTGTTGCTTCTTTCTGCATTTCTTTTGCTTCTTTCTGTGCGTTTTCTCATCTTTCTTCACATGTCCTACTTCTGTAGGCATAGTTAGAAACTATGTAAATCAAAAATGGACTAGCTAAATAATCAAAAGAAAATAAATTATTTTAATTTATCAAGGACTCAAGTATGTTTTGTCAACGGTTTGTGGCACCTGGTAGGTGTGCTCATAAAGCCCTCACCCACAAATGCACCGGTGCAGCGAAGGAGGCAGTACAGGTCTACGGCAGGCTCTGACCAAGAACTCTGGTCAACCCATGCCACTTCTCTAACCTTGAAGTAGCACTCTTGACAAACTAGCGTGTTTTCTTGAGATGGGAATCCCCCACTCACACATAGATAAACACTTTAGGGCGTGTATACACATAGTCTGGATATACACCCACTAGTTTTAACTGCACACACCCTTTTTTACCCGTCCTGAAGAAAGCCAGCATAGTCATAAGGCACTGGCTGAAACATGTTGACACACCCTAGGATGTGGGAGGTCGTAACTCGCCTCTAACATCCAATAGCCTTATTTTTAACCGCTGACGGTGACCCAGCCAATAAAGTGTATTTGCCCTTGGGCACTGGGATCCCCGCCAAGCCGTTTTAAACTCACAATCCATAACAGTCTTCACCGCACACACAGCGACATACCTGCTCCGCTGTCTTCAGGCGTCGAAGCACACCCGGGACACGCTAGGTGTCACTGGGTGGGCCCGATGATGAAGCATGCCACCAACTAGGTTGGTGGGTGAGGGCTTTATGAGCACACCTACCAGGTGCCACAAACCGTTGACAAAACATACTTGAGTCCTTGATAAATTAAAATAATTTATTTTCTTTTGATTATTTAGCTAGTCCATTTTTGATTTACATACATATAATCCGGGGGATAAGGACTAGCTTTCTGGTCCTCTCTCTCCTTCTTGATACACGCATAGTTAGAAACTATCCTTTAAATAACCTTTGAAATTCACTGAAAAAACCATAGGTTTCAGGAGAGTTATAGTTAGAAATTAGCATTTAAAAAACCTTTGAAATTCACCTCAACAAACCATAGGTTTCAGGTACGCTGTAGTTAGAAATTAGCATTTAAAAAACCTTAGCAATTCACTGAAAAAAACATAGGTTTCAGGCCCGTTATAGTTAGAAATTAGCATTTAAAAAACCTTAGAAATTTGCAGAAAAAACCTTAGGTTTCAGGGGTGTTATACTTAGTTGGACATTTCACTCGTACAAAACCATAGAAATTCCCCCATTATAGTTAGTTCAGCTAACTATAACTTGCGCGCCCACAATGCACTGCTGAAGACGTCACATATTACATCACTCATGACATGGTCAGTGACATCACTCATGGCATCATTGATGACATCTCAAATGACGTCACTGATGACATCACTGATTACATCATCCTTGTGATAGAGTGGCAGACCTCCCCTCGCCCTAATATAGCCTTTCATACACACAATCAAAAATAGAAAGTAGCATTTTCAAAACAATGCAACACCAATGCCAGTTACAACACAAGATCTACACACATATCCACTCATTCACCAACAGTCTTATACAGTCACTCATACATGTACTCACTCATCATATGTACTCATACACCTATACATCCTGTTACACACCACCACTGATCCATAGAGTTACACACACACATAGTCCCACATGCAAACAAAGTATCAAACATTCCATTAACTTGCATATACAGTTATACACACACCACCACACTTACTTCTACAGAAACTTACAGATACTTATTCTCTTAAACAATCACTTATAGAAACACATACTAATTTATACAGGAACTCTTTCAATCTCTGACTCTCACTCTCACATATACTCACTTAGATACACCAATACTCACATAAACTAGTTTAAAACATATATAGTTACTCATAAAGACACTATTGAGACAGTCATTCACTCACTAATACACCCATACACGCACTCATCCACCCATACAGTCCTGCACACATGCTGTCTTCAACACATACAAACAGTGAGTCACTCATTCATACATCTATGCACTAATTAATACTCCCACCGAACCATACAGAGACTCAGACACTCATACTGATACTCAAAAAACCAACTAATAACCTATGTAGACACTCATGTAGCTACCCACCAACCCATGCAGGCAATTCTACACAAAGTGAGAGACTGATACAGATATATACATATTTAAACATTAATCACTAACCCATGTATTCACTAAGATACACTTAATCAGTCAAATCAAATCAAATCAAATATTTCTTTATTCAGTTTTTGTCATGTTAAAAACCATAAAAGCATTTTTTCATAAAATAACTTCCATTTCACATTCTACATTGGTACAAAATACTGGTTCCTAAAATATTTCATAAAAACATGTTTGATTAAAAAGAACAGACAGATTAAGTATTGAGTACTCTGTCAATGTATAAAGTATTAAAAGAAAACGTCATGTTACATTACACACTAGCTTCTGTGAGAACAATTCATCTTATTAAACACAAAATTTAAAGTTGTCAATTCACAGAATAATTTTTAATCGATGGCGAAAGATGCATTTCAAAAACTTAACAATATACCTTGATGTCCACTCTTCACCCAGGTATTGTAAGGCTAATAGGGCCGGGCGGCATCTTCTGATGCCCATAAGTTTTAATAACGGGATTACCTAAATCTTTCTATACTCCCTATAATATTTACAGAAAAAGAAAGTATGAATGGTTGCCTGGATTGAGATCTCATCACACGGGCATCGTGGTAAAACTGAATCCCAGTTGTTTCTTGTTGGAAATTCAACTAGACGGTGTAAAATATTTAGTCTAAACCTGATTAGAAGGAATCTCTCAAAGGAGGTGAAATCATAAGTTAGATATGGTTGTATGATAAAAGTAGTTTGAACAGACATTCAGTGTTGGACAGAGGCTTCATTTGCAGTCCGTAGTTCTTCCAGATGGGTAAGGGACAACACTTGTAATGCCTTCCTAGTTAATGACCGAATAGAGGTTGGGACCATATAGTGTTTTGCCACTCCTAGGTCATTTAAAAAAGATTTTATATACGATAACCAACCTATTTTGCACGAGAGGTCCAAATCCATACAGTCTAAGATGATTTGCTGTGTAAATATGTTTTTGTCGGGGGGGGCGCTAGAGGGCGCACTGCGGAATGGCTGGCTGAGAGAGTCAGCTCCGCCGGACAGGAGTGAAATAGCGGCCTTAGACCCCCATTGAGCGAGATATCAGGAGAGAAAATAATCGAAATGGCCATCGGAATACATCCCACATGATCCCTGTGTGCTGGTCGGACGAATTTCTAATGCCTGAGACGGATATCGGAGAAAATTGAGGTGAAGACGGGCGGACTCGCAAAATGGCCGCGCCTGATGATCGGAGCAACGAGAGATTTTGAAGACTGACTGCCTTCCCCGGCGCCGCCCTGCCCCGGTCTGCGGTCTACTGAAGAGACCCCCCGACATACAAGTAAGCGCGCAGCAAGTGAAAAACGGGAGTGTGGGGAATACGCTGAAAATAGACGTGCGTTCCAGCGGACCCAAAATGGCGGAGGCGCTGGAACGCATAGCGAAAACGGCGAGGGAGGAGAACAAAGCACGAGTGGACCCACACAGCGCAGGCAAGAACTGACCCGGGGCAGGGGAGAAAGGAAAAAGTGCGGCGAATGGCAGGAGAAGCGTACTTTCAAAGGCGTGCACACCAGAATGGATGACAGCGTTTGGCTGAGGATCGCCCAGTGAAGTAGCGGAGGGCGCGTGAAGACACTCTGGACAGATGCAGTGGTGGGATTCCTACTGCACGCTCGAGATGCCACGAGTCGCATTACCAGCGCTCAGTGACTGATGATTCGCGTTACTGTTGCGCAACGAACCAACTGCATTACCCGCACTTGTGAGTCCCTAAAGCTGAGAGGAACCTGAGACACCCTGACGATCAGGCACAGTAGGGGCGAAACAGCGCTACACCAAACGAACATCTACTAACTGGCGCTCCTGGGCTGCTGTAATGCCAGGGAGCATTGCCTGACCTGAAGTGGCCCTTATCCCTCGCCGAAGGAAAAAAACGCGACGGAGCGCGCGAACCGCGTCTCCACCTGATGTATAGGGCTACTGCACACACGGGAACACGACCACCAACCCGCCGGAACCAATCCATCGCGAGCGCCCAGACAACAATAAGCCCGTTGCGACACGGCTCTCCTGTTTGCTCGGGTGATATGGGTAAGCCGGATAAACAGCAATCCAAGTTACCGTTTGAAACCAAGAAACAAACCAAGAACAGTGCGGCTGCCCCGGATCTAGAAGACGAACAGGGCGCGACTGAAAATACTGGCATGGAAGGAGTCCTGAGAGCTATACAGCAAAGTCTCCAAGAGATGAATGGTAAACTTGATAGTGTGGTGCAACGAGTAGACAATATGGCGGCCAAAATAGAAAAACATGACGGACGATTAACGGAGGCGGAGCAGAGAATCTCTAAAGCGGAGGACGACTCCAGGAACGCGCTGAAAACCTGCGGAGGATTTGATAAAACATTGGAGACCCTTCGAGCAAAGGTGGAGGACCAGGAAGCGAGATCTAGGCGCAATAATGTACGAATTTCTGGCCTTCCGGAATCCACCAACACGGGTAAGATGGAGACCTACATCGAAACATTGCTAACAGAGATCTTTGGCGCTGAAAAACTGTCAAATGTGTTCCTGGTGGAAAGGGCCCACCGTTCATTGGCACCAACACCTAAACCAGGGATGGCCCCGCGCATAATTATAGCCCGCATACTAAATTACAGGGACCGAGATACAGTCCTTGGATTGGCCAGAGAGATGGGCAAAATCACGCATCACGGAAATACACTAGAATTTTATCCAGACCACACTATGGCAGTGCAGATGGCGCGCAAAGAATTTGCCCCGGTAAAGAAAAAATTGCGAGAACTGGGATTGGACTACGCAATGCTATACCCGGCAAAGCTCAAAATCATAAATGCGGGTAAACCGATTGTGCTCCCAACGGTGCAGGCGGCGCAGGACTACATCAAGAAACTAAAGAACCGGAGGAAATCGCAAGAGCGGGATGAGCCGACTAGCGATGTTGAATGACGATTCGAAAGAACAGACTACAAACTAATATCTGCGACAGGACGAAGTACACCTTCGAAACAGGATGCTGCAGATGGACACTAATGCAGACAAAGACTATAGACATAGGGGGAAAAATGACCGATCCTACTATCTAGATACCGCAAGTTAGAGGAGACCCCCTTGCAGTACATTCATGACCGCACCCGTTGCCAGAGCCGGAGGAGATGCCACCCGCAGGGAGTACTTTGAACGCACATGGGACACTTGGGTGAAGGGAGGCTGGAACCAAATTGCGGAATTCTGGGTGCCACCAACCTAAGTAAAACGTTTGGAAGTCAATAGAGCACGAACTGATTGAGCTCTGGTTTCACAGGCAGAGATGTAAAGTTGACAGGCACTGCAAGGTCACACTGTCTGCACTGGTAAAGACAGGCTGGAACACCTATAAGTGGGTGCATTGGACTAATAAAGCAAGACAATCGCTATAAAAAAGTGGAGGGTGTTGTATTGTAAGGAAAAGTACATTTATGAGTGGGATAAGATGGGGGGAAAAAGGACACATATGCGATATATTGACTTGACCACTACCTCCTGTCCACATCCAATATGTGGATGGAGATGTGTGTACCTGGTGACACCCCCAAGAGGGTGCACCCCAACTCCAGTTTTATGATTGTTTTGAATGTTAGGAAGGGAAGGCTTTGGCAAAGTTTGGGAGCTGAAGTGGGAGGGGGGAGGACGGGGGATTCGGAGTTGTTAGAATCCAACCTCTGTGTCTGAGAGGCATGGCGACCTTCATATTTCTGAAACACACAGTAAAGATAGTTATAGTGCATTTCAACCGCAACTGCTTGCACCAAGGGATGGGACAAACTACTGACATTCGACCCGTGAGGGAGATAACTGACATATCAGGATATACACAGGTATTACCAACATGAATAGATCGCATGGTATAAAGTTCATCACGTGGAATGTACGAGGACTGGGTAACCCCAAAAAAATCCGACAAATGTTTGCGTACTTTGACAGGTTACATATTGATGTAGCCTTTCTGCAGGAAACACACATAGCAAATACCAGGGCGTCTAGTCTGGGTGCTCGATGGGCAGAATCAGTCACCAATTCAAATTATTCATCATACTCCAGAGGGGTTAGCATACTAGTTCGCAAAGGGACACACTTCACGATAGACTACACGCACACTGATCGAGAAGGCAGATGCGTAGTGGTGGTGGGTACCGTGCGACACCGACGGCTGGCTCTAGTTAACACATATGGCCCTAATATTGATGATCCAGGGTACTTTAGGGCAATGTGGGACATAATTGCAGACCTTCAGGTAGAACACGTGCTGTGGGGAGGAGACTTTAACGTGGCACTGCGGGATGGAATAGATAGGACCGCAGGAACATTAGAACCACATGTCAGAGCAAGAGCGATGATACAAGATGCCATAGACGACCTAAACATGACGGATATATGGAGAGGTCAGAACCCGACGATGACAGTGGCGACACATATAAACGCTGTACACAACAGCTGGTCCAGACTGGACTACTGGTTGGGAACGCATGAACTGACAACATGGGCCACTGATATAAAACACCTACCAAGAACATTGTCAGATCATAGCCCGGTACTGGTTGAGATGACTATCCCGCATTATGAGCCGCCACCATTTGCTTGGAGGTTTAATGCTGCGGCATTACAAGACACCCTATATGTAGACACCCTGCACACAGCAATGGTAGACTATTTTGAACTGAATGGCCCCACGACGGACGATCCTGGTCTGTTATGGGAGGCTTTTAAAGCCACGATACGCGGGGTAAGCATAAGTACCTCCACAGGCATTTTAAGAGACATTAGACAACAACTGCACAAACGCGAGGCCGAGATGCACAAATTAGAACAGCAATACGCACAAACAAGGGACACTAAATTGTTGGGAGACATACAAGCCTTACTAGTGGAACACCGCCAATTTGCAGCGGACGAGCTTAAATATGTATCCAAACGTACAAATGCTAGAATGTATGGGGAGGGAGGCAGGCCGGGTAAAGCACTAGCAGATAAGATTTGCTCGGGACGCGCACCCCAAAATATCACGGCTATACGAACCCGGGAAGGGAATGTCATCAGGGACGTTACGGGAATAAAGAGGGAATTTATGGACACATATGGTGCACTGTATGCAGCGCGCCCCTTGACACCACATGAAGAATTATTGGAATATATGGCAGACGTGGAAATTGCATGGCTAGCAAATGGGCACCGAGAATACCTAGCTCGCCCTGTCACTGTTGAAGAAGTCACGGATATCATTAAGAGACTACCAAATGGCAAGGCACCGGGGCCAGATGGATTAGTGGCGGAATTTTATAAACAGTTTGCAGACTTACTAGCCCCACATTTAGTGAGAGTATATGGAGCAGCACATGAGGCACAAACACTACCAGCATCAATGCGTGAGGCCATGCTTATTGCACTATTGAAGCCTGGGAAAGAGGAAGATAGATGTGATTCCTATCGCCCTCTCTCACTCTTCAATGTGGACGCGAAAATAATAGCAAGCTTATTGGCGGATAGACTTAAGCCACTGATGCCCATGTTAATAAGACCGGATCAATCCGGGTTTATACCAGATAGATCCACCATGCACAACACACGGACACTATTCGCACTGGCCCATTATTTGGCACCAGACATTAAGGCTGTGGCGGTGCTGTTGGACGCAGCCAAGGCCTTTGATACCATAGACTGGCCGTTTCTACAGGCGGTACTAGTACGCATGGGTTTCCCAGGTATTTTTCTGGGGTGGATCACAATGCTGTACACGAACCTGACAGCGCGAATCAGAATTAACAAATATATCACAGAGCCCATTAAGATCTGTAGAGGTACGAGACAAGGATGCCCCCTTTCACCATTACTATTCGCGTTGATACTGGAACCTCTAGCATGCAAAATTCGTCAGCACCATCACTATTCGGCAATACAACTACCATCACGGCCCATACACATCTCACTCTACGCAGATGATATGGTGCTATACGTTAAAAATCCGGAACAGCACCTCAATCCCTTGTTAAGAGAATATATCAAATTCGGCCAACACTCGGGATTGCAGATAAATTGGTCCAAGTCCCTAGTATTAGCGTTGACAGACAGCACACATCCCACAACACTGGACTACCCGTTGGAGTGGTCAGACGAGCCGACCAAATATTTAGGAATATGGTTCCATAGAGACCCGGAGCTAGTAATACGAACTAATTATGGTAAAACTATCATGTCCCTAGAAGAAAAATTACAAGATGGAATAAACTACCACTATCCCTGGCACACAGAGTAGCGATAATCAAAATGGTGCTCTTACCAAAGTTCCTCTATTTATTTAATAATATCCCGATAAAACCATCTGCAGAGGTCTTCCGCAACATTACGAAATTGGTGCTTAACTTACTCTGGGCGGGAAAACAGGCCAGACTAGAATTACACACTATGACATTGCCGTTTGCTCAGGGAAGTTTTAAGGTACCAGATTTTTATCTTTATTACCTTTGCGCTCAGGCGCAATTCGCGCATTACTGGTACCACGAAATACCGTTCCTGACGCATGTCGCGGTGGAAGCGGGTGATGCAGACCCGATTCCATTAACGAGCATATTAACACACAAAAGGCCTAGACTACACGATCATGATATTAACCCGGTAAACACTACCACGGAAGCGTGGAGACTGATAGGAAAGGTAGCAAAATGCTTGCCACTTTATGCACCTGCACTTCCCCTAGCACACCATCCAGCACTTTCAGTAACACAGGAGAAGGTTGGCATGGACCAGCTACAACGAGCTGGGATAGATAAATTCGGTGACTTATATGAAGATGGGGTGTTCCGGACGCTAGATAAGCTGGACTATGTCACTAACCCGACACTATTGTTTAACTTCACCTATTACAGGGTACAGAGAGCGGTGAAAGAACATTTTCCAAACTACCCGAATGAACCTGAGACTCTGACGTCTCTGCAGTTAATGCTTACCACTCCCTCGGCCTCGCACATGGTATCGAAATTGTACACTAGCTTACAGCGGGACGTGGGGGGAACCACGGAGAAAGCGAGGGATAAATGGACTAATGCATTAGACACACCACTAACAGACGAAGAATGGTTAACAGCATGTCTACTTACAGGTATGCTGACACCCAATGGGAATTTGAGGATCATTCACTACAAGTATCTCCACCAGATGTACTATACCCCGCTAAGGTTGTTCAGATATGGCCTACGAGATGACTCGCGTTGTGTGAGGTGTGGGCAGGAAAACGCTGACTTCATACATCTGGCGTGGAATTGTAGAAAAGTGGCAGGCTTTTGGGGAGAGGTGATACAGGCCCTTAGTGAAATGCTAGGAACATCACTGCAATGCGAGGCCAAGGTCTGCATGTTAGGCATTATTCCACAGCTGAGAGCGCAAAGGCGTAGATTCTGCGTGGTGGCATTGTTGATGGCCAGGCGCAGGGTTTCGATGCATTGGAATAGCAAAATGGGGGCGAAGACTACACAATGGCTAGAGGATCTAACGTATTGTCGGGACACGCTAGTAACTTATGAGGAAGAGTTGCCAGCCAGATCACGTCCAAAAGATTATTGGATGTATTTACGCGCCTATTTATTAGACCGCGAGTCGGTAGACACTGTTGAAAGCTAATACCTTGGTATAAAATAAGTTCAGTGAAATGAAATGTGGACATACCGTGATGAAAGGGGGGGAAGGATGCTGTGACACAGAGACATGGGTTTTCTTCAGAGTTTTATGTGTTTGGTTAGACTGTTTACAGAATGGTTAAAGAGTAAAATGGCAAGCGTAATCACTGTGTGCATAAACACTACTCTAAGTACTGCATTAACGTCTGCTGTAACGCCGCCGAGCCCTTGGATGTCGGCTGATGGGCTGTGTAAGTGAACGAACAAGTTGCTGATGATACAATTACATGGCCGGCCTGATGAGGTTGTAGGCGATAACATGTTTATAGGTACTATGAAATGTGTACTAAACTGCTTGCACCAATAAAAAAAATACAAAAAAAAAATATATGTTTTTGTCTAACGACCATATGCGGTGCCATAGAAGAAGGGGTTGTATTCTGGCTAGAATCCCCAATTCCATATGGCACGAGAAAGTAGATGCACTCTTAGGTAACATTAAAAGAAATCTCAAGAAAACATTCTCTGCCACTTGTAGTTTGTTTGTATTTCCATACCCCCACACTCCAGCCCCGTATAACGCTGCGGATTGGCATTTTGCTTTATATATTTTTAAAAGCTCCTCTGGTGGTCTCCTTCCCAGTTTTTTTGAAAAATATACAAGGGCCTTAGTGGTTCTCATGAGATGGAATTTTCTGGACTCAATGGCTGAATTCCAGTTAAGTTTATGGTCTATGATAATTCCCAGATATGGGTATTGTGCTGTAGTTGCTAGTTTTTCCTGATTTAAACATATATCCCTTGTCCTTTTTTTCCCAGAACCAGCTGTCATGACAAAGGTTTTTTAATATTAATTTGTGAATCCAGATTACCCATAAATTCGGAAAATCTATTTAGGGCCTTCTGTAACTCTAAGGGGGTGCGGGCCAGTATCACGGCGCCATCCGCGTAGAGTAGAGCTGGAATCAGACGATTTTTCACTAGCGGGAGGTCCTGGCTCCCATTCAACATAGCTCTCTCTAAGCCATTGGTGTAGAGCATAAAGAGGAAGGGAGCCAGGACGCAGCCTTGTCTGACTCCTCTCTCGACCCCAAACGGTGCAGATAGCTCACCCTTAACTCCAAACCTTACCCTTGCTGAAGCATTGGAATATCATTTGCGGAGGAGGTTTACCAAAGGTACGTCCACCCCCATGTCCAATAGCATGGACCAGAGTTTTGCGTGGCAAACGCAGTCAAAGGCTGCTGACAGGTCCACATATACCATGTAAATACTGCCTGCCTTTGCACATACGTATTTCCCTAATAACATTGTAAGGTTTAGAGCCTGTTCAACTGTCCCTAGGCCCTCCCGGAACCCGAACTGAATATCCGAGAGGATCCTGCCATTGTCTGCCCATCCCTGGAGGCGTTCTAAGATAATTCTACCTGCCACTTTGCCCAAAGAATCCAGCAATGAGATCGGTCGATAGCAGGAAACCTCCTGGCGCTCCCCCTTTTTAAAAATAGGGACCATAATTGATTTGGACCATGAGTCCATTAGTCCCACCTCACACGCTGCTTTAAGTACCCTCGTCAGAATTGGAGCCCAAAGATCCAAGTTCGATTTGAATAGATCTATTGGGACCCCGTCAGGGCCAGGAGCCTTACCATTTTTGCTGGCTTTTAATGCCTGGACGACATCATTAATAGTGATTTCAATTTTTAATGGGTAGGGGTTCACTGGAAGAGCAAAAGTAGTGGAGTATTGCCTACCCTCGTTTACTGGGCCTTTCTCAAAAATCTTTGAGAAGTGCTCTACCCATGCCACATCATCAATGGCCACCTCAATTGTGGGTGTGTCTTTAAGATCGGATAAAAATGGGGATTTGATCACGGCCCAAAAGGCTGAGCTATTTTTATAAATGCTACTTTTGTGTAGTTGAGCCCATAAGGCCTGTTTCAATTCAGCTTTCCTATCCTTTATAGCTATATTATATTCTCTCCTCAGCGTTGTTATTTCCTGAGGTACTCTGTTTGGTTTTTGCAGGGCTTTTTTTTAGTTTGGAATGCGCTAATGTGCATCTATGGTTAAACCATCCTATTTTTTTCAACCCGGGGTTTTTTAGTTTTACGAAAAGTACATCATTGATTGTTTTTAAAACCTCCCTAAAGTTGCTTAATACTTCCTCATCCGGTATGGACAGGTCTAAGCATTTAAGGATGGAAGGATAGACCGCGTTTATGACTCTCCTGGTGATTTCTGGAGGATCAACTTTCTCCCATTTTAAAGAATATCCATTTAATCTGTCCAAATGTAGTGTATTTTGCCTCAATGCGCTAACTATGCTTTGAGTGCGGTATTCGTGAAGTGGATAAAATGTTATACTAAGAGCGCAGTGGTCACTTAAAACATTAATAGGTGTTTCGAACCCAGTAGCACGATTTCCCACCTTGTTTGATAGTAGAATAAAATCGATGGTAGTATACCTATCCCTACCAATAAATGTTGCATTCGGCAGCTGGGTTGCAGGTTTTTTTTTTTTTGCAATTAGGAGATCCAAATCAAAGAGAGTTTCATTTAAAATAGTTCCCATAATTGAGTGGGAAAAATGAATAATTGGATCCTCAAATTCATCAGTTAGCCCGCACAAATTCCCATTACTGTGTTGGCAGAGATGCAGGTTAAAATCACCTCCCCAAATGATGGTGGCTCCTTCAGCCGATTCCTTTGTTAATACCGACAATTGGAGTCGCAACTGTCGCAGTACCGTCAGTAGTTCTCCATCTGGTAAATTGTTGGAAAAATTTACCAGGAGAACGGTCTCCCCTTTACCAAAACTGATACTTAGTACCTGGAAATTTGCCTCTAAGGTCACAGTAGTTATTTGTACGCCCCCTATCATATTTGAAATAAAAATACTTAGACCCCCTTTCGTCCTACCAGATGCTACATATAGTGCGGGTGAGAAATACGTTTTATAACCTACCAAGTGTATTACGCTGGTGGTCCATGTCTCCTGGAGACATATTACATTAAAATTCTGGAAAAAATTCCGCCCGGTACCATTTTCTACCTTTGAGCGCAATCCAGCTATATTCCAGAAAAGAAGCATTATTGGCGCGCCTACTTTAACTGGGTTACTATCCACTGACACTTTAGCATGCTCTACTAATGGAACTTCCGTCGTTTCAAGGGCCACAGTATTTCCACACTCATCTATGGGTGGTAACATTTCTAATAACCTGTCATCTTTGCTAGTTAGTTCAATGCTGACTGACACCTCTTCAATGTAATTTAATGCTGGTGGCTGTATGCCGATATCCGCTAATATGGACTGTTTACCTTTAAAGCTAGCCTTTTTGGTTACTAGGGTTACTGGTTGTTTTAATTCATGGCACTCCCCAGAAGCCTGGTTGGAAAGTCAATCGACTCCTTGCAGACCAGAAAGCATGGAGAAGCGATTGAAAGTAGGAACGTTAAAACCAAAGGTTTCACTATTACAGCCATGTAAGGTACACGCTCGTGGGGGATTTACCAACAGGGATTGGGGTAGAAATAGCTTAGATCCCGTGTCGAGATTTCATCCCCTCCCTGCTCAGTGTACCAGTCACCCATATGTCTGATTACTCTGCGGTCCCTGAAATTTATAATGATGAGATCCCCCCTTATGTCCTTCGGTCTACGATCCACCCAACCAAGGGCCAGATGTAGGAGCCCTAATACCGGTCGGAAACGGCCGATTTCGGCCGTTTCCGACCGGTATTAGGGTTTTCAGATGTAGGGGGCTTAAAATTACAGAATCGGTATATTTACCGAATCGGTAAATATACCGATTCTGTAATTACAAATGTAGGTGGCACACTTTACAGTGCCACAGGCCCTTAAGAGTCGGTATTTTACCACACAATCCTATTGTGTGGTAAAATACCGAATTCAGGTGTGCATGCACATCTGTGCATGCACACCTGTGCAATGTGACACACAGACATGCCCTTAGGGCATGTATGTGTGCCACATGGCACACAAGCCTGTACTTGGGGTGCTAGAGGGTGTCAAAGTGACACCCCCTGCACCCTTGCAGGATTCGGTATTTACCGATTCTGTAAATACAGAATCGGTATTTCCCATTGATTCCTATGGGCTTCAAAGCCCATTGGAACTAATGGGAAATACCGATTCTGTATTTACAGAATCTGTAAATACCGAATTTTACAGATTCGGTAGTTCAAATTTTAAAATTACCTACATCTGCCCCCTTCCCATTTATAGACTCTTAAATCCCGAATCGGTAAAATTCGGTATTTAAGAGTCTGTAAATGGGAATTACCTACATCTAGCCCCTAGTCTTCTAACATGGAGAATTTCACCATTGATGTTTGCGGGAAGTGGCCTGTTGCGACTTAGCCAGTATATTACTTTGTTTTTGAGCTCTTGGTGGCCCTCAGTCTTCCCAGTCTCTAATTCCAGGACACCCGTTAATATCACCACATAAGGTGCTGCCTCTGGTGGCAAGTCAATTATTTGCTGATTTCCCCTTAGGCAATTAGTAGGTGATGGCATCCTTGTTACGGTTGGGTGAGATTTGTCGGGTTTTCTAGCCTCACTTCACAAGGAGCACAGGGGGAAAGAAAGGAGGAGACTGCCCCCCACTCAAAGCCTATTTATACAACAAAAAGTATCCTCCTACTGGACATCACAACTCTGGCAGTGACTGGCTGGGAACATCAACTTTTCATGTTTCCCTTTTCTAAACCATTATATTAGTTCAGAAATGTCACTATGTCCAATTTCTATAAAACATATGCTGTCACCAAGTTACCACCATCAGACCCCACATTCCATACACATAAAAAAATGTGAGGAGCGAGAGAGAGTGCCTCACGGAAGAACCGCCACAAGGGGTTGCTGGCTGATGATTTACCAGCTTACCCACTTATCATCATCGGTAACTCTGTCTCGCTCAGGAAATGAAGAAGAAAGGAAAGAAACAGAACGTGTAGTAGACACATCCATTCACTCCACAGGAACAAAAATCATAATTCCCATTTGTGCACAAGTCTACATCCACACCCCTCGTGAGAAAACAAAACAAAAGTGATTCTCAACAATAAAATTGAGAAGCTCACTATGCCACTCTGACCTTTATTCTGGGCTGTGAGCCTGTCAAATTAAAATTGGTTTATGTTTTAACCAACCTACTTTTCAATTGCCAACATGTTTCGTTGCTATTAAATGGCGCAACTTCATCAGGGCTTGTAGGGGTGTGTCCTTTCGGTCCTTTCCCGGTGTCATTCAGTGCGACACCTCGAGGTGGCCATGTGCCTGCCTGATCCCTCTTTCTCCCCTGGAAGTAGTGTAGCCCTTATCTACCGCTAAGGGGGTCTCGGGAATATCCTCTGATACTACTAATAGGTCATTGTTATGTAATTTGTCACCTCGTAGTGGTAGGGAAGACGTGTTACACATAGGTTGAGTTGGTCCAGTGTTTATAATTTCCCTGGTGAAATCTATGTTAGTTGTAAATGTTTTTTCTATGGTCCCCAGTTGTTCAGACATTCTTTTTGCCCTCTCTACTAATGGCAATATTAGGGATTTCACTAATTGCTCCATGCTCCCCATTAGTTCTTTACTAGATCGGGACGATAGGGAAAGATTATCTAGTGTGGTCTCCCCTATCGTGTTTCCTGAGTTATTCGATGGGCTCTGAATTACTTTCAATGACTTTGCACTTCTTCCATTATGACTATTCCACCCACGCTTTCTTTTTTTAAATGTCTGTGCTGGGCCTGTTGTTTTTTGGAACGTTTTATTGCTCTGAGATCGCTTAGGGGATATCGTAGATGATTGTTCACCCAAGATGATTTCAACAGGTGGTTCTAAATACGAATCATCTTTATTTCGTTCAGTTGAGGATGTTTGATCTGGTAGCTGTGGGGGGATGCTAATATCAGCGATGTGATCTCCTTCAGTAATTTGGGCAGGTGGAGTAGTCGCCAACCGGATATTGCCCAAGGATGAACGTTTCCCAGATAGGAGGTCTAAAGAGAGTCTTTTTTCTGTAAAAGCGATCGATTTTCCCAAAACTGCTGTGGCCCTCTTAATAAAATGGTCAAGAGTGCCCGTAGCCGTCCCCCCGGCGGTCGCAAGCGTCACCTTTCTTCCCTTACCAGAACGAAGTGCCATAATTATCAGCGCTAATAACTAAGATAAGCAAAACACAAGAAATCTACACAATCATTAAACATTAAACAGGTAAGTGGAACCCACACAGTTTCATGGGGAGGTAAATGAGATAACCTCAGTGCACGGAAGTTAGATAGGGGCCCAGCCCAGCCTTGTTCTGCCTTGGACGGCCGTAGACAGCCCGCCCTTTGCCCGGGCTTCTCACGGGACGCTCCCGCACGCTCCCGCGATGCAGAAATACTGTGATAGTTATATAGTAATATCCTTGGAGGGCGTTGCTCGTTCCCAGCCCAGGTGTGCTCAGTGAGGGAAACCTGGGACTTGGAGTCCAATTCCGCTGTTCAGGCGTCGCTCGACAAGCCCCCAAAGTACAAAATGCAGGTGGGAGCCCCACGTCAGTCTCCCAGAACCCAGAGTCAGAGGGACGGCACAAGGATTCAAAAATGCAACCAGCAAACCTCCCCGCTGCAGCACCCGCAGAGCGGGTGCGGCGAGGTCAATTATAGCAGCAGGGAGAGTGGGCGTTGCTCGTTCCCAGCCCAGGTGTGCTCACTGAGGGAATCCTGGGACTTGGAGTCCGCCTCCGCTGTTCAGGCGTCGCTCGACAAGCCCCCAAAGTCCAAAATGCAGGTGGGAGCCCCACGTCAGTCTACCAGAGTCAGAGGGAAGGCACAAGGATTCAAAAATGTGACCAGCAAACCTCCACGCGACGAGGTCAATTATAGCAGTAGGGGGAGTGGGCGTTGCTCGTTCCCAGCCCAGGTGTGCCCAGTGAGGGAATCCTGGGACTTGGAGTCCGCCTCCGCTGTTCAGGCGTCGCTCGACAAGCCCCCAAAGTCAAAAATGCAGGTGGGAGCCCCACGTCAGTCTCCCAGAACCCAGAGTCAGAGGGACGGCACAAGGAATTAAAAATGCGACCAGCAAACCTCCACGCTGCGGCACCGCGGAACGGGTGCAGCAAGGTCAATAATAGCAGCAGGGGGAGTGGGCGTTGCTCGTTCCCAGCCCAGGTGTGCTCATTGAGGGAATCCTGGGACTTGGAGTCCGCCTCCGCTGTTCAGGCGTCTCTCGACAAGCCCCCAAAGTCCAAAACTGCAGGTGGGAGCCCCACGTCCCAGAACCCAGAGTCAGAGGGACGGCACAAGGATTCAAAAATGCGACCAGCAAACCTCCACGCTGCGGCACCCCATTCAAAAATGCGACCAGCAAACCTCCACGCTGCGGCACTTAATCAGTCAGTTATACAATCAATTTTACAAAAAAAATCATCCATTTAGATACTTATATACCCATTTATTCTTACATCGACCTTGAGATATACATATATAAAACATATATAATTTTCAAAAGAACACACATTCACTGGATGATGTCATCAGTGATGTCATCAGTGATGTCATTTGAGATGTCATCTGTGATGTCATGAGTGGTGATGTCACTGACCATGTCATGAGTGATGTAATATGTGACGTTATCAGCAGTGCATTGCGGGCGCGCGAGTTATAGTTAGCTGAACTAACTATAACGGGGGAATTTCTATGGTTTTGTACGAGTGAAATGTCTAACTAACTATAACGCCACTGAAACCTAATGTTTATGCAGTGAATTTTAAGGTTTTTTAAATGCTAATTTCTAACTATAACGTGCCTGAAACCTATGTTTTTTTTCAGTGAATATATCTATACTACTATTATGAAGAGAGAGCTGAAATCTTTGAGGCGGGTAAACTCCAGAAGTACAGCACCAATCACAACACCCAATACAACGTTGTAAAGGAGAGTTTGAGGAGATGGACATAGGCTAAACATCTGGCCACCATATACATTACAAAGGTCAAACAACATTAGGGGAAAAGTAGTTCCTTGTGGGCGTTGTTCTGCTGTTAGTGAATAGCGTGGGCGTGTCAAATTAAACATGTGGGCGGCAACATTGTCAGAGGGGCATGGCCCAAAAAGCACGAACTTCATTCGGTTACATGAGCAGCGACTTACATGGGCAGCGACTTCAGGCAGACAGAAAAGATTGCAAAACAACTCGGCGCTACATTCACGGCTTTCTCCAAGTAAGCGTTATAACAGGAGCTGGGGCTGCCATAAACAAAGGGGCGCGTCTTAGACAAATAATACGCGTTACGTATGCACAGGGGCCAGGCTTAAAGAAAGGTGCGCTGCTATAGGGGCGCTGCTTTTAAACAAATACATCGGGGCAGGCTTCAAGAAAGGGACGCACGTTTCAATAAATTTCAGCATTGGACACACAAGCAAGTTGTCATAGGGGGCTGGCAGAAGTAAAAGAGGCGCGGCCTTGTGAAGCTAAGAATTCACTCGCCACGAACATTTTTAAAACTTTACTCGCAACAGTCACAATACTTAATTGGCATAATGAAGACATCATGAATAAGTTGGAGTCAAACGCCTTCTCACAAACTAAATGGCTCGGATAAAGGGGCGTGGATTTCAAACAAATACGTCACAGCCCACTTCACTACGCGTTCGTTGTCACAGGGATCAGGGTTCAAGAAAGGGGCGCGGCTTTGCCAAACGACCAATCACGCTACATTACTCAGAAGTCTCACACTACTTGCGGCGATAACTCTCAAAAAGCTTTAGGCATTTGTCAAACACGCACGTTCTCATAGGGGGCTAGCCGAGGGAAACGAGACACGGACTTGTGTCGCTACGAATTCACTCGCGTTGTCATTAACCGCATTTCAATTACAACAGTCACACTAATTACTTTACGGAGTGCGGGCATTATTTCGGACTTCGGGAGAAAGGCGTTCTCACACCACCACTGACTGTAATTGCTGCGCGAACTCAAACATACTTGCACACTTTTGGCTAACTCGCACGATCTCACAGGGGGCTGCCATCAAAGAAGGCATGCCAATTTCACAACCGCTACTTTAACTTTGACGCAGAGACGTGCTGTATACTAATTAACCGACTTTTGACAATCGCCCAGTTCAGGCGGCAGAATCTAAAAACTTGCATGAAAACACTCACAATATTACATTCGGAACGTACGGAACCGATTGGCAATTTTAAGTACCATTAACTCTGCTCTGCAACTCAGAGTTCTCCCTGGGGCCAAGACTAAAAATGAATAAGTAAAAGGCACTACTTTTAGAAGCCATAATACATTCGGGAAGGAGCCACTTTCACAATACAGTACTGCTAAGAGGCACAGTACTACGTTTACCACCTTAAACACTTTGCAGAAACATTGCTATTTTACCGAAAGCTACATTGACTACTCTGAAACGGCGTACGACATAAACATTAAAGGACAAGTACACCAGTGCACAAAATTCAAGTAATCCGCACTATCATTACACATTTTACATCCTTTTCAATAACGTTTTAACAATGGTGAAGAGGAAGACACAAGTTTCAAGGACAACATATAAAACACGGGCACAGAGGAATAAGCGCATACGACAAACACAGGTACATCATCACGAAATTTTAACAAACATCTCTGCTCCATCAACCTCGGCTGTTTCGAATGAACAAAATAGCCAACTTTCACAGCCTATTCATCACAACAGTGCCCAGTTCACAACATCCACTAGTATACACACTGACAACATTGTAACACACATAACTGACATTTACCCTCATCCTGCGCACCACAACAATGACAACATACCTCATACTTCGACTTTACAAATAAGAACACTGACATCTGAAACACAAGTTACACAACTCCCTTTACTACAACAACCACACACTGTACACGGTCTCAGATCAGCATTCAACTACAACGCAATTATTGACTTCATCAACAATCCACATGTAATGTAATAATTGGCAACATGGACAGTGTCTGTGGCAAGTGCAACCCTCTAAAATGGAAAGCTGAACCTAAAGGCCTTTGCTGCTCCTCAGGAAAGATAATTATCAATAACATACAAGAGTCACCTCCACTCATTACACAACTACTTGCTGGCACTCACCCACTTTCTAATCATTTCTTAAGAAACACACGCCGTTATAATACTCTATTCCAAATGACATCCTTTGGTGCTAATGAAGTCCAGGAAGGCAATTTCATGCCTACTTTTAAAATACATGCACAGTCATACCACTTAATTGGCAGCCTGCTTCCACAAGAAGGAAAGTCCCCGCAGTGTCTACAAATATATTTTCTTTCTCAAATGCAACAAGTAGACACTCGCTCACACATGATCCCAAACTTAAACAGACACCTTATTGTACAACTACAAGACACATTGCACACTCATAACACCTTCATTCAGTCACTCAAGTGCAACTATGGGCAACATTCCCATGATCAAGATTTCAAAATTATCATCCACGCTGATCAACGCCCTCCAAATACACATCCAGGAAGATATAATGCACCAACAACTGATGAGGTTGCCGTTCTTTTAGTAAACGAAAACAAGGGCCCACGCGACATTGTCTTACATACCTGAGACGGACTATTACGTAAAGTCTCGGAATTGCATAGATCATATGATCCTGTACAATACCCCATTCTATTCCCTAGAGGGGAAGATGGTTATTGTCTCAATTTGCCACAATCTAACACCGCTACTAACAAAACTGTAACATGCATGCAGTACTATGCCTATACTCTAATGGTTAGATCCACAACGTTCAATACCTTGCATTGGTTCAGAAATCTATTTAACCAATATATTGTGGATATGATGGCAAAGATGATCAACGAAAGGCTGGACTTCATACGGCACAATCAAACACAACTACGCGCGGAAAACTACATCAATTTAAAAGATGCACTTAATCAAGATCAGCACGTTCAGGCTTCAGATATTGGACAACACGTTATTTTACCTGCTACCTTCACTGGCTCACCAAGGTACATGCACGAAAAGACACAGGATGCAATGACATACGTTAGGCAGTATGGGAGACCTGATTTGTTAATCACTTTCACATGCAATCCAGAGTGGCCAGAAATTAAAAGTCAATTGTTTCCTAAACAAAGATCATGCGATAGACATGACATCGTTGCACGTGTATTCAATTTAAAGTTTAAAGCGCTAATGAAAATACTAACACAAAAAAAACATATTTAGATATGCCAAAACTTACATTTTTACTATTGAATGGCAAAAGAGAGGACTGCCACACGTGCATATCCTATTGTGGCTTGAACCTAAAATACAAGCAGACGAGGTTGATCTCATTATATCCGCAGAGCTGCCGGATCCTGTCAACGATCAACAACTATTTATAATTGTAAAAAAAAACATGTTGCATGGCCCATGTGGTGCACACAACATTCTATCACCATGTATGAAAAATGGTATTTGTACTAAAAAATACCCACACCCTCTCACAAATGAAACGGAAACTGGTGTTAATGGTTATCCCATTTACCGTCGAAGGAGCCCCGAATATGGCGGACATGCACTCACAATGAGTGTTAGAGGACAGGAAGTCACTGTCGATAACCAGTGGGTGGTTCCATATTCTCCTGTACTGTGTCGCAGTTGTAATGCTCACATTAATGTTGAATCCTGCCAATCAGTTAAAGGTATCAAATATATTTGCAAATATATAAACAAAGGCTCAGATCAAGCAACTGCTACTATCGAAAACAAACACAGTGAATTAGAAACATATATAAATGCCCGGTATATTAGTACTTCTGAGGCTGTTTGGCACATTCTAGAGTTTCACATTCATGGAAGACATCCCACGGTCACACATCTAGCTGTACATCTGTCAAATGGACAACGAGTATATTTCCATGAAAAAACATGAGACACTTCGCACAAAATCCTGCACCCACAACACTCACTGCCTTCTTCAAATTGTGTGACACCGACAATTTCGCAAAAACTTTGCTATACCAAGAAGTTCCACAATACTATACCTGGTGTAAATCTACATTTACACGGAGGAAATGTGGCATTAACGTATTAGGGAACCCTGGTGTCAAGAAAGACTCTGCTCTTGGGAGAATGTACACTATTCACCCAACCCAATCGGAGTGCTTCCATTTACGCATTCTTTTACAACATGTTTGTGGACCTACAGGCTTTGACAGTCTTTTAACCGTTCATGGACAATTAATGCCTACCTACCAGGCTGCATGTAAAAAACTTACATTAGGTGATGCTGCCCTTTCAGATTGCCCATCTAAACTACGTCAATTGTTTGTTACTATTCTGTTGTTTTGTAACCCTTCAGATCCTATGGCTTTATTGGAGGAATACAAAGAACATTTATGTGAAGATATACTACACAGTAAACGACAACAAACACTTGATGACTCTATACCAATCGATAATGACATCTTTAACCAGGGACTCATAGCAATAGAAGACTTCCTGTATATACTAAGTGAAAAATCATTAACAGATTTCAAACTGCCGGCAACAAATAGGACTATACATACCCATATAACCAGACAGAAATACAAAATTCAACAAACAACGTACATGAATACGTTGCACAACATTTGCCAAACTTAGTTCCTGATCAGACAGTTGCCTACAACACCATTGTTCTTAGTGTTGAAAGTAAACAAGGGCAAATATTCTTCTTAGTCGCGCCTGGAGGAACAGGTAAAACTTACTTAATCAACCTCATACTAGCAATAATACGCTCTTTAGGTCTATTGGCTCTTGCTGTTGCATCTTCGGGAATAGCTGCTACTTTGCTAACTGGTGGAAAAACTGCACATTCTACTTTTAAACTACCTTTGAGTGTTTCACTTGAAAAAGATTCTACATGCTCTGTACGCAAAAATGGACCATTAGGAACACTGCTCCAAAGGGTGTCTCTTATCATGTGGGACGAATGTACTATGACACACCGCGCACATATAGACGCCGTCAACAGAACTCTAAAAGACATTAGAACTTCTGTTATGTTATGTTATATATGGGTCTTGTATAGCGCAACGGCTACTCCAAAGGAGTGTCCCGGCGCTTTTATGCTCCAGACCCAGAAAAGGAAGCTAAAAAACATAACAACAGACAGGAAGCACAGAGGAAGGAGACAGAAGAAATCTAGTTCGAGAATAACCAGGTCTTAAGATCCTTTCTAAAGGCCAACAGATTGGACGTGGACCGCAACGACAAGGGAAGGGAGTTCCACAACTGAGGGGCCAGGTATCTAAAAGATCGCCCTCCCAGGCGTGCCCTCTTTATACGCGGGATCGCGGCCAGGGCCAAAGACTCCGATCTTAAAGATCGCGTCGGCCGGTAAAAAGCCAACCTTTTCTGTAGGTATTTAGCACCCGTGGCATGCAGTGCCTTGTGAGCTAATGTCAGAGCCTTAAACTTTATCCTCTTCCGTATGGGAAGCCAATGGAGGGATTGCAGCAGGTTTGAGGCACTGGCGCGACGATGCAATCCAAAAATTGCTCGTGCTGCCGCGTTCTGGGTCACCTGCAGGCGCTGTAAAAGGTATTCTGGGAGGCCCAAGTACAGAATGTTGGCGTAATCCAATCTGGATCCGATTAGGGCCTGTACAATTATTCTCCGGTGTTCCTGGGACAAAAGAGGAAAAAACTTTCGAAGCATCCGAAGGATGCCGAAACAGGTTCCAGTAAGGGTAGCCACCTGGGAATTAAGCGTTAGCCCATTATCAATTTTAATTCCCAGGTTCTTAGCCCAGATGGACGCCTGAGCCGGAGGGAACATGTCAACAGGCCACCAATCATGCCAGTTCGGTTCCAGAGGACATCCAAAGAAAAGTATCTCAGATTTATCCGAGTTACACTTGAGGCTGTTCAGATGGAACCAGTTAAAAACAGCCCCAAGGCACTCACGGATACTTTCCCCATCGAATTCTTCGCTCTTACGGCAGGTGAAAAGAAGCTGGGTGTCGTCAGCATATGAGACGATCTGGGCCCCGAAGGACTCCAAAGTCGCCAGAGGGGTCATGAGGATGTTAAATAGAGTTGGGCTCAGCACTGAGCCCTGGGGAACTCCGACTCCCAATGGCGGCATTTCGGCAGATCCAGGAGGGACCCAGACCGTTTGCCGGCGGTTGGCTAAGAAGGAACAAAACCAGTTCAGCACCGTCCCCCCAAGACCGATGTCATGAAGTCTTATGAGGAGATCCTCATGGGGGACGGTGTCGAAAGCCGCCGACAAGTCTAACATGACTAACATCACCCTGCCTCCGTCATCCAGCACCTCCTTTATAATCTCTGACACTTCCAGAAGCGCCGTCTCAGTGCTTAGGTTGGATCGAAAGCCCGATTGAGACGCATGAAGAAGCTCATAAGATTCCAGGAAGTTGGAAAGCACGCTATGAACGTGCTTCTCCAGGATTTTAGTCAGTGCTGGAAGGAGCGAAATAGGCCGATAGTTGGATGGAACCTCTGGGGCAAGATTGGGCTTTTTAAGAAGGGGAATCACCATAGCCTGTTTCCAGGAAGGTGGCAGAAATCCCTGACTCAAAGAAAGATTCAGAATAGGATTGGCTAATGGATTAACAACATCAGCCATTCTGGCTAAAAATTTTGCCGGGCAAGGATCACAAGGTGAGCCAGATTCTAATCGCATAATGGGTGGGGTCACTTTTGTCTTTGCTGGTGACTTCAGACAAACTCTTCCTTTTGTTCCAAGAGGAACGCGTGCGGACATACTAAAAGCATGCTTAAAAGCATCACACCTCTGGGACTCTGTACAAACTCTCACCTTACGCGCTAACATGAGGACACATTTGGGAGGTGGAGATAGTCACTTTGCTGATCTTCTACTACAACTTGGTAATGGTGAGGTACCTAACACTAATGGTAATATTAATATTGACAACTTGGGGGAGGAGCCGCGCCAGCGACCAAGATGGCCGCTTGAGCATCGGCTCCGTCGACCGCCACATCCTGACCGACTATCCGGCACAATATCCTGAACCCCGTCCCTACCGACGTGTGGGGGACCAGTACCTGAGCCGCCAGGTGAAATTCTGGCTCGTTTGGCTGTTTTGGTGACCGAATATCCTCGACAGAAGGATTTGGGCCTGTGGTCTCAGGGTCCGGGACCCCTGGTTCGGAAGCCATCCGGGGTGTAGTGCAACAATATCGGCCTCTGGGACCGGAGGTGGCCGGTCGGACCCTACTTTGTCACCTCCGGGTGGTGGCCGAGAAGTCTGGGGCCTCTCTATCCTACTCAGAGGTCGCCCAGCGTAGGACCCACCTCCACTCGACTGAGGAGTAGTGGATTTCTCCTGCTTTTGGGGTCGAGATGGCGTCGAGAGACCTCGAAAAGCCTCCGCCGATATCTCTGAAATCCGCTCGGCAGGTCCAGTCGAATCGCATTGACAAGTATGTTGTCTCCAAGGGGTCCCCAGCTGATGCGAAATGAACCCCGTCTGGGGGTGCGGATGGGGATCCGGACAGAGATGACCCCACCATGAAAGACATAATGGCTGCTATCACTGGGGTTCAATCCTCCTTGGGCAAGATGCACACTAAACTGGACACTGTCACTATTGAGGTGGGTCTCATCAGGGCTGACCTCACCAAAACCACTGAGAAGGTTAAGAACCTTGAAATCAAGACGGGGAGTCTCCTCGAGGATGTTTCGGAGCTCCAGAAGAAAGTGCGTGATCTACAGGCGGCCCGACTCAAATCCGATGGGAAGCTTGATGAGTACGAGGGTCGGGCGCGACGCAACAATGTCCGCATCCTGGGGGCTCCGGAGCAGTCCGAGGAGGTGGCCCTGGACCTATTTGTTGAGGATCTCATCCTAAAACATCTCAAGCCTAAGGGCCTCAGCAATTTCTTCACCGTGGAGAGGGCACACAGGATCCCCGGCGGCCGCCTGAAGGTTGGGGTGCCTCCGCGTCCCATTATTGCACAGGTCCTGAATTTTCGGCACCGGGACGCTATCCTGCAATCGGCGAGGTCCACGGGTCCGCTGGCCTACGAGAATGCATCGTTGCTCTTTTTTTCCGGACTTCACTCCGTCGGTTCAGAGACAACGGCAAGGGTTCCTGTCTATCAAACGAAGACTTAGGGACCGTGACATAAAGTACTCTATGATGTATCCGGCTCGTCTGAGGATTGAACGCAACAGAAAAACTTGGTTTTTTGACACTCCTGAGACGGCTGCGGACTGGCTGGATCAAATTGAGGGGCCGGAGCCGGGGGCTCTGGCCCGATCAAACAGTGAGGATCAGTGACTTGTTTTGTACTGTACCAATGGCGCAGAGGGATCTGGTAGGGGTTGTTCATTTCCCCCCCCCCCTCTGGACTATTTTTGCTTATGACTCTTTTTGCGCCTTCACCGGATGGGGGGGGGACAGTGGTTGGTCTGGGGTGGTGGGGGCGGGCGGCCTGTTGTAAGGTCCTCCTCTGTTTTTTCTACCTTTAGATAATCGTAGTTAGTTGGGGGCGACAGGCACACTGCGAGTTGGGGATGTGCATTCATTGCATGCAGGGGTGCAGGGTGGGGGGTTGGGGGTCTGGGTGTCGGGGGAGTCTGTTGTTTGATTTGTTTCTTTTGAGTGACCAGGGACTGCTATGGGTGCTCTCGAATCTCCTGTGCCTTGAAATGATGTATGGCTTCCGTTAGACAGGGCCTGGGGTTCTCCGTCCTCTGCTGGCCCGTGAATGGTTTGGGTGACAAGATAAAGCGAACCATGGTGAGTCAGCTCATTAGACGACACATGCCAGACGTTGTATTGTTGCAAGAGACGCATCTCATGCGAAGGCGATGTATGGCGTTGCACAAGGGCGGTTACAAACTTGTTGCCCATGCTGGCTTTACATCGGGCTCCAGGGGTGTGGGCATCTTAGTGAGGAACTCCTTTCCCTTCGCGGTCCGCTCTACTTGGTCTGATAATCGCGGCCATTATGTAGCTCTATCGGGTCTTTGGGAGGGTAGGACTGTCACTCTTGTCTCTATCTATGTCCCTCCGGCGTTGCAGGTTGATACGTTACGTGATTTGGGCCGGATGATTCTGACTCTGCTCGTCGGAATTACGGTGATGGGCGGGGACTTTAACGCAGTCATGGACGGGGAGCTCGATAGGCTCCCCTCCCGAGTGTTGTTACCCTCCCGTAGGTGGTTACCCAATTTTCTCTCTGCGTCGGGGTTGGTTGATAGTTGGCGTCTCAGACACCCGAGCGCTATAGAATATACTCACGCCTCTGCGGCGCATCACTCCCTTTCAAGGATTGATCACATTTTATTGCCAGCGGCACAGGCGGGCATGGTTCATGACGTGGCTCACTTGGCGCGGGGGTCTCCGACCACTCGCCGATTTGGCTTCGGCTGTGCATGGGACAGGGTGATGTTGGAAGGATAGCCCCCATAAATGTGTGGCGTCTGAAAGACCCTGTGGTTAAATAGGAGCTGGTGCGGATTACTGACAGTTATTTTCTTGAAAATGAGGGCTCGGTTACCTCGAGGTGCTCCCTTTTCTGAAGCATATAAGAAAGTAGTGAGAGGGGAGGTCCTCTCCCTTGTCTCTGGGCAGAAGAAGAAGAAGAGGGCGGAGTTGGATAGAGTGGAGGCGGAACTCTTGGCCTTGGAAACTGCTGTTTCCTTCGGGGTGACCCTGAGAAGAGCCATCGCCTCGAACTGCTCCGGGATGAATATCGGACTCTGACACGCGACAGTGCGAGGGCACAACACGCAACCACCCAGAGCAGGATCTATAAGCACGGGGACAAGGCAGGGTAGTTGATTGCCTGGCTGGAAAAGAGCAACTGGGGGTCTCGACTGGTGCCGGAGCTGAATATTGCGGGCTCGGTGGCCACGTCGGACCCCCAGTTGATAGTTGAGGAATTTTCTCGATACTATGAGGAGGTGTATACCTCGGCCGGCACTTTTACTGAGGTAGATAACGCTGAAATGATACGGGATATACCGATGCCTGCCCTGTCGGATGATCAAAGGGAATTACTGGACTCCGCTCTCACCAACGACGAGGTGGTGATAGACATTAGGGGGGTCCATTCTGGTAGGGCCTCCGGCCCTAATGGTCTCCCCATTGAATTGTTTAAGCCCCATGCTGACCGATTGGCCCCGTATCTGAAGGATATGTATATGGAAAGCCGTGATCGCGGGGTGTTGCCCTACGATCAGCATGTTGCCAATATTGTGGTAATTTACAAGGAGGGCAAGCCCAGGCTGGATTGTTCTTCATATCGCCCGATTTCTTTGTTAAACGTGGAACCCAAGGTTTTGGCCAAACTGTTGGCCACCCGCTTGGTGAAGGTCATATCGACCTTGATCCATCCAGACCAGTCCGGCTTTATGCCGTGGCGCAACACTGCACTTAATCTTCGTCGGCTGCATGGTGTGGTGGCGAGCGCGTCTCACATTCACAAACCGACCGTGTTGTTGTCTTTAGAAGCAACTATGGCCTTCGACCGGGTGGAATGACCCTTTAACGAAACTGGGGTTTGGCCCAGAATTCATCGCTTGGGTACGTCTTCTGTATTCTGCCCCCTTATCTCGGGTGGTCGTGAATAATCATAGGTCCCGTGACTTTTCCCTTGGACGTCGAACTCGTCAGGGATGCCCCCTCTCGCCTCTTTTGTGCGCGCTGGCCCTGGAGCCGCTTGCGGCCTGGGTGCGGTGGGACCGTTCGATTAGAGGGCTGCGTTGGACTTCGGACTGGGAGGACAAGATCTCGCTTTATGCTGACGATATTCTGTTGTACTTGACCTCCCCCGCAGTTCCCTTATTGTGTTCATGGATGTCCTCGCTATCTTTGGGAGGTCCTCTGTCTTCGCGATCAATTGGACGAAATCGGTCCTTTTTGTTTTGAGTGGAAATCCCCCTAGGGTGCCTGATAACTGCCCCGTGAAAGTGGAATCGGTCAGTTTTCGCAACCTCGGGATTCACATTTCTAGGGATCCTAAGGTACGCTTTCGGTTGAATCGGTCGCCCCCATCGGCTAGACTTCGCGCTGATGTTGCGAGGTGGAAGACTTTACCGCTCTCTCTGTTGGGCCGATCTGTCCTCTTCAAGATGATGGCTCTTCCGCGATTTTTATAAGCTCTACAAAATTCCTTCGACCCTGTGCCCCCGTCGTATTTTAGCGAGGTTGAGTCTTTGCAGCGTAGCCTTCTGTGAGAGGAGAGGCCGCGTATTGCGTTGTCGAAGTCGATGCTGCCTTGGTATGACGGGGGCATAGGTCTGCCCAATATCCAGAAATACTACTGGGTGTCCCAGTTGGCCCCCATCAATTACGCTATATACGGTTCTCCGGTTGATCCGGGGTACGCGATGGATCGAGGTCAAGTGCCGGGGGGGGAGAGTACACCCGCGTGCTATATGCGAGGTGTGGTCATTCTCCATTGGTGGGGCCCCCCTTGATCTCTACGAAAGTGTGGCATGAGGCCAACAGGGACCTTAAATGGGCTGGGCGCTTGACACTGGCTACCCCGTTGTGGAGCTCTGAGAAGTTGGGGATGCTCTGGAAAACTAAAGGATTTGACCGCTGGGATTTGATTGGTATAACTCAGGTGCGTGATGTGTGGGGTAAGGGCAGGATGTTGACCTTTGAGGAGCTGCAGGCTAAGTATCAACTGAATGAGACGGAACTTTTTCGATACCTCCAGATTAGCCATGCCTTATGTGCTGTTATCCCCAGAGGTGAGACGCCACCGGTGGCCTCCCCACTGGAGGATCGTTTGCTAGATGACCTAGTCCCCACTAAAACAATTTCCTTAACATATAGCATACTGATCAACCATACTGACGACCCCCTGGTGCAGTTGCGTGAACAATGGGTTGCTGATGGACTTGTACTTGATGAGGAGGATTGGAGGGAGGCGGTGTCGTCCCCCAGGGAGGTGGCGGTCCCTATGAGGCTTCGATTGGTTCAACTAAAGATTTTGCACCGCTTCTATATCACGGGTCCGAGATTGCAGAGGATGGGCTTGGCTGGGTCTGCCGATTGTAGAAGGGGGTGTGGTTTGCCTGGGACGTTCCTGCACATTCTGTGGGAGTGTGAGAGGGTCCGTGACTTCTGGACCAAGATACATTCGAAAATGAGCGAGGTGTGGGGAGTTAGGGTCGAGATGGAGGCAAGAAGATGCCTGTTGAATGTGTGGGAGCCCACTGACCTTCCGAGCCATGGTAAGATCTGGGTGGCTCTCGCTTGTACGGTTGCTAAGCGGAATATTGCACAGCTTTGGGGTGCTTCTCGGGCACCTCAAGTTGGGAAATGGATGGAAGACCTCGACTGGTGTATGTTTCGTGAGAAGTCTGTATATGTGTCCAGAGGGCAACCCCGCAAATGGGTCAAGATCTGGGGAACCTGGAACGCTTATCGAGGCGACATCTGTGAACCACCGGACTTGGATCCTGTTAGTGAGGAACAGGAGGATGCCTAGGTCCACCCCCTTCTTTTAATTGATTGCTTTTCTTTGAAAGTCCGCATCTAAACATATGTAACATTGGTCACCTGATGCACCCTGGTCGATGTTTGTATATGTATTGTTTGTTTCTTTTTGTTTTAAAATAAAAAAAAATAAAAAAAAAATATTGACAACTTAGGTACGCCGGTCTCTACCTTACAGGAACTCATACTACATGTATACCCGGACATTGAACATATTCTTACAGAAAGACTTCCGATGGATTTGTGAAAGAGCTATAGTTGCACCCAGAAACTCAAGTGTCAACCATATCAATGAGCACATACTACAACAAATACCAGGGGAGACAAAAGTCTATAAATCAATTGATACAGTATTAGATACTCAAGATGCCGTGCATTATCCTCAAGAATTCCTAAACTCACTTAACCCATCCGGACTTCCGCCTCATTTACTACAAATTAAAGTTGGAATTCCCATCATGTTATTACGGAACCTACAGTAGCAGCTATTCCCGAAGATGCAACAGTAAGAGCCAATAGTCCTAAAGAGCGTATTTTTGCTAGTATGAGGTTGATTAAGTACGTTTTACCTGTTCCTCCAGGCGCGTCTAAAAAGAATATTTGCCCTTGTGTACTTTCAACACTAAGAACAATGGTGTTGTAGGCAACTGTCTGATCAGGAACTAAGTTTGGCAAATGTTGTGCAACGTATTCATGTACGTTGTTTGTTGAATTTTGTATTTCTGTCTGGTTGTATGGGGTATGTATAGTCCTATTAGTTGTGGGCAGTTTGAAATCTGTTAATGGTTTTTCACTTAGTACATACAGGGAGTCTTCTTTTGCTATGAGTCCCTGGTTAAAGATGTCATTATTGATTGGTATAGAGTCATCATGTGTTTGTTGTCGTTTACTGTGTAGTATATCTTCACATAAATGTTCTTTGTATTCCTCCCATAAAGCCATAGGATCTGAAGGGGTACAAAACAACAGAATAGTAACAAACAATTGACGTAGTTCAGATGGGCAATTTGAAAGGGCAGCATCACCTAATGTAAGTTTTTTACATGCAGCCTGGTAGGTTGGCATTAATTGTCCATGAACAGTTAAAAGACTGTCAAAGCCTGTAGGTCCACGAACATGTTGTAAAAGAATGCATAAATGGAAGCACTATGATTGGTTTGGGTGAATAGTGTACATTCTCCCAAGAGCAGAGTCTTTCTTGACACCAGGGTGCCCTAATATGTTAATGCCACATTTCCTCCATGTAAATGTAGATTTACACAAGGTATAGTATTGTAGAACTTCCTGGTATAGCAAAGTTTTTGCGAAATTGTCGGTGTCACACAATTTGAAGAAGGCAGTAAGTGTTGTGGGTGCAGGATTTTGTGCGACGTGTCTCATGTTTTTTTTATGGAAATATACTCGTTGTCCATTTGGTAGATGTACAGCTAGATGTGTGACTGTGGGATGTCTTTCATAAATGTGAAACTCTAGAATGCGCCAAACAGCCTCAGAAGTACTAATATACCGGCCATTTAGATATGTTTCTATTTCATTTTGTTTGTTTTCGATAGTAGCAGTTGCTTGATCTGAGCCTTTGTTTATATATTTGCAAACATATTTGATAGCTTTAACTGATTGGAAGTATTCAAAATTAATGTGAGCATTAAAACTGCGACACAGTACAGGAGAATATGGAACCACCCACTGATTATCGAGAGTGACTTCCTGTTCTCTAACACTCATTGTAAGTGTATGTCCGCCATATTCGGGGCTCCTTCGACGGTAAATGGGATAACCATTAACTCCAATTTCCGTTTCATTTGTGAGAGGGCGTGGGTATTTTTTAGTACAAATACCATTTTTCATACATGGTGACAGAATGTTGTGTGCACCACATGGGCCATGCAACATGTTTTTTTTGACAATTATAAATAGTTGTTGATCGTTGACAGGATACGGCAGCTCTGTGGATATAATGAGATCAACCTCGTCTGCTTGTATTTTAGGTTCAAGCCATAATAGGATGTGCACGTGTGGCAGTCCTCTCTTTTGCCATTCAATAGTAAAAATGTAAGCTTTGGCATATCCAAATATTTTTTGGGGGGTTAGTATTTTCATTAGCGCTTTAACCTTTAAATTGAATACACGTGCAATGATGTCATGTCTATCACATGATCTTTGTTTAGGAAACAATTGACTTTTAATTTCTGGTCACTCTGGATTGCATGTGAAAGTGATGAACAAATCAGGTCTCCCATACTGCCTAACGTATGTCATTGCATCCTGTGTCTTTTCGTGCATGTACCTTGGTGAGCCAGTGAAGGTAGCAGGTAAAATAACGTGTTGTCCAATATCTGAAGCCTGAACGTGCTGATCTTGATAAAGTGCATCTTTTAAATTGATGTAGTTTTCTGCGCGTAGTTGTGTTTGATTGCGCAGTATGAAGTCCAGCCTTTCGGTGACCATCTTTGCCATCATATCCACAATATATTGGTTAAATAGATTTCTGAACCAATGCAAGGTATTGAACATTGTGGATCTAACCATTAGAGTATAGGCATAGTACTGCATGCATGTTACAGTTTTGTTAGTAGCGGTGTTAGATTGTGGCATATTGAGACAATAACCATCTTCCCCTCTAGGGAATAGAATGGGGTATTGTAAAGGATCATATGATCTCTGCAATTCCGAGACTTTACGTAATAGTCCGTCTCGGGTATGTAAGACAATGTCGCGTGGGCCCTTGTTTTCGTTTACTAAAAGAACGGCAACCTCATCAGTTGTTGGTGCATTACATCTTCCCGGATGTGTATTTGGAGGGCGTTGATCAGCATAGATGATTATTTTGAAATCTTGATCATGGGAATGTAGCTCATAGTTGTACTTGAGTGACTGAATGTAGGTGTTATGAGTATGCAATGTGTCTTGTAGTTGTTCAATAAGGTGTCTGTTTAAGTTTGGGATCATGTGTGAGCGTGTGTCTACTTGTTGCATTTGAGAAAGAAAATACATTTGTAGACACTGTGGGGACTTTCCTTCTTGTGGAAGCAGGCTGCCAATTAAGTGGTATAACTGTCCATATATTTTAAACGTAGGCATGAAATTGCCTTCCTTGACTTCATTAGCAACAAAGGATGTCATTTGGAATGGAATATTATAACGGCGTGTGTTTGTTAAGAAAAGATTAGAAAGTGGGTGAGTGCCATCAAGTAGTTGTGTAATGAGTGGAGGTGGCTCTTGTATGTTATTGATAATTATCTTTCCTGAGGAGCAGCAAAGGCCTTTAGGTTCAGCTTTCCATTTTAGTGGGTTCCACTTTGGGGCGTGGCTTAACAAAATGGCTGGCTAGACGCGTTTTCGTCCAGCTCCTGCCCCACTGTCCTTCAAATCCTTCATTATCCTGGCACATTTATGATCTGAACGGTGCTCCTGAGGTGCGAAGCCCCCCCAGACCTCGGAGGTTACCGACTCGGACGAGGATCGCCGCCTGTGGCTGCGGAGGACCCGGCGGCCCGCTCCGGACCTATCTTCATTCACGACCAGCAAATGGCGGCCGCCGCGCGGCAAGAAAGTCGCGGCGGGCCGCAGTGAGACTAGAGGCCCCCACGGAAGAGCGGTACCCCTGCGGAGGTGGGAGAGGAGGCGGACGATCCCCAGAGGGGCGTTATGTGAAGCTGAAGCTGACGAGGTACAACTGACGGCAGTGTCGCCGCGGACCTCGGTTCGAGCCCCTACGAGAGGCCGGGGAGGAGCGGCCTGCGCGCATTCCCACAGCCCCCGGAACACTGAGAGAGCGCCTGGGGACCGAGTGCCCGCCGGGTCCGGGCGGCCGGGGGTGTAGCTTCCTCCTCCCCCAACCCATCTGGGGACAGCCGGTGTTACGGACATCCCGGACCCGAGAGCGACCGGGCAGCGGCGGCCGCGAAACGGATCGAGGGTGGCTGCAGACCCCTCGAGTGGCTGTTGAGGCAGGAGCCCCCGCCGACAGACGAGGTAGAACGTGATCCTTGAGGAGGCAGTCGGGGCGATTGAAGACAACAAGGGGCGGCTGGCGGCTGAGACGCCATGGTCCCGGCGTGAGTGTGTGAGTGAGACTGGGCAGTTGCGGCCGACCTACATTCCGGCGGCCCCGGGACACCGCGGAGACCATAGAAGACTGAGGGCTGTCTGGGGGCCACTGTCCCCCCCCCTCGCAACCTGTTGGGGGACAGTTTCGTTTGTTGGTGCTACAGCTGCGGGGGTGACCATATTGTGACCGGCTGAGGAGTGGAGTGGATGAGACAGAGGGCTGGGCCACCCCCTGACTGGCTGGAGTGGCGAGATACCTCAGAGCCACGGGTACTGGGGCCGGAGGGTGACGCAGGCTGGACTGTGGCCTCTGGAGCCTGCCTGCCCCGCCCCGCTCCTTTGGGGGGCGACACCAGGAGAGTCCCTGCTGTGGTGCTGATAAGGACCGGCGTTCAACGGAGATCTAGTCTGTAGGTACCCTGTAGCAAGGCCAGTTGAACCCAGAGTTGGAACCGCCGGGGCTGCTCTACGAATTGTAGGGAGGTAAAGCTGTGAACTTAAAAGGCCTCTTGAGGGTGCCCGGTGGATCGCCCTTGGAAGTCCCCGCTACCATGGGACAGGACCAACCGACAAGTGGAGCCCAGCGAACAAGATCGTGCAATACACGGTCCAGGGCCCTACTGCGGCGGAGCGCCCCGGAATGGACCGGAGGATGAAGGCCCACCCAGACGCGGCGGCCCGGGACAAAGTCGATATCCTGGCTGCGATCCGTGACTCCAGGGTAGCGCTAGAAACCAAGATGGACGGAATGGCCATGGACATCAACCATTTACGCCTTGACCTCAGGAAGGTAGCGGACAGGGTCACCACCACGGAGGGGGATCTGAATGTTTTAAAAACCGAGGTCCAGCAGCTGAAGGAAACAATAGCTGCTCTCCAGGATCATACAGCTAGATTGGAGGATCGGGAGGAAGATGCAGAAGGACGGTCCCGGAGGAATAATCTCCGCTTCCTGGGATTTCCAGAACGCACAGAGGGGCCGACGGCGGATCTGTTTCTGGAAGACTGGATTGGTAAGGTCTTCCCAAACTTGCAACTGCCCAAAATGTTTGCAATTGAGAGGGCCCATAGAACCCTGGGGCCGCCACCGAAAGTGGGATCTCCACCTAGGGCCATAATATGCCCGGTTCTTTAATTTTAGAGACCGGGACAAAATTTTACAGCACATCCGTAAGACCGGTCCGCCTAGGTATGATAACCACGACATTCATATATTCCCGGACTATACTAGGAAGGTACAGGACCTCTGGAACGACTTCCTGCAGGTTAAGCGACAGATGCGGAGCCACAACGCCAAATACAGTCTGCTCTTCCCAGCCAGGCTCCGAGTGCAACACGGTGAGAGAACGCACTTCTTTGACCGCCCATCAGATGCGGAGGACTGGATGGACTCGCTGGGACTGGCGGGACACGACCACACACAGGGCTGGCGGTAGCAAAGACGACGGAGCGCACGACGGCGAAGCCAACGTCGCGGTGAGGGGGGTCAACCCCCGGGAGGGTGCGCCATCACTGAGAACAGACATATCATGGTGGGCCCGGATGGCACCCTCCGGGCGTAACTTGAGATGCTTCCAACCCAGAACCAGTTCTCCCCACTCGGGGGGTGCCGCCGGCCCGGCTGCTGAACCTGCACAGGACAACGGATTGGTAAACCTGAGGGTTCGAATAGACCGCGGAGGGTCTTGGACACTGTGAGTATCTCCACGCTTTAATCTGGGGGATCTGTACAGCCCGACGAGTTGGAAATGGGGTTGTTTCACAGAGAAATAGGAGCATAATAGAGAGAGGGGGGGACTGAACACCTGATTATCACAGTGATGGTACTATTGTGCCAATTTCAGCTTACAAGGCCGACTGTAGAGAGCCGAGGCAGTTGGCTAGGCCTCGGCCGGGCAGGGCTGCGCGGTACCAGTCAGTCGGCTGAATGTTCAACTACGGGGAAAAGGGATTCTTCTGGACTACTACGTATTCGGTGAACAATGTTTACAACAAAACTTTTACAACGCACTACCATTACAACGCAGGCATTACAACGCAAACCATTGCAACGCATTGCGCAGGGGGGCGCTCTAGGATAGGGAATAAGTTTAATTTTCTATCCAACACCTTCCCTAGTGTCCACGGGGACTGGAGTTGGAATAGAAAATTATACTTACCACTATCCAGCACCTCTAAGCGCTATGCGTTGTAAAGGTTTGCGATGTAAAAACCGCGTTGTAAAGGCATGCGTGATAAAGTATGCGTTGTAACGTCATACATCCACGTATTCGATTGTTTTGCAAAAATGTATTTACTAATTGCAAGTTGAAAGGGAGGGTCTGAGGGGGGGAGTGTCTTTGGGGTGGGGTTCGAGGTCTCCTGACCAGGTCTGGATTGGGAGATGCGGTACTACTGCCTGTGGGTGGGAGATGTTGAGGTTCCTTGTTTTGGTTTTGGGAGGGAAGCTGCCGGGTCCATTTTTATCTTTGCTTTGAAATGTCTAAGTTGTTTACCTATTGAAGGGTCACGTCGCAATGTGGAGGGGGTTCCAATGGACACCAGATGGGTGCTGCAAAGTCGAAAAGTGCTAAATCATGACAGGTGATGCATGTAAATGCAAATTACTAACGTGGAATGTTAGGGGGCTCAATAATAGGAATAAGCGGAACAGGGTGGCTACTTATCTCCGCCGTTATGGTGTCAGCTTTGCTTTTCTCCAGGAAACGCACCTCTGGGGGGACTGCCTTAAATATGTCCAGCGTAGATAGCGTGGACAGTTTTTTGCCACATCTTACTCCGGGTTTGCTAGAGGGGCCCTAATTTGGGTAGCACCGGGGGTTCCCTTCAAAGCCATTCATACAAAACTGGATCCCGAGGGCAGGTTCGTTATAGTGGTGGGTACCCTAGATGGACGTAGTGTCTGCTTAGTGAACATGTACGCCCCGAATACTGATGATGGAGAGTTTCTGGGTCGAGTGATGGGACAGTTAAATATAGACCCAGACATGGAGCTCCTTACAGCAGGGGATTTTAACTGTGCACTTGATGGAGATCTAGACAGATGCCCCCCAAAGTTAGACGCCAAGCCCAAAATGAGAGAAGCATTGACCCAGATGCTCCAAAGTTATGACCTGATAGATGTCTGGAGGCACCACAATCCTGTTCATCGGGTATACTCGTGCTACACGCCTGCTGCCAACACTCACAGTAGACTGGATTATTTCTTTCTCCAGGGCATGGTCATCGACCGGGTAGAAGAGATCCACTATTTGGCGTGTTACCTGTCAGATCACTCTCTGCTCCTGCTTACATACTTGGTGGGTGGACCTAGGCCCAAGTTCCCGCTCTGGAGACTCAACACGGAGGCTTATCTAGAAGGGAACTGGGGGTCGGCTAGTACAAGGGCGACTGAATGGGACGCCATGAAAGTGGTAATTCGGGGAACTTGCCTGTCCACGGAAGTAGGGGTATAACGGGTACTGGAAAGGGAACTCCGACAACACGAGGACCGTTTGGCGGAGATGGAGAGGGACTTCCCCACAGATAAAGAGCAACGGCCTGAATGGACGGCCACGCGACAACACCTAGGGGACACCTGGGCCTCCCTTGGCAAATTTAATAGGACAGCCAGCAGGAGGAGATGGTACGCAGAGGGCGAAAAAGCCGCGATACGGCGAGACGGCAAAATCTCCGGGGATGGACGGACTAGTTAAAGGGCGTTCTGGTCCCGAAACTCCTTGAAGTGGCAATGGAGGCCTATGATCGGGGCTTGCTCCCAGACTATATGCAGGTGGCGACAATAGTTATGATCCCCAAGCCAGGGAAAGATCCTCTCCTCCCAGGATCCTATAGACCCATATCCATGTTGAATGTGGATTTGAAGGTTATCAGCCAGGTGCTGGCCTCTAGACTCCTTCCCTATCTTCGTCGCTTGGTCAATGACGACCAATCGGGGTTCATTCTGGGCCGGAACACCTTGCGGAACATCCACCGCCTGGCCCACGTCATGCAAACCTTGGAGGGACAGGCCAAGCAAAACACGCTGGTGTTTCTGGATATCGAACAAGCGTTCAACTCGATCCACTGGACCTACCTCTGGAAGGTGCTTTTAAAACTAGGACTGGGGGAAGGATTTGTAAGGTGGGTTCAGCTGCTGTACGCCAGACCTGTGGCCAGAGTCCGCACGGGTCGATGTGTCTCGGATGAGATACCTATATCGCGGGAAACACGTCAGGGGTGCCCTCTCTCTCCCCTGCTCTTCGCCCTGGCGATGGAGCCATTGGCATGCCATCTCCCTACGGTGCTTAAGGGCCGGGGCATTCGAGTAGGGGCAGTGGAGCACGTGGTATCCTTGTATGCGGACGACGCATTGATCTATCTAAGCCAGCCGACGCAGTCACTGCCGATCTTGATGGCTGCGTTAACGCAATTTACAGCCGCTTCTGGCCTTGCGGTAAATAAAGCGAAACCCAGCTCTATGCGATTGGAGAGCAGGCTGAATGGGAGGGGGTCCAGCGTCCAGAGATGGGACTCCCTTGGGTAGACGACACACTTCGCTACTTAGGGATCTGGATTGGTCGAAATTCGGCCGCTTTCTTCCAACACAACATGAGACGGATAATCCGGGGTCTGAAGGGAAGTATCGCCTTCTGGAACACCCTTAAGCTCTCCCTGATGGGGAAGATTGCTTTAATTAAGATGGTGGTCCTCCCACGCTGTCTGTACACTATGCAGGGGTTCTTTTATGAGATACCGCACCAGGTTTTTTGAGAACTGGATTCCCTTCTGGTCCTTTTATTATGGAATGGGAAGAGATGCAGGGTGAGTCTGGAGGTCCTGAAGCGCAGGTGGGGCGCTGGAGGTTTAGAAGTCCCCGATCTGGAGCTGTATTATTTCGCTTCACAACTGCAACATGCAATCGCATGGTTGGATGCGGACCCCTCCTGGGATTGGTCCTTGCTGGCAGGGACTTATGGGAGTGGGCAATTGGGAGCACTGGTCTGGCAGGTAGGGGGGCAGCGAGATCACATCTCCCCGCTGGCACGGTTGGTGGCCGCAATCTGGGATCGGATGGTGCGACGCCACATCCACAGCAAGCCATTCGCCCCTGACTTGGATCTATGGCTGTTGCCATCCTCTGCCCGGATTGCGCGGGTCATGTCTACAGACAAATGGATAGGGGGAGGGTGCCTGATGCTGGCTGATCTGTACCCAAATGATAAATTTATCACCTATCAAGAGGCGGTTATCGCCTTTGAGCTTGGTCCAGGGCAATTTCTTCAATACGCTAAAATGGCGGCGACTGCGCTGCAACTATGGCCCACGTTACCGGATGCCCCGGCGCGCACTCATACTCTGGTTACTATGTTGGCAATGGCGGGGGGCCGGAAGTTTGTGACTCATCTCTACAGGGTGCTGCGGGAGGATAAAAAGTTGCGGCCCTTGGCGATAGAGGATAAATGACAGCAGGCGTGTCCACAAGAGATCACTCCCCGTGAATGGGAAAAAATACATGAAAGTGTGAGGAAGGTGTCAGTGAGCAACCGCTTCAAACAAATCCAATATAATATTATACACATGACCCACCTCTCCCCTAAACGTCTCCAGACCATTGACAATACCAGAGATGCCCATTGCCCGAGATGCCGCAGCCCCTTGGCGGACTTTGTGCATATGGTATGGAGTGCCCGGTCCTCCAATCATATTGGGTGTCGGTCCTGGAGGTCATGGTGAGGGTGTCAGGATGGGTAATAGATTTGGACCTGCGTCCCTGCCTCCTAGGCTTCATCCCTCGAGACCCCAAACGAAGGGTGAGCAGACGGTTTCTGATACAAGGCCTGGTTACAGCTCGGCGCCGTATTGCAATTCATTGGTTGTCCCCACAGGGCCCGACGCTGCAGAGATGGAGGGCAGATCTGAGGGAATGGGCGCTGGCAGAAGAAGAGCACATGAGGCATACGAGGAGGGATGGGAAGCTACCTGAGGTCCTACAGGCTTGGGGGGTAATGTTTCAGGAGCTGGTGGGACTGGATGCCTCTTTGACGCAAAACAGTTCGGAATCGGTAGACTTGGGACAGGGAAAGGCTCAGTCTCAGGACGACGTGACACACGGTGACCTATTATAGGGAGCATGTGGCATAGACCCTATTTTTATTTTTAAAACTTTTTCCGGACCCGGCAGTGGGAGGGGGGGAGGGAAGGGGGGAGTTAGTGGAAGGGTTGGGGGCGCAGGGATGGGGGAATGGGGAGTTCTCATATAGTTCAATAAAGTTTAAATGACATGTAACATGTAACTACACAAGGGGCAGATATGCGCCTCCATTATCCTCGCTACTGTTATGCAACTGGCCGATTGCTACAATTGATTGCTACATTTGATATTTCATGAATAGAGCGATTATGATGTAAGTTTGCACCTTGCTGGATTTACTGTACTGGAGATGAAAATTGAAAAAACATGATAAATAAAGTTTAAAAAAAAAAATCCTTCAGATAACGGAATGTTAATTGTACTAAAAAGATTTGTACAAAATCATTTTCTAAAAATCTTTGGAAAAGGTGTGTTTTTTTCCTCATTGCCATAATCCCCCACCCTACTTTGTCTACTTGGGAATGCCACGGCTTCGATGAGGACCTCGGGCACATACCAGAATGTACGGTGTGGCCCCAAGTAAATGATAAGCCAGAACTATTAGAATTGCCAGTGCTTGCTGTGGCAGGACATTTTGTACATTTACTCAGTTTCTCTAAAGTTAATTCAGTAGTGATGCAATTTGTTAATTTTGTCTTTAACAATTTAACACTGGTATTGAAAAAAAACATATTAAATACAAAAATAGTGCGTTGCACTTGCCACAGACACTGTCCATGTTGCCAATTATTACATGTGGATTGTTGATGTAGTCAATAATTGTGTTGTAGTTGAATGCTGATCTGAGACCGTGTACAGTGTGTGGTTGTTGTAGTAAAGGGAGTTGTGTAACTTGTGTTTCAGATGTCAGTGTTCTCATTTGTAAAGTCAAAGTATGAGGTATGTCGTCATTGTTGTGGTGCGCAGGATGAGGGTAAATGTCAGTTATGTGTGTTATAATGTTGTCAGTGTGTATAGTAGTGGATGTTGTGAGCTGGGCACTGTTGTGATGCATAGGCTGTGAAAGTTGGCTATTATGTTCATTCGAAACAGCCGAGGTTGATGGAGCAGAGATGTTTGTTAAAATTTCGTGATGATGTAGCTGTGTTTGTCGTATGCGCTTATTCCTCTGTGCCCTTGTTTTATATGTTGTCCATGAAAGTTGTGTCTTCCTCTTCGCCATTGTTAAAACGTTAGTGAAAAGGATGTAAAATTTGTAATGATAGTGCGGATGACTTGAATTGTTTTGTGCACTGGTGTACTTGTCCTTTAATGTTTATGTCGTACGCCGTTTCAGAGTAGTCAATGTAGCTTTCGGTAACGTAGCAATGTTTCTGCAAAGTATTTAAGGTGGTAAACGTAGTACTGTGCCCCTTAGCAGTACTGTATTGTGAAAGTGGCTCCTTTCCGAATGTATTATGGCTTCTAAAAGTAGTGGCTCTTACTTATTCATTTTTAGTCTTGGCCCCAGGGAGAACTCTGAGTTGCAGAGTAGAGTTAATGGTACTTAAAATCGCCAATCGGTTCCGTACGTTCCGAATGTAATATTGTGAGTGTTTTCATGCAAGTTTTTAGATTCTGCCGCCTGAACTGGGCGATTGTCAAAGGTCGGTTAATTAGTATACAGCACGTCTCTGTGTCAAAGTTAAAGTAGCGGTTGTGAAATTGGCATGCCTTCTTTGATGGCAGCCTCCTGTGAGATCGTGCGAGTTAGCCAAAAGTGTGCAAGTATGTTTGAGTTCGCGCAGCAATTACAGTGAGTTGTAGTGCGAGAACGCCTTTCTCCCAAAGTCCGAAATAATGCCTGCACTCCGTAAAGTAATTAGTGGGACTGTTGTAATTGAAATGCGGTTAATGACAATGCGAGTGAATTCGTAGTGTCACAAGTCCGTGTCTCGTTTCCCTCGGCTAGCCCCCTATGAGAACGTGTGTGTTTGACAAATGCCTAAAGCTTTTTAAGAGTTATCGCCGCAAGTAGTGTGAGACTTCTGAGTAATGTAGGGTGATTGGTCGTTTGGCAAAGCCGCGCCCCTTTCTTGAACCATGACCCCTGTGACAACGAACGCCTAGTGAAGTGGGTTGTGACGTATTTGTTTGAAATCCGCGCCCCTTTATCCGCGCCATTTAGTGTGTGATAAGGCGTTTGACTCCAACTTATTAATGATGTCTTCATTATGCCAATTAAGTATTGTGACTGTTGCGAGTAAAGTTTTAAAAATGTTCGTGGCGAGTGAATTCTTAGCTTCACAAAGCCGCGCCTCTTTTACTTGTGCAAGCCCCCTATGACAACGTGCGTGTGTGTCCAGTGCTGGAATTTATTGAAACGTGCGTCCCTTTCTTGAAGCCTGCCCCGATGTATTTGTTTAAAAGCCGCGCCCCTATAGCCGCGCACCTTTCTTTAAGCCTGGCCCCTGTGCATACGTAACGCGTATTATTTGTCTAAGACGCGCCCCTTTGTTTATGGCAGCCCCGGCCCCTGAGATAACGCTTACTTGGAGAAAGCCGTGAATGTAGCGCCAAGTGGTTTTGCAATCTTTTCTGTCTGCCTGAAGTCGCTGCCCATGTAAGTCGCTGCCCATGTAACAGAGTGAAGTTCGTGCTTTTTGGGCCTTGCCCCTCTGACAATGTTGCCGCCCACATGTTTACTTTGACACGCCCACGCTACTCACTAACAGCAGAACAACACCCACAAGGAACTACTTTACCCCTAATGTTGTTTGACCTTTGTAATGTATATGGTGGCCAGATGTATAGCCTATGTCCTTCTCCTCAAACTCCCCTTTAGAACGCTGTATTGGGTGTTGTGATTGGTGCTGTACTTCTGGAGTTTACCCGCCTCAAAGGTTTCAGCTCTCTCTTTAATAATAGTAGAATAGATATAAGCGATTCATACTAAAATCATGAAGTACTTCTAAGCATCATGTATGAGCAGTAATTCCAAAACTGTGCGCCGCGGCACCCCAGTGCCACCAAACTCAGCCAGGGTTTCCACTGTTACTACAAAACTATCAGTGCTGCACACGTTATTTAGCAGTGAAGCTTTACAAATCCTTCTGAACTGCAGTTTCTATAATAGCCACTAGATGCCGGTATGAGCACATACCTCCAGACTTGGGCACATCGGTTCTAGTTGCATCATTGTTATTGCTGAAGGACAAGTTTTACTTATCAGTGTTTCCCCTTTTATAAGCCACCTCATCCAGACACAAAGCACAGTTTTCAGAAGAATGGTACCCTGCCCTATACACTCAATGTGACCCATTTGTGTTTCACTGTTGCTCATAGCTTTGCTGGAATGCTGCTGATATTTTAAATCCGGACTCGCTTTTGAAATAGTGAAACATGCTGGTGTTAACATGTTTTTCTACATTCAGCCCTGTGTTCGTACCAGTCTGGCCTTTAAATAACCTGTATTTTCTCAGGCTTACCTCTGTTACAAATTGTGTGATATAATTTTGTCTCAAGAATGTATGCAGTAGGGATTTACATGCTTCCTCGTTCAGTACCTGGAAGTGTACAGAAACAACAAGCTGCCTGGATTGCACTTGGCATTTTAATGTATTCTCTTTCTGTCCGCTGTAAACTGATGCTGCATTAGCCATCGTTGTATAATGTCTGTGCAAGAAGGCTGATGAATGAGCATTACAGTGCCTACTTTGCAAGAGCAAAGTGCCATCACTCACAGACCTGTAAATCAATGGTTCAAGTTGGCCTACGTTGTGCCCCATTCCATGTGTTGTGTTGGCAGAAAAAACATGTGAATGACTCTACAGTAGACTAATAATGGATGAACAGTGCTGACAGACAGCCCCTGAAAGTATGTATATTATATATATATATATATATTTTTAAATTGAGAACAGAAGGTTGTGGGTAACGCCCGACCTAAAACGTTCCTGGTAGTGAAAATTTAAATGATGCAGTTTCTACTTATTCATTAGAGGTGTCCAGTGAACTGTCATATCCAGATTTAAAGACACATCTTCTTCGAGAATATGGTCTCAAAGCAGGGAATCTTCTAGCCATATAACAGTTCTTTGTTTGCAGTTTTAAATAGTGCTAATTCGACCCCTCCACTGCCCACAAAAAGTAATGTAATTGGGAGCCGTGGCCAATTTCTTCAAGGGAGCAGTGAGTCAAAAAAGTATGGGAACCACTGATGTATGTATACATTCTTCAACACCCTATGTATGCAGTTTTACCCAGGTGGCAATGTACCCAAATGTAACAATTAGAGTCATGTCAGCAGTCATCTTATTTCAACAATTGATGTACAAATGACAACATAAGGCGGGTATGTAAGGCCAGGAAAATTCAAGCATGATTGTTAAAAGAACCCTTAATTAGGCATATCAAGTTAGTTTGTTATTGTTCCACTGTCAGTCCCTCTTTATAACCTTATAATACATAGGATTCTATACTTCCTGTATAAGTTCTTTATAATAGGTCACTTGTGACACACCCAGTAAACTTTTACAAAGAAATTACATCAGAATTCAGCTGCAATGAGTTATTAAAGCTGAGTTCTGACATCACAGAGCCTGCTGCTAGAGCCATTAGAGGGGAAAGGCAGGTCAGGTCGCGGAGCATAATTAAAGCAGCTGTATATAAAGTTAAAAAAAACTACTTTTTTCTTTTGCTCTGTTTTTCTAGCTGTATAATGACAAGCACCAAGGAGATAATTATGCCTTCATCTTTATTTTTGCACTTCTTGGGTAATTATAGAAATGTTAGAATCTTTCTGCATGTTCCTACACATGCTGAGCTGCTGCGCCTTATTTTTTAAAAACTGACTTCTATTAAACGGATTCTGATATCTTTTTGCAACAAATATCTATCAGCTTTTTTGATGTGTTTATTTTACATTAGAGATTCTATTTTTACTCTTCACGTTTGAAAACATGCTTTCTCTTTCATGTAAAAGAACTAAGCACCAAGAATTTAAGTGGTTTGTGGGACTGGGATGGTATGAATATGTATTATAAGGAATAAATTACCTACTGCTGTGTATTTTAAGGATCTCGAAAGTCACCTTACAGTTCTATAACCTGATAAAGGAACTCAGCCTTCATTCCTCTGGATGGTCTTGAAACTCCTCGGTGACTTGCAATATCCTTATAATATACAGCATGGGTTACTTTATCACATTTATTCTATCTCATCTTATGCAGGGCAGTTCTTAAAGTCCATGTGACATTCCTTTAATTTAAAATTACTGAAAGTTCCTCATTTGTCGTCTGCCCAAATGATTGTTTGTTATTGAGTTCCAAGATGCACACTCACTTGAATAAAAACATATAAAGTTGACTTGGTGTCCTAATCATTATCGCTACAAAGATGTTTGGATGAGGTGCTTTGTCCAAGAGGCTGGCCCCACGAATTAAGCAGTGTGTGGCGACAAAGTGGCTGCTTCTTGGAAAGTATGTATGGGTGTGTTTGTGTGGGTGTGCCATGGTAAATATAGATAGAACATAGTTTTAAATTTCACATGGCCTTATTACATATGGTATTTGGAGCAAATGTACTAGTAAAACACATTGACTACGATGGTGCAAAGGTCAAATTTCAGTTTACTAACACAGTTGAGTGAAATGTATTATTAAAGTCTAATATATTTATTAATGTGCATTCAGGGCCGAAGTCACAAAGGTTTACCTTTTCTGATTGATGATGGATGTGTATCTTTTATAAATGTCTCTTGCACAAAAACGGTTTAATGCTGTGTGTAGATAAATTGCTGTGTATGTTTTTAATGTAATTCTGTGCACGTGTTTTATACATATTAAACATTGAGTAAGTTCCAATTTCTTAACCTTCGCGGAAGAATCTTAGATGGGTCTCACTGTGAGAGATAGGAAACCACTGGTACCGAAACTGTTTCAAAGTTTAACTTAATTTCTGTCATACTGGTGGATAAATTCTATGTAGTCATCAGCCCCACAAGCATGTGTCGGAGAGACAAGTATGAGGGGGGGGGGGGGGGGGGCAGGGTTTTTGCCAGTGATGCTACTGTAGTATTTGCTGCTCCCAAGCAATTCTACAAAATTATTTTACCCGCTTTTGTATGGAAATTTAGAGTGGGTGACCCAGGCCCCAACAAGGTTGTAGATATATCTCGTGGTACTGGGTAGCCCAAGATCTATCCCAATTACCACTCCAATGCCCAGAAATGGGAGATACAAGGGGAGTCTTACCAACACACACACCCAGTCGTAATAGCAATTGTATTTATTTATCGCTTACTGCCCCTACTACTTCCACACTTAACAACAAGTGGAATGCTACTCTGGAAATGGTTCATCTAGTGGTTATTGTTGGCTAATGCAATGAGTCATTTTTGCCGTTCGCCACTCTAGCCACCCAATGCCCGTACAAGGACCTACTTTATGGAGGCTGCAACACAACCCCAATAAGCGTGGCTCAATGGTTAGAGCGGCAGACCATGATGCAGAGGTCTGGCCCGGGACCAGGGTTCAATTCCCACCTCGGCGGCTCTTGGACTCAATTTCCCCGGACCTGATAATTCTCTCCTCGGTGCCTAGTCTAATCATGGGTCCCACTCTGTGACTCTGGGCAATAGCTTGCTTAATCTCCACAACGGCCCCAGCAGCGCTTGGATGCTTGGCTTCACCTTGGGGGTGCCCAGGAGTGGACATTTCACAGGAAAGCCAGGATGGGTTCCACAGCGTTATGAATACAGCGCTACGAGACCGCTTGGTAGAAGTGTGCTATATAAATACAAACACATTTACATTTACATTTACATTTATATCCTCTCCCCAATCGCTGTAGGTCTCCTGGGATTCTACTTGTGTTGTCTGACACGTGCTACCAGCGTCTTTGCTTGTACTCCATTCTGCCTGCACATGCATTTTCACATCCCATGTAAGATTGCCTCGAGCTCAGCCCTTCAGTCAGTCAGTAAGAAAGCATCCTTGTGCACCGGTCTAACTTTCTTTTCCTGTACCCTTGCGCCGCTGCCTGTTTCTTTATGCTTCCACCAGGTAGTCAGCCAGAGTAAGTTTAGCAGTTTTGCTGTCTGTTGTCACCTTTTCTTTTGCTTTCTGTGCTTTTAAGCCGATCCTGTTGTCCCGATTTTGCCTACCTTGCGCACGACTCCTTCCTGCCCATTTGCTGCTCCCACCACACAACACCCCTTCCAAGACTTACTTAATGGAGGCTGGGGCACCGCCATGCCGAGGTGCCTGGAATGTGCCCAGCACAAGAAACAATGGTCCTCCGGCCACCTGCAGATACTCCAACGAAGAGCTCCGAGCCCTCAACCCCGGACTCCACAACAACTGCTGCCTCACATCCCCACCAACCTTGGTAGGACCTCTTAGCTGCCATCACTGTCTCCTCACCTGCGACACATCTCTGCCAGCCTCCACTGAGGCCCTAATCACACCCACAACTTAACCCTGGGTGAACCACTCCTCCTGCTCAATGCCAGATCCCTCTGCAAGCACACTACCAAAATCTGAGGCACCGTCACCACCCTCACCCCCAACATAGTCATCATCATGGAGACCTAACTTAACCCTGCCGCGACAGCCGACATTGACACTGCAATTCCAACTGGATGCAAGATGATACACCGGTACCATACCAACAAGAACAGAGGCGGCATCACCATCATCCACAGAGAAACCATCTGCTGCACCACCACCGAAGACAACACCACAGCAGTCATGGAACACCTCAACTTCCAGCTCCGAACCAACAGCAAAACGACTATCAGAGACACCTTTGTCTACAGACCCCTTAGCCCGACCCATCTTCTGCAACCCCATCCCTGATTTCATCGCACCACCGCCATCGACTCCAAACACTAGATCTTCCTCAGTGACCTCAATTTGCACCTCGAAGACACCAATATTGCAAACCTCCTGGAGAGGATGGGAAAAATTGGTCTCACCCAACTGGTCACAACACCCACACATAGCATAGGATACATACTCGACACAATCTTCATGGCCAGTGACAAAGTCCAGTACATCCACCCCACCTAACAAACCTGGACTGACCACACCATCATTTACTTTACCATCACAGCTCTCGACCACCAAGACCCCACTGCAGCTTGAACAAAGTGACAGAGAATCAATGGATGAACATCCTCAACACCACCTGGCCCAACCTTGCACTCGTCATCAAGCAGGCAGTCAAAAATGTCTCCACGTGGGACACCAACTGCGTCAATAGAGTGTCCCCCATCACACCCTCCAAGACCAGGGGATCCACCAAATAAGCCAACTGGTACACACAAGAAGTCAGGATCGTGAAACGCACCTGCAAACTCCAGGAGAGACAATGGCGTACCAGCAAAGACCCCACGGACCAAGTGACCTACAAGTCAGCCCTCAGCAACACCTAAAGGGCTCCAAATAGGTGTCTTGGCAGAACGCATCAAAGCCTACTCCAGCCACAGCAAGGAACTCTTCAACATCTTCAGAGAGCACTCCTGCACTTCAGCTACTGAGAATACTATCCCCTATCTCAGAAACTCTGCAATACCCTGGCAGACTGCTTCCACAACAAGATAACCACCATCTACAGTAACTTCGAACCCCCAATCCACTGACCTCTTCAGCCTCCTGGTGACAACCAACCCCACCCACATGCCACCACTTAGGAACAGCTTACCACACAGAGCATTACAGCCATCATGAACTCAATCCATTTTGGAGCTCCCATGGACACCTGCCCCTACCAATTCGTCAACCTTGCAAACAAGGCAATCAGCAGTGAACTCACCTTCACCATCATCAATGCGTCCATCACAACCGCCACCTTTCCAGATCATTGAAAACAAGCAGAGGTCAGACCCCTCCTCAAAAATCCTCTGTGAACCAGAGCAAACTGAAGTACTACCACACCATCTCTCTGCTCCCTTTTTCTGCCAACGTCCTCAAAACGCAATCAACAGACAGCTCACTGAGCACCTGGAGAACAGCAACCTGCTAGACACCTCCCAGACTGGCTTCCGTGCAAACCACAGCACAGAGACCGCCTGATCTCTGCCACCAATGACATCAGAACCCTCCTCGACCGAAGAGACACAGCAGCCTCAATCCTCCTTGACCTCTCGGAAGCCTTCAACATAGTATGCCACTACATCCTCATCAAGAGACTCCATCACATCAGGATTTTGGGAGACGCCCTCAACTGGATAGCCTCCTTTCTCACACGACGAACAAAGAGAATCCGCCTACCTCCCTTCACGTCCGAACTCAAGAGCATCATCAGCGGTATCCTACAAGGTTGATAACTCCGCTCACCCGGTTCAACACCTACATGATGCCCCTGGCCGACATTGTCCTAACACATGGCCTCAACACCATCTTCTACGCAGACGACACCCAGCTCATCCTTTCACTCTCAGAAGACCCCACCACCACCAGAACCAACTTCCACAACTGCATGACAAGTGTCACCATGTGGATGAAGACCAACTGTCTGGAGATCAACACAGACAAGACCGAGGTGCTGATCTTTGGAAACAGGACCTCCCCTTGCAGCTTTTGTGGTACCTAAGTTGTTTATAAGTCAGTCCAATATGATCAGACTCCTACGTGTCCAGCAGAACAACCACAGGCAATTAATGCAATTCACAGAGCACAAAACAAAGCACACGGAGAATGCTAGTCATGGAAATTGAATTTATCTGAGTTAAACATTTAAAGAATTATAAATTGTGGATAGGAATGCTTGGGGTTATCTTGAGGCAGGCTTTAACCACTTATAAGCAGCCATCTTGAGGCGGAAGAAGAGGGTTTTGGGTTTTCTCCAGTGTGGCCTCTCTCCTTCCTAAACTTGACCCTGTAAGCCTCAGCGTCAAGACCAAGGTGGTCTAATATACCATCTTTTGTCACGTTATGTTATGTTATGTTATAGGGGTATTTGTTAAGCGCACGGCTAATCCAAGGAGTGTCCCGGCGCTGTCTTAACCCCAAAACAGAGCAAGTGAAGAAACAGCCAGGGGTAACTGACTGGACTGCGACTACTGTTGGAAGAGCCAGGACTTTAAGCTTCATCTAAAGCTGAGAAGATCTCGTTCCTGTCTAAGGGAAAAAGGGAGACCATTCCATAATTTTGCAGCTACTACTTGAAAAGAGCGGCCTCCTTTTTAAGAACGGTAAAACTTAGGCACAATTGTCAGCTGCTGGGAGGAGGATCTCAGTGTTCTGAGAGGTTTGTAGGGTTGAAATTTGTTCCTGATATACGGGGCCTCAATGTTATTTAGAGCCTTAAAAGTTAGGACCAGGGATTTAAAAAAGACTCTTTGTCTCACTGGAAGCCAGTGCAAGGATCTAAGGTGGGGAGACAAAATCTGGTTGTTGTCCCACGGTTTAAGCTCTGCAGAGCAGGTGGGCGATCCTTCCGTGTTTTAGCTGCTAAACTCTGGAATTCACTTCCATTCCATATTCGTGCTCTTGATGACTTGCTTGATTTTAGGAGGGCTATCAAAACGTTCTTGTTCCCTCCTGCACCTTAGTATTCTGTCCTCTCTGGTTTCTCTGATGTTTCTGTAGTGTTGTGTTTCTTCTGCCTGTCCTAAGCGCCGGGACGCCCCTTTGCTGGGGCAGCTGTGCGCTATAGAAGTCTTATTAACATAACATAACATAACATATGTGACCTGGGTCCAACCACAAGCACGGACCTAGCTGCCACATTTTGAACAACCTGCAGGCGTTTCATTAAGTAGTCCGGAAGGCCCAGGTACAACACATTTACATAGTCCAACCTTGATATAATCAGGGCCTGGACCACAGTTTTCCTATGCGGAATAGGAAGCAAAGGGAGAAAATTCCTCATAATTTTTAAAAGGCCAAAGCAGGTGCCAGCAACCGATTGAACCTGGGACCTCATCGTCATGTCAGAGTCCAACTTCACTCCTAAAGTGTTTGCAGTATAGACTGGTCTTTCAGGAGGAGATAGATTTTTAGGCCACCATTGACGCCACTCATCCCCTGGAGTATGTCCAAAAAAGATAATTTCTGACTTGTCGGAATTGCAAAGCAGCTGATTTTGCCTGAACCACTCAAAAACCTTGGTTAAGCAAACATTGACTTCGTTGCCATTTAGCACCTCATCCTTCTCACAGGTGAACAGCAATTGTGTATCATCTGCGTACGATATCATGTTTGCCCCGTATTGTTCTGCAATAGGAGCCAGGGGGGCCATACATATATTGAACAGGGTTGGACTTAAGACGGAACCCTGTGGGACCCCTACTCTCAGTGGTGGAATGCGTGCTGAAAAAGGGGGGCCCAGACTGTTTGCTGGCGGTTTTCCAAGCAGGAAGAAAACCATCTTAGCACCGTGCCCCCAATGCCACTCTCCCTTAATCTATGAAGGAGGCGATCACGTGGCACGGTGTCAAAGGCCGCTGATAGCTCTAATAAAATCAGCACAGCCTTTCCGCCTCTGTCTAAGGTGGTTTTGATCGTCTCTGAGATTTCTAATAGAGCAGTGTCTGTACTGAAATTTGCTCGAAAACCAGACTGACTCGGAAGAAGTACCTGGCTGACCTTAATAAAATCTGTGATGATGGTATTCACATATTTCTCCAAAACCTTGGAGAAATAAGGTAGAAGCGATATAGGTCGGTAGTTGCTTACTACTATGGGATCAGCTGATGGTTGTTTTAGAAGTGGAAGAATTTTCCCATGCTTCCAGTTTTCTGGCATCCTTCCTTTGGATAGAGAAAGGTTTAGTAACTCATTAACAACTGGATTTATTACCTCTGCAATTGATGCCAACGTTTTTGCTGGGCAGGGATCGGAAGGAGATCCGGATTTTAGGGCCTTCATGATTTTAAGTGAGGTGGACATGGGCATAGGCGGAAACTCCAGAAGAGTGTTCGCCGTAAAAGAGCAAATGGGGAGAGACCTGTCAGTACTATTTTCTCTATCCTCGTGGTAGGGGGTGTCTCCGTGTGCGTTTGCTACTTGGTATGCTGATTGGGCTTCCCCTGTTAGCAATGGCCCCAAAAAGAAGGGCCACTTTTCTTCTGGCCACCTACAGGCTCTGGCGGCCCGCTCAAAATTCAATAAAAAAGCGTCAGGGTCCTGTATTTTTTAAGAAAGACACCCAAGGGACCATGAGAAGTACCCTAACGTCCTTGTGAGGGGAGCTGTAGGGTTCTTTTAGGGCTTTTTGTAGGCCTTCTATTTGTGCAGCAATAGAATCTCTGAAGGTGTCTCGATCTGCCTGGGCTGATGTCATCTGTCTTTCAACTGCCCATTCAACTCTATCATGGCCCTTGACCAGGTGTTGTATTAGGGCGTCCATCATTGAAGTACTGACAGATTGGGTCGGCAATCCCACTTCTGACACCACTTGAAAAAGGGGTGGGAAGAAGTAGCCGGAACACAACTGGGCTTTGTGAATAAAGGCTTTATTGATCTCAACAATCGTCTCCTTCTTGTGACCAAGGCTTCAGAAGATGTGGAAAATAGTCCCTTTGGGGTTGTTGATCTCCCTCTTCTGGTGTTCGTAAAATCCACTACCCGTCTTCTACCGCGATGTTCCTCGGGGGAGGGCCATGATGCAAGAGACATATAAATAAAGGAAACAGGTATGAAATGTGGGGAATCGGTGCTACACTCAAGGTAGGGGGAAGTGAGGGAATTCACCACATTCTATGCCACACGTGATAAAAAGTAAGGCGGCGTTGGACGTGAAATCCCGTGAAAAGTGGTTAGGATGGGGAGTAGCAGGGCTGAGGAGAAGAGAGCCGATTATACGCCCGGGTGTCCCTCCCGCCTCCCGATCAAACCTGATACCCACTCCCGTACCTTGGTGAGCCACGCTCCTCCTGCAGCGTGGCGGGACTCTTTGTGTTGACGTGGGCCTCCTGGCAACTCCGGTTCTTCTGGCAGCTTCGGGTCTTCTTCCTTGGAAACTGCTCCCGCAGTTCGTTCTTCCGTGGTTCCATAGAGAATCACCCTCCGGCTCCCGGTGTCTTCCTTTGGTTCGGTGAACTTGCACACCTCCTTCCTGTACTTGTCTCCCCTTATTTGACAGCCTGTCGTGACGTCCTCGTGGGTGTGGTTTCGGTGGCTGAGAAGCCCCAGTTAAAGGAGCCGCCTTCCAAATCCTCCGAAGCGTGCAGAAGTGGTAGAGAGTCGGAACTCCAATCATCCTGTGAGTGGGAGAGAAGAGGGGAAGAGTGGGAGGTTGGAGTCCACCAGTCTTTATAGGTATTGTCCTCCTCTGGTGTCAGCCCCGCCTCGTTACAATTGGGTAAGGTTTTTTGGGTGGTAAGGGACTTTTTAGGGTATGAGTTTTTGGGTGGTAAGGGAATATTTGGCGTTTAGGCTGGGTATGGGTGATTGGGTGGTAATGGAATTTCTAGACTTTAGGCTGGGTATGGGTTTTTGGGTGGTAAGGAAATTTTTAGGGTTTAGGGAGGGTATCGTTTTTTGGGTAAAAATTGAATTTTTAAGGTTTAGGGTGGGTAAGGGTGTCAAGGACATTTCTAGGGTTTGGTGTGTATGGGTTTTTGGTGGTAAGAGAATTTTTAGGGTTTAGGGTGGTAAGGGACTTTAGAGGGTAAGCAAATTTTTAGGGTTAAGGGTGGGCATAAGATTAACGGTCAATGATTGTTTAGAGGGAAAACAAATATATATATACATATCTGACGACATGCACCACTAAATATGCATAAATAAAAGCAACCGAACAAAGAAGTCTGACTCTGGCGATTGTATTGTTGTTGTCTGCGTACTTGTCTGTGCACGAAGCACGCTGAGGGCAAGTTGGATTTTATATATATATATATATATATATATATATATATATATATATATATATATATATATATATCTCAGGCACCACCGCTAGCACCTTGTATGTAGCACAGACACTCCTACACACGAAGCCTGAATCCATATATTTATTGCGCAAAACAGCACCAAAATCTTCAGGCGGCACTGGCAAACTCGCATAAAGACACGTTTCATCTTTCTGTTAGACTTTTTAAATTCAGGTAGCATTTATATTTGCTTGCTTAATTCATATGTAAATTACATTGATATAGAAGAAATGCTTCTGCATTTTTATCCTGTCAAATTGCCTCCCATATGATATTGCATTATTTTTATCTATTGATATGTGTTAAATAAAAGGCAGTTCAATTTCAATCTCCCACTAAAAGCAAACAGAGCTGCTCGATGTCTAATGTACTTGTGTCGCTAAATTAAAAACAGGTGCAGTTGAATCCACAAAACAATTAAATGTTCAGCCCCCACCGCTCGGCCGATATCTCGAGCGATGCCTTGCTGCCGACATCAGCTCATGGAGGAGAGATGGCTTACTGCCTGGAAAATAAAGTCCCCACCAAGAGAGTCAAACAACTTTCAGTGCCGAACTCCTCTCCCTCTTGCACCACCTGCGTTCAAGTGTAAGCCCACAGAACCGCCCAACCTCTGTATGTGTATATGTATATAATTGTACAAATATTGAACAAAAAAATATATCAGTACATGTCAAATTCATTGTACTGCACTGAGAATGTGGTGTAAATGGTGACCAAATTGTGCCATCATTTGTAGTTGGGGATGAACAATCCAGCTGCTTAATAGCATTAAAAAGTGAAGAGGGGTTAGGGGGATGGGGGAGGGACTGGTGGCGGTTTTTTAAACACTTTTTGCAAGGCCATGTTTTGTTCATGGTGCACTTCACATGACAGATATAACTTGGTGAATCGCACAACAGAACTTCTGCTGCAGGAGACACGAGATCAACACACAGGTTCCAGAGAGGGCGGGGGGATCACCACCAGACTAGTTGTAGCTCCTGGAACGTGAAGGGTCTTAACTCGCCGCAAAGACGACAAAAGATCTGGAAATATCTTACAGATCATCACCTAGATATAGTGGCCATTCAGGAGACGCATATCTCTAGAGCAGAGGAAACATGCTTTCGCCACAAACAGTACCCGCTGATATACAGGGCTTCTGCACTTACTAAACACAGGGGTGTTGCAATTCTTTTCCATACTGCTACGAAATCTCAACGCACTGACACCAGAGCAGATAAAGACAGAAGGTGCATTACGGTCAAGGGCATCCTGCTGGGTAAACTCTGCATGTTCATTGCGGTCTAAGCGCCCAACACGGTTTAGGCAGCCTTTTTGCAAACACTAATGGGGAAAATACAGGATTTCGCTGAAGGACCAACAATCTTATTAGGGGATTTTAATTTGATCTGGCAGACAGACCTAGATAGCACACACCCCCACAGACCGGAAGCTAGCTCCTATGTTGTGACTTCACTGTGGTCGCACCCCCGCGCCACAGTGGAATGTCCCATGTCCGAACGTTCTAATGTGAGCGCCGCCGGTTCTCCGTCAGTGAGGCTTCGCTGGCGGAAGTGAACGGGCGCGCTGGTGTTGTGCTATGGCAATAAAACTTACCTGAACCTCCAAGGTGCCTCCGGTTATTATTATTAATGGCTACAACATAAATTGGCGACGAGGATGGGATTCCGACAGCGGGGAGCACAGCACACAGCGAGGAGATTGATGGCAGATGAAGCACAGTGAAGTGAAATTCACACGAGGAGGAAGCGCAGAGGTGAAAACCTCCCACACGTAATGGTATGTACAAGTAAGAAGGAATGACTACTTGTTGGTGTGAGGAGGACGTGCGCATTCCCTATGAGAGAGAAGAAGAGCGGCGCAGAGAAGAGATGATTGATGACAGCTGAAGTGTTCACAGCTGAAAGGAATTGAGCGAACTTGGCAACCCATTCGCAGTGCTTCTGAAGTGAATGAGCGGCGCTGTGGGAAATGCCGGATGACAGCTGAGGAGATGAATGCCAGCTGATTAGTATCCAAGAGGGAAAGGAAGTCGAAAAGAGGCTCGACAGGAGTGACAGGAATATTAGCCACACGGAGCAGCACGTGAACTCTGTTTAAACAAAAGTGTATTTTACTGAGGCTACCAACCCTGTCAACCAAGGCGTATTCCTGTCAGAAGTTGTGGAAAGAGCGTGGACTACGAAGCGAATGTGAGGAGCAAGTTATGCCTCTGTGAGAGTCACACAGCAGAATAAAGTTGACTGTGAAGAGCTTTATGGCGTATTGAACTTGAAACGCTATGGGGGGCTTGGGGGAGGGAGCTGGCCGAAGGGAGGTCTCCTCCCGCGGGCTGTTTGGGAGGGTCGCGAGGGGTTGTATCATAGTAGCTGCCAGAATGTTCTGGATTTGGGCTGGCCTAGTAGGACTGGCCAGCCCAATTATAAATTTGCCTGTCCCCGCCCCCTAGCCACCATTTTAGGTTTGGTGACCTGGTGGCTAGGAGGGCTGTTAGCGTTTTTTGTGTTAGTCAGCTTTTGTGGTGTACTTCAAGGTTGTTAGGTAGCTATTTAGTGTACTTTTTTCTACCTTTATAATTATCAATGAAGGACCATCGTGTTTTGGAGGCGATGAGGCTGCTGTCGGGAGCAGGTCGCATGGACCTGTTGGTAGGAGGGGGCCCGGCGCGCCCTCAGCGCCAGGCCTCCGCTGGTGTGTCTGCGGCGGTGATGGCGTGCTCTCCGCCGAAGAAGAGACGCTCTGGGCAGGTAAGTGAGAGGGGCCAGTCTCGTACGAAGAAACCGGCCCCTTCTTCTCATGCGCGAGTGGCGGTTAGGGAGGGGGGAGCTCCGGCGGTGTCAGGCGCTCCTTTGGTGTGCGCGAGGGAGGCGCGTCAGGCCCCTGCTGGGCAAGCGCGATTGGCGGTTGTGACGGGGGAAGCTCCGGCGATGTCTGGTGCTCCTCCTGGGCAGGCGGGTGTGGCGGGAGGCGCGCTGATTGTTTCTGCGGCTGTTCGGGCGGGCAGTGAGGCTTACGTTGAAGCGTTAGCTTCGGTTCCCAATGTCTCAGGCAGGCGGGGGAGGGGGGGGCGGAGAGGAAGCAAGCAGCGCTCCGCCTCGGACCCATTGATCGAGCGGCAGTTGGAGCCGGAGCTTGTGGTTGTTGCGCGAAAAGCGCGCAGAGGCTCTATGCAATTGCCAAATTTACAAGGTGTGCGCCAGACACAGGGTGAGCCCACTTTGAATCCTACAGAGCTGGTGGTTGTTGAATCACAGTTTGGTTTGCATGCAAGCAGTCACGTTTTATTAACCCCTTCTAGACGTGTGGTGTCGGGAGAACATGTTGGGGGTAGGATCGTTTCAGGCAGGTTTGGTTCAGGTGGGGGGGAGGGCCCTGGGGTTTTGGAACATCAAGTTGGTCAGGTATTTTCCTCTCATGATGTGGGTGATGGTCAGTTGGAGGTGGAGGGTAATGTGGGTAGCCCATTATTGTTTTCCACACCTGGTTCTTCAGTGGGTGCTGCATTGTCGATGGGGGGGGGGATCTAGGGGAGAAGGGGAGTGGGCCCAAATGGGAGTGGGGGATTCTGTTTCTGGTGCTCCTTTGGTTTTGAATGTTTCAAGGCCTGGGGATACAGTGTCTTTGGGCCAGTTAGGTGTTGATGATCGTTGTCAGTGGGTGGGCAGGGATCGGTCACAGGTAGGCCAGAGATCTTTTTCTTATGATGCTAATGTTGGAGGGGCAGTGGTGGGCTATTCTACAGGGGTCTGCCATCCGGTGTTAGGGAGTGTGGAGGGTGTTGGTTCCTCTGACAGGGCACCAGTACAGGAGAGGGCTTTCACAAAGGTAACTAGTGGGCATGGGCAGGGTTTGATGGAGACTGTTCCTTATTGGTCTGGGGGTGCGGGAGGCCCCTCTTTCATGTATGGTTCTCCTGGTTGGGAGCATTTTGGTTCTGCGGGTTTGGCGCAGCGGGGTTTGCGGAAGGATGGTGAGGCCCAAATCAGGGGTGCAGGGGCTCCTCTTATGGCTTCTTCTTCAGCGGTGAGAGAGGTTGACTTGGATGAGAGTGATGATGAAGAGGTGATAGGCGACTCGCCGGTCAGAGGGGTGCCGTTGAGGGGCGGCATTAGAGGGCGTTCTCTGGATAGGTCTCATGGGATGGTTATTGGTCCTACGTTGCAGGGGACAAGGTCTGTGTCCGACGTTGTATTCAGGGACCCTAGCACACCAGTCCAAACTTTTTCTTTTCAGGGCAGGGATAGGTGCGCCGGTCCTGACTTGGTAGGGCGTGGTCCAGTCCATTTTCGCCAAGGTGAAGTGAGGAGAATGCCTAGCGCGGCCCTCTCTGTTCCATCGAGGGAGCCCGACGCGGTCAGCACACGAGGGCCCGGCGTGGCCCCGCTGGCCCCAACGAATAGCAGGTATAGGTGGTCTGCCTTACCGTCGGCTATGGAGCCACAGAGTCAGCGCCAGGGGAGGTACGGGCGTGTACAGTCTGCTCCCCCTCATGGAATTTCTACACAAAACTTAAAATGTAATATGGCTGATGTTGGGTTAGTGAATGTGGAGGTTAGAGAACTAGCCTCAAGACTTGGCGCCAAATTTACAACGAAAAACAACGTTTTCTTATTGATTTACTTCAGTTTATTTAATTGATTTATGTTCATTTGGAAACGAATTTTCTGGTGAGATAATCCATGATGTTTATAACAGACATAATAACCATCTTATGTCATGCATACAATCAATGTATAATCCATTTTTCAATACACCCAATGCATTTCGGGTCAAACCAACAAACGTGACCCTTCGTCAGGGGTCTGTAAAGGAAAATCAGACAGGACCAGATTAGTCACTCTCTATCGTGTAAAACAACACAATATTCTCTGTTAGTCAACATCACATTGCTATGTCTCATATCGACTTTAAACGTGATCTGTGGATTGTGTTACAATCTACTCAATAACTCATGGTAATCAGGACTGAATAAGCATATAAACAGAATGGTCAATCACATTAAACTGCTAAACTCAATCTTCATGGCATATTTCATCGTTACATTGAGTTCGAAGACTTACGTGAAATAGGACGCGAAGCGCGTCTCGGAAGGATTCTGAATGAAATTGACCGCGAAGGATCAACAGTCCTAATAGGCCGAAAGCTCGGTCACGTGCCCGCGGCCGCATCCAATCGTGATGCGGCAAGCAGGACACGTGAAATGAGTCGAATGGCTTCAAAACAAAGCGGATCACGGAAACGAAGCTACGTGATGTTCTATGTTAACAATAACACTCGAAATAACTGCAGTATGGTTTAAATGAAATGCCAATAGAATGAAGAGTAAAAGGTTACATTGCTGAGTGAAACTAAACATAAAGTGAAAGAAATATAGTCAACATTGAAGATATACGTTACCACTTGAATACGGGGCACAGTATGTTGCAAAAGACAATGCATCAAAATCAGTCCAATTATAGAACCCAAGAATGTTCAATCCTGTCATTCAACCCCAATGGGTGTGCAGAGTTCAGTCTTTTTATCCAATAGTATTCAGCTCTCAGTCGTTGTTTTATTGGATCCATGTCGGGGCGCTGTTGAATTACCTCGATCACCATGAATTTTAATTGAGAAATTTGGTGATTCATCTCTTTCCAGTGTATTGCCACAGCTGATTTGAGGTTATTGAGTCTGATGTTGCTCTTGTGTTCCGTGATGCGGATCTTGACCTTGCGCTCAGTTTGACCTATGTATATTTTGCCACAAGGACATTTTATAAGATACACACAGTTGGCAGTGTCACACGTGCTTGAATGTTGTAATTCTATTGGAAAGCCTTTGGTAGGATGCATTAGCGTTTTTCCACACATAACGTTGTTGCAATGGGTGCAGTTAAAACACTTGGACATTCCTTTCCACGTTTTAATCTCCTTAGGCGGAGTATTCAAAAGTTCCTTCAAGTTTTTTGATCTTTGGTAGGCGAAAGTGATGTGTTCACTATATAATCCCTTCAAATCTGGTTCTGTTTGGATCAAATGCCAATGTTTTTTGATGATTTTTTTGATTTTCTCAGAGTCCGAAGAGTATTTTAAAACACACACTGTTTTTGGTTCAATTTGTTTGGTCTTAGGTGTCAACAAGTCAGTTCTTTTGAGTTTGTCTACTTTCATTATGGCTTGTTTGAGGACATCATCTGGGTACCCTCTTTGTTTGTACTTGAACGTTTGATCTTTGATCGCGTTTGGAACTTCTTCTTCAACTGATATGATTCTTTTGAGTCTTATGTATTGCGATAGTGGCAGATGTTTTTTTAAACCTTCGGGGTGGAAGCTCTGGAACGATAGGCAGGCGTTTCTATCAGTGGATTTCCGAAACACTCTAGTTGTGATCTCATTCTGATTGAGTGTTATGTGTACATCCAAGAAAGATATACTTTCGTTTGAGATGGTGTGTGTGAACTTGATCCTTTCATTGTGACTGTTCAGATTCTTGATGTTGTTTTCCAAGTTCTCTCTAGAACCGCTCCATATTAAAAAAATGTCATCAATGAAACGTTTGAATGTCACTAAACCTTCAATCCATATTGGATTTTCTAGAATGTGGTCTTTTTCGAATTTTTGCATGAATATATTGGCATATGAGGGGGCCCCCCCAAAGCCCATCGATGTACCATTCGCTTGGTTGTAGAACTGTCCTTTCCATTCAAAGTAGCTGTGATACAGCGCAAACTGCATCAGCTCCAGTAGGAGAATTCTCTGATAGTCATCAAGTTCACTGTGTAGCAAACTCCACTCTAATGATTCAATGCCTTCTTTATGAGGAATCGACGTGTATAACGAAACCACATCGATGGTGCATAGCCAGTAAATCTCACCCTCTTTTAGTTCCACTTCGTTCAGAATAGTTAAGAAGTCTGTCGTATCCTTAATGTACGTGATACTTTTTTGAACAAGAGGTTGTAGAAATGCGTCCACGAATTTACCTACTGGTTCCGAGATTGATCCACAGGCCGAGACTATGGGTCTGAAAGGTGGTCTGACAGGGTCCTTATGGATCTTGGGCAACATGTATAGTTGCGGTCTTCTTGGGTACTTCAGATGAAAAAAAGCATGGGTTTTTTGGCTGATCCATTTCATGGTAAGTGCATGATCAACGATCTGATATAACACATCTTGATATTCTTGAGTTGGATCTGAAGATAATGGTAAATAAATGTCTCTGTTTTGAATATGATGATTCACACTCTCATTGTAAAATTCCGTGTCCATCACTATAAGTGCGCCGCCTTTATCTGCTCTTTGGAAGGTTAATCCTTTGTCGTTACACAAGTTTTTCAAAGTGTTCCATTCTTTGGTGTTCAAATTGTGTTTTTTGGGTTTACTGAATGAAATTTTTTGAATATCTGACATCACAGATCTCTCGAACGCTTCTAGGGTTTTATGAGTGGTAGGTGCACAGAATGTGCTGGGTGGTTTAAATTGCTGATCCCAAGTGGGAATCACAACCTGAGGGTTGATGTCTTTGAAATGATGTCTTAGTTTGAGATTCCTGAAAAATTTAAACAGTGCTATTTCCGTTTCACCTGTGTTGGACCTATATGTGGGGACAAATGTAGTACCTTTATTCAATACTTTCAGCTGCATGTGCGTCAATGGTTTGGAGGAAATGTTGATTACTAAGTTGTTTTCTGCACTTGACTCCGTGTCCTCTTGGCCACTTCTTCCTCTGTTTCTTTTCTTTTTTGCCCTTCTTGTTGTTGGGTTATCGGTGGTTCGTTTGCTGCTGGGCTTATGTCTAAAAAAGACGTCTGTTGGTTGCTTGGTTGGCTAGTAGAAGGTGTCGCAGTTTGTTGACTGGTTTTGGCGATGGGTGGTCTAGTCTGTGCGATGTCTGCGTCCGATACCACACTTTCCTGTGATGATGTCGTTGTTGATTGTTTCTTTTGAGGTTGTGTTTGCCATTTGCGTTGATTATAAATCTCCGCCCATGTATACACCTCTTCTAATTTGTAGACATAGCAATGTGATGTTGACTAACAGAGAATATTGTGTTGTTTTACACGATAGAGAGTGACTAATCTGGTCCTGTCTGATTTTCCTTTACAGACCCCTGACGAAGGGTCACGTTTGTTGGTTTGACCCGAAATGCATTGGGTGTATTGAAAAATGGATTATACATTGATTGTATGCATGACATAAGATGGTTATTATGTCTGTTATAAACATCATGGATTATCTCACCAGAAAATTCGTTTCCAAATGAACATAAATCAATTAAATAAACTGAAGTAAATCAATAAGAAAACGTTGTTTTTCGTTGTAAATTTGGCGCCAAGTCTTGAGGCTAGTTCTCTAACCTCCACATTCACTTGTTATACCAGGCACGTTTTTTGACTACGTGCGACGACTGAGGCACCAACCTCTAGAATTATAAAAACGGATAAACTCCACAGAAAGAGAGTGCTTAGGATAACAGTCCTGCTGTTACTACTTTAGTCATACCCTATCCTTCAAGCACCGATTCTTAACAATGCAATTGGATGATATAGCACTCACTACCACCAACAGAGCCTGGCGAAGTGGCCAAGAGGACACGGAGTCAAGTGCAGAAAACAACTTAGTAATCAACATTTCCTCCAAACCATTGACGCACATGCAGCTGAAAGTATTGAATAAAGGTACTACATTTGTCCCCACATATTATCTTCAGATCCAACACAAGAATATCAAGATGTGTTATATCAGATCGTTGATCATGCACTTACCATGAAATGGATCAGCCAAAAAACCCATGCTTTTTTCATCTGAAGTACCCAAGAAGACCGCAACTATACATGTTGCCCAAGATCCATAAGGACCCTGTCAGACCACCTTTCAGACCCATAGTCTCGGCCTGTGGATCAATCTCGGAACCAGTAGGTAAATTCGTGGACGCATTTCTACAACCTCTTGTTCAAAAAAGTATCACGTACATTAAGGATACGACAGACTTCTTAACTATTCTGAACGAAGTGGAACTAAAAGAGGGTGAGATTTACTGGCTATGCACCATCGATGTGGTTTCGTTATACACGTCGATTCCTCATAAAGAAGGCATTGAATCATTAGAGTGGAGTTTGCTACACAGTGAACTTGATGACTATCAGAGAATTCTCCTACTGGAGCTGATGCAGTTTGCGCTGTATCACAGCTACTTTGAATGGAAAGGACAGTTCTACAACCAATCGAATGGTACATCGATGGGCTTTGGGGGGGCCCCCTCATATGCCAATATATTCATGCAAAAATTCGAAAAAGACCACATTCTAGAAAATCCAATATGGATTGAAGGTTTAGTGACATTCAAACGTTTCATTGATGACATTTTTTTAATATGGAGCGGTTCTAGAGAGAACTTGGAAAACAACATCAAGAATCTGAACAGTCACAATGAAAGGATCAAGTTCACACACACCATCTCAAACGAAAGTATATCTTTCTTGGATGTACACATAACACTCAATCAGAATGAGATCACAACTAGAGTGTTTCGGAAATCCACTGATAGAAACGCCTGCCTATCGTTCCAGAGCTTCCACCCCGAAGGTTTAAAAAAACATCTGCCACTATCGCAATACATAAGACTCAAAAGAATCATATCAGTTGAAGAAGAAGTTCCAAACGCGATCAAAGATCAAACGTTCAAGTACAAACAAAGAGGGTACCCAGATGATGTCCTCAAACAAGCCATAATGAAAGTAGACAAACTCAAAAGAACTGACTTGTTGACACCTAAGACCAAACAAATTGAACCAAAAACAGTGTGTGTTTTAAAATACTCTTCGGACTCTGAGAAAATCAAAAAAATCATCAAAAAACATTGGCATTTGATCCAAACAGAACCAGATTTGAAGGGATTATATAGTGAACACATCACTTTCGCCTACCAAAGATCAAAAAACTTGAAGGAACTTTTGAATACTCCGCCTAAGGAGATTAAAACGTGGAAAGGAATGTCCAAGTGTTTTAACTGCACCCATTGCAACAACGTTATGTGTGGAAAAACGCTAATGCATCCTACCAAAGGCTTTCCAATAGAATTACAACATTCAAGCACGTGTGACACTGCCAACTGTGTGTATCTTATAAAATGTCCTTGTGGCAAAATATACATAGGTCAAACTGAGCGCAAGGTCAAGATCCGCATCACGGAACACAAGAGCAACATCAGACTCAATAACCTCAAATCAGCTGTGGCAATACACTGGAAAGAGATGAATCACCAAATTTCTCAATTAAAATTCATGGTGATCGAGGTAATTCAACAGCGCCCCGACATGGATCCAATAAAACAACGACTGAGAGCTGAATACTATTGGATAAAAAGACTGAACTCTGCACACCCATTGGGGTTGAATGACAGGATTGAACATTCTTGGGTTCTATAATTGGACTGATTTTGATGCATTGTCTTTTGCAACATACTGTGCCCCGTATTCAAGTGGTAACGTATATCTTCAATGTTGACTATATTTCTTTCACTTTATGTTTAGTTTCACTCAGCAATGTAACCTTTTACTCTTCATTCTATTGGCATTTCATTAAAACCATACTGCAGTTATTTCGAGTGTTATTGTTAACATAGAACATCACGTAGCTTCGTTTCCGTGATCCGCTTTGTTTTGAAGCCATTCGACTCATTTCACGTGTCCTGCTTGCCGCATCACGATTGGATGCGGCCGCGGGCACGTGACCGAGCTTTCGGCCTATTAGGACTGTTTATCCTTCGCGGTCAATTTCATTCAGAATCCTTCCGAGACGCGCTTCGCGTCCTATTTCACGTAAGTCTTCGAACTCAATGTAACGATGAAATATGCCATGAAGATTGAGTTTAGCAGTTTAATGTGATTGACCATTCTGTTTATATGCTTATTCAGTCCTGATTACCATGAGTTATTGAGTAGATTGTAACACAATCCACAGATCACGTTTAAAGTCGATATGAGACATAGCAATGTGATGTTGACTAACAGAGAATATTGTGTTGTTTTACACGATAGAGAGTGACTAATCTGGTCGTGTCTGATTTTCCTTTACAGACCCCTGACGAAGGGTCACGTTTGTTGCTTTGACCCGAAATGCATTGGGTGTATTGAAAAATGGATTATACATTGATTGTATGCATGACATAAGATGGTTATTATGTCTGTTATAAACATCATGGATTATCTCACCAGAAAATTCGTTTCCAAATGAACACAAATCAATTAAATAAACTGAAGTAAATCAATAAGAAAACGTTGTTTTTCGTTGTAAATTTGGCGCCAAGTCTTGAGGCTAGTTCTCTAACCTCCACATTCACTTGTTATACCAGGCACGTTTTTTGACTACGTGCGACGACTGAGGCACCAACCTCTAGAATTATAAAAACGGATAAACTCCACAGAAACAGAGTGCTTAGGATAACAGTCCTGCTGTTACTACTTTAGTCATACCCTATCCTTCAAGCACCGATTCTTAACAATGCAATTGGATGATATAGCACTCACTACCACCAACAGAGCCGAAACTTTAGTATACTCAACAGAGGCAGCCAAAGATATCTATGGGCTCATACAGGAGACCAGACGCATCACTCCTCAGAAAACGACTGCAGCTCAAATTCTCAGACAGTTTGAATACATGAGCAAGAAAGAAATAAATCAAAGGTTGCACGCGACCACGTTGATACACTATCACAAAAATCAGAGAATACCGAGGGGGCTCAGAATAGCGCTTAAGCCCATGCTTTGCAACAACAACAAAAGATTCCTAGAAAAATGGTATCAAATATTGAATAAATGTTCTCTTGATCTGATCTTGTTAATCGTTGAAGAACTTTCCAAAGCATTAACTGAATTAGAAGAAGAAATCAAAACTTTAAAAGATGAACTCAATAAAATTCCTGATCTGGATAAAACATTGGAAGATGTTAATCAAAAACTTGATCGTTACGCCAAAGAGGTGAATGAAAGGAAAATTAGAAAGTATCGTCGTGATACTTTAGACTACAAATTAGAAGAGGTGTATACATGGGCGGAGATTTATAATCAACGCAAATGGCAAACACAACCTCAAAAGAAACAATCAAAAACGACATCATCACAGGAAAGTGTGGTATCGGACGCAGACATCGCACAGACTAGACCACCCATCGCCAAAACCAGTCAACAAACTGCGACACCTTCTACTAGCCAACCAAGCAACCAACAGACGTCTTTTTTAGACATAAGCCCAGCAGCAAACGAACCACCGATAACCCAACAACAAGAAGGGCAAAAAAGAAAAGAAACAGAGGAAGAAGTGGCCAAGAGGACACGGAGTCAAGTGCAGAAAACAACTTAGTAATCAACATTTCCTCCAAACCATTGACGCACATGCAGCTGAAAGTATTGAATAAAGGTACTACATTTGTCCCCACATATAGGTCCAACACAGGTGAAACGGAAATAGCACTGTTTAAATTTTTCAGGAATCTCAAACTAAGACATCATTTCAAAGACATCAACCCTCAGGTTGTGATTCCCACTTGGGATCAGCAATTTAAACCACCCAGCACATTCTGTGCACCTACCACTCATAAAACCCTAGAAGCGTTCGAGAGATCTGTGATGTCAGATATTCAAAAAATTTCATTCAGTAAACCCAAAAAACACAATTTGAACACCAAAGAATGGAACACTTTGAAAAACTTGTGTAACGACAAAGGATTAACCTTCCAAAGAGCAGATAAAGGCGGCGCACTTATAGTGATGGACACGGAATTTTACAATGAGAGTGTGAATCATCATATTCAAAACAGAGACATTTATTTACCATTATCTTCAGATCCAACACAAGAATATCAAGATGTGTTATATCAGATCGTTGATCATGCACTTACCATGAAATGGATCAGCCAAAAAACCCATGCTTTTTTTCATCTGAAGTACCCAAGAAGACCGCAACTATACATGTTGCCCAAGATCCATAAGGACCCTGTCAGACCACCTTTCAGACCCATAGTCTCGGCCTGTGGATCAATCTCGGAACCAGTAGGTAAATTCGTGGACGCATTTCTACAACCTCTTGTTCAAAAAAGTATCACGTACATTAAGGATACGACAGACTTCTTAACTATTCTGAACGAAGTGGAACTAAAAGAGGGTGAGATTTACTGGCTATGCACCATCGATGTGGTTTCGTTATACACGTCGATTCCTCATAAAGAAGGCATTGAATCATTAGAGTGGAGTTTGCTACACAGTGAACTTGATGACTATCAGAGAATTCTCCTACTGGAGCTGATGCAGTTTGCGCTGTATCACAGCTACTTTGAATGGAAAGGACAGTTCTACAACCAATCGAATGGTACATCGATGGGCTTTGGGGGGGCCCCCTCATATGCCAATATATTCATGCAAAAATTCGAAAAAGACCACATTCTAGAAAATCCAATATGGATTGAAGGTTTAGTGACATTCAAACGTTTCATTGATGACATTTTTTTAATATGGAGCGGTTCTAGAGAGAACTTGGAAAACAACATCAAGAATCTGAACAGTCACAATGAAAGGATCAAGTTCACACACACCATCTCAAACGAAAGTATATCTTTCTTGGATGTACACATAACACTCAATCAGAATGAGATCACAACTAGAGTGTTTCGGAAATCCACTGATAGAAACGCCTGCCTATCGTTCCAGAGCTTCCACCCCGAAGGTTTAAAAAAAATCTGCCACTATCGCAATACATAAGACTTAAAAGAATCATATCAGTTGAAGAAGAAGTTCCAAACGCGATCAAAGATCAAACGTTCAAGTACAAACAAAGAGGGTACCCAGATGATGTCCTCAAACAAGCCATAATGAAAGTAGACAAACTCAAAAGAACTGACTTGTTGACACCTAAGACCAAACAAATTGAACCAAAAACAGTGTGTGTTTTAAAAATACTCTTCGGACTCTGAGAAAATCAAAAAAATCATCAAAAAACATTGGCATTTGATCCAAACAGAACCAGATTTGAAGGGATTATATAGTGAACACATCACTTTCGCCTACCAAAGATCAAAAAACTTGAAGGAACTTTTGAATACTCCGCCTAAGGAGATTAAAACGTGGAAAGGAATGTCCAAGTGTTTTAACTGCACCCATTGCAACAACGTTATGTGTGGAAAAACGCTAATGCATCCTACCAAAGGCTTTCCAATAGAATTACAACATTCAAGCACGTGTGACACTGCCAACTGTGTGTATCTTATAAAATGTCCTTGTGGCAAAATATACATAGGTCAAACTGAGCGCAAGGTCAAGATCCGCATCACGGAACACAAGAGCAACATCAGACTCAATAACCTCAAATCAGCTGTGGCAATACACTGGAAAGAGATGAATCACCAAATTTCTCAATTAAAATTCATGGTGATCGAGGTAATTCAACAGCGCCCCGACATGGATCCAATAAAACAACGACTGAGAGCTGAATACTATTGGATAAAAAGACTGAACTCTGCACACCCATTGGGGTTGAATGACAGGATTGAACATTCTTGGGTTCTATAATTGGACTGATTTTGATGCATTGTCTTTTGCAACATACTGTGCCCCGTATTCAAGTGGTAACGTATATCTTCAATGTTGACTATATTTCTTTCACTTTATGTTTAGTTTCACTCAGCAATGTAACCTTTTACTCTTCATTCTATTGGCATTTCATTTAACCCATACTGCAGTTATTTCGAGTGTTATTGTTAACATAGAACATCACGTAGCTTCGTTTCCGTGATCCGCTTTGTTTTGAAGCCATTCGACTCATTTCACGTGTCCTGCTTGCCGCATCACGATTGGATGCGGCCGCGGGCACGTGACCGAGCTTTCGGCCTATTAGGACTGTTGATCCTTCGCGGTCAATTTCATTCAGAATCCTTCCGAGACGCGCTTCGCGTCCTATTTCACGTAAGTCTTCGAACTCAATGTAACGATGAAATATGCCATGAAGATTGAGTTTAGCAGTTTAATGTGATTGACCATTCTGTTTATATGCTTATTCAGTCCTGATTACCATGAGTTATTGAGTAGATTGTAACACAATCCACAGATCACGTTTAAAGTCGATATGAGACATAGCAATGTGATGTTGACTAACAGAGAATATTGTGTTGTTTTACACGATAGAGAGTGACTAATCTGGTCCTGTCTGATTTTCCTTTACAGACCCCTGACGAAGGGTCACGTTTGTTGGTTTGACCCGAAATGCATTGGGTGTATTGAAAAATGGATTATACATTGATTGTATGCATGACATAAGATGGTTATTATGTCTGTTATAAACATCATGGATTATCTCACCAGAAAATTCGTTTCCAAATGAACATAAATCAATTAAATAAACTGAAGTAAATCAATAAGAAAACGTTGTTTTTCGTTGTAAATTTGGCGCCAAGTCTTGAGGCTAGTTCTCTAACCTCCACATTCACTTGTTATACCAGGCACGTTTTTTGACTACGTGCGACGACTGAGGCACCAACCTCTAGAATTATAAAAACGGATAAACTCCACAGAAACAGAGTGCTTAGGATAACAGTCCTGCTGATGTTGGGTTAGGTAAGACCTGTGGTGTGGTGTTTCCGGATGAACCTGATTCAGTGGTTCTGGATTACGATGAAGATAGTCCCGAAGAAGGAGAGTTGCGGGACGTGGAAAGGGGGGTGCCCTCTCATGTTGTTGAAAGTGTTTTTCAGGCTCCAGTGGTGCAAAAGCAAGTCAAGGAGAGACGAGAACGCGGCCCGTCAGTCAGGGCGCCTCCAAGACGAGATACAGTGGTATCGGCATCACAGGCGGGGCCGGCGAGAGTGGTCTCTTTGTTGCCAGGTGAGCAGCTAGCTACAAAGGCCAAACCAATTATGGTGTCTGTGGGCACAGGTGGGACTGAGGCTGTTGGGGTTGGTGAGGGGCGGTTGTAAAAAGGACGTTATGTGAAAGACACTGCTGTGGGCACTGATGAGGTGCTGGACACTGCAGGTAAAGTTGACAGTAATACTGGTACAGAGGCCTCAGGTGTTTCAAAAGAGCCATTGGCCAGCAAAGAATTGAAAATTAGAAAGTTGCCCTATATGGGAGTCACGAAGCCTTTGGGGGCACATTTAATGTTGAGTACAAAAGAAAGAATTTGGAAGGGTGAATATGTGGAACTCCTTAAGTTACTACACAGAGAAGTACGGTCCAAGGAAGGGTCCAAGGAGGAAGAATTTGAGCTGGCAAAACGACCTAGAGTTCCCTTAACCATTGAAAATTGAACAGCTGCTTTCCTGATATATGCAAGTGTGTATTGTGAGAAATTCCCAGAGCGCAGCGTGTCCCTTTTTAAATACATTAATGTTATACGCAAGGCGCAGCTTACTGGGGGGTGGGTTTGCTTGGTCCCAATATGATGAGGAGTTCAGGGCTAGGATGGCTTGGGATCCTGAGGCCAAGTGGGGGGAACTGGACACTGATTTGTGGCAGCATACTATGGGGTCGGCTTCGGGGGGTAAGACGATTTTTACAGCCAGTGGTCTCCCCATAATATACCGGCCCTTTCAGGGAAAGCCCACCAGGGGAGGGGTGGGAAGTAGCTCAAACGCACAGCCTGCAGTCGGCACGTGCTGGGAATTTAATAAAGGCTTCTGTTCCAGGGAATATTGTAAATTCAGGCATGAGTGCTCAGGTTGTGGTAAGCGACACCCCTTGTCTAGATGCTGGGAGAACAAGCCAGCAGGGGATCATCAGGGGACTCAGTCAGGTGCAGGGGGTTCGGGGACGTCCCAACACTCTGCAGGAGGTAGGGGATTCAGAGGTAATCGGGGTTCTGGGTCCAAGGGCTCATACACCGGTTAAGTTGGAAAAGTTGCGCCTTGCACTTCATGACTATGATAATGCAGCTGGGAAACAAACATTGTTGGATGGTTTTGAATTTGGTTTCAAGTTAGGTTACACAGGCCCTAGACAAAGAAGATGGTCTGCTAATCTAAAATCTGCATCTGAGCATGGCACAGTGGTACAAGACAAGTTGAATAAGGAAGTGCATGAAGGGAGGATGGCTGGCCCTTTTCACGATTGGCCGATCCTGAATTTAATAATATCACCTATTGGAGTGGTCCCGAAGAAAGATCCGGGACAATTCAGGCTTATACAACACTTATCATGGCCGGAAGGGTCGTCGGTCAATGATTTTATTGATCCAGATGCTGTTTCAGTCTCTTATTCCTCAGTTGACGTGGCCATGTCACTTGTGACCGCGGGCGCAGCTGCTGAGATGGCCAAGTGTGATGTAAAGTCTGCTTTCCGGCTACTGCCTGTCCACCCGGAAGACTCGTGTCTTCTGGGGATCCAATTTTCAGGAAAATGGTATGTGGACAAGGCTTTGCCGATGGGTTGCTCCATATCATGTTCTCTTTTTGAGTGCTTCAGTACTTTTCTACAATGGTACTTTACTCATCAGTCTGGTCACTCACTGTTAACGCACTACCTGGATGACTTTTTCTTTGTCGGGTCCCCTGGCTCCGCGGAGTGCCAGTCTGCTCTGGACACTTTCCAAGGGCTCATGGAGGATCTGGGAGTTCCTTTGGCTCCCGAGAAAACTATGGTTCCTGACACAGTCTTGTCCTTTTTGGGGATTGAACTGGATTCTGTGGCAATGCGGGCTCGCTTGCCTGAGGATAAGAAAGTGAAGATGCTGGATTTGCTGGACACTATGTTAGCAAAAAGGAAAGTGTTGGTGAAGGATGTTCAGGTGTTACTAGGCCATCTCAACTTTGCTTGTAGGGTCGTGAGAGCAGGAAGGACTTTTTGTCGTCGATTAGGCAGGGCTCTTGCAGGTCAACATTTGCCTCACCATAGGGTTCGATTGTCTGCTGGAGTCAAGGAGGATTTGAGAATGTGGAAATTTTTTCTCTCTTCCTTTAATGGTGTTCCTTTGCTTAGGGACGTTGACTTTCAATGGGATGTGCAAATGTTTTCGGATGCAGCTGGCAGTGATGGTTTTGGTCTGTATTGGAATGGACGATGGTGTGCGGAACGTTGGCCGGATGAGTGGTTGAATGGTGGCCGCAGCATTACCTTTTTGGAACTTTTTCCTTTGCTGGTGGCTTTGACACTGTGGGGGGAGGTCTTGGCACATAAGAAAGTGCTTTTTCGTGTGGATAACATGGCTGTGGTGGAAATTGTGAATCGACAGTCTGCCAGGGATGAACAGGTCTTGAAGCTCATGAGAGTTTTCGTGCTGGGTTGTTTGAAACACGACATTCACTTTCGTGCTTTGCACATTCCTGGGGTGGACAATGACATTGCGGATGCTCTGTCTCGTTCACAGTGGGGGAGATTCCGTGGACTGGTGAGGGAGGCAGACCAAGCACCGACCCCGATGCCGATTCATCTGTGGCACATAGGCAACGTCGGGTCTTACAACTGGTGGTAGGTTCTTTGTCTACGCGTTCTGCTTATTCTCTGGCCTGGAGGGAATTTCTGGAGTCTGGCGCTTGTAGGCGTGAGGAGGTTTGGCGTCGTTCGGAGGATGTCGTGAATTTCATCCTGGATCTCATGACTAAGGTGACTATCGCCGGTAAATTGGCGGGGATAGCATTTATGGGCAAGTTGTTATGGGGTTATCCTCCGTCGGCAGGGGAGATTGGCAGGAGGATGCTTGAGGGTTGGGCCAGAGAACAAGAGCACACCAGTAGACTCAGGGCTCCTTTATCTTGGCAGATTCTGGCACGTTTGATAACTGTTCTCCCTGAAGTTTGTTCGGATGACTTTGAGTCATGCTTATTTTCCATGTTAATGGCATTCATGTTTTTTGGAGCTTTTAGGGTTTCGGAGTTGTTAGGCTCGAAATGCAAGGGTGGCCTATTTTGGCGGGATGTTTTTTGTTCAGATGAAGGGGTACATGTATGGTTAGCCAGCTCCAAAACTGATCAGACTAAGAAGGGGAAGGGTGTGTGGTTGCAGGCGCGTGCCCCACGGCTTACTTGCCCTTTACTACTAGCGCGGCGCTGGCGCTCTTTGTGTGGGGGTGGTGATGATGTACTCGTTTTTCAGCATATTGATGGCACCCTGGTTACAGCATACCAATTCCACATGGTTTTGCGCAAAGCGTTGGAACACTTGGGTCTGGATGGGAGCCTATATGGGACACATTCATTCCGGATTGGGGCTGCAACTGAAGCCTTTAATAGAGGTTGGACTCAAAGGGATATCATGAGGCTGGGGCGTTGGTCTTCAAACTGCTTTCAGCGCTACGTGAGAAGTCAAGCGGAGGAGGCGCATGCGTCATCTTCCTTCCCATGAGCTCTAACTCTGTTTTCTTTTATATGATCTGTTGCTGGGCCTCGTTCTCCTGTGGTGACAGTCTGAATAGTTGGGCATTCCTTCGTGAAGTGGGCCCGAGTCCAGGCGGCACAGAGTTACTTTGGAGAACTTCTGGGTTTTAACGCTAGTATGTTCAATGTGGTTTGGAAGGGGAAAGGTGGGATGCTCTGGAGAGAGTTAATCCCTTGTCTTAACAACAATATGGTGGGCGGGCTGTGTCCTGATATTCTGGTCATCCATCTGGGGGAAAACGATCTTTGTGCTACCAAAGGTGTAGTGTTACTTCGAGCTATTAAGAAGGATTTGGGCCTTATCAAAGAGCTTTGGGCTGGGTGCCATGTCTATTGGACTGAATTAATACCGCGTAGGATCTGGAGAGGAGCAGTCAACCCCAAGGCGGTTGACAGAGCCAGGAAGAAAGTAAACTCAGAGGTTTCGCGCTGCTGCCGTGGTCTTGGTTTTAGCAGGATTTCCCATAGGGAAATTAAGTTTGAGACTGTGGAATTCTTCAGAGATGATGGTGTTCACCTGTCCAGAGTGGGTATGGACCTATACTTGTTGGAGTTACGTGAGGTGTTGGCGCGTTCGCTAGCTATGCAACGTTAATGTTGGTTCGGTTCTGTTTTTAGTTTACCGGTGGGGGGGGCAGAAAGGGAGGTGGTGTAGTTTCTCTCCCCCTCCTACCTTTCTGGGTGGCGGGTTTTTTGGTTCCCCCGGTGCTGTTTATGGTAGATTGTTTGATGAGTATTGGATTGATTCTTTGATTGACAGGTTCAGGGGAAGTTGGTCATTGTTTGACCGTTCAGGTTTTGGGGGGTATTGGCAGGAGTGAAGGGTCAGGCAGGGTTTATGGTTAAAGAGGGCCTGGCTTTCAATATGTGATTGGGGTTTTGATGAATAAGGGGTTAAATGATGACGTAATGATTGAATTAATGACGTAATGTTTATTGATGATGTTATGTTTATAATGTTGTTGTAATGTTTTAATGCTGTATTGTTGGGTGGGGGAGGGGTCAAAGAATTTTAGGGGAGGGGGTGGGGGCGGGGTTTGTAGTTAATTATTTATTTAGTGAGAGATAGTTTTGTAAGGCGTTGCCAAGGTTTTATATTTGTAATGTGCACCTGTTTCCTAATAAAGCGGCTTTTTTCACACTCAAAACAATTCTGGTCTACGTTTCTCCCACCCCTCGCCCTCCCTCCCAAGGGGGGCTTGGGGGAGGGAGCTGACCGAAGGGAGGTCTCCTCCCCCGGGCTGTTTGGGAGGGTCGCGAGGGGTTGTATCATAGTAGCTGCCAGAATGTCCTGGATTTGGGCTGGCCTAGTAGGACTGGCCAGCCCAATTATAAATTTGCCTGTCCCCGCCCCCTAGCCACCATTTTAGGTTTGGTGACCTGGTGGCTAGGAGGGCTGTTAGCGTTTTTTGTCCCGCCCTCCCTCCCATTTATTATTATTCTTCATACTCCTGGGTTTTTTCTTCTTCTGAATTTTGGTTACGTTAGAATTTTTTCCCTCCTTTATTGATAATTTTAATTGTAAGGCTGTTTTCTTAGATATAGGTGTGCAGGGGTTTTTTTCTTATAATTTGTATTGTCGCTAGGAACAGGTGCTGGCGGGGTTTTTGGTTGCCCCGGTGCTGTTTATGGTAGATTGTTTGATGAGTATTGGATTGATTCTTTGATTGACAGGTTCAGGGGAAGTTGGTCATTGTTTGACCGTTCAGGTTTTGGGGGGTATTGGCAGGAGTGAAGGGTCAGGCAGGGTTTATGGTTAAAGAGGGCCTGGCTTTCAATATGTGATTGGGGTTTTGATGAATAAGGGGTTAAATGATGACGTAATGATTGAATTAATGACGTAATGTTTATTGATGATGTTATGTTTATAATGTTGTTGTAATGTTTTAATGCTGTATTGTTGGGTGGGGGAGGGGTCAAAGAATTTTAGGGGAGGGGGTGGGGGGCGGGGTTTGTAGTTAATTATTTATTTAGTGAGAGATAGTTTTGTAAGGCGTTGCCAAGGTTTTATATTTGTAATGTGCACCTGTTTCCTAATAAAGCGGCCTTTTTCACACTCAAAACAATTCTGGTCTACGTTTCTCCCACCCCTCGCCCTCCCTCCCAAGCTACCAGTATTGGAGAAAGAACCAGTCATTTTTAGACTGTAATTGTTTTCATTAGAGACGGAGTGTATAGTCGAACTCTTAAGGGAAGTGCCGGGGTTCTTGATGTTACACTGCCACCTAAGGGCATAAAGTGGTACTTACGTGCTATTTATGGTATTGAAAAAAAATTATTGGCACAATAAGATCTGTAATGTGAGCAGCAGAGTCAACGCAATCACCCTAGCATAAACTCTAACGTAGGAAAGGTGCTCTCGTTCATGAAGTGGTGTTGTCATCTAATGGGGCTGGGAAGCATATGCTGGTCTCTGAAGGCACAATAGAAGCTTATGTACAAAGTAGGGCAGTAATAATTTTGTGACAAAGCTGCGTTCTATTTCAGTACCTTGCTTTTGTTTCAAACTGCATAGTGGTAAAAGAGAGAGTAGAGCACCAAGACATTTTAGTATAGTAGTTTAGGGTAAACGCCACGGCAAAATGGATGTAAATGCACTTGATCTCTCTGCTGTGTCCACACCCCCTCATTTCCTAAACCAGCCAGGGAATCCAAGCGTAGAATGGGATGAGTGGGTTGAAATGTTTGACAATTATCTAGAGGCCTTAGATGCCCAGGATTACACTAGTAGTAGAAAGAAAGCAATCTTGCTTACTAATCTTGGGAAAGAAGGCCAAAACATCTTTAAATATTTGCCTGTAGCCAACGATGAGAGAGGCCAGCCTATTGCAGATGTCTATGAGGAGGTGCGAAAAAGGTTAGAACTGAGGTTTGCGAAAGAAATAAACATAGCGATGAGGAGATATAAGTTTTATACCCAGCCACAGAGAGCAGGCGAGTCTATAGATGAGTTTGTCACTAGACTTCGGGAACTTTCACTAAAGTGCAGATTTGGACCCATGACTGAAGAAATGATTAGAGACCAACTCGTTGTTCAGTGTAGGAGCAGAAAGATTCAGGAACGGTTATGGGCTGCCAAGGACCCATCTCTCAAGGACGCTATTGATATTGCCAAAATAATTGAGGAGTCTGATTCATGCATGAAAGAAATGGATCGTAGAGATGTTAAGGTCAATTTGTCAGGTGAAAGTGAAACTTCTGTGGTGCAGGGTTGTGAAGGGGAAGTGGCTGCTTCAACAAGGTTTAGAGGCATGAGAAACGCCCCTGTGGAAAGGAAATTACCCAATAGGGCTGGTAACAAAACTTGTGGAAAGTGTGGGAGCGCTTACCATGCGTCCGACTCAAGACAATGTTGGGCTATTTGGAAAGAGTGTTTAAAGTGTGGCCGTAAAGGTCATTTTGCAAGGGCAAAGTAGCGATGTTATCCGAGGAACCTACCATTCCTTACAGACCAGACAGAATCTTGTGTGTAGAACCATCATCATATGATGGAAGTGAGAGTGATGAGGTCCTTTTCACTGAGTCTCATGACTCAGATGTAAGGAGGAAACACATGCCCAAAGCAGGATTTATCATTGGTGGAAAGAGCGTTGAGCTTATGGTTGATTCAGGATCACTGTATACTATTGTTCCTAAAAGAATTTTCAAGCAGGAGTGGCCCAACACGAAGCTGATGCCCAAAGACATAAATCCTGGTGGGTATCAGGGTGAACAAATAGACATTTTAGGGTACATGACAACTAACATTGTGTTTAAAGAGAGATCTGTGAAGGGGAAGGTGTATGTGGCGGAGTCTGGACCCCCCATATTAGGATGGTATCATCAATTTGATCTCCACATCAAAATTGACCCACGTGCAATTGAGCAGGTTATGGTAGTGGATGACCTCTCAATAGGAGACATCTTGGAAGGCGGTAAAGGTGTATTCAGAGAACAACTAGGCAACCTTGAAGGTTATGTACACAAAATTAAGCTTAAACCCAATGCTGTCCCTGTACAACACAAACTGAGAAAGGTCCCCATTGCGGTGAGGGAAGAGGTGAAGGTGATGTTGGATGAGATGCTGTCCAGTGGAGTCATAGAGCCTATTGAATGTTCTTCATGGATTTCTCCGGTCGTGATTTCACAGAAAGCTGATGGTAGTCTACGCTTCTGTGTGGACCTCAGAAGCTTGAACCAGAATGTGATCCCTGACATGTTTCCCCTGCCAAACATAAACGAAATGATGGTTTTACTTAACCCGTTGCATGCTGATGACGGAACCGCTCCGTCATCAGCTGCGTGTGCGCTGTGCTGATGACGGAGCGGTTCCGTCATGGCCCGCTCGCCGCTCATGCGCGGCGCTAAATCCGCGCCTGCGCTGAGCGTTCTATTGAGCGGGGCGGGCCATGACGGAACCGCTCCGTCACCAGCACAGCGCAACCGACGCTGGTGACGGAGCGGTTCCGTCACCAGCATGTGCCCGCCGCATTTCTGCCCCGCCCCCTTAGCAGTGCGGCGGAATAGCCGCCGCAGTGAAGGGGTTAAAGGGGCGAAGTACTTTTCTAAGCTTGATCTTCGTCATGCCTACCACCAAATACGTTTACACGCATCTTCCAAACACTTGACAGCTTTCATCACCAACGAAGGCATATTTCAATTCACGAGGATGCCCTTCAGATTATGTTCAGCTGCAAGTGTATTCCAACGGATGGTCACAGAGGTTTTCAAAGGTGTAAAAAATGTAATCTATTTTCAGGATGACATTTTAGTGTTTGGTGAGAGTGTGAGTGACGATAATGCTGCCTTAAAGAATGCTCTTGCGAGAATTCTTGAATCTGGTTTGACCTTGCGCAGGGAGAAATGCTAATTTTTAGCAACAGAGGTGGAGAATCTAGGGCATTCTATCTCATCTGAGGGTGTGAAACCAAAGAGAGATCTTTTGGCTTCAATAAAGTTGGCTCCTGTTCCTATAAATAAGGACCAGGTACGCTCATTTATTGGGCTTATCGAGTACTACTCGAAGTTCGTGAAGAACTTTGCAAGCAAAACAGAACCACTAAAAGTGCTCTTGAGGAAAGGTGCCAAATTCAGTTGGGGGAATGAACAAGAGAAATGTTTTAATGAAATTAAATTCGAGATTTGCAATGCTGGTATTCTAGTTCCGTTTGCTGTAGAGGAGAAGACCATCATCACAGTTGATGCTAGTGACACCGGCTTAGGAACTGTGTTGTCACAAAGTGACGGAAATAGCGAAAAAACAGTAGCGTTTGCATCTCGCACTTTGACTATTACTGAACGATGCTATTCCGTAATAGAAAAAGAGACTTTGGCAGCTGCTTGGGGTGTAGAGTATTTCAGGATGTATGTGTGGGGGCAAAGGTTTAAACTTCGTACGGACCACAAGCCCTTATTGAAGATACTCTCTCCAGGTGGAACAGGAAAAGGGTCAGCCAGGCTAGCCAGGTTAGCCTCAAGACTACAGGAGTACAACTTTGACCTGGAGTTCATTTCGGGCTGGCGCAACGTTCAGGCTGATTGCATGTCACGTTTGTCCTTGAAATGGGAGGATGTGGACAAAACAGGAGTGGTTATGAAGGAGTGCGAAGGAGCTATCTCGTGTGTGAATGAGGTAGTTCTGTGGAGTTGTGGCGCGGTCAGCAAGGAAGAGTGGGCAGAGGCCATGTTGCATGATGAGGTTTTGAATAATGTCAAGAATCTTATTTCTAAAGGCAGGCGCAGGGAAAGTACCTTGCCTATCAGTGTCCGGTCTTATAACGCAGTCATTGATGAGCTATCTATTGTCGGTGATCAGATCATCATGCGTGAAGATAAGTTAATTCCCCCTGTTGAGGTGCGGAAAAAACTGTTTGACTTGACTCATGAAGGGCATCTAGGCCAAACCATAACAAGGAAAAGGCTGAGAAACGAGTTCTGGTGGCCAGGAATGGATGGTGATGTTATTAGGTGGGTGGAGAGGTGCAGTGATTGCTGTGAATCTGAAAAACGGCTCAGAGTGGGATCCCAATCCACCCCTAGTTCCATCCAGGATACGGGTGTGGTGTGGCATAGTATATGCCTTGACTTTATTGGACCTAAGCCCGGTGTCAACCCCAGCAAGAGATTTGGTCTAGTAGTTATGGATGTGAATACTCGATGGCTCATTGCTTATCTCCTTCCAGAAATAACTACCCGCATTACTATCAAAGTTTTGCGCACGATTTTTAAGGAGGAAGGCTATCCCGCGATCCTTATCACGGACAATGGGACTCAATTATCCTCAAATGAGATGAGGGGATTCCTGAGTGAATGTGGAATAAAACATGTGTTCACCACTCTGTACAACCCACAATCCAACGGGATTGTAGAGAGAGCCAATCGAATGATCAAGGGCGCGATAAGTCTGGCACTCGCAAAAAATCTTGACATTGAAAAAACTCTTAACGAGTTAGTGTGGGCTTATCGCACAACGGAAAATTCCACCACCGGTTTGCTGCCTTTCGTAGCCATGCGGGGCAGAAAACCAACCTCCAAACTGGTGCCTCCGTGGATCCGGGAGATGGTGGAAGGAAAGAATGGCAGTGAGTGTGATGTGAGAATTCCTGCGCATGGTTCCAGGAAGGTTCAAGGAATGGGGAAAAACTGTCCTAACATTCTGGTTGGTGATTGTGTCAAAGTCAGGTCTGGGCGTTGGGTCAGAGGCATGCGTAAATTTCAAGGACCATTCAAGGTGAAAGAAGTGCATCCCTTCTATGTGGTATTGGAGAATGGAGATAAATGGAACTTGCGCAGGGTGGCAAAGTACAGCTCTGGAGACCACTCTCCTGAAATCTTTAATAGAAATGCTATCACCAAGGATACTTGCTCAGGGTACATGTTAGCTCAGGATCGCCAATTGCTTGACGGTGCCTGCACAGGTACAGAGACGAGGGCACCAGGCCCTGGAGGGGACAACTCGGGCATGGATCAAAGGGCAACCAACTCAAGTGATGCATTTCAGAACCTTCATGGGGCTCAAGCCCATCAGAGACCCTTACGGATCAGGAGGCTTCCTCCACATTTGAATGATTTTCTTGTTGGCTGAATTGTTGTTTATCTCCCTGTCCCCTCCTCCCAATAATTCTGTACTTTCATTGTTTATCACTCAACTCCCTACCTGTGAGTAGAGGAAAGGGGGGTATGTTGTGACTTCACTGTGGTCGCACCCCCGCGCCACAGTGGAATGTCCCATGTCCGAACGTTCTAATGTGAGCGCCGCCGGTTCTCCGTCAGTGAGGCTTCGCTGGCGGAAGTGAACGGGCGCGCTGGTGTTGTGCTATGGCAATAAAACTTACCTGAACCTCCAAGGTGCCTCCGGTTATTATTATTAATGGCTACAACACACACACAGAATTGCAAGATCTTACTGAAGAGTAAGAATAACCCGGTGCACTCTTGGACACAATGTGTGTTCTGTATCTGTACGCATAAAGTTTTTATAGAAAAGTCGTGGTTTGAATGGTTTCCAAAAGTTTTATTCAACCATGTGTCATTATTCCATCATATTAATTCCATATGGTGAAATTGTAAAAGCTTATCCATCATTGGTTATCCATCATGCATGAAATTACATCCATAGTGTAATATAATCCCCGATGCATTTCGCGCTATTGAGCGCTTCTTCAGGGGGTCTGAAAATTAAATGGGAAGGCATTTGTATCATACTGCATTACAGGAGCAAGATTAACATTCACAGGAAACAATATACTAAAAGTACTTAGCATACTATGTAGTACGTGCAAGCTAATATAGTAAACAATGCAGGTAAATCATAACTGGAGAGAAAATAGTATAGCGGTCTCGCAAATGAAACAAGACTAAGATCCTGGTTATAGAACAAAAGAGCCCGCAGGCATCCCACGTAACCACCCATTGGTGCAAGTGCCTCAAAGTGACAAACATTAGTATTGAGCAACGTACAACGTAAATAGTAGAACAGCCTAAGTATTGGGAAGAACAAATGTTCGAAACACGGTTGCCATATGTTAAAAAACCCTGAGGGTTTAAGGAACCCGAGTGCTCCGACGGTGCACGCTAACCCAGATTGTTAGGATGGTGACTAAAGGTACATAACACCGTGAGAATCAGATCTACACTGTATTGTATTCCTACCCGTAATTGAAGGTGTTCTAGGTCCAATCTTAGACGATGTAACAGAGAGAATCGGGCCCCGTGTAACAGCGAACCCGGAAGACGCCGCGCATGCGCGTTGTGTGTTCATAAGTAACAAAGGGTGGATAAAAATAGAAAAAAGACTCGCCGAGTGTGAATTGCGAGCGTGGAAACAAAGTTAATTTAAACAATCAACGATAAGAGTACCAAGAGAACCCTCGATAATATTGATGCTGTTTAGTAACTAATGGGAAAGTACCAAAAGTGTAGGTAGCGGTACCCAAATAAAATACTTACAAAAAATATATATATATGAGTGTGTCTGTGATAAAGAATAGGAATGGGAGTGCCACATATTTTACTAAGACACAGGAAGTAGGTGGAAATGAATGCCCAAGAAGCTTTTCTATAGGGTTAACCAAGAAGAAATCATAATAGTAGAATAAATAAAAAGAGTGAAAAAGGTCATCACAGCTGCTGGAGAGATCATAAAGTCATATGTGTTAATGAGTACATATATTTACAAGTGACCGCTGAATTCAAGTCTATCATTTAGTCCTTTAGGCTGTGTAGCCTGTAAACGGTATATCCAAGCAAGTTCACGTTGTAACAGGATCTTATTGTTATCTTTGTGAGGCTTTTTCTCCACTGTTTCCAAGATCAAAAATCTAATTTGGCTGGGGTTGTGCGACTGTTGAGTGTAATGAGCCGCTATATTAGATTTTAGGTTCTTTGTGCGAATGTTGCTTCTGTGCTCATTGAGTCTGATTTTAATCTTTCGTTCAGTTTTGCCCACATATGGGAGGCCGCATGGGCATTTAATCATGTAAATAACGTTACTTGAGTCACATGTAGCATTGACTGCCAGATTAATAGGTGTTCCTTGGGTAGGGTGGGTTAGTGTAGATCCAGGTATTATACTGTTGCAATGACTGCAATTGTAACATGGAATTGTTCCTTTGAACCTGGTGTTCATGATCATGGTTGGTTGTTTCAAAAAAGATTGTATAGTCTTGGTCCGATGGTATGCAAAAATGGGGTGCCTCTCAAAAATGTGATTAAAATCGACTTCAGTTTGTAGTAATACCCAGTGTTTGCGAATCACATTTTTAATTTGTCTTGAATGAGTAGAATATTTAGAGACAAAAACAGGTCTACTTGTTTGTTGCGAATCTTTACATGCAGGTTTCAGGAGTTCCACACGATTCTTCATTTTGGCTCTATTTTCAGCCATGAGTGTGATAGGTTCTGGGTAACCTCGTTGGTGAAACTTGTTGAGGATATTGGAACTGTTCTCTAGATACAGGTGTTCCGTTGATGCAATGCGTTTTGCTCTGAGTAACTGTGAGTATGGTAGGTGGTGTTTCAGACTGGGTTGGTGAAAGCTTTTGTAATGTAAATAGTTATTACGATCTGTGGCTTTGGAAAAAATTGAAGTTATGAATTGATTCTCATGTATTTGAATTTGTACATCCAAGAATGAAATTTCAGTCATGCTCAGCGTGTGGGTGAATTGTATCCGTTCATTCACTTGGTTGAGATCCCTTATGGCCGAGACCAATTGCATCTCATTTCCTCGCCAAACAAGGAAAATGTCGTCTATGTACCGAAAATATGCACATAGAAAAGGTTGCCATGAAGCATTTTGGAGGATGTGTTGTTTTTCAAAGGTATACATGAAAAGATTGGCATATGCTGGAGCAGCACAGTTGCCCATGGCTACTCCAGACAGTTGGAGGTAGTATTGACCTTCGTTAGTTTGAAAGTAACTGTGGTGTAGAATAAATTGCATTAATTCCATTATGAAGACCTGCAGTTCCACAGGTTTTTGTGTTTGTACTAAAGCATTTTCCAAAGCTTCCAACCCCAAATTGTGGGGGATTGAGGTATATAAGGCGTTGACGTCAATAGTACATAAAATGATAGGTTGGTTGGCAGGGATCAAAATATTTTGCAATTTGTTTAGAAAATCGGTAGTGTCTTGTATATACGTGGTCATACCCTTTACACTGGCTTGTAGGTGTTTATCAATGTAAGCTCCTGTAGGTGCATGAATAGAATTGGTGGTGCTGACAATAGGTCTAAATGGCTGTCGTGTCAAATTCTTATGGATCTTAGGTACTAGGTATATGTATGGTACCTGTGGGTAGTCCTTAATAAGAAATTTTTTGTCTCTTTCATTAATGGCATTCATTGATATGGCTGTGTTTATGATCTTGGTGAGTGTTTCTTTGAAGACCATAGTAGGATCCGAGTTCATGCGCATGTATAGGTCCGGATTTTGTAGATGTTCTTGAAGACATTCTTGGTAGTATATTGAATCCAAAACTACAATCGCACCACCTTTATCCACTTTACATATCGTGATTGTTTGATTGTTAGATAGTTGGCGTAAAGCTTGTCTTTCTTGATTAGTAAGGTTACATTGGTTGTTTTTTCTGGTATTGAAAAGCGTGTGTAGATCTTGTTGCACTGCTTTTTCAAAAACATCAAGAACTTTATGGCTCATTGGGGCCAAAAAAGTGCTATGGGGTCTCAAGCCCATGAGTGTATCCTTGTCTTCTGTGTTTTGAGGTACACAGACATTGTCAAAAAAATGTCTCAAACGCAAGGTTCTCATAAATTTGTAAAATGATATTGCAGTGTCTAATTCATTTGTTTGATAGGTGAGGACAAAATTCATGCCCTTTTGTAGCACTTGTACTTGTATCTGCGTTAAGGGACTTTGTGAGATATTTACCACTAAATTCTGTGACTTCTGGTCGACTTGGCTGGTGGAAGCAAACTGTCCTCTTCTGCACCTCCTCGATCGTCTAGTGGGTCTGGGCCTACTTTAAAAAAAGGCTCCACTGTTGTAGGTGTTGGTGAAGTATTCCTTGGACCGGTATTAGTTTTGGAGGTTGATGCTTGTTCAGATGGTCTATTATCTGATGTGACAGGTTGTTGTCTTGGTCTGCCTCGTGGGGGCAATTTGTGAGTGGAATCGTCTGACGATGTAGTATCACCATCTGTTGATCGATTGGGTTGGTTTCGGTTTTGTCTTCTGGCCGCATTTATTTCGGCCCAGTTATATACCTCGCCCAGCTTGTAATCAACAGTATCACGCTTGAATTTCCTTAGTTTCCTTTCATTGATTTCCTTGACGTATTTATCTAGTTGGATGTTGATGTCTTCTAGAGATGTTTTTAATTCTTCCGGTGTCATTTTTTGGCTAAGTTCTTGTTTAAGTTGTTTAACCTCATTTTCAAGTTCTTCTAAGAGTTTGGATAACTCTTCCACTATAAGCAGGATAAGGTCGAGTGAACACTTATTAAGTATTCCATACCATTTTTCTGTAAAACGTGGATTGTTTTTGCACAGAGTTGATTTAAGGGGGATTCGCAAACCCCTGGGGATTCGTTGGAGACGGTGGTATCTGATGAGTTTCGAGGCATGGAGCCTCTGGTTGATCTCTCGTTTGGCTGTGTAGAGTAGTTGACGGATATTCGCTTGCGTTGAACTGGTACTTGACGCAATGTATTCTGGCTCCTGTATCAGAGAATATATCCTGTCGGTATCATTCGTGGTGAATTCAAAGGTGTTTGCCTTATTATTAGTCAAATTAGCAATGTCGGCGAAAGACATAATTGTGGGTGCACAAGCGGCTTGATCCAGAGGTAAGTGTCAGCAAAAGAAATAGTAGCCGTTGCACTCCTTGTTGCACTTAACGTATAGAATGGTAGATCAATAGTAAGAATTTTATAGGTGCGTCGGGTGTTCACCTCCTGGGTCATGGGGTGCTTTAGTACAAAGAATTGCAAGATCTTACTGAAGAGTAAGAATAACCCGGTGCACTCTTGGACACAATGTGTGTTCTGTATCTGTACACATAAAGTTTTTATGGAAAAGTCGTGGTTTGAATGGTTTCCAAAAGTTTTATTCAACCATGTGTCATTATTCCATCATATTAATTCCATATGGTGAAATTGTAAAAGCTTATCCATCATTGGTTATCCATCATGCATGAAATTACATCCATAGTGTAATATAATCCCCGATGCATTTCGCGCTATTGAGCGCTTCTTCAGGGGGTCTGAAAATTAAATGGGAAGGCATTTGTATCATACTGCATTACAGGAGCAAGATTAACATTCACAGGAAACAATATACTAAAAGTACTTAGCATACTATGTAGTACGTGCAAGCTAATATAGTAAACAATGCAGGTAAATCATAACTGGAGAGAAAATAGTATAGCGGTCTCGCAAATGAAACAAGACTAAGATCCTGGTTATAGAACAAAAGAGCCCGCAGGCATCCCACGTAACCACCCATTGGTGCAAGTGCCTCAAAGTGACAAACATTAGTATTGAGCAACGTACAACGTAAATAGTAGAACAGCCTAAGTATTGGGAAGAACAAATGTTCGAAACACGGTTGCCATATGTTAAAAAGCCCTGAGGGTTTAAGGAACCCGAGTGCTCCGACGGTGCACGCTAACCCAGATTGTTAGGATGGTGACTAAAGGTACATAACACCGTGAGAATCAGATCTACACTGTATTGTATTCCTACCCGTAATTGAAGGTGTTCTAGGTCCAATCTTAGACGATGTAACAGAGAGAATCGGGCCCCGTGTAACAGCGAACCCGGAAGACGCCGCGCATGCGCGTTGTGTGTTCATAAGTAACAAAGGGTGGATAAAAATAGAAAAAAGACTCGCCGAGTGTGAATTGCGAGCGTGGAAACAAAGTTAATTTAAACAATCAACGATAAGAGTACCAAGAGAACCCTCGATAATATTGATGCTGTTTAGTAACTAATGGGAAAGTACCAAAAGTGTAGGTAGCGGTACCCAAATAAAATACTTACAAAAAATATATATATATGAGTGTGTCTGTGATAAAGAATAGGAATGGGAGTGCCACATATTTTACTAAGACACAGGAAGTAGGTGGAAATGAATGCCCAAGAAGCTTTTCTATAGGGTTAACCAAGAAGAAATCATAATAGTAGAATAAATAAAAAGAGTGAAAAAGGTCATCACAGCTGCTGGAGAGATCATAAAGTCATATGTGTTAATGAGTACATATATTTACAAGTGACCGCTGAATTCAAGTCTATCATTTAGTCCTTTAGGCTGTGTAGCCTGTAAACGGTATATCCAAGCAAGTTCACGTTGTAACAGGATCTTATTGTTATCTTTGTGAGGCTTTTTCTCCACTGTTTCCAAGATCAAAAATCTAATTTGGCTGGGGTTGTGCGACTGTTGAGTGTAATGAGCCGCTATATTAGATTTTAGGTTCTTTGTGCGAATGTTGCTTCTGTGCTCATTGAGTCTGATTTTAATCTTTCGTTCAGTTTTGCCCACATATGGGAGGCCGCATGGGCATTTAATCATGTAAATAACGTTACTTGAGTCACATGTAGCATTGACTGCCAGATTAATAGGTGTTCCTTGGGTAGGGTGGGTTAGTGTAGATCCAGGTATTATACTGTTGCAATGACTGCAATTGTAACATGGAATTGTTCCTTTGAACCTGGTGTTCATGATCATGGTTGGTTGTTTCAAAAAAGATTGTATAGTCTTGGTCCGTTGGTATGCAAAAATGGGGTGCCTCTCAAAAATGTGATTAAAATCGACTTCAGTTTGTAGTAATACCCAGTGTTTGCGAATCACATTTTTAATTTGTCTTGAATGAGTAGAATATTTAGAGACAAAAACAGGTCTACTTGTTTGTTGCGAATCTTTACATGCAGGTTTCAGGAGTTCCACACGATTCTTCATTTTGGCTCTATTTTCAGCCATGAGTGTGATAGGTTCTGGGTAACCTCGTTGGTGAAACTTGTTGAGGATATTGGAACTGTTCTCTAGATACAGGTGTTCCGTTGATGCAATGCGTTTTGCTCTGAGTAACTGTGAGTATGGTAGGTGGTGTTTCAGACTGGGTTGGTGAAAGCTTTTGTAATGTAAATAGTTATTACGATCTGTGGCTTTGGAAAAAATTGAAGTTATGAATTGATTCTCATGTATTTGAATTTGTACATCCAAGAATGAAATTTCAGTCATGCTCAGCGTGTGGGTGAATTGTATCCGTTCATTCACTTGGTTGAGATCCCTTATGGCCGAGACCAATTGCATCTCATTTCCTCGCCAAACAAGGAAAATGTCGTCTATGTACTGAAAATATGCACATAGAAAAGGTTGCCATGAAGCATTTTGGAGGATGTGTTGTTTTTCAAAGGTATACATGAAAAGATTGGCATATGCTGGAGCAGCACAGTTGCCCATGGCTACTCCAGACAGTTGGAGGTAGTATTGACCTTCGTTAGTTTGAAAGTAACTGTGGTGTAGAATAAATTGCATTAATTCCATTATGAAGACCTGCAGTTCCAGAGGTTTTTCTGTTTGTACTAAAGCATTTTCCAAAGCTTCCAACCCCAAATTGTGGGGGATTGAGGTATATAAGGCGTTGACGTCAATAGTACATAAAATGATAGGTTGGTTGGCAGGGATCAAAATATTTTGCAATTTGTTTAGAAAATCGGTAGTGTCTTGTATATACGTGGTCATACCCTTTACACTGGCTTGTAGGTGTTTATCAATGTAAGCTCCTGTAGGTGCATGAATAGAATTGGTGGTGCTGACAATAGGTCTAAATGGCGGTCGTGTCAAATTCTTATGGATCTAAGGTACTAGGTATATGTATGGTACCTGTGGGTAGTCCTTAATAAGAAATTTGTTGTCTCTTTCATTAATGGCATTCATTGATATGGCTGTGTTTATGATCTTAGTGAGTGTTTCTTTGAAGACCATAGTAGGATCCGAGTTCATGCGCATGTATAGGTCCGGATTTTGTAGATGTTCTTGAAGACATTCTTGGTAGTATATTGAATCCAAAACTACAATCGCACCACCTTTATCCGCTTTACATATCGTGATTGTTTGATTGTTAGATAGTTGGCGTAAAGCTTGTCTTTCTTGATTAGTAAGGTTACATTGGTTGTTTTTTCTGGTATTGAAAAGCTTGTGTAGATCTTGTTGCACTGCTTTTTCAAAAACATCAAGAACTTTATGGCTCGGAGGAGGAGCCAAGCCGGCATCGAAGATGGCCGCCCAGTCCCCCGGCTCCGTGTACCATCTCCTCCCGGAGGTGCCTTCGGCCTGATATCCTGTGCTACAAGGGGCAGGCACGGGCGCAGGAGCGGTTCCGGTACTCGATGGAGCGTCCCCGGGGTTTCTACCACCTCTACACGGGGAGATACGGACGGCGGCGTCTGCGGCCTGAGGCGGCTTCAAGACCGGGACCTCGGCTACCTGCGGGGCCGGCCACTAATTCAACAACAACGGCCACCAGTCACAGTGAGGGTCCGGTCGGCTCCGGATTGCTTCAGACCGGCCGATTTTCGGCTCGCTCACTTCTCTGCTTGGGGGCATGAGTTTAAGATTGCCCCCTTGTGATTCTACTGGGTCGTTTGTCCCCCATTTTTGGGAATTTCTTGCTTGCCGCTGAGGACCGTGGGCTTTCCTGTCCCGCTATTTGCGGGAGAATCCCGAATTAGAGCCCGACCGCGATTGCTACTGCGGCCCCCCCCGGCAGTTGTGTATTGGCCATGTCTTCACTGTTTGGGTGCCCGGCTTGTGCTACCATGATGTTTGATGCCCTGCTGCACATGCCCCGGCCCCGGACTATGTTGGTGCTCCCTCGGAACGTAGAGAGGAGGGCATAGTGCTGTCTCCATGCTGCTGAGTCCTGATCTGTTTTTCATCCTATGGCGGACGGGAGCTTTAACACGGAGGACGTGGAGTGGAACTGGGTCCTGGTGATCTCCTGGCTGCTCTGGCTGATCTACACTATACCTTGTGGCAGGAGGCCCGTCCACTGTGAGATGCGCTGGGTGGTATTGATTTTGTGATGGAACTATGGAGCCCGTGTGGTTTGTGGGCGCACGGTAGTGTGTTTCACTTCGTACCCGGACGTGACAATATGGCGCCTTCACTGTTATCCTGAACTTCTGGACGCGGGCTCTCGAGAGATCCCCAGTTTGTGACATTCGTGGTCTAGAACTATCCGTGGGCTCCTGCTTGGAACTGAGCGCTGGAACTCTTTCCACACCACGTCGTTGGTGTCTTCGATTCTGCTCCAATCACGTTTTCATCCTGTGACACTCCTTCCCTGTTCTGCTTTGTGGCTTACGGTGTGGCAGTCATGTTGTTGCGATAATTGGGTCATCGTGGTATGTGCGGGACGGGGCAAGGATAGACGATGTTTCCTCCGTTTTGATGCTTCCTGCTTGCGGATTCCTGTGGGATGTGTGACATTTTGTCTTATATTGTTGCCACGGTGGGCTGCTCCTGTGCCTAGTGCATTGTCCTCTTATATTGTTGTGGGCGAAGGTGTTTTACGTTCTGTTCCTATATTATATTTGCAGAGGGGGAGGCCGGGGGACTGTTAGAGGGCTCCCCTCCCGCTTTTTCTTTCTTTCTTTTCTTCCCTCGCTTGGGTTCTTTTAGTCTGGATGGGTGGTTGTTTCTTTTCTCTTTCTTCTAAATCTCGGGTTCATACAGCGGGCGACAGGCACACTGCTGAGGGGGAGGCCGTAGCCGGAGGCAGGGGTGCAGGGTGGTGGGTATTCTCTGTTTTTTCTTTTTCCTTTTTCAGTTACTAGGGCCTCTTTCTCTCTCTTGCTTTGCTTGGGTTTCTTTTTCTGCTCTTCTTTTCTTCTTTTCGGGATTCCGAGTAGTAGGTAGTTTATCGGATGTTTTTATGTTTCAGGCCAGTATGGGGGAGGTTATCATCGTGTCTCTTTTTTGGTTCAGCGGGCGTGTGCTGCATTGGAGGGCGTGATGTGCTGTTTGTTGCCTATCCTGTTTAGTGCGCGTTAGTGTCTGCGCCCTGCCTGCAGCGGTCCCAAATGTGTATATCCTGAATTGCGATGTTCCCTCTCTCTGGTGCTGCTAGATTGTCGGATCCTGCTCTATCTCTGAACCCTTTAAAAAATTGAAAACGTAACCTCTTTTATCCTGGTGCCGTTATGGTACAACAGTATCCGGGGTGTTGATGTGGACTTTGGGAGGCGGGTGGTATGTGTATTGACTTTTTGACTTGCATTGCCCGTCTCTGTCATATTGACAGGATGTGGTTTTTGTTAACATGTAATTGTGTCCACCTTATTTACAATAAAGGTTTTTTCAAAAAAAAAAAAAGAACTTTATGGCTCATTGGGGCCAAAAAAGTGCTATGGGGTCTCAAGCCCATGAGTGTATCCTTGTCTTCTGTGTTTTGAGGTACACAGACATTGTCAAAAAAATTGCTCAAACGCAAGGTTCTCATAAATTTGTAAAATTATATTGCAGTGTCTAATTCATTTGTTTGATAGGTGAGGACAAAATTCATGCCCTTTTGTAGCACTTGTACTTGTATCTGCGTTAAGGGACTTTGTGAGATATTTACCACTAAATTCTGTGACTTCTGGTCGACTTGGCTGGTGGAAGCAAACTGTCCTCTTCTGCACCTCCTCGATCGTCTAGTGGGTCTGGGCCTACTTCTAAAAAAGGCTCCACTGTTGTAGGTGTTGGTAAAGTATTCCTTGGACCGGTATTAGTTTTGGAGGTTGATGCTTGTTCAGATGGTCTATTATCTGATGTGACAGGTTGTTGTCTTGGTCTGCCTCGTGGGGGCAATTTGTGAGTGGAATCTTCTGACGATGTAGTATCACCATCTGTTGATCGATTGGGTTGGTTTCGGTTTTGTCTTCTGGCCGCATATATTTTGGCCCAGTTATATACCTCGCCCAGCTTGTAATCAACAGTATCACGCTTGAATTTCCTTAGTTTCCTTTCATTGATTTCCTTGACGTATTTATCTAGTTGGATGTTGATGTCTTCTAGAGATGTTTTTAATTCTTCCGGTGTCATTTTTTGGCTAAGTTCTTGTTTAAGTTGTTTAACCTCATTTTCAAGTTCTTCTAAGAGTTTGGATAACTCTTCCACTATAAGCAGGATAAGGTCGAGTGAACACTTATTAAGTATTCCATACCATTTTTCTGTAAAACGTGGATTGTTTTTGCACAGAGTTGATTTAAGGGGGATTCGCAAACCCCTGGGGATTCGTTGGAGACGGTGGTATCTGATGAGTGTCGAGGCATGGAGCCTCTGGTTGATCTCTCGTTTGGCTGTGCAGAGTAGTTGACGGATATTCGCTTGCGTTGAACTGGTACTTGACGCAATGTATTCTGGCTCCTGTATCAGAGAATATATCCTGTCGGTATCATTCGTGGTGAATTCAAAGGTGTTTGCCTTATTATTAGTCAAATTAGCAATGTCGGCGAAAGACATAATTGTGGGTGCACAAGCGGCTTGATCCAGAGGTAAGTGTCAGCAAAAGAAATAGTAGCCGTTGCACTCCTTGTTGCACTTAACGTATAGAATGGTAGATCAATAGTAAGAATTTTATAGGTGCGTCGGGTGTTCACCTCCTGGGTCATGGGGTGCTTTAGTACAAAGAATTGCAAGATCTTACTGAAGAGTAAGAATAACCCGGTGCACTCTTGGACACAATGTGTGTTCTGTATCTGTACACATAAAGTTTTTATAGAAAAGTCGTGGTTTGAATGGTTTCCAAAAGTTTTATTCAACCATGTGTCATTATTCCATCATATTAATTCCATATGGTGAAATTGTAAAAGCTTATCCATCATTGGTTATCCATCATGCATGAAATTACATCCATAGTGTAATATAATCCCCGATGCATTTCGCGCTATTCAGCGCTTCTTCAGGGGGTCTGAAAATGAAATGGGAAGGCATTTGTATCATACTGCATTACAGGAGCAAGATTAACATTCACAGGAAACAATATACTAAAAGTACTTAGCATACAATGTAGTACGTGCAAGCTAATATAGTAAACAATGCAGGTAAATCATAACTGAAGAGAAAATAGTATAGCGGTCTCGCAAATGAAACAAGACTAAGATCCTGGTTATAGAACAAAAGAGCCCGCAGGCATCCCACGTAACCACCCATTGGTGCAAGTGCCTCAAAGTGACAAACATTAGTATTGAGCAACGTACAACGTAAATAGTAGAACAGCCTAAGTATTGGGAAGAACAAATGTTCGAAACACGGTTGCCATATGTTAAAAAGCCCTGAGGGTTTAAGGAACCCGAGTGCTCCGACGGTGCACGCTAACCCAGATAATCAAGAAAGACAAGCTTTACGCCAACTATCTAACAATCAAACAATCACGATATGTAAAGCGGATAAAGGTGGTGCGATTCTAGTTTTGGATTCAATATACTACCAAGAATGTCTTCAAGAACATCTACAATATCCGGACCTATACATGCGCATGAACTCGGATCCTACTATGGTCTTCAAAGAAACACTCACCAAGATCATAAACACAGCCATATCAATGAATGCCATTAATGAAAGAAACAAAACATTTCTTATTAAGGACTACCCACAGGTACCATACATATACCTAGTACCTAAGATCCATAAGAATTTGACACGACCGCCATTTAGACCTATTGTCAGCACCACCAATTCTATTCATGCACCTACAGGAGCTTACATTGATAAACACCTACAAGCCAGTGTAAAGGGTATGACCACGTATATACAAGACACTACCGATTTTCTAAACAAATTGCAAAATATTTTGATCCCTGCCAACCAACCTATCATTTTATGTACTATTGACGTCAACGCCTTATATACCTCAATCCCCCACAATTTGGGGTTGGAAGCTTTGGAAAATGCTTTAGTACAAACAGAAAAACCTCTGGAACTGCAGGTCTTCATAATGGAATTAATGCAATTTATTCTACACCACAGTTACTTTCAAACTAACGAAGGTCAATACTACCTCCAACTGTCTGGAGTAGCCATGGGCAACTGTGCTGCTCCAGCATATGCCAATCTTTTCATGTATACCTTTGAAAAACAACACATCCTCCAAAATGCTTCATGGCAACCTTTTCTATGTGCATATTTTCGGTACATAGACGACATTTTCCTTGTTTGGCGAGGAAATGAGATGCAATTGGTCTCGGCCATAAGGGATCTCAACCAAGTGAATGAACGGATACAATTCACCCACACGCTGAGCATGACTGAAATTTCATTCTTGGATGTACAAATTCAAATACATGAGAATCAATTCATAACTTCAATTTTTTCCAAAGCCACAGATCGTAATAACTATTTACATTACAAAAGCTTTCACCAACCCAGTCTGAAACGCCACCTACCATACTCACAGTTACTCAGAGCAAAACGCATTGCATCAACGGAACACCTGTATCTAGAGAACAGTTCCAATATCCTCAACAAGTTTCACCAACGAGGTTACCCAGAACCTATCACACTCATGGCTGAAAATAGAGCCAAAATGAAGAATCGTGTGGAACTCCTGAAACCTGCATGTAAAGATTCGCAACAAACAAGTAGACCTGTTTTTGTCTCTAAATATTCTACTCATTCAAGACAAATTAAAAATGTGATTCGCAAACACTGGGTATTACTACAAACTGAAGTCGATTTTAATCACATTTTTGAGAGGCACCCCATTTTTGCATACCAACGGACCAAGACCATACAATCTTTTTTGAAACAACCGACCATGATCATGAACACCAGGTTCAAAGGAACAATTCCATGTTACAATTGCAGTCATTGCAACAGTATAATACCTGGATCTACACTAACCCACCCTACCCAAGGAACACCTATTAATCTGGCAGTCAATGCTACATGTGACTCAAGTAACGTTATTTACATGATTAAATGCCCATGCGGCCTCCCATATGTGGGCAAAACTGAACGAAAGATTAAAATCAGACTCAATGAGCACAGAAGCAACATTCGCACAAAGAACCTAAAATCTAATATAGCGGCTCATTACACTCAACAGTCGCACAACCCCAGCCAAATTAGATTTTTGATCTTGGAAACAGTGGAGAAAAAGCCTCACAAAGATAACAATAAGATCCTGTCACAACGTGAACTTGCTTGGATATACCGTTTACAGGCTACACAGCCTAAAGGACTAAATGATAGACTTGAATTCAGTTGTCACTTGTAAATATATGTACTCATTAACACATATGACTTTATGATCTCTCCAGCAGCTGTGAGGACCTTTTTCACTCTTTTTATTTATTCTACTATTAGGATTTCTTCTTGGTTAACCCTACAGAAAAGCTTCTTGGGCATTCATTTCCACCTACTTCCTGTGTCTTAGTAAAATATGTGGCACTCCCATTCCTATTCTTTATCACAGACACACTCATATATATATTTTTTTTGTAAGTATTTTATTTGGGTACCGCTACCTACACTTTTGGTACTTTCCCATTAGTTACTAAACAGCATCAATATTATCGAGGGTTCTCTTGGTACTCTTATCGTTGATTGTTTAAATTAACTTTGTTTCCACGCTCGCAATTCACACTCGGCGAGTCTTTTTTCTATTTTTATCCACCCTTTGTTACTTATGAACACACAACGCGCATGCGCGGCGTCTTCCGGGTTCGCTGTTACACGGGGCCCGATTCTCTCTGTTACATCGTCTAAGATTGGACCTAGAACACCTTCAATTACGGGTAGGAATACAATACAGTGTAGATCTGATTCTCACGGTGTTATGTACCTTTAGTCACCATCCTAACAATCTGGGTTAGCGTGCACCGTCGGAGCACTCGGGTTCCTTAAACCCTCAGGGCTTTTTAACATATGGCAACCGTGTTTCGAACATTTGTTCTTCCCAATACTTAGGCTGTTCTACTATTTACGTTGTACGTTGCTCAATACTAATGTTTGTCACTTTGAGGCACTTGCACCAATGGGTGGTTACGTGGGATGCCTGCGGGCTCTTTTGTTCTATAACCAGGATCTTAGTCTTGTTTCATTTGCGAGACCGCTATACTATTTTCTCTCCAGTTATGATTTACCTGCATTGTTTACTATATTAGCTTGCACGTACTACATAGTATGCTAAGTACTTTTAGTATATTGTTTCCTGTGAATGTTAATCTTGCTCCTGTAATGCAGTATGATACAAATGCCTTCCCATTTAATTTTCAGACCCCCTGAAGAAGCGCTGAATAGCGCGAAATGCATCGGGGATTATATTACACTATGGATGTAATTTCATGCATGATGGATAACCAATGATGGATAAGCTTTTACAATTTCACCATATGGAATTAATATGATGGAATAATGACACATGGTTGAATAAAACTTTTGGAAACCATTCAAACCACGACTTTTCTATAAAAACTTTATGTGTACAGATACAGAACACACATTGTGTCCAAGAGTGCACCGGGTTATTCTTACTCTTCAGTAAGATCTTGCAATTCTTTGTACTAAAGCACCCCATGACCCAGGAGGTGAACACCCGACGCACCTATAAAATTCTTACTATTGATCTACCATTCTATACGTTAAGTGCAACAAGGAGTGCAACGGCTACTATTTCTTTTGCTGACACTTACCTCTGGATCAAGCCGCTTGTGCACCCACAATTATGTCTTTCGCCGACATTGCTAATTTGACTAATAATAAGGCAAACACCTTTGAATTCACCACGAATGATACCGACAGGATATATTCTCTGATACAGGAGCCAGAATACATTGCGTCAAGTACCAGTTCAACGCAAGCGAATATCCGTCAACTACTCTACACAGCCAAACGAGAGATCAACCAGAGGCTCCATGCCTCGACACTCATCAGATACCACCGTGTCCAACGAATCCCCAGGGGTTTGCGAATCCCCCTTAAATCAACTCTGTGCAAAAACAATCCACATTTTACAGAAAAATGGTATGGAATACTTAATAAGTGTTCACTCGACCTTATCCTGCTTATAGTGGAAGAGTTATCCAAACTCTTAGAAGAACTTGAAAATGAGGTTAAACAACTTAAACAAGAACTTAGCCAAAAAATGACACCGGAAGAATTAAAAACATCTCTAGAAGACATCAACATCCAACTAGATAAATACGTCAAGGAAATCAATGAAAGGAAACTAAGGAAATTCAAGCGTGATACTGTTGATTACAAGCTGGGCGAGGTATATAACTGGGCCGAAATATATGCGGCCAGAAGACAAAACCGAAACCAACCCAATCGATCAACAGATGGTGATACTACATCGTCAGATGATTCCACTCACAAATTGCCCCCACGAGGCAGACCAAGACAACAACCTGTCACATCAGATAATAGACCATCTGAACAAGCATCAACCTCCAAAACTAATACCGGTCCAAGGAATACTTCACCAACACCTACAACAGTGGAGCCTTTTTTAGAAGTAGGCCCAGACCCACTAGACGATCGAGGAGGTGCAGAAGAGGACAGTTTGCTTCCACCAGCCAAGTCGACCAGAAGTCACAGAATTTAGTGGTAAATATCTCACAAAGTCCCTTAACGCAGATACAAGTACAAGTGCTACAAAAGGGCATGAATTTTGTCCTCACCATTAAAACAAATGAATTAGACACTGCAATATCATTTTACAATTTTATGAGAACCTTGCGTTTGAGACATTTTTTTGACAATGTCTGTGTACCTCAAAACACAGAAGACAAGGATACACTCATGGGCTTGAGACCCCATAGCACTTTTTTGGCCCCAATGAGCCATAAAGTTCTTGATGTTTTTGAAAAAGCAGTGCAACAAGATCTACACACGCTTTTCAATACCAGAAAAAACAACCAATGTAACCTTACTAATCAAGAAAGACAAGCTTTACGCCAACAATCTAACAATCAAACAATCACGATATGTAAAGCGGATAAAGGTGGTGCGATTGTAGTTTTGGATGCAATATACTACCAAGAATGTCTTCAAGAACATCTACAAAATCCGGACCTATACACGCGCATGAACTCGGATCCTACTATGGTCTTCAAAGAAACACTCACCAAGATCATAAACACAGCCATATCAATGAATGCCATTAATGAAAGAGACAAAAAATTTCTTATTAAGGACTACCCACAGGTACCATACATATACCTAGTACCTAAGATCCATAAGAATTTGACACGACCGCCATTTAGACCTATTGTCAGCACCACAAATTCTATTCATGCACCTACAGGAGCTTACATTGATAAACACCTACAAGCCAGTGTAAAGGGTATGACCACGTATATACAAGACACTACCGATTTTCTAAACAAATTGCAAAATATTTTGATCCCTGCCAACCAACCTATCATTTTATGTACTATTGACGTCAACGCCTTATATACCTCAATCCCCCACAATTTGGGGTTGGAAGCTTTGGAAAATGCTTTAGTACAAACAGAAAAACCTCTGGAACTGCAGGTCTTCATAATGGAATTAATGCAATTTATTCTACACCACAGTTACTTTCAAACTAACGAAGGTCAATACTACCTCCAACTGTCTGGAGTAGCCATGGGCAACTGTGCTGCTCCAGCATATGCCAATCTTTTCATGTATACCTTTGAAAAACAACACATCCTCCAAAATGCTTCATGGCAACCTTTTCTATGTGCATATTTTCGGTACATAGACGACATTTTCCTTGTTTGGCGAGGAAATGAGATGCAATTGGTCTCGGCCATAAGGGATCTCAACCAAGTGAATGAACGGATACAATTCACCCACACGCTGAGCATGACTGAAATTTCATTCTTGGATGTACAAATTCAAATACATGAGAATCAATTCATAACTTCAATTTTTTCCAAAGCCACAGATCGTAATAACTATTTACATTACAAAAGCTTTCACCAACCCAGTCTGAAACGCCACCTACCATACTCACAGTTACTCAGAGCAAAACGCATTGCATCAACGGAACACCTGTATCTAGAGAACAGTTCCAATATCCTCAACAAGTTTCACCAACGAGGTTACCCAGAACCTATCACACTCATGGCTGAAAATAGAGCCAAAATGAAGAATCGTGTGGAACTCCTGAAACCTGCATGTAAAGATTCGCAACAAACAAGTAGACCTGTTTTTGTCTCTAAATATTCTACTCATTCAAGACAAATTAAAAATGTGATTCGCAAACACTGGGTATTACTACAAACTGAAGTCGATTTTAATCACATTTTTGAGAGGCACCCCATTTTTGCATACCAACGGACCAAGACCATACAATCTTTTTTGAAACAACCGACCATGATCATGAACACCAGGTTCAAAGGAACAATTCCATGTTACAATTGCAGTCATTGCAACAGTATAATACCTGGATCTACACTAACCCACCCTACCCAAGGAACACTTATTAATCTGGCAGTCAATTTTACATGTGACTCAAGTAACGTTATTTACATGATTAAATGCCCATGCGGCCTCCCCTATGTGGGCAAAACTGAACGAAAGATTAAAATCAGACTCAATGAGCACAGAAGCAACATTCGCACAAAGAACCTAAAATCTAATATAGCGGCTCATTACACTCAACAGTCGCACAACCCCAGCCAAATTAGATTTTTGATCTTGGAAACAGTGGAGAAAAAGCCTCACAAAGATAACAATAAGATCCTGTTACAACGTGAACTTGCTTGGATATACCGTTTACAGGCTACACAGCCTAAAGGACTAAATGATAGACTTGAATTCAGTTGTCACTTGTAAATATATGTACTCATTAACACATATGACTTTATGATCTCTCCAGCAGCTGTGATGACCTTTTTCACTCTTTTTATTTATTTTACTATTATGATTTCTTCTTGGTTAACCCTATAGAAAAGCTTCTTGGGCATTCATTTCCACCTACTTCCTGTGTCTTAGTAAAATATGTGGCACTCCCATTCCTATTCTTTATCACAGACACACTCATATATATATATTTTTTGTAAGTATTTTATTTGGGTACCGCTACCTACACTTTTGGTACTTTCCCATTAGTTACTAAACAGCATCAATATTATCGAGGGTTCTCTTGGTAGTCTTATCGTTGATTGTTTAAATTAACTTTGTTTCCACGCTCGCAATTCACACTCGGCGAGTCTTTTTTCTATTTTTATCCACCCTTTGTTACTTATGAACACACAACGCGCATGCGCGGCGTCTTCCGGGTTCGCTGTTACACGGGGCCCGATTCTCTCTGTTACATCGTCTAAGATTGGACCTAGAACACCTTCAATTACGGGTAGGAATACAATACAGTGTAGATCTGATTCTCACGGTGTTATGTACCTTTAGTCACCATCCTAACAATCTGGGTTAGCGTGCACCGTCGGAGCACTTGGGTTCCTTAAACCCTCAGGGCTTTTTAACATATGGCAACCGTGTTTCGAACATTTGTTCTTCCCAATACTTAGGCTGTTCTACTATTTACGTTGTACGTTGCTCAATACTAATGTTTGTCACTTTGAGGCACTTGCACCAATGGGTGGTTACGTGGGATGCCTGCGGGCTCTTTTGTTCTATAACCAGGATCTCAGTCTTGTTTCATTTGCGAGACCGCTATACTATTTTCTCTCCAGTTATGATTTACCTGCATTGTTTACTATATTAGCTTGCACGTACTACATAGTATGCTAAGTACTTTTAGTATATTGTTTCCTGTGAATGTTAATCTTGCTCCTGTAATGCAGTATGATACAAATGCCTTCCCATTTAATTTTCAGACCCCCTGAAGAAGCGCTCAATAGCGCGAAATGCATAGGGGATTATATTACACTATGGATGTAATTTCATGCATGATGGATAACCAATGATGGATAAGCTTTTACAATTTCACCATATGGAATTAATATGATGGAATAATGACACATGGTTGAATAAAACTTTTGGAAACCATTCAAACCACGACTTTTCTATAAAAACTTTATGTGTACAGATACAGAACACACATTGTGTCCAAGAGTGCACCGGGTTATTCTTACTCTTCAGTAAGATCTTGCAATTCTTTGTACTAAAGCACCCCATGACCCAGGAGGTGAACACCCGACGCACCTATAAAATTCTTACTATTGATCTACCATTCTATACGTTAAGTGCAACAAGGAGTGCAACGGCTACTATTTCTTTTGCTACAACACACACACCCCCACAGACCGGAAGCTAGCTCCTTCACCCCAGAGACTAAACGACGACTGCAAGATATGGGCCTTAGGGATACATGGCACACCCTCTATCCCCAGACATGAGACTATACTTCCCGGCTTGCTTACATCTCTATTAGCCAAAACCTACTGGGAATCCTCTGGGAGACCAAGATCTTCCCACTTTCAGTGTGAGATCATTGTTTGGTCTTGATCCGCCTGGAGTGGGGCCACATCAAGCCCACCACGCCCAAATGGTACTTCCCAGCTTCACTTACGAGGGATATGGTACTCCGTACTAAGTTACGGGACACAATCACAGAACTCTTTGCTATGAACGCACCCACTGACACCTCAGTATTTAACAACTGGGACGCAATTAAAACGGTTATTTATGGTAAATGTATAGCACTCAACTCCACTCTGAATAAACAACGGGTCAAAGAGAGAGTAGATTTAGAGGCTGAGTTAGCGCTTGCGGAAACGAGCCACAAATGCAACCCCACTAGACAATCCCTGCGCATGCTTAGAGCTTTACGGGGGAATCTTAGAGCCATCTACAACAACATGGCAGAACTCACACTCCTGAAATTATGTCAACTCTCCTACTCTCAGGGCAATAAGATAGGGAGTCATTTAGCTCGACTGCTGAAGGAAAAACGGGAACGGGAATATATAGGAGGAATTCAGGACAGGAAGAAGGGCTGACCCACAAAGACGCGGAAAAGGCCGATATTTCTGGCTCCTTCTACAAGTCCCTTTACACGGAGGAAACGCGAGCTACTGACAGACAACATAGCTATCTTCAGAATATGCATTTCCCCCAGGTCTCACGGGAATGGAATGACAAACTCACAGCCCCTATAACAGCAGAAGAGGTCAAGTCCCTAAAACCGCATAAAGCCCCAGGCCCGGATGGGTTCACGGTCCAATTCTATAAAACCTTCGCTCTGGACCTCCTGCCGCATCTTACACACCTTTTCAATACAATAGCAATCAATCAATCAGGAGTTTGTTAAAGCGCAACTACTCACCCGTAAGGGTCTCAAGGCGCTAGAGGTGGGGGGGTGCAGGTTCCATTCCATCAAGGAGGGGGTCTGTCGAAGAGCCAGGTTTTGAGGTTTCTTGCGAAGATGGGGAGCGATGTTGTCTGTCTGAGGTGGAGCGGAAGGGCGGTCCATGCTTTGGCCGCGAGGAAGGAGAAGGAGCGGCCTCCCGATCTGCTCTTTCTGGTGCGGGGGACCACGGCATAGGAGAGCTGGGCTGATCGTAGGGTCCTTTGGGGTGCGTGGAATTTGAGCCGGCTGTTCAGGTATGCTGGTCCGGTGCGGTGGAGGGCCTTGTGTGCGTGGGTGCGCATCTTAAAGGTGATTCTCGCCTCGACGGGGAGCCAGTGGAGTGTGCGCAGGTGCTGGGAGATGTGGCAGTGTTTTGGCAGGTTGAGGACCAGTCTTGCGGCGGCGTTCTGGATGTTCTGTAGCTTGCAGATGAGGTTTTTGTTTATTCCGGCGTAGAGTGCGTTGCCGTAGTCGAGTCTGCTGGTGACCAGGGCGTGAGTGACTGTCTTTCAGTGTTCGAGGGGGATCCATTTGAAGGTCTTACAAAGGAGGCGGAGGGTGTGGAAGCAGGAAGATGAGACAGAGTTGATCTGGCGGTCCATTTTGAGCTCGGAGTCCAGGATGATTCCCAGGTTGCGTGCATGGTCAGTGGGGGTTGGCGGGTTTCCGAGGGCGGTGGGCCACCAGGTGTCGCTCCAGGCGTCGGGGTTTGGGCCCATGATGAGTACTTCTGTTTTGTTGGTGTTTAGTTGTAGGCAGCTGTTTTTCATCCATTTGGCGACTGCTTCCATGCCTTCTCGAAAGTTGCGTCTGGCGGTGTTGGGCTCGTTGGATAGGGAGAGGATGAGCTGGGTGTCGTCTGCGTATGACACAATGTTGAGTCCGTAGGTTCTGACAATGGGGGCAAGTGGAGCCATGTAGACGTTGAAGAGCGTCGGGCTGAGGGAGGAGCCCTGGGGGACTCCGCAAGTGGTAGGTGTGGGGTCTGAGGGGAAAGGGGGGAGTCGGACCCGTTGCGTCCTGCCAGAGAGGAAGGAGCAGATCCAGTCGAGGGCCTTGTCCTGGATTCCTGCGTCATAGAGTCTGCGTATTAGGGTGCGGTGGGAGACTGTGCCGAATGCCGCAGATAGGTCTAGGAGGATGAGGGCTACTGTTTCTCCTTTGTCCAGTAGGGTGCGGATGTCGTCTGTTGCGGCGAGGAGGGCGGTTTCCGTACTGTGTTTTTTCTGAAGCCAGATTGGGAGGAGTCGAGGATGTTGTGTTCTTCAATGAATGTGGCGAGTTGGCTGTTGATGGCTTTCTCAATGACTTTCGCTGGGAAAGGGAGCAGGGAGATGGGTCTGTAGTTTTTGAGGTCGGTGGGGTCCGCTGAGGGTTTCTTTAGGAGGGGGTTGACCTCGGCGTGTTTCCAGTCGTCGGGGAACGAGGCGGTCGCCAGTGAGCGGTTGATGGTGTGGCAGAGCATGGGTGCGATGGTGTCGGCGGCTCTGTTGAAGATGTGGTGGGGGCAGGGGTCCGTGGGGGCCCCTGAGTGGATTGACTTAATTGTCCTCAGTGTGTCTTCGGTGGTGAGGGCTGTCCAGTCATCAATCGCTGGTTTCCGGGTGTCGGGGGTGGTTGGTGAGGGTTCAGTGTGTTGGTTGTCTTCGTCGAAGTTGTCGTAGATGCTCTTGATTTTGTGGTGGAAAAAGGTGCTGAGTTTGTCGCAGAGGTCTTGTGAGGGAGGGATGTCGGTAGACTCGCTGGTGGGTTTGGCGAACTCCTTGATGATGCTGAAGAGTTCCTTGCTGTTGTGTGCGTGGGTGGAGATTCTGTCTTCAATCGCTTTTTTCCTCGTTTCTCTGATGAGTTGATGGTGGGTGTTGGTGGCGGCTCTGAAGTTGTTGTGGGCTTCTGTGGATTTGGTGTTTCTCCAGGCCTTTTCGAGGCGGCGGCATGTGCGCCTGGACTCTCGAAGTTCGGAGGTAAACCATCTGGCTTTCTTGGCACGGGTATTGTTGTTTTTCTTGAGGGGGGCTATGGTGTTGGTGCTATCCGAGATCCATCTATGCAGGGTTCGGGCTGCGGTGTTGGGGTCGTCGTTTTCCGCGATGGTTGGGGTGGAGTTGTTGAGTGAGGAGGTGAGCTGGTCGTCAGTGATTTTGGTCCAGTTTCTTTGTGGAAGCAGGTGCTGGTGTCTGTGGATGGTGGGTGTTCTGAAGGTGAAGTGGACGCAACGATGGTCGGTCCATGGGAGTTCGGTGGTGTGGCTGAAGGTGATGGAGTTTCCTGTAGTGAAGAGGGGGTCGAGGGTGTGTCCTGCTGAGTGCGTGGGCTCGGTCACGATCTGGCAGAGTCCAATGTTGTGGAGGTTGTCCAGGAGGCATGTGGTGTTGGGGTCCAGTTGATTGTCGAGGTGGAAGTTGAGGTCTCCCAGCAGGGTGTAGTTGGTGGATGCGATGGCCTGTGGGGAGATAATGTCCGTGATGGAGTTGGCGAAGGGTCCGCGGGGTCCAGGGGGTCGGTAGATGAGGGTTCCTCGGAGGGCGGCGGTGGGGCTGGCCAGTATCTTGAAGTGAAGGTGTTCCATCAGTTCTGTGGACTCGTCAGGGAGTGTGCTCAGGCGGAGGCTGGATTTGTGGACGATGGCGATTCCTCCTCCTTGGTGGGTGGGGCGGTCCTTCCTGGAGATCTTGTATACTTGGGGGATGGCGATGGCGATGGCGATGTCCGGTCCCGAGGTGGCGTTGGTCCAGGTTTTGGTGAAGAATGCTACGTCCGGGGTGGTGCTGTCGAGGAGGTCCCAGATTTCTGTGGCGTGTTTGTGGAGGGATCGGACGGGGCAGAGGAAGGTGAAGTCACCCCCTCAATGGCAGAAGCTGTGATCACAGTTTTTCCCAAGCAGGGGAAGAACCCACAGATGTGCGCTTCATATTACCCGATTGCACTTTTAGATCTTGATGCAAAACTTTACTCTGCTATTCTAGTGGCCTGGTTGAATGGCCTAATGCCGGACCTAATCCACCCTGACCAATCTGGCTTTATTAATGGTCGGCAGACCCACGATAATACCAGATGTATAGTACATCTTATCAAGAAAGCTAACAAACGAAAGATTCCAGCAGTCTTGGTTGGGTTGGATGTTGAGAATGCTTTCAACAGGGTGGATTGGGATTTCCATTTTAAAACACTTACACACTTTGGGTTTGCTGACAAATGTATTACCATGATTGGAGCTAATTACATTTGACCCCGCTCTAGAGTGCAGGTAAATGGTATACTATAGACTGAAGAGATGCACGTTGTCACCCCTATTGTTTGCCCTTAGCATTGAACCGCTGGCTATGTCCATTTGTGCAGCCCCAGAGATAAAGAGAATCCCTTTTAGTGCTGAGACCAATAAAATTACACTCTTTGCTGACAATGTGTTGTTGTCCCTGACTGAACCGGCCACTTCTCTCCACATGCTTCAAACTGAGCTTGCAAGGTTCGAGGATGTCGCTGGGTTTAAGGTCAATGTAGATAAATCCTATATGCTTAATCTCACAATACCAGAGAGTGAGGTCAGGGAGTTACAGGCGCACACCCTGTTACACTGGACATCCCATTCTATCCAATACCTGGGAGTGCAACTGACACCGCGGGTGGAAGGGTTGTACAGGGTCAACTTCCCATCTTCCCTCTTACGACTTCAGGCGGACCTTGTACGCTGAAAACCACTCTTTATCTCCTGGCTAGGCCGCATACACGCAATCAAAATGTCAGGGCTCCCTAAACATTTATACTTTATCAGGCCCTACCCATTGAACTTGACAAAGACTTTCTCCCTAAAGTGAGGTCCGTGATTACGCGTTTTTTATGGCAGGGAGGATGAGTGCGCTTCTCCTGTTCACTCCTGAGGAGACCGAGGACTGAGGGGGGAGTGGGCCTCCAGGATTTTAGCTTCTACTATAAAGCGGCACAATTGAGGGTGATAACGGGATGGGCCAAGCGGGAGTCGGAGAAGCACTGGCTACTTATATGGAAAGAGCTTTTGCAGGAAGGTCAATCCGGGACCTCATATGGCGGCCCAAGAGGGAGAGTCCCGAGAATGTCTACATTAGTACCCCTACCCGGACCACCTTGAGAGTTTGGGACTCCATATCAGGGAACGATCAGTGGACCACATTCCCTTCACCAATGTAGGGTACTGACCCATCTATTCCATAACTCTGATCATCTAACTTTCGACAACTGCAGGAGGGATTACGGCTTGGCACCTACAGAGCATTTTCACTACATTCAATTAAAACACTGGGCCCTCACACCTCATATACATGCAGCGGCCACACGCCCACTCACAAAATTTGGTGAAACATATATACAGAATGTGGACTCAGTGATTTCCTTTTTATATAACGATCTCCTTACCTCTATACATTTCACAAGATCGCGTTACATGAACATGTGAGAAAGACGATTACAACGTGACATCCAGGATGGGGAATGGACGGGACTCTGGTATGACATAACAAAATTCAATCACTCCACTGAGCTATGGGAGGCCCACCTCAAAACAATGATGGATTGGTACCTGTATCCCGCTAAACTCAACAAAAATATTTCCAAACACATAAGACACATGTTGATGGGGGTGTGGCCTCCTGGGTGACTTCCAACATATATGGTAGGACGGTCCAATCATACAACCCTTTTGGGAGAAAATCCTTGCACAAATTAAAGATATGTTAGGATATCCTATTACGGCCACTTTGGCAGAGACTCTCCTGGGCCTCCATGACCCCTTTCTCAAACATCAAACCAAGGCCGACAAGGCTATAATGTGGACATGCATTGGGGCGATGAAGGTAGCGATAGCGGCGGCCTGGAAAAAGAAAGAGGCCCCGTCATCTCGCTATAGCATTCTAGGCTCTGGAGGCTATTTTGTCTGGAGAGAATGGTTGATATATTCCGAGATGATTGTAAAAATTTTGAATACTGATGGGGCCCGCTGGTCACTTTCCTCACAAGGGGATTGCCACTGACAGTTTGTCCCGATTCTACCAGAGAGATGCATCTCTTTCAATTTTATTCACTGTGTGCATGATACGATTCAGAAATTCATTGGAGTTGGATGGCCGCCACCAGTTTCTGGGTGGGGAGGGGAATTATGTTGTTCTTTTACATGTTATTCTTGGGAAGTTCTACATCTGGGGTTATTTAATTGGGGGAGCACCTTCCCAGTTGTCGCAAAAGAAAGACGAGTTGAAGGTATAATTTCCCCTTTAGGATAGGTTTATTCCTCGCCTGCATAAATTTGGAATCTTTACTTCTTCTTGTAGATCCTTTTCATTTTTGGGATCAGGCTGGGATATGTGTCTAGTAGCATACAACTACCCTGGACTCTTCAAATTGCTATGCTGTGTACGCATATCTTTATGTACCATCTGACTGACCTTTTTCGCAGTATATTTAAAATGTCAATAAACATATGTTTGACAAAAAAAGAGTGAAGAGGGATCTAGCACTTGACGATGGAACTCTATGGTCCAGTAGAAGGCTGGGAAGCCGAACCGCGTGGACCGTCCTTTTAACCTTGTTTTGCACTATTTGTGTGCCAATAAATATTTGAAAATGTATCTTTGTTGTGGTGCTGTGAATCTCGCTGTGGAGGAAGAGCAAAGGATTGTTTCTGATATATATATATATATATATATATATATATATATATATATATATATATATATATATATATATATATATATATATATATATATATATATATATATATATTCACCAAGGTTGCCCTTAAGAAGATGTCGCACAGGTAAGGGTTTCAGCACAAAACATCACAGGCAGCATGAATTGCAACACGCAGCAGGCATCTCAAAAGCCATTCAAGCAACTGGTGTGCTCTTGATCACTGGCAGTATGGGCACGAGGCAGGCTGATTTGAAACGATGCTTTATTGCCAATAAGAGTCCCGCCCCAATGGGCGCAGGCATTGTGGTTCTGGTAGTCCGTACATATATGCCCCCAGACTCGGCGTTTCTCTGACCTTGTGGAAACCTTTGCCAAATGTCCAATAAATATAATATCCTGTTAGGTGAGAGTTCTGCAAACAAGGTGCAATTGCAGCCAATATTTTCCTGTGATTGAGGCCCCCCCTGCCTTCCAATGAACGTCGGCGTATCCCGGCACTCAGGAACCGCTGTGGCAAGCGGCGGGACCTCTTCGCGACCGGGCTGGCCGCTTAAATTCTTTCACCAAGGTTGCCCTTAAGAAGAAGTCGCACAGGTAAGGGTTTCAGCACAAAACATCACAGGCAGCATGAATTGCAACACGCAGCAGGCATCTCAAAAGCATCGTTTCAAATCAGCCTGCCTCGTGTCCATACTGCCAGTGATCAAGAGCACACCAGTTGCTTGAAACGCGTTTGGCTTTTGAGATGCCTGCTGCGTGTTGCAATTCATGCTGCCTGTGATGTTTTGTGCTGAAACCCTTACCTGTGCGACTTCTTCTTAAGGGCAACCTTGGTGAAAGAATTTAAGCGGCCAGCCCGGTCGCGAAGAGGTCCCGCCGCTTGCCACAGCGGTTCCTGAGTGCCGGGATACGCCGACGTTCATTGGAAGGCAGGGGGGCCTCAATCACAGGAAAATATTGGCTGCAATTGCACCTTGTTTGCAGAACTCTCACCTAACAGGATATTATATTTATTGGACATGTGGCAAAGGTTTCCACAAGGTCAGAGAAACGCCGAGTCTGGGGGCATATATGTACGGACTACCAGAACCACAATGCCTGCGCCCATTGGGGCGGGACTCGTATTGGCAATAAAGCATCGTTTCAAATCAGCCTGCCTCGTGTCCATACTGCCAGTGATCAAGAGCACACCAGTTGCTTGAAACGCGTTTGGCTTTTGAGATGCCTGCTGCGTGTTGCAATTCATGCTGCCTGTGATGTTTTGTGCTGAAACCCTTACCTGTGCGACTTCTTCTTAAGGGCAACCTTGGTGAAAGAATTTAAGCGGCCAGCCTGGTCGCGAAGAGGTCCCGCCGCTTGCCACAGCGGTTCCTGAGTGCCGGGATACGCCGACGTTCATTGGAAGGCAGGGGGGCCTCAATCACAGGAAAATATTGGCTGCAATTGCACCTTGTTTGCAGAACTCTCACCTAGCAGGATATTATATTTATTGGACATTTGGCAAAGGTTTCCACAAGGTCAGAGAAACGCCGAGTCTGGGGGCATATATGTACGGACTACCAGAACCACAATGCCTGCGCCCATTGGGGCGGGACTCTTATTGGCAATAAAGCATCGTTTCAAATCAGCCTGCCTCGTGTCCATACTGCCAGTGATCAAGAGCACACCAGTTGCTTGAAACGCGTTTGGCTTTTGAGATGCCTGCTGCGTGTTGCAATTCATGCTGCCTGTGATGTTTTGTGCTGAAACCCTTACCTGTGCGACTTCTTCTTAAGGGCAACCTTGGTGAAAGAATTTAAGCGGCCAGCCCGGTCGCGAAGAGGTCCCGCCGCTTGCCACAGCGGTTCCTGAGTGCCGGGATACGCCGACGTTCATTGGAAGGCAGGGGGGCCTCAATCACAGGAAAATATTGGCTGCAATTGCACCTTGTTTGCAGAACTCTCACCTAACAGGATATTATATTTATTGGACATTTGGCAAAGGTTTCCACAAGGTCAGAGAAACGCCGAGTCTGGGGGCATATATGTACGGACTACCAGAACCACAATGCCTGCGCCCATTGGGGCGGGACTCTTATTGGCAATAAAGCATCGTTTCAAATCAGCCTGCCTCATGTCCATACTGCCAGTGATCAAGAGCACACCAGTTGCTTGAAACGCGTTTGGCTTTTGAGATGCCTGCTGCGTGTTGCAATTCATGCTGCCTGTGATGTTTTGTGCTGAAACCCTTACCTGTGCGACTTCTTCTTAAGGGCAACCTTGGTGAAAGAATTTAAGCGGCCAGCCCGGTCGCGAAGAAGTCCCGCCGCTTGCCACAGCGGTTCCTGAGTGCCGGGATACGCCGACGTTCATTGGAAGGCAGGGGGGCCTCAATCACAGGAAAATATTGGCTGCAATTGCACCTTGTTTGCAGAACTCTCACCTAACAGGATAATATATTTATTGGACATTTGGCAAAGGTTTCCACAAGGTCAGAGAAACGCCGAGTCTGGGGGCATATATGTACGGACTACCAGAACCACAATGCCTGCGCCCATTGGGGCGGGACTCTTATTGGCAATAAAGCATCGTTTCAAATCAGCCTGCCTCGTGTCCATACTGCCAGTGATCAAGAGCACACCAGTTGCTTGAAACGCGTTTGGCTTTTGAGATGCCTGCTGCGTGTTGCAATTCATGCTGCCTGTGATGTTTTGTGCTGAAACCCTTACCTGTGCGACTTCTTCTTACGGGCAACCTTGGTGAAAGAATTTAAGCGGCCAGCCCGGTCGCGAAGAGGTCCCGCCGCTTGCCACAGCGGTTCCTGAGTGCCGGGATACGCCGACGTTCATTGGAAGTCAGGGGGGCCTCAATCACAGGAAAATATTGGCTGCAATTGCACCTTGTTTGCAGAACTCTCACCTAACAGGATATTATATTTATTGGACATTTGGCAAAGGTTTCCACAAGGTCAGAGAAACGCCGAGTCTGGGGGCATATATGTACGGACTACCAGAACCACAATGCCTGCGCCCATTGGGGCGGGACTCTTATTGGCAATAAAGCATTGTTTCAAATCAGCCTGCCTCGTGTCCATACTGCCAGTGATCAAGAGCACACCAGTTGCTTGAAACGCGTTTGGCTTTTGAGATGCCTGCTGCGTGTTGCAATTCATGCTGCCTGTGATGTTTTGTGCTGAAACCCTTACCTGTGCGACTTCTTCTTAAGGGCAACCTTGGTGAAAGAATTTAAGCGGCCAGCCCGGTCGCGAAGAGGTCCCGCCGCTTGCCACAGCGGTTCCTGAGTGCCGGGATACGCCGACGTTCATTGGAAGGCAGGGGGGCCTCAATCACAGGAAAATATTGGCTGCAATTGCACCTTGTTTGCAGAACTCTCACCTAACAGGATATTATATTTATTGGACATTTGGCAAAGGTTTCCAGAAGGTCAGAGAAACGCCGAGTCTGGGGGCATATATGTAGGGACTACCAGAACCACAATGCCTGCGCCCATTGGGGCGGGACTCTTATTGGCAAAAAAGCGTTGTTTCAAATCAGCCTGCCTCGTGTCCATACTGCCAGTGATCAAGAGCACACCAGTTGCTTGAAACGCGTTTGGCTTTTGAGATGCCTGCTGCGTGTTGCAATTCATGCTGCCTGTGATGTTTTGTGCTGAAACCCTTACCTGTGCGACTTCTTCTTAAGGGCAACCTTGGTGAAAGAATTTAAGCGGCCAGCCTGGTCGCGAAGAGGTCCCGCCGCTTGCCACAGCGGTTCCTGAGTGCCGGGATACGCCGCGTTCATTGGAAGGCAGGGGGGCCTCAATCACAGGAAAATATTGGCTGCAATTGCACCTTGTTTGCAGAACTCTCACCTAGCAGGATATTATATTTATTGGACATTTGGCAAAGGTTTCCACAAGGTCAGAGAAACGCCGAGTCTGGGGGCATATATGTACGGACTACCAGAACCACAATGCCTGCGCCCATTGGGGCGGGACTCTTATTGGCAATAAAGCATCGTTTCAAATCAGCCTGCCTCGTGTCCATACTGCCAGTGATCAAGAGCACACCAGTTGCTTGAAACGCGTTTGGCTTTTGAGATGCCTGCTGCGTGTTGCAATTCATGCTGCCTGTGATGTTTTGTGCTGAAACCCTTACCTGTGCGACTTCTTCTTAAGGGCAACCTTGGTGAAAGAATTTAAGCGGCCAGCCCGGTCGCGAAGAGGTCCCGCCGCTTGCCACAGCGGTTCCTGAGTGCCGGGATACGCCGACGTTCATTGGAAGGCAGGGGGGCCTCAATCACAGGAAAATATTGGCTGCAATTGCACCTTGTTTGCAGAACTCTCACCTAACAGGATATTATATTTATTGGACATTTGGCAAAGGTTTCCACAAGGTCAGAGAAACGCCGAGTCTGGGGGCATATATGTACGGACTACCAGAACCACAATGCCTGCGCCCATTGGGGCGGGACTCTTATTGGCAATAAAGCATCGTTTCAAATCAGCCTGCCTCGTGTCCATACTGCCAGTGATCAAGAGCACACCAGTTGCTTGAAACGCGTTTGGCTTTTGAGATGCCTGCTGCGTGTTGCAATTCATGCTGCCTGTGATGTTTTGTGCTGAAACCCTTACCTGTGCGACTTCTTCTTAAGGGCAACCTTGGTGAAAGAATTTAAGCGGCCAGCCCGGTCGCGAAGAGGTCCCGCCGCTTGCCACAGCGGTTCCTGAGTGCCGGGATACGCCGACGTTCATTGGAAGGCAGGGGGGCCTCAATCACAGGAAAATATTGGCTGCAATTGCACCTTGTTTGCAGAACTCTCACCTAACAGGATATTATATTTATTGGACATTTGGCAAAGGTTTCCACAAGGTCAGAGAAATGCCGAGTCTGGGGGCATATATGTACGGACTTCGCTCAACGGTGCGAAAACCGAAATCATGCTCCTAGGCAACAAATGGTCTTCCATCCCCCCATCAGTGTGGCCGGAGGCCTTTGGGAACATCCCCACGCCAAAGAAAGAAATTAAAACACTAGGTTTCTGGCTGGAGCAGGACCTCTCCATGAAGACCCAGGCAGCAAAGACCGCTGGAACGTGCTTTGGCCTCATGAGGTCAATCCGTAAGATTCTCCCACTCCTTCCCCCCCCATCAAGGAAACTATTGGTCCAGGGGCTGATACTTGCCCGGCTTGACTATGGGAACGCCGCCTACCTTGGAGCTCCTGATTTCACCTTGGCCAAGCTCCAACGTGCTCAGAACGCCGCGGCAAGGCTCATTCTGAACCTCCCGCCCAGAGCCTCGACCAAGCCGGCCCTCAAAGCTCTGCACTGGCTCCCTGTGCGCCAGCGTGTAGAGTTCAAGGCCCTGTGCACCACGCATAAACTTATAAACGGGGCTGGTCCAGCTGCCCTTAAAAACCTGATCATTCCCTACAAAGCCCCCAGAAATCTCCGCTCTGACAGCGAACACCTGGCCATAGTTCCTAAATTCAAGAAGTCGCGTACTGGTGGCCGCCGCTTCTCGGTCAATGCCTCTGCAAAATGGAACGCTCTCCCTCGCAACTTGCGTCTGGAACCTTGTCTCCCACACTTCCGTAAAAAACTTAAAACCTTCCTCTTCCCTAAATAGTCCCCTCGGTCTTCCTCTCCAGGATCTCACAACTCGATAGCGCGGGGATGCCTTCGGGTCACCAGGCGCTCTACAAAACACAAAAATAAATAAATAAATAAATACCAGAACCACAATGCCTGCGCCCATTGGGGCGGGACTCTTATTGGCAATAAAGCATCGTTTCAAATCAGCCTGCCTCGTGTCCATACTGCCAGTGATCAAGAGCACACCAGTTGCTTGAAACGCGTTTGGCTTTTGAGATGCCTGCTGCGTGTTGCAATTCATGCTGCCTGTGATGTTTTGTGCTGAAACCCATACCTGTGCGACTTCTTCTTAAGGGCAACCTTGGTGAAAGAATATATATATATATGTATATATATCAAAAAATATATACACACATACATACTTATATGTATGTGTGTATAAAAATACTTATATATATATATATTTATTTACAAAATGCACATGCCTTTACCACGCATGCCTTTACACCGAAAATGTAAGTGTTTCCCAGATGACTATAAAGCCTTCAAATCTATCTATCTATCTGTCTATCTATCTATCTATCTATCTATCTATCTATCTATCTATCTATCTATCTATCTATCTATCTATCTATCTATCTATCTATATATCTATCTATCTATCTATCTATCTACCACAAAGAGGCAGCGGTGGAGGTAAACAGCTTGTTCCTCTGCAGTTTAGAGAAAATGTGGGAAGGAAAGCCGCGGTTTAAATGGACAGCATTTTCCCCCAAACTGTCCTCTTTAAAAGCTATTTCCCGTGGATCTTTGCTTTGCTTCATCAAAGTGTCAAAAGCGAGTGCATTGCTGATGACAGGTGGCTTTGTGTGAGAATGAGAGCTAAAACGTGGGTGTGTTTATTTTTTTTAATTCCTCAGACTGCTTTGGATAAAAAAAAACTTATAAACCACCCCAAATCGTTTTTCATAACTCTTGATTCCATATATCACAATTAATAAATGTCTGTGACATTTAACCAGCACTGTAGAATGCAGACCCATAATCCGTCTGTAGACCAAGCTACCATGGAGAAGCAGCAAAAAAAAAAAAAATCAAATGAAGAGGGGAAATACCAAGACCAGCTGACTATAAATCTCCAAGAACAAATACAGGAAGTGCTCAAATAGGCATTTATTTCTTGTTTATTCCTTCCCTTCCCTATGATGTTATTTGGTATCGTCCTTCATTAACTGATAGCACTTTTCATCGAGGAATACTTTGTGACCTATCCCAGGCTAACAAGGAGAAGTTCCGGGTTTCTCACAGAAACTTGTTCATCACATAGGAAGTAGATTATTATGAATTTTGAGCTTGAGGAACTCAGTCATACCTCAAACCAATACTAAGGCCTTGCACCACCCCGGTAACCCACAGTCACCAAAATATAACAAGTATAGGACATCTTGCAAGTACATGCCGTGCCGATCTTTTTCCAGTCTTAACAGCTTATCTCTCTTTGAGTCAGCTCTGTATGTCAATTTTTCGCATACAGATTCGCAGTAGGATTCTGATAACCTGATTGGATTTTAATGATTGGGCGACTCAACGAGCCACAGAGAACGGCACAGTTGCAACCCTCCTCATAGCGTCTTATTACTTTACTATCAAATGTTGTTGACATAATGTGATGGTTTGATTATGATATAATAAAAACAGATTTAAAACAGAAAACCTTATTTTTAAATATAAGTGCACAGTTTTTCTCATATCTTTTATTATCATGTCAAATATTTTGATTGCAGCCTTACACAGTTGTTACATGGTGCAAATGTTTTGGTTGATTGTTAGAGAACATTTTCTCAGGAATGCACGGACGCATTGCAGACAGAAGTCAATGTTTAAGTTTACAAGATTGTCAAATTCACATAGTCATGGATACACCCACCCACACAAGCCATGGGAAAAATGCATCTGTGGTACTAGTCTTAAGACAACCCATTGGGTGGAAAACGTTTCCTGTTCACTGTTTTTCTTCTTAGACAGGTGGGAAAGGAATGAACCAATTTTACTGTTAATTTATCTCAAAGTTCAAAAAGTAAGATACCCCCGGAGTAAGATATTAAGTTTGCCATAGTACTCTATGCCATCAGGATTGCCCTATTCCTGTCCATTTGCTCCACTTACTTCTTTCACAAACCACTGTAACCTATAAATGTCATCCAATTAAAGTATACTAGGACTCTGCCCACTGGAATACATTGTTTGATACATGAAAGAAAAAGACAGAATATTGAGTCAATGATGACATAGAGCCTTTTCGTTACCATACATTTAGCTAAGGTAACCAAAAGACTCCATGTCACCAATCAGCTTTGTGTTTTGTTGTTTTTCCCTTTCCTTTCTTTTCAGACAATGTCATTCTTTCGAACTTTTGAGTTATTTATATATTGCTTTACTTAGTTGAATCTCAGGCCTTGACTGTGAAATGTCCTGATGAAGATCCTTACATTAAGAAAGGGGTGAAATGTCCGGAAGTGCTGGGGTAGGTACCTGCAGAAGACTAGGACAAGATGCCCATATTCACCAGAATTACCAATGACGTTGCTGGGGGCCCTTCTTCATGGGTGACAATGGAGTGGGACAGATGACTGTACCAGGACGGAGAATTACTCTCCTTTGAGGAATTCAGCAATGCATGGGACATCCCACAAGGACAAAGTGGATATGAACCGCTGCACTCCAAGTGTATGTATGGTAGTAAAGTTTATACCACTGGTCAAATCTTGTAGGTACTCCAGGTGTTCACCTCCTGGGTCACGAGGTGCTATGAACAAATAGTGCGGGAAATCCTACAGCGAGTAGGAATAACCTGAAGTACTCTTTGAGCACACAGATGCTGTCTATTGTTGCACGTAGTTAGTCCAAAATAAATTGTAGATTTAGCTCCATACAGTTTACGTTTATTTAGACCATTTATTTGTTAATCATCATATTCCATTCATATGATTGGATAATATCATCCTATATTCCATATTTGTTTCTCAAAAACATGTTAGTGTTCCACATAATTTTGGAATCCCCAATGCATTTCGCACAAAAGTGCGCTTCCTCAGGGGGTCTGTAATTGAATAGAAATGACAAAAATAGGTACACTAGCAAATATCCAGGAGCAGGTGGATACATGTATTTGCGCGCAAATTTAGACGAGTGAATACAAGTCTAACTGAAGATGAATGTGTTGAAAATGAAAAGTGGAAGGTATGAAGTAGAAACCAAAAGATAGTTAAAAGGGTACTCCACGTGTATGTCCTCAGTAACCAATAGAAAATAAGAACAGCCAAAGAAAAACGGTGTCTATTTAAAGGTTTAAAGTAACACGGATTGTATAAATCATGGAAAAAAGGTGCAAAAGAACCAAGAATATGGCGAATTGCGGAACCATGCATTGTATTTCCCTGTGCAGTTAAACACACAATCGTAGTGCCGAGGAAGCATAAGGTATCGGAAAAACGGTAATACCAGCGATGTCTTACCAGTGTAGCAAATAGGTCAGAGAATCAGCGTCGGGTAACCGTGTATCGGCGAGGACCAGGCTCCGTGACTAGCAGGAACCCGGAAGACGCCACGCATGCGCAGTAGCGCATTAAAAGTGTTTCGGAAAGTAGATTGTGAAGATGTTCATGCAGACCTTGTTGGTAGTACGTAGAATCCAGAACGACAATGGCACCGCCCTTGTCAGCTTTACATATAGTCAATGTTTGGTTGTTGGCTAGTTGTTTGATAGCTTGTCTTTCTTTCAGCATGAGGTTACTTCGGTTGTTTATTTGAGTGTCAAACAGTGAGTGCAAGTCCTGTTGCACTGCTTTCTCAAATACATCCAGAACCTTATGGCTGGTAGGAGCTATAAAGTTACTGGAAGGACGTAAACCCATAAGAGTATCTCTGTCTTGAGTGGTGGAAGGTACACAGATGTTATCAAAAAAGTGCCTTAGTCGTAGTGTTCTCATAAACTTGTAGAATGAGATAGAAATATCCAATTCATTAGTTTGGTATGTAAGAACAAAGTTCAAACCTTTTTGTAAAACTTGTTCCTGTGCTTGGTTTAAAGGACATTTAGAAATGTTGACAACTAGATTCTGTGACTTCTGGTCGATTTCGCCGGTGGGAGTAAATTGTCTCTGGCGTTTGGACCTCCTCGATCGTCGGTTGGTTCGGGACCAACATCTAAAAAAGAATCCGCATTAAAATCTAATATTGCTGCGCACTTCATTCAGCAGTCGCACAACCCGAGTCAGATACGATTTCTGATTTTGGAAACAGTGGAGAAACAACCACACAAGGATAACAACAAACAGCTACTACAGCGAGAACTACACTGGATATATCGACTGCAGGCGGTTCAGCCTAAAGGACTTAACGAACGCCTTGAATTTAGTTGTCACCTATGATTAATGTCTTGATACGAATGCCTTGATATTAGTGACCAATTGCATTGTAAATATTGACCTCCATTTAGCTGTGATATGATAGTAATTTTTGATTATTTGTATTCAGACAGTTCTTTTACCCGAGGGTGTAAGTATATGTTTGCCGACATTTTTATTGTCCTACATTTATGTTTTCTTTCATCTGATTCTCGTTATGTCATCATAGGATTTACTCAAGATTGCGTCATTATGTGTTATTTCTGTTGTACCTCAGCTTCCACTTTTTTATTTTTCCTGTCTTACGTTTTTACTTCCTATTATCTTTTTCTTATGTTTTGGCTATGAAGGATGCATGTAACTCTCACTCTACGTGTTCATTGTTCTATTTCCGCATACACGGGTGCCGAGCATGTCTCTTTTCCATGTCTACTTTCCGAAACACTTTTAATGCGCTACTGCGCATGCGTGGCGTCTTCCGGGTTCCTGCTAGTCACGGAGCCTGGTCCTCGCCGATACACGGTTACCCGACGCTGATTCTCTGACCTATTTGCTACACTGGTAAGACATCGCTGGTATTACCGTTTTTCCGATACCTTATGCTTCCTCGGCACTACGATTGTGTGTTTAACTGCACAGGGAAATACAATACATGGTTCCGCAATTCGCCATATTCTTGGTTCTTTTGCACCTTTTTTCCATGATTTATACAATCCGTGTTACTTTAAACCTTTAAATAGACACCGTTTTTCTTTGGCTGTTCTTATTTTCTATTGGTTACTGAGGACATACACGTGGAGTACCCTTTTAACTATCTTTTGGTTTCTACTTCATACCTTCCACTTTTCATTTTCAACACATTCATCTTCAGTTAGACTTGTATTCACTCGTCTAAATTTGCGCGCAAATACATGTATCCACCTGCTCCTGGATATTTGCTAGTGTACCTATTTTTGTCATTTCTATTCAATTACAGACCCCCTGAGGAAGCGCACTTTTGTGCGAAATGCATTGGGGATTCCAAAATTATGTGGAACACTAACATGTTTTTGAGAAACAAATATGGAATATAGGATGATATTATCCAATCATATGAATGTAATATGATAATTAACAAATAAATGGTCTAAATAAACGTAAACTGTATGGAGCTAAATCTACAATTTATTTTGGACTAACTACGTGCAACAATAGACAGCATCTGTGTGCTCAAAGAGTACTTCAGGTTATTCCTACTCGCTGTAGGATTTCCCACACATCCCACAAGGACACTTCCTAATCCACAGAGCGGTTACGGGGGCCATGAGGCGACATTGGGGTGCAGGCACGACTGAACCACCCCGACATGCCACCTGTGAATACATAAGCCTAGCTGAGGGACTATAAAAGCAGTTGCATGTCTCTATAGGGCCATAGGGCGAGACTCTATACAGCCGCTGGACGGTTGAGAGATCAATGGGGGGAAGATATTGCCAGACCACTGGAGAACAAGGACTGGGAGAACATACTGATATGGACAACCAAAGTATCCCGAAACGCACGTTTCAGTCTGACCAGCTTTTATATTCTTCACCGAGCATACTTAACCCCAGAACGTATTAATCAATACTTTGCTAGAGACAACGCCACGTGCCCGAGATGTAATGTTGTGCACGGGGTGACGTTCATTCACATGGCATGGAGCTGCCCATCCTTGACGCCCTATTGGCAGGAAGTGACTAGGGAGACAGCTAGGATAACAGAGAGGGTAATCCCATGCACACCGGCACATGCCCTGCTCAGCTTGTTCCCTCACACCGCCAAAACTAAGAGCATGGACAGGTTCCAAGATCTCGCCTTCATACTTGCAAAGTTAGAAATTAGTAGCAGATGGAAGAATCTGGACGGCCCCAATGTCCACAGATGGAAGCGGGAGCAGGTGAAATGGGCTGGATGCGAGGGCAGGGTTTTACTTCGCAACACAAGGCGAGGGATAGGCAAGATGGAAAGGGCTCAGGCATGGGAGGTTCTGATGGAAGAATTGAGGCGCGAAGGCCGAGATTCTGAGGCCTCCACCCCCGAGAGAATATCACAACAGGAGAATTCCCAGAGGCAAGGTCAGTATGGGGTCATAGAGCAGAACCCGAGAGATGGGGCCTCCTAATACCCTTAGCCACAGGAGGGATTAGACCTGGAAAGGGGGCGACAGGGTAAGCAAACACACATGGGGCATTGGAAATTGCATAGCAAACTATTACTATGCAAAAAGAAAGACGCAGGGCGCAGTATATGCATAATATGTACTAAGATTTACCGTCCATGCGAATGCTATGAAATTAACTGTACCACCATTGCCGAAATGGATGACTGTTATGTAAAAGGCAATAACGTCTGTTTAAAAAAAAAAAGAAAGGGGTGAAATGTCTTCGACCTTGCATACTGACTATTGTATATTTAACTTGAGTGGGATGGTTTGTGGCTAATTGTACTGTGACATAAATGAAATAATTTTTACACGTGTCACTTGTCTTGCCTGAGTAAATCATTTTGTGTTCTTTTGGTGCTACATACTACTTTTGACTGTCAACAAATATGGTTTCAAGTTTTATAGTAAGAAATTGAGTCTTGGCTAAATTAATTGACATGATGTGAGACCGACTGTTTCTTGTAAGGACTGTTATTCCTTTAAAATATTATGCACCCTTGGTTCCTATGCACCCTTGGGTTCCCCCTTGTTTTTCGTAAAATAGTACACACAATCAACTGATTGCAAGGGTTTGTATACTAACCTAATCTAAAATGGGTAGTTGCCTTTCCTTGTTTGTTTTCTCTCCCCTCTCCCTCTGGCTTTTCTTTTCTTTCCTCGTGTCAAAATTATTTCCCCCATGATTTATTAGTAGAATATACTGCTGCATCTTTTAAGTACAATGTGAGACATGACGTGCCACATTTTTAACCCTATCTATTGTCACAGCCTGCCACATTGGTCACTATGGGGTACAGAATCTGCCATAGAAGAGGATGCTGCGGGTCATCTCATGCTGGATAAAGAAGATGAAAGGATGGTCTGCCTCGAACTTCACGGCGATGGGGAGACTTTTTACAGCTATAATGCCTGCAGTGGCAGCCGCAGCCTCGGTGCCTTCTTCATTAACCTCCACAACGGCCTGATGAAAGATGTGGGACAGGAACATGTCCCTTTTGGCAGACATTCCTGTGAGATCAGCTTTTCCCTCCATGAAAACATCACTCATCCCCATGCTGCTCAGAGTTGATTTGAGGTTGTATTTTTCTTCCAGCTTGAATCTGGGCAGGTCCAACTCAACTTGAGACATCTCCATATTCTCTGGGTTGCACCACTTGGCTATGTTTTCAAAATTCAGGTGTTCTTCCAGCTAGAATTTGGATAAAGGACAAACAATTGAAATTTACGAAACTAAGAAAAATAGCAATTGATCGCTGTCGCCATAGGAGAAACTTACAAACACATCTATCTGCTGACACTCATACTATTTACATGTGTTTCTATCTGTATAAGAAACTATTCCTTTAGCATTACGAGCATATCAACAAGGAAATATTAACACCTGCCAGTGTAGCAACTTGTTTACAGAATGGTTAAGTGCATGCATTGACATAACAGGTAAAGGAGATGCGTGCAGAGTTTGCTATACAGAGTTACAGACAGTCTGACATCTTGTTTTAAATCAAAACTAAAGGGGGTGATGGCGGAGTGTTGAACATTGCAGGCACTCACCCCCAGTCAACTGATTTGGGTTTAATCCATCATCATTCTTTAGCTCACTCCGCCACCCCAGTTCAGACATGGCAATATACAAATCAGTCTGACCCTGTGCCTCAAAGCAGCAGTCCAGCCCGAACTGCCAAGCCATATCTTCCCTGGACCAGAAACAAGCATCCCGGGACCGGTTTCTGGCTAATCAGCCGTCATCAGCCAGGCTAGCTTGAATTCAGTGGCAAAGTGAGCAAGGGACTGACGTCTGGGCATACCCTGCCAACTTGGGGAGAACAAAGCAAAACCAAAGGGGATGATTGACAGAGTGTTGAACATTGCAAGCACTCACCCCCCAGTCAACTGATCTGGGTTTAATCCATCATCATTCTTTAGCTCACTACGCCACCCGAATTCAGACATGGCCATATGCAAATCACTATACATTTTGACTTATGTGATGGACCTTTGAAATTACTTCAGAAAATACTTTGGATGGGTGCTGATTCCTTATCGCCCATATGCAAATCAGTCTGACCCTGTGCCTCAAGGGAACAGTCCAGCCCGCACTGCCAAGCCATGTCTTCCCTGGACCGGAAACAAGCATCCTGGGACCGGTTTCTGGCTAATCAGCCATCATCAGCCAGGCTAGCTTGAATCCAGTGGCAAAGTGAGCAAGGGACCCAGGTCTGGACATACCCTACCAACTTAGGGCGAACAAAGCAAAACCAAAGGGGATGATGGACGTAGGGTTGAACATTGCAAGCACTCACCCCCAGTCAACTGATCTGGGTTTAATCCATCATCATTCTTTAGCTCACTCCGTTCCACAGTTCAGACATGTCCATATGCAAATCAGTCTGACCCTGTGCCTCAAGGGAACAGTCCAGCCCGTTCGCTTTGTTCCAACATACCAGCGGGTTAGGCACAGTCTGAATTAGTGACTTTAGTGGTTCACCCTGACAGGGATTGTAGGTGTTCCTTGAGCAGGGCTGCCACCCCATTCAACCAACAACCCAATTTCTCACACCAGCATACATACATTCATTACGTGTAATATATTTCTGCCGGAGAACAAAAATCTTTGGTTTGTGCAAGGCTCACGAGGTCCTCTGACATATAAATATAAAATATGAATAAAACAAAAGCAAATCAAAACATAATGACTACAACATATAGGACTTGCACAAGAAAGATGGAGCATTTATTCACTAGTTTGCAGGGGCTCTGGCTTGCAGTGATTACCCATGACATTGTTTTGTTTGCAGTGACACACAGCCGAAACAGAATGTCTTAAAGAGGAGGCTTTTGCCCCTCTCTCTTGTGCATGTTCTATATGCCATGGTCATTATGTTTTATTCATTTTTTGTATTTTTTATGTCACAGGATCTCATGAACCTTGCATAATTAGCTGATTGTTCTCTCCTGCAGAGACATATTACTGGTACTACATGTTTTTATGCTGGTGACGTATGTATGAAGTCAGGGAGACAACTGTGGAAAAGTTAGGGATCCTGGTCCTGACAAAACACAACCACCCCCTGTGGGGGGCATAGAAGGGGCTGAAACATGTTGACCGGCTTAGTGTAGAAGCAATAATCTCTCTGGTACATACAATTTGTTTTTAACAGACTCACTTTCGCCCCACCATTAAAAGTGAAAGTCCCCAGGGTAGACAGTCACGATTTTTATCCCTTTCTTGTCTGGATCTTTGTCCTCATTTTCCTGCAAAATATTCTCGATATCTTAGAGGGCCTGCCCTACACTAGAGGATTCTTTGACAAGCACATGGTGACCAGTGATGAAGCATGACACCCAGTGAGGTGTGTCAGGTCATCCCGTACAATAGTTTGTGATGTCAGGGTCTTGATTTATGCATTAGGGCATACTCAGGTTCTCAACAATAGGGTATTTACCCGAACAATGGGTTTCTCTTAGCCCCATCCAGTCGCATTTGCCATATGTGGTTATGACATTGAAACACATCATCTTTCCTTTGACGCCTTTTTCAATACAAGTCGTGTTGGGCTAGATCCACCAACTGGATCCACCTTAGGAAGGGAATTGGTCACCGAGAGTGTACTGAAAGCAGTCAATAGTTTTTTCCTTGAAATTATCTAGTTCAAGATGGATATCTGATTATTAGTGGATATCTTGGCATTTATAATATCTGTTTCTCCATATTATTGGCATACGACAAAATGCCTGGGCAGCCAGAAGCTCCTGACAAACGAAACAAGCAGTAGATTCTTGTTATGCATTAAATCTTCAGAAGGGAACAGTGTGCTTGAAGTTATGTTGTACTAAATCCTCCGGCATCAGACCGCCAGGGTGTGTGTTACTGGTTGAAATAGCACAAGGTTGTTTTCTGCTGTTACCTGTTCCAGTCCTGTGGAGTCATCATTAATGTCATCTGGGAGCAGTATGATCATGCTTAGGTCGTTGCCAACATAGGGGAGCTCGAGGACCGTGGTCTTCAGTTCTTCTATGTAGAGCACGTGAAATGCCCCTCTCTGGAACATCATCTGGACAGGTGTAGATTTAGCCTACAGAAAGGGAATATCACACCTTGAACACAACTATTTTGCTTACACCAATAAAGAAAAGAAGAAATGTTCCTCTTATTTGTGCATATAGTGATAGCTATTTTTCTAAGATAAACTACTTTAGTAGAATGGAGGGGGCATTCGATCCACATACGGCCTGATTCGAAAAATCTTTTGTACACATGGTTGTATTACTACTGATGCATTCAATCAAAATTTGCGTGCATCTCAGATTGTTTTCAGATAAGGTTAGGATGGGGTACCATGGGGCCTGATGTATAAAGGAGGAGTCTCAAACCCTTTGATGATTTTTGCACACCTCCACCTTCATTTTGCGATGGGACTCAAGTCCTAAACTGTGGCATTGCAAAATGTTTATTCACTGGCAGTTGCGGAAAGTCCTACCTAGTTAATATTTATGAGGCAGTAGCCTTTTTGCGACTCCTTGTAAATGGCTGCGAATGAAGGAATGGAGGCCGGAAGACCTCTGTTCCCGCATTTGTATTTCTTGCATGCTCACTTCTTTTTCAAAATAAAAAGTGTACATACATTTAATAGCACGGAAGGGCAACATGGATGTCGACTCACCAAAATGCCAGGTGTAGCGGAAGTTAATTCACATGCCCCTTGACTTTCACTTTAACGCACACATACATATGCTTATACATAAACACGCATTCACACATACACGTACACACACTCACATATGCACACACACATCTACACATGCACACATACACACACTCTCTCTTACATAAACACTCTCAAAACTGAAAGCACACATATAACACATGCATTTGAAAGCATTTTTTTTTCTTACCTCAGCTGCTAGGAAAAGTCATATTCCAGTTATTTGTACTCCATTTCTTATTAAACTAACAGCGAATAATGAAATATATTTACTATTAGTATGATAACAAAAATTGACAAAAAACGAGGTGAGTGAAGCCCCCACCAACGTCCATAAGAACGAGCTGCTTTTGTTCCTGCCACTGATTTTGCCACTGCTGACACTAGGGGTCGCAAAAGCAGTGGCAGGGATCACAAGGGGCATGCCAGGTGTCGCAGCAGCATCCATGGTAGACAAATAGTGGTCTTCAGGACCATCTCTGCTACCTCTAATGCCAGCAGTCACGATTCACAAGGTAAATCTTTAGATCTTGTTAACTGATGAATGCACAATTGTAGTTTCGCACCAGAGGCACACTGCATATCACTTGAAAAGGAGACTGCATGCTCATTACACACCTCATTTCCTTTACATGTTTGTGTGGGTTACAAGGCGCAAGCAAGTTTCTGCTTAGGAACAATCCCTAGGATCACTTTGTACCTCTGCCAATGGCTTTGACGCTCTAACAGCCAGATTCATCATTGTAAAATCGGCTCGCAAGGGGCCAGATTCTGAGAATCTGGCCCTTTGCGAGCGCAATTTTTGCATTTGGGATTCATCACCCCAAATGCACAAATCGAAAATTGCGAAATCGCTAAATTGTGAGGAATTGCATTTAAGGAATCTCTATTTGAGATTCCTTAAATGCAATTCATGAACCATTTTTGAATTGCGAAATCGCTATTTTGGGCCGCTATTTACCGCGAAGTCTGACTTCTTGGTAAATAGCGAAAACTTAGAAAAATGCACTTTAGTGCATTTTTCTAAGTTGTATGTTACACACACACACACATGTCCTTTGGACATGTGTGTGCGCAACATCAGTCTACATTTACATTTCAGGGGTGCTACAGGGTGTCCTTTGGACACCCCTGGCACCCTAGAAATCGCATCCTTATTTGCGATTAGCAAATTGCTAATCGCAAATAAGGAATGACTCCCCATTCATTTAATCGCAAATAAGGAATGACTCCCCATTCATTCCTATGGGCCTTTGGCCCATAGAATGAATGGGGAGTCATTCCTTATTTGCGATTAGCAATTTGCTAATCGCAAATAAGGAAGCTGTAGAAATCGCAAATAATATTGCGATTTCTACATGAATCCCGTTTTGCGAGTCATTACTAGCGATTCCCTAATAATCGCTATTAAGGACTCGCAAATCGGGACAGTGATGAATCTGGCTGTTAGTCTTTATGGCGATTTCTGGGAGTTTACATGGAGTTCTCTTGATAGATAACCCTCGACGTGAAGAGATCCCCTGCCGCTGTGCCCATATAGAATCGTAATCTAACATTAGAAGTAAGTGCAGTACCTCAGCGCCATGATCTTGTATGTTGTTTTGACGGGGGACCTTCTTTCCCAGTTGTGGGGAGATGGAGCATTCCCTTTGGGGTAGAATAATTTCCCGATTTTTTGGTTGTCTCTCAGAAAGGGGCTGGCCAAACTGTTCTCGCATAATGTTTGAGAACACGTTGTAACAAATGCATACTAGATATATAGATGCAGGGGTTAAATGGAAATTCCACATCACTAGCAGTGGATGATTAGAGACGGGTCCATTCAAGGCCCGCTCTATGTTTTTTTCAGAAATAACCTTTGGAAAAAAACACCCCAAAACTTTTAAAGCTCCAAGTATAAGGAAGCACACAAGGGTGTTTGGGTGTTTTGGATGTTTTACACTTCGCAAATTGCACGTGCTCACAAAAATGTCAGAAATGTTGTTTTTGTTGTCTGTTTGAACAAAATCTTTTTCTTTCAGAGTTGTAGGCATTGGAAATACTGAGAGAACCTACCCTGGGTAGAACCGTGAGTTTACCTATACATATGCACACATCCCCAAGGTTAGGGTATGCCTTAGGGTGCGTATACCGCCTGGGGGATTTTCATTTTTATTCTGGTCCTGATGAAAGCTTTGCTGAGCTAGCGTATAAAAGCAGAAATATGTCGACCTATTCACTCCATAGGATACATTTGGTTCGAATTTATAACCATTAGTGTCCGATTCACATGGTTTTAATGATCGTGGTCTGACCCTTCATTAAAGTTTCTTTGGGGATCAGTCTGCCATCTTTTAACTCACTATTTAATCAATCCTTTTGAGCATCATTTCACACGTCCGATACATACCAGCTCTGCTGCAACTCAGGCGTGGTAGCACACCAGGGAGACATTCGGTCTCCTTGGTGGAACCCTATGATGAAGCATGTCATCAACTATGTTGGTGAGTGAGGGTTCTCCTTTTTAACGAAGGTTACTTCCCACTTTTCACACACCCTTACATTGTGTACCTTCTTTCTTTGATTTGTTTGGAGGCTGCAAATTTTGGTAACACCACTTTTTTATGTCATTTTGCACTCTTAGGGGCAGATGTATCAAGATTCCATTTTGCGATTCCTAAATAGCGATTTTTAAGGAATTGCTATTTAGAAATAGCAAAATGGAATGTATGAAAAAAATCGCAATTTTTTTGCGATTCCTTAATCTTCCTTATTTGCGAATTCACATTTTGCGAATTCGCAAATAAGGAATACTTTCCCATGCATTCCTATGGGCCAGGAGGCCCATAGGCATGATTGTGAAGTAATTCTCAAATTGCGAATTCGCAATTTGCTAATCGCAATTTGAGAATGATTTCAAGGGTGCAGGGGTGTCTGAAAGACACTCTGCTGCACCCCTGAAATGTACATGTGTGTACATATGGCGCACATACATGCCCTATGGGCATGTGTGTGCATCACATGCCACCATCAAAAATGCCAAATTGTGCATTTTTTAAAGACTTCGCAAATTACCATCAACTACAAGTTGGTGGTAATTTGCGAATTCTTAAACAAAAATAGCATTTAAAAAATGCTACATACATAGCATTTAAGGAATCGCAAAATTGCGATTCCTTAAATGCTATGGCAAAATAAGGAATCGCAAATTTTTGCTATTACTTATTTTGCGAATTTTTGATGCATGCCAAAACATGCAAAAAGGCCTTTTGCGATTCGCAAAGGCCGAAATTCTGCGAATTTCGGCCTTTGCGTGTCGCAAAAGGCTTGATACATCTGCCCCTTAGTCACTCCTTTATTGTTCTAGAGTTAATATTGGGGGAAGAGGAGTGGAATTTATCCCTACCTCTCTTGTTGTTGGAATATATGGGTTACAAAAGGCCCTTTGCAAGTTGGAATTAATATTTTGACTTGCAGTTTATTTTTAATACACTGCTACCCAATGTATTGTGGACGCAAAGTTTGAGGGTAGTTTCGGAGAGAGCCATTTCCAAATGTTGAGAACTCACAGAGCCACAGTTTTCACTAACATTTGCAATGCATTTCCAACACTAGGCGTTTACATAAACGTACACCTCATAAGAAGTAGGTAAAAGTAGGGGTGGCTCCCCTGCTAAGGCGGAGGAGCATCGCCCCACTGCTCTCAGAGCAGTGGGAAAAGGAAAAATAAAGTGATAATAACATTGTTATTATCATTTTATTTTTCCTTTTCCCACTTCTCTGAGAGCAGTGGAGCGATGCTCCTCCGCCTTAGCAGGGGAGCCGCCCCTACTTTTACCTACTTCTTATGAGGTGTACGTTTATGTAAATATTAGCATTGTATACAAATAGAGATTAACCTATGCCTGATCATGCTTTTTAACCTCCCATGTTGTCTATTTGTTCAGCTGTTGGCCTGGAATTCATGAAGGATAGCATGGAGAGTCACTTACAAGAAGTACACTTTTCTGTATTTCTTCGCTTTTAAAAATAAATACAGGCAATTAGTAAACATGGAAAACTGGAAGCCTTAGTTATGAATGCTATAGAAATCATAGATGTATGGCTGCAAATCTGTGGTATCTCTCAGTTTTATTAAATCTGACACTTAGTGGGGGGGTGTGGCCTGCTGCGAAGCGGAATGGCCGCTACTTGAGTGTGCTCCGCCGGCCGGGACAAAATCCTGTTTAAATCCTGCATGACGGATAGTCCAAATGCTGCCCAGGTCAACTGCATGACCAGCTGCTAGTGTGGAGAGTACTCGGCAGACGTTTTGAAGCCCTGACGGCATCTGGAGCTGAGATACGAGCAGTGGTGCGGTTGCAGGGGGACGGTGAGGCGCTGTGCTGCGCTGCCATCGGGTCGTGCTAAAATCGAGCCCGCGGCTGCTGGAGGTGCATGGGCCTTTGTCCGCCAAGAGGAGCCTTGCCCGTATGCTGTTGCTGATGTACCCTGTCTGAACAAACAGCGCCTCGCAGTCACGGCGGAGAAGATTGTTTGTGGCCGCCTTATGTCGAGGAAGAGTGCGGGACATTGGCGTGCCGTTTGCTGGAGTCTGCGGCTGTGAAGAGCCTGCGGTGTGGCCGAGGGCGGACCAACTGCAAGGTTTGCCGCATGGTCCGCTCCTGCCCACCGGTGACTGTGAGGTGAATTTCGGGGGGCTGCGAGATAGGAATTGCCCAGAGCGGGCGTGCCCCTGCCCTACCCGCATTTGATCCCCATGGGGATGGTGCTATCAAGTGGCTGGAAAGTGGGGCCCTGTCCACCATTTTGTGGAGCCAGCGCGTGTTGCCCGTGATTGCCGCCCGACTTTCTGAACTGCTGCACTAGGGATGTGCTTGCATTGAGGACGGAGCGTGTGTGGAGCCCCCCCCATCTGCAGATACATGCATCCTGTGCCTTCTGGGATGGCCCCGTGTTGGTAGGGGGGTTGGCAGAGCCTGCTAGGAATGAGGTGATGCGACCTCTTCACACTGAAGCCGCTTACGTTCACCTGCCACGGAGGTGCGGAGCTAGACCTGCCTGACTGAGGGCATTGGAGTGGAACTGCCAAGTGGGTGTGTTGAATCTGGCTGCCAAATATCCTGCAGCCCTGCACTTTACTTTTGTGGTGAAGTGGGCCACATGTGCGACGATACAGGTATCAGGCTCTAGGTGGAGGCGAGCTGTTTACCGAAAGGCTGGTGGGGCTGTGGAATCCTAGCTGCTCGTCTGGGAGTTCATCAGACAGTGTCACAGTGTGGGCTGGAACCGTGGGACGCCACTGAAGCCCAGATTATGCACGGAGTGGAGTTCGGGGCGGAAGTTGCAAGAGGTGGTGCTGACACGTGGAACCGCCATTTTGCCCCTTTGAGAGCGGGGGAAGCGCAAGCGAGAAACACCTAGGAAGCTATCAGCAGTCTTCGTGGTTGAGAGAGCGCACACATCACTGGGTCAGAAACCCCTGGCTGAAGCTCCTCCAAGGCCGATCATCGCGAAACTCTTGAATTATCAGGACAGGGATATAATCCTGAGGAAGGCCAGAGAACTGGGGCAGATTACGCACAAAGGCAACAAGATCTCGTTCTATCCGGATTTCACCCTGGCGGTACAGGTGGCGAGATGTGAGTTCCTACCACTGAAGCGGATTCTTCTACAAGCGCAGATCCCATACTCCCTGCTGTACTCAGCCAAGCTCAAAGTATACTTAGATGGAACTACCCACTTCTTCATTGATGCAAAATCTGCTCTGAAATTCGCCAAGCATGTAGGAGGGAAGAAGGACCACAAGCGGCAAGAGGTCATGGAGGCGGCTGGTGGTCATTTAAGTGACAATGATTGACTTGGGTATCGTATTCTCGCACATGCTGTCTCGGCTGCATTATTAGGTTGTACTTTTCTGATTATTAATGTATATGTCAGGTTTATGAGTCATATACTCCAATGACACACTATCTTTCATTGTTCACACAGAAATATAGAACTGGGCGTCTTGAGACATCCGCAGTTCTCTTGGCCACCTTGTATGACACAAGGTAGCTCGCCAGCATTGCTACGCCTCCATGGGAAGGTTCCCGATTTCACTGCCTCTTTTTTTTGTGTTATTCATTGATGGGGTGGGTCATCTACAACCTGATTGGGGGTTGGAGTGGGTGGTGGATGACAGGGGGGGCTTATTTTGTTGTTCAATGTCAGTATCAATGTCCATTGGTATTTAGCCATTGTCGCTTTAGGTGGGACAATGTTTTGAATTGCTTAACTTGGAATGTTCGGGCTCAATGATGGTAGGAAGTCGAGACTGGTACACGCTTACTTGACACGTCATAATATCGACATTTGCCTCTTACAAGAGACGCATTTGAATGCGTCGCCGTCCCAGAGACTTCGCCATGGAAGGTGGGGTCATGTATATTCTGCTATATACTCAAATTATGCCCGCAGGGAGGCTGTCTTAATCAAACGTGGATTGGACTGGAAGGAGGGGCCAATCAGCGGAGATCCGGAGGGCAGATATGTTTTGATACAGGGTTCCCTGTGTGATGTGCCCATAGTTGTTGTTGCCATATACGGCCCTAATGTGGACTCCCCCAACTTTTTCAATACTGTCTGGACAAGGGTCTGGGCGACTGGCTGTAGCACGATCTTATGGGGGGGAGACTTCAATGCTGTCCTGGATGATGCGCTTGACAGAAGGGGAGCTGCCCGATCTTTGCACCCAGCAGCTAGCTCTGCCCTGAAGGCGATCATAGCTGACGGCGAGTTGGTGGACACATGGCGAAATAGACATCACTCATTGAAGACAGGTACCTGCATCTCCGATCATCACAATGCGTGGTCCTGTTTAGTTTTCTGGTTGGTGTCTAGAGATGTGGCTACTTGGACTACTAGTGTAGAGCATATGCCGCGCGTCTGTCCGACCATGCTCCATGTCTCTTGAAATTAGTGATCCCCAACCTGCCAAGGCGTGCATTTTCTTGGCGACCGCCACCTCACGTTCTCCTGAATGAAGCCTTTAAGGGGGAGATCCGGAAATATATCATGATTACTTTGAGATAAACACGGGGTCGGTTGGTACTGAGGCCTCACTCTGGGAGGCGTTTAAAGTGGTGATAAGAGGCCACTGCATAGCCCGTCAAGCGGGGGTTTTGAAAGCCATAAGAAGCACGATAACGTCTATAGAGGCCGACATAAAGTGCCTTGAGACACAATTTTATGACACAGGGGATTTAGAAATGTTTGGATTATTGAAATTTAGACTGTTAGTGTTAGATTATGCTGAGGAGGCGCACCGAGAGGTGACATTTTTAGGTAAATATGCAGAGGCCAGGAGATATGGAGAGGAGGAGAGGCCGGGGCATACACTGGCGGGCATGATCAGGTCGCCGAAATCCACAACTCATATTCATGAGGTACGTGCTGCAACAGACACCACACTTAGAGGCCAGGGGAAATTCTGAATGCCTTCACTAGCTTGGTTCAACAACACTCACAGGAAATATATGGCTCCCCCAATAACAACGGAAGACGTCGCCCTAGTCATCAGGAGCCTGCCCCTTGACAAGGCCCCTGGCCCAGACGGGCTGACCACGGCCTTTTACAAAACCTACGTTACAGAGCTGGTGCCCAGACTGTTGGCGGTGTATGAGAAGGCCTTAGAGGAGGGAATGCTGCCCAGAACCATGAGAGAAGCCATGATTATTACACTGTTGAAGCCCGGCAAACCACAGGAGGAGATGAACTCTTACAGACCTCTTTCACTATTAAATGTAGATGTCAAAATACTTGCTAAATTGTTCGCTAACTGGCTACAGCCACTACTCCCTATGATAGCGCTCCCCGATCAGTCGGAATTCATCCCGGGCAGATCGACATCGCACAATCTTTAAGGACCGTGTTCTCCACTCTACACTACCTTCACCAGACAGTCCACGCTGCAGTAGTGTTCTTAGATGCCACAAAGGCCTTCGACACCCCATGAGTGGCTGTATTTACTTGCCATACTGGGGCGTTTGGTATTTAGCCCGCTCTTTATTAGTCAGATCCGTCTGCTGTATACTTTGCCCAGCGCCAGGATCAGGGTGAACGGTCTAATTTCTTAACCCTTTCCTATTTCCAGAGGCACGAGACAGGGCTGCCCCCTGTCCCCACTATTGTTTGCCATAGCAATGGAGCCTTTGGCTGCCCGCATGCGACAACACCATACGGCATGGGGTATAGGGTTTAGCTCTAGGAGCCTCCTCATATCGCTATATGCAGATGACGTGACCCTCTGCCTCGTGGACCCAGAGGTCAATTTGGACCCAATATTGCTGGAATTCGTTCGCTTTGGCGGACTAGCTGGGGTCTCTGTTAACTGGTCAAAGTCGGTAATTTTTCCTTTAACTGGCACCACCCCACAGGTTACCTCAGAATACCCCCTGAAATGGGAGACAGAGGCGGTTAAATACTTGGGCATCTGGGTAAGTCGGGATGTCCAAGAAATTTGGAATTTGAATTTTGGGAGGGCTGTCGCGTGGTTGGAGGAGAAGGTTGAGATATGGGTGAAGCTGCCTCTGTCACTGACTGGGAGGTTGGCCCTGGCTAAGATGGTCATCTTGCCCAAGTTTCTGTACTTGTTCGCGAATATTCCGATTCCACTTACGCCGTAATTCTTGAACCCCTTCGATGCTCATGACGAGCTCAGCTCGTCATGAGGTACGCCTGTCGTACGCTCATGACGAGCTGAGCTCGTCATGAACCGCTGGTTTTTAAAAAACTCAGCGCACGGCGGGAAAATGCGCCGCACGCATGAGGTTAAGACTCTCAGATCTCACCTTGTAACCCTGGCCTGGGCGGGCGGTCACGCTAGGATCTCCTGGGACACATCGACTTTGCCTCTGAATCTGCGGGGCCTGGGTGCCCCGGACATGGTCCTCTATGTGCTCTGTGCTCAAGCTCAATATTTGCATTTTGGGTCCATCCGACCCCTTTTCAGCCCCATGTGACGGTGGAGCAGGATATGGCCACGCCTGTCCCGCTAAAGGTGGCCATCTGTGCGAAGGCAAGGCACCCCAGAGGGGATATAGATTCTGCGGGCACGCTGAGATGGGTGTGGGAGGAGCTGCGGAAAAGGGCAAGGGTCCCATTATTATATGCCCCCTCACTTTCGCTGTCGCAGAATCCAATGCTACCATGTATTGAAGGGGGGATTAGTAGATCCCTGGAGCAGAAGCAGCACCTCTATTCCTTTGCTGATTTATTCCCTGATAACGAATTCATGCCCCCCGGGCGGCGGAGGAGGGTGGGACTGTGACATTTTCAGAAATGTTCTTGTATTATAAATTGCGTACGGCGTGCTGTGCCATTAGTGACGATTTCCCGTCGGCTCGCTGGTCTTCCCTGCATTTGAGAACCTGGTAGGATCTCCGTCCCCCCGTAAGTTGGTATCCAGACTATACAGGCAGATGCAGGCCACGGCTCCAGTGATGGAGTCGAAGTCCCTTCAGTGTTGGAATGACGACCTTCCGGTGCCCCTAACCAAAGACCAATGGGCATTCTGCTGCGGTCTACTTACAGAGCTCTCGCCTAACTACAGGCTGCGCTTGATACATTTCAAATACCTACATAGATTCTATAGGACCCCCATAGGGCTGCGCAGGATGGAACTTAAAGAAGGAGATGACTGTTGGAGATGTGGCTTTTCCCCCGCCTCTTTTCTACACATAGCATGGTCTTGCCCGGCGCTTACAGAATACTGGTCTGAAGTCTTCACCTCGGTAAATCAAATTGTCGGACGGTCAGATGCCCCCTCTCCTGAACTGGGCATACTGGGATATGTCAAAAACACTCCACCCAAAACACGTAAATTGCATGCATTACTTCTCCTTTTCGCTAAAAGGAGGGTGGGGGTACACTGGGGTAGGAAACGAGTGCCCACGATTAAAGGCTGGCTGGCCAATATAGCATATAGACACACACAATTGGGACTATTCTGGGAGCTAATGCCGCCAACTTCCCGACCTCGTGACATTAGGGAACCTTATATACAATGGGCCAACATACAATCACCAAGAACCGAAGATGCGGGATCTGAGGTTGGGGTGCCTGCGGAGTGACCAGGTGGGTAGGGAGTGATCTCGTAAACAGGTGTAGGTGATAGTGTTCTTAGTGGCGAGCTGAGGCAGGTGGCTAAGTCTATGTAAGATTGTATGTTTTTTGTGGTGACCATTTGATGACTTCAGTATCCATGCATAAATGTGTTCGTTTTTTTGTGTATTGCTAGAGATCCCTCGAACTTGTACAAAAGTTAAGGATGTGTACATTCTCCACTTGCAGACACACCGTGATCAATTTTTGTATGCTTGTAGCATTATATGGCATGTGAGTATACCATGATTACTGACCAATGGACCTGCAAACTGGCAAGTTGTGTGGTTGTATTATGTTGTAACTAATAAAAATGCTAATAAACACAATATAAAATAAATAAATAAATACAAATCTGACACTTAATGTGTCATTTTTCAATATTCCAGTAGAATTTCAGTAAAAAACATCTGGTAATATTTCAATGTTTTCAGTGTATCCATAACAGGTATGTCTGTCAAATATACGTGTTTACAAAGACTATTGTGATTATTTTGCGTAGCTAGCATACATTCTTAACTGCAATTTTAAGAGGTTTACATTGGTAGCATATGGTTATGTCAGACAATAAGCTGAACATTTAGGAGTCAATTATGGTACCGGGAATATGAAATGGAGCAGTATAAGCAGGGAATAGGAAGACCAAGCTCACTGAAGCTGACATAGACTCCTTTTGGATGACCTTTTGCATGTACCGCTTACTCACACTCCATAGATAGGTGAATGCAAGAGGCAGCCAACGTCACAGCTCCTGGCCAACCACTCTCTCAGACAACTGCACAATCAACCCAGCAATGGTGCCTTCTACGGGCCTGATTTATAAAGATTTTCCCGTCACATACTCTTATAGTACTGCCAGCTCACTCCCTAATTCAAAGAGTGAGTCAGGAGTAGGCCACAAATAGCCTGACCTACTGCTGGAATTCAAAATCAAGGCAGGAGTACTACAAGAGTAAGGGCCTGATTTATGTGTCAGTGGATGGGTGACTCCATCACAAATATGACAGATATCCCGTCCGCCGTATTATAAGTGCCATTGGATGTAATGCACTTATAATGCAGCGGACAGAAAATCTTTTACTTTTGTGATGGAGAAACTTGTACTCCGAATTCTAAATCAGGCCCTATGTCACTAACACACATTGCAGCATCTTTGGGAATTGGGCAATAGAGATAATACTTACACTTGTTTGTTCCCAGTGCTCAAGACGAGATGCAGCCGTACAATTAGAATTGGTGCAAGGAAAAAAGAACAAGCACTGGCAATGCCAGTAGGTGTGGCTTTGATGTGCTGCACACTGCACTCACATAGACACACCTCTCACCTTACACTGACAAAGGCACATCACTCACCCTGCTTCCACACAGGGACAGCACTCATCACAGACTGATAAAGGCATGTCGCTCAAGTTCATTCACACAGGCTTAGCATTCACCCTGCACTCACAGGATTGCCACATACTCTGCACTTATACTGTCACACCACTCATTCTGCACTCATGTTGGCACACCACTTACCATGCATTTATACATAGGTACAACTCTCATCTTGCACTCACAGAATGACGGCTGCTTTGAAGCTCCTCCATGTTTTCACAGTGTAGGCGGCAATCGGCCTGCACTTTGTAAGGAGATTGGAGATCCCCTTGCAGGCAGGTACAGTCAGTGACTGCACCCACCTGCAAGGGGATGTCTGAGAGGTCCATAGGACCTAATTTCCCCACTCCATAGGGCTGTTCACAGGGGGCGCACTGACAGTGTGCCTCCTGAGACCTTTTTGCCTCTGTGCCTGCATCTGTCATACGACGCGGGCACAAAGGCAAATGGATTCCCTAATTTGCATGGGGATGTAAATCAGAGAACGCTGAAAGAAGATAGCGCTGGCGCTTTATGTGCGCCAGCGCTATCAGTATTACAGAAGGGGCCACACAAGCGTTCTGTAATAAAAACAGTGCTGCTGGGCATGCAAAGCGGGCGCAAATGCTTATTGTGCCCCCGGGGCACTTTGTGTAGTACGGCCCTTGTACAGTGTGAACACTTATTTGCACTTGTTTGAGCTGTGCAAACAAAGGGCCTGATTTAGATCTTGGCAGATGGGTTACTCCGTCACAATGGTGACGGATATCCCGTCGGCTGAAATATAAATCCCATACGATATAAAGGGATTTTTATTTAATCGGACGGGATATCCATCACTGTTGTGATGGAGTAACCCATCCGCTGAGATCTAAATCAGGCCCAAAGTCTTCACCTCTCTTCTTCTTTGCTCACTTGCCCACGGATGCCTGAGGGAGCATACTTAATGTCCACCATTACTTTTGATGAAGCGGAAGAGTCGTCACACGTATTACATGGGCACTACCGATGAATGCGACAGTGTTTCTGTACTGTGCACCTATCGGCTAGAAGTTTCTGTATCTGCTATTTACCATGCCAGCATTAAAAGGACTGAAATAAAAAATACAGCATTTTTGTGGGGCATGGCATGTTATATCTCTCACATTGCCCTACACAGCTCTGAATTCATTCTTACCATTCCTGCAGTCGCTCCCATGAACAGCTTGGCATCCATTTAGTTTGCTGTAACCATGTCTCATTCAGTATACATACTCAGGTTGATCACACCTGCAATACTATTAGGGAATCACACAAGATTAATGATGGTGGTTTGGGACTTGAAGGACGGAGTATCTGGTCTTGATTGAAAGGCATTTTTGGGGTGTTATGAATGAAGATACTAGAGAAAGACTCTAAAGCTTTCATTTTGCTCATCTTGTCTATATATTTATCAGTTTGCATATACTGTGCAATCACTGTAAAGGAAATAAAGAGTCTTCCATTTCTTTTCTCCAATATCACCCATAATCGGTTATGAGGTACATGACAAATATGACTATGTGTCGGCCAAATATCCTAATGATGATGATATGTTTCATGAAGAAACCAGACTTATGAAAGATTTATTTGGTTGGACGATTGCACTAGAAGAGTGCAAGAGAGAGGGATTTTGGAATTCAAGAAATTGCAGCAGTGTAACTCAGCATAACTGTAGTAGTGGCAACTATTTTCCAGCTCACTGCAAAAGCGATGCTACCAAGTTGTGACATCACTGATGTGCGAAGTCAATCTCTCATGTATGTAGTGTTGAACTGACTTTTTCGGTGGTATAGTAGTCGAGGGAGCTTGCACGGCGCCGTCTAAGATGGTGCCTGATAACGGAGCTCGTATCTCGTCGGGAGTGCCGTAATTGGCATGCGCCTCCTATGACTCATTTGGAATTGGGCAAATAACGACATCGGAACGTGTCCTGCATTGAATGAAGGTTTTTTTATCCTGTTATTTTGGTTTTTCTCATACTTATTTTGGGCTCCTAAACTTTTCTTCAGTATTGTGGCAGCCATTTTGTTTTTTGGTCACTTTGATTCCCCTCAGCATTGGACTGTTTGTGACTGCTTGTGGTGCTTTGCTCCCTCATTATATTAGTATTATATTGGTCTTATACTGATTTTTTCTTGTCTTAACCTCCCTTAGTCTGCTGAGATTTGCGCAACAGGCAGACTGACTTTTTTTCTGGCTCTGAGAGACAAGTGGAGGGAAACATTTGTTTATTGCTGTCTGCATTATTTTCTTGACTGCGTATTTCAAGATTATTTATGGGCAGAAGCACAAATGTATTATACTCAAATAAGAGTGGCACTTCTAGAGCATCTAAAGCTGATTCTTTGTGTACTGAGCCCTCCATGGACTGTTCGTTCTCTGTAGCAGTTATGGCTCAGTCGTCTGCCTCCCGCTCAGTACCTATGGCTAACAAACACCTCAAGGAAGATCCACCTTCTCCTCCTAAACTTCCTGCTCCTGTATCTTTAGATACTATTCTGGAGGAGATATGCGCCTTACGCTCATTTATTGAGGAGATTAACACTCGCCTACAAGTGATGGATAATAAGTGGTCCTCTATGGATTCCCGACTCTCCTTAGAGGAACAATGTGTCAGTGATGTCCAGGATGCCGCTGTAAAAATAGCAACATTGGAGAATGATATTTATCTGCTGAAGATCTCGAAAATAGTAACAGACGTAATAATCTATGTTTATATGGTCTTCCGGAGGTTCTTGAAGGGAATGATCCGATTGCTTTTTTCACATCCTTCTTTCCAAAACTTTTGGATCTCCCTCCTTCGACTAACTTGAACATACAGCATGCCCAGAGGCTGGGTCCTCGTCTGTCCTTCATGTCAGCCCCATCAAAACCTCTGGGAGTGATTTTTCTCTTCTTGCAATTCACAGACCTTCTTCAAGTGTTAAATGCAGCCAAGTCTAAGAAACGTCTTGTCCGGTCTGGTGCTAACTTGTTTATCTGCCAAGATGTCTCTACAGCAACTGCTAAACGGCGAAAGGACTTCCTTTTTCTAAGACCTGCTCTACGCACCCTTGGTGCCCGATATGATCTTTTTCATCCATGCTTCTTCAAAGTGACATTTCAGAATAATACGTCTACATTTGAAGATCCTGCAGACCTAAGAAAATTCATTCACTCACACTCTACAACATCGATGGAAATTCCTGGCTCTTCTTTCACTTGACTTTATAATTTTATATAACTATTGTTCTCAGTTATACTAATGATTGTTTCCCTTAAGGTTGCTTCTTGCTGTTTGTTTTCCCATTTTTAATATGTTGATTTTCTTCTTCAATTTCCTTGCAGGTTATTTGGAGTTCGGTTTGTCTGTTCCGTAACTGTTTTGTTTGCATGCTGGTGTTGGACCTTCTCCCTTGTCGACTGTGCCATCTTCATTTGTTGTCGCCACTCCTTCTTGTTGTCTTTTTCTTCCCTGGAAACGGTATATATTACAGTTGTCAGTTTGACTTGTACTGCCCATTCTTGTTGTATCTTTTGTCCCTCCTTTTCCTATCCTCTTCTGTCCTTCCCCTTTCCTTTCCTCTAGCATGTGTACTATTTTATTCTTCTTGGTACATCTGTTTTTTCTTTCTTTTACTTTCCCTCATTTTCATCCCTGAGGATCGTATGTTTTTTTTAATGTAATGTTTGCGTTTCTATTTTCAGAGTCATATCATAGAAAGTGAAATATTTTATTATTCTTATTAGGAACCAGATAATCTTCTCTCATTGGGTTTCTATAACCTTGAATCATTCTTTTTCAACTATTTTACTTTTTGAAAGAGGAAGCCTCCGATTTTAATTGTATTTGGGTTGGCTCAATCCCTATTAATGCTTATATGATGTTCTATGTATGTTCAATGTTTTCACATTCAGAGTCATATCGTGGAATGTAAAAGGTTTTGTTAATCCCATTAAGAGACAGAAAAAATTGTCTCACTTGGCTTTCTGTAACCCAGACTTAGTTCTTTTGCATGACACTCATCTTACGGAAGCGAAAGCCACTAAACTTAAACGTAATTGGGTTGACTTAATTATAGTCTGTCCTACGTTGACAAAGAAGAATGGAGTTGTTATTTTTTGTCATAAAAAGTTGAACTGCTCAGTTGTATCTAAGGGACTGATTCTGAGGGAAGGTGGTTGGTGGTTACATTACTCATTTATGGTATTTCTCTAACTGTTTTTAATGTTTATGGTCCCACTCAACCTGACTATTCATTATGGCCAACATTATAAAAAAATTAATTTAACATGAAGATTAACTTTTTATTTTAGGTGGAGACTGTAACCAGATGATTGATCCTTTCCTAGACCTGAAATCTAAGGTCCGTTTTGTCTCTCATAAACTGCACAAACAATTCCTCACAATTTCACAAACACATTTGGTAGATTCCTGGCATTTATGTAATCCGGATGCATTGGAATTTCCTTTTTTCGCCCCCCTCCCCCCCCCACGGGTCATTTACCCGTTTGGATTATATTTTTATTTCTAATTCCTTATCTCAAAACTTTATCTCTTCATCTCTTGAACCTATTCTTATCTACAATCATGCTCCAGTTGTCACAGATTTTGATCTGCTCCTTCTGCATGCCAAGTCCAATAAGTGGAGATTTAATAACTCTTTATTGAAGGATCCCACTTTTTCTTCTGCATTTACTTCCTTTGCTAATGAGTTCTTTTTATTAAATGTGTCGTCTGATACCTCCTCAATTATTGTGGGATACTTTTAAAGCAACTGCTTGTGGCTTTAATATTGACTATGTGTCCCAAAAAAAGAAACAATTTCTTACAAAACATAACATTCTTTTAGCAAACATCAAATGTTTAGAAAATCAATTTCACACTACTTCCTCTGATACCTCCTTAGAAGATCTTATCCGGGCTAAATTGGAATTTAATAAGTTATCTACTGAGAAGGCTTCCTGTATATTATTACGTAGCAGTGCACGATATTATGGAGGCTGTAATAAAGCAGGGTCCCTTTAACTAAGTATCTTAAATCACGAAAAGAACGCTCGCTCATTATATCTATTCACTGGTCAGACGGTTCAAAGATCTAGATATTCTGCATGAATTTACACATTTTTTCAACACCTTTATACCCCGGAATCACCTGCCACCTCCTCTTATTTATGCATATCTCGCTAGTGTTTCCTCTTCCTCTCACTAAGCCTTGAGCTTCTCAACACTTGATGCAGATTCATCATTAGAATAAATTCCCAAGGTTTTAAATTTTCTTTAAAAAGGTAAAACTCCAGGGCAGGATGGGTTTACTGTGGAGTTTTATTTTCATTTTTCTAATTTACTCCTACCGTAACTTTTACAACTCTTTCTTTATTTTCAGGAGATGGGTGGAGCTTGTGGCCACAATTCCTAAAGAGGGCAAGAATCCTTCGTTTTGTGAGAATCATCGACCTATTTCTTTGATAAATGTAGATTATAAAATCTTTGCTAAAACAATTGCCCTAAGACTTGATACTCTTCTTCCCCATCTAATTGGTAAGGAAGAGTGTGGTTTTGTTAAAGGTAGACTGACTTCAGACACTTCTCTTCAATGTCCTAAATAAAGCCCCTCATCTCTCATACTCTTTAGTGGCAGTTTCCATTGATGCGAAAAAAGCCTTTGATAGAGTTGACTGGTCAATTCAAAAAAGTCTTTATTTCGATTATTCATCATAAAAGACAGGAAGTTATAAACAATGGCATACAAAGATAAAAACTCATCCTAAGACTGTCAATTAAAACAGTTTAAAATATAAATAACAGAGATACTTTAAAACCACAATAAAAATTGATTAAATCAAGTATAATCAAAAAGACTTTTTGTAAATACTAAGTAAAGGAAACATATATAAGAATATTCAATCAATCAAGCCAGTTAATGCAATAATTCATTTAGCTCAAGGAGCCCGCTCTTTTTTTTCCCTGATAGCCCACGCCCAGCTCAAGAATCTAGATATCCCAATAACAGTAGTCTCGTTACAACCTGATTTTAATAACCTTTTAGCGGCCAGTGCAGAGCAGGTACCCAAAGATCTACAAAAAGGTTTGAGCCACATTCTTCGGGGGAGCTTGTAGGCTGGGCAAACATAAAGAAGGTGGTTAATATCTTCGATATGCTCGGGACAGAACGGGCACGCCGCACTTGCCCCGGGGGACCATTTACTAGTAAATTTCCTTGTAGGGAGAGTCTCAACTCGGAACTGGTGGTAAAGCTTGCCATCTCTAGGTTTAGTTATTAGATCCCAATTGCTTTCCATCGAGGAATCATCTTTAAAGTCTCAGTAAACTTTGGTCAAAGATGAGCCAGTCAGTGACGAGAACCGCTCAATTTTAATAAGGTTCCAATATGCAGCTTTAAAGGCAGATTTGGAAGGAAATGACACAGTTTCAGGGCAGTCCCATAAATCACTCATCCCCATCCTGCTAAGCAGGGATTTAATACTGCTTAGCCATACAATTTTGTTTGCCTTGTCCAACCCCCTGATTTCGATTAGACCCTTTGCAAATAGGGAAAGTGCTGGAGTGATCCATAGCCTCCTCCAAAATGCCAACATCCTAAACCGGGCAATATCTTCAATTGACTGGCAACCCAGGTCTTGCAAAAGGGGGATCCGGGGGGTTGATTTGGGGAGGCCTACAATCGATCTCAGAAATTTATTCTGGACCTGTGCTAACTGGGACAAGTTACACGCGCCCCATATCTCTGCCCCATACAGAATGGTGGGAATAATTTTAGTTGTGTACATCTTGACAACAGGAACAATAGGTTTGGTTATTGATAAACTGTGTTCCTTTAGCAGGACCCCAGCTAATTGGGAGTGCTTCAGCACCAGTAATTTCAGCTGGGGAGACCAGCACAGTTTCTCGCCAAAGGTGACTCCCAAGTAGGTGAAGACATTAGTTTGCTCCAGGAGTTTTCCGCTCATGAAAACTCTCGAGGGTATTGGCCTAGCCCCATGAAGGACCATAAACTTTGTCTTCTCGATGTTTACTACCAATTCATGGTCGCGGCAGAACTCCTCAAAACGAGACAATGCAAGTTGGAGACCCTGTCGCGTCTTGGATAAGATTAGCGTATCGTCCGCGAACATGAGAAGGGGGACTCTTTGGCCTGCTAGCTTTGGTGCGTCCGTCGTCCGTTGGCTGGTTGTCGAAGTACCGCCCCACTCCGTTAATAAAAAGGGAAAACAATGTAGGGGCCAGGACACAGCCTTGTCTGACGCCCTTACCCACTGTAAATCTATCGGTAACCTCCCCTTGCTTTCCCCATCGGACTTGGGCATAGTTGGACCTATGGAGCCTGGTCACCAGAGCAACAAGTTCTTTGGGCATTCCCAGTTTCAACAAAACATCCCAAAGTTTAATTCGTGGGACTAAGTCAAACGCAGATTTTAAATCTACGAAAGCAGCGAAAATCAAGCCCTTACCTAACAGTACCTCCTTCCAGTAAAGCATAACGAATCTGAAGGCTTGATCCAGTGTCCCCATATGGGGACGGAACCCGGCTTGTAACGGCGAAAGTATACATTCTTCATCCATCCAAAGCTGGATCCTACCCAAAATTACTCTTGCTACAACTTTTTGGAGGGCGTCAATAAGACTTATGGGCCTGTAATTGGCCGGGGTGGAACGATCACCCTTCTTAAAGATGGGGATGATTTCCGCCCCGCACCAAGAGGGTGGAATTGGCGCTCCCCCAGCCATCCCATTAATAAGGTTCGTAATGTAGGGGATCCATAGATCAGAGTCTTGTTTGAACAGATCCGCCGGGATGCAATCAGGCCCTGGAGCCTTACCACTAGGAATGGCCTTCAGAACCACCTCAATCTCTTTAGTATTAAAGAGCAGAGGTGGGTCTAGGTGTGTGGGTACTTAGTCGAGAACCTTAATGTGATTACTATTCTTAAATTGAGCTTCAAAGAACTCAACCCAACGACGAGGCTCTACATTATTGGTTGGGATAGTTGAAAGTTGCCCGTTACCCCATTTAACCAATTCCCAGAACCGGGACATATTTCTGCCTTTACATGCTGTCAGGAGATCCTGCCAGCGCCTCTCATCCCAGTCCCTTTTAGCCTTTTTCAAGGAAGACTTATAAGCTAGGCGGGATAATTTGATAGTACTATGGTTCCTTGCCTTAATTGCTACCACCAGCTCTTTGTGGGCGGCTTTACACGACGCATTGTACCATGAGTTGGGTTTCAGGGTTGAGATCTTTTTAATTGGCTTGATATTTATAAAATAGTTTTTTAGGGATAAAAACAGGTTGTCGTGTATTCCTATAGGTTCTGAATCAATCCCCCTATTCCTGACCCTATTCTGGTTAAACTAACTATCAAGTTAACTAACAGTCAGCCCATGAGGCAAGACGAGCCCCCATGATGCAGATACCGTTATCTGACGCAGTCACACTACGGCACAGGAACGTGTTATCTGATTAGGTCATAACGCTTGAGATCTAATTAGACAAGCGACATTCCTCCAGCCCCTGATAAGGCATACGACGTTCTCATAACAAATCAAACCTATGACAACCTGGGAAAAACCCTGCGGCCATTGTTTTGATTTCACAGAGAACTTTAGTAAAGAATGTGCTAACGAGCAAGTCGTATGACATCTTTATTGACGTACCTATGTCCATCCTTACGTCAATACCGGCACCTTTAAGGTATAAATATTGCCGATCTTGCCCTATGCAAACACACGCGTGGTGACAAGACGGAGCAGCCATACTTGCCGAAGCCGAGAGCAGAAGCAGACCCCGCAGGCAGCAGCCCCGCCTTCCTGACGCGCTGAGAGACGCGCTGCTATCTCAAGCCGAGAGACCCAGCACCGGCGCTTCCGGGTAGCCCTCGCAGGCAGCCTGGAATATCGAGACCAGAGAAAGAGATACCATTCCTCATTCATCCTAAATTCCAGGTACAGAACTGAATAACCCCTCACAGAGAATTCTTTAGTTATTCACTTGGCAAAAACAAACTTAACTTAAACTGTAACTTTCTATTCCCGCCCACGCATTAGACTTAGGTCAGGTACACGGGGTAGGCGTATTTAGAAACACCAGTTGAGTACGTTTAGTCAAATGTATATGTGTATGTAAATATATTTTAATCATTTTAAACATCATATGGCTCAGAAACCATATCAATGTTTTTACAGTATTATTTTATACTATTGCTTTTAATGTATGCACTTTACTTAACTATAAGTATTGCAATAATATCAATCCATTTCTCATGTATGAGAAAAGAGACTGATCAATAAATAACACCTTTTTATTGAACACGCCCGTCTCTTCCTTTTCTCTACATTCTGATGAGACTAAGAATGCACGTACTGACTGAGTAAAATAATTGCCTTGTGCTCACACGACTCTCGAGATTAACTCTTGATTAGGGGAGAGCAAAGTTGTCATGTTCTATGGTTGTCAGAAACTAAATCCCTTCTTGTCTAATCAGGGGAGGTAATTCTTTCCTGAACATTCGAGAAAGTTTCTAGCGAACTCTGAGCTTAGCTGGCAAACCCAAAAATTAAGTCTAGTATCGACAGTAGTAGACCTAGTTAACGTCTGGTCTAGGCCTTTACTGCTGTAGGTATTATTCCAATGCGCAGAGCCTATTGGGAAAATAGGAACTACACTACAAGGTCATTATGGACCGTTAGTATGTGGGCCTTACAGTCCTCCTGTTTTGTGAGACTATTATGTTTCTTTAGCGCTCCGGAAACAAGGGCCCTGATCTCACACACTTTCTTTTCATCAAGAGCGACCTTGGCCCAACGCACCCTCCTCATGTCGTTGGCCACAATCACTTGGTTCTGGCCAGTCTCAATTATAGGTTCACAAGGGGTGCAAAAGCTTGTGTCCTTCAAAGAAAGGACCAGGGGATTATGGTCGCTCTCGGGGCGACTTTGGACGACAATTTCTTTAACTAAGTGCCAAAACCCGACTTTCTCTAAGATGTAGTCAATTCTGCTTTTCGAGCGGCCATTGTCAAAGGTCGCCTCTCCCTTAGCATCAGACCCTGTTCTACCATTTGTTGCCCTAAAACCCCATTCCAAGCATAATCCTTTTAATTGTAGGGCTGCTTCTGTCCATTTTTTAATGGGGGAAGGTTCAGTTGGGGAATACCCCATGTTTCATCAACCTCAGTACTAAGACTGCTATCTTCACTATCCAGAGGCTCAAAGCAGGTGTTAAAATCTCCCACAATAAGAAGGTTGGCATTTGAGGGCCTATCGGCCAGGAGTGTCTCCAAGGTGGAAACAACCTGTGAAGATCTCCCTCCTGGGAGGCCTAAAGCATATACGTTGTACAGGAGCAAGTCAAGACCTTTAGCGGATTTGACTCGGATAGCTTGTATGTCCGGCCTGTCCAGCACTAGCTCTTCTACTGTAATCCCCTCGTGTTGCCTAACCCAGCACGTAAGGCCCCCCAGTGGCCTCCCTCTGTGCCCTCTTATAGCTGGTTTGGAGAAATTTATATAGCCATCATGGAACACAGGGGTAGTAGACCACGTTTCTTGGAAGGCCCAGATGTCCACTCCCGTGACAAACGAACCCCAGTCGTCAGAGGCCAGCCTTGTCTCCAGGCCTGCTATATTCCAGGAGGCAAGGACCAAGGCCGACGCCTGACCGCGGGGGTCCGTCATGCCAATTGCTGATGTTTCCGCCACTGGATGTTCCTCAAAGGCCGTGACCACTAGACTTGAGGGGCTAGAAAGTACATTTACGAGTTGAAAGGTGGGGCTAGCAGCTAACACTATAGGGACCTCGCCTCCCGAGCCAGCCCCCCGAACCGAATATACCTGCGGATGTGGACCCAGTCAGTCAATTGCTTCAAGCGAGGAGAGGGCCTCATAACGGTTACCAAGCTGGAGCGTTAAGTCACCTCCTGCTCCCCTTGGTCTAGAATAATTGACCTGTTTGAAGGAGGGGAATTCGGGGCAATTCCTTGGGAGCAGAGGCATCCCTGTGGTAGAACGTGGGTAAAAATAACTCAAATGGAGCGTTTTAATCCCACCCTCCCTACATTGTTCCCAACTATTACAAATAAAATGCACAGCTCTGGGGTCTCTAAAATTAACAATTATACAGTCCCCTGCCTGGTCCTTACATCCAGTGCCCAGCCAGCTCACCCTCCTTACAAATAAAATGTCACCATTAACATGGGGGGGAAGAGGTCTGAGCCAGAAAATTACTTTATTCTTCAGCTCTCTGTGGCTTTCCATCTTGTCGTGTGAAATCTCGGGTACCCCTGTCAGCACCACAGTGTAATAAGCTGATTCGGGGGGGAGATCAATCCTGGGGTGTTTCTTCGTCCCCCTATCCCCTACACCTAGAGCCTCCCTCTCATTGGTGGGGTCCTCTTCCACCACTGTGGGACTTTCCGCTACCTTCTTATATTTCCCCCCCAGTAATTCACCTCTGGTGGCAGGTAGTGAGTTTGACTTGCTGGGCTCAGCGGTACCACGACTATCAGTTTGGGAAGTGGACAGGGCGGGGGTGGGCGGCTTCGGATTTGAACTAACTGCTTGGGTTTCACCTGGAATTTTCCCTCGCCCTCCCTGAGCTGGATAATTGGGGGCTATCCCACAGTCCAAACTTTTTTGAATATTAGCGGAATTAACCTCGACAATGTTTTCTAATTTCCCCAGTTTTTCAAGGACAAGTTTGATTCTTTCAAACAGGGGAAGCATTAAAGATTTCATCAAATGCTCAATTTGCCCAAATAAGTTTTCAGGGAGCTGTGCCATTGACGGCAACTGTTGGGTCACCTTGGGGGTCTGGATTTTTCGAACCTCACTAGAGTTAAGCAAACCAGGTGTAGCAGGCTGGGCAGATATACCAGCCGTCTTACTAGAATTGGAGGTTTTAATTACTTTCGAACACCTGCCCCTTTGCACTCCCCGCTTCCTTTTCCCTCGCTTGCTAGGGGCAGTGTCAACTTTTCTGGTACTGGCCTCAAGTACAGGACTCATGGTTGGGGTAGCCACTGTCGAACAATCGTCAGATAGGTCTATGGCCTCCACTGATCTACTGGAGTTCATCCTATTTTCTACCAGAAGGGTTTTAGGCCATGGCTGTTCGGGTGTGACTACATCCCTGATGGTGCCAAGCGAGGAACGCTTAAAGAAAGAGGGATCGGATGACAATCTCTTCTCAGTGTAGGCTATCTCGCATTCCAACACATTAGTAGCCCTAATTATAAATTTGTCTATAGTCCTAGTTATAGACCCACCTGTGCAGCTCACACTTTTTTTCCCTTTCCCAACAGGCAACATCCTAGCAGTTATAACACAGATATGCCGGTCACAACAAACAAAGGATGTAACCGAAACAGTATGGTACTCTAAGCAATGGGAACTATAGTCCACAACATACAATGTACCTCACCAGACCCTCCTGACTGTGGACCGAGGCTTAGGGGGGTGGCCCAGCCCGGCCTCCTCTGGCCTGTGATGGCCTTGGAAGGTCCCGCCCTTGTCCCGGGCTTTGCCCGGGACGCTCCCGCGCAGCGGGTGCCCAGACTACTGATATAACACAGGAGAAATCCAGTGGGCGGAGTCACAACACGGGACCAGGTGGTGTTGATGAAGCAGGGACTCCTGGTAGAATGAGTCCCTGCAGGCGTTCTCTTCGCAATCTCCTTCGGATGAGGAGCCGCCCAGACCGTTGGCGCCGGCGAATGCCCAGGGAAATGCACACTCTCGGCCAGAAACCGCGAAGCGGCACCCGCAAAGCGGGTGCGGCAAGCAGTGGCGGCAACCAGCGGTAAGATCTCCCTCAGCGGCAGGCAAACAAGGGCAGTCAGTACTCCTCACACAGCAACAGCCATTGACTGGTCCTTTTTACTTAAAGCCCTTACTTGGAAGGGATTTGGATGTACTTTTATTTCCCTTATTTTTTTGCTTTATACTGCTCCCGAGCTTCGGTATTGGTTCATGGACAGACCTCTCAATTTTTCCCTTAACAACGGGGTGTCCTTCAGGGTCGTCCCTTGTCACCACTTCTGTTTGTATTAGCCCTTGAACCTTTCTTATCTCATATTCCTAATAACAATTCTATTTCTGGCTTTCAGTATGGTGAACAACACCTACAACTATCTGCCTACACTGATGATATTTTACTTTTTATTTCTAATCCAGACACTTCTATCCCCCCTTTATTACAAGAAATGTCTGACTTTTCTTTAGTTTTAGGTTACAAAATTAATTCAGATAAAACAGAGATTCTTCCTATTACCAAATTTTGTGTTAAACAATCTTTTGATCCTACTGGGTTTCTTTAGAACAGTTCTGAGATTAAATATCTAGGTATTTGGTTTACTAGTTATGTTGCTGATAGTGTTACTATTAATATGAAAGAGGGTCTCAACAGAGTTGAGAAGCTTCTCTCTTCTTGGAACCTGTTATTTCTCTCATAGTGGGGACGTTTGGATTCTATTAAAATGATGATTCTACCCATATTCTTATATATCTTGTCTATGATACCTCTTCCTGTCTCATTCCCTTATTTTAAAAAGTTGGATTCAATATTATCTAAATTTCTCTGAAATAATAAGAAACCTAGAATCTCCCTACAATGTTTCACTTTCCCAATTTGTGCCTTTATCATAAAGTCTATTGTCTTCGGCAAGCTTCTAGATGGTTCCTTTCCGATGCTTCTCCTTTTCTACCTTCATGGTGTATTATTGAACATTCTATATTAGCACCTTTTTTCCTGTGAAAGAAGTACTTGCTCTTTCTTCAAAGACATCTGCTACCTTTTCATCATTATTTATGCATACTTGCTCTTTGCTAAGTCCTCATCATCAATACAAGATCCTTTTTAGACAAGACTTTCTCACAGTCACCTATATGGTATACTCGTCTTATTACTCTCAAAAATAGACCAGTTTATTGGAAGACTTGGAGACTTAGGGGTATAATTTGGGTTCAAGAATTATTCGACGGTACGTCTCCCTGTTCATTTCCTCAATTTTAGGTTCATTTTCATTGTCCTCATTCCTTTTGGTATAAATATTCAATTCTTATGGAGGTAATTCTTGATGTTTTCTATTCGCTTCCGGCATCTGATGATACTCCTCCGGATGATAGTCTTTTTAAGATCCTATCTCTTTTCCTGAAAGCTGCTCTGATTTACAACTATATAACAGCCCTGAACCCTGAATGTACTAAAACAAAGCTGGAACTTACTTGGGAGACTGACTTGGGATGTGTTTGGAGCATTGATCTATAGGACACAACCCGGGCTAGATCATTGAAAATGTTTGCATCCACTACTCAAACTTTGTTCTTTGTCTATCATAGATTATATCACACTCCCGTTTCTATTAATTCTTTTTCTCCTTCATATAATTTGGTGTGTTGGTCTTGTGGCCAACCTTTAGCAGACTTACTGCAACTCTTATTCACTTGCCCTCACACTGCCAAGGTTTAGAAGTATGTTTGGTCTTGTATCTCATTTATTTTTAATTTACACTCCCCCTTGTCAATCGTATCATTTTTTCTTGGTAGTCTTTCTGACACCTTGAGCTTACCCTTTTGTCATCGAGGTTTATTTGACCTCATGTTGGCTTTGGCCTTTCAACAGATTACATTAAACTGAAAATCATCCTCAAAACTTTCAATCACAGCATGGTGGAATAATATTTGTCACTACCATAGGTTAGATGTTACATTTGCCTCTTCTTACATACCACACATGAACAGAGACTTATTTTTGTCACCACTAAATTCCTATTTGAATAAAGTTGCAAAACAACAATTAAATCACAATTATTCTGAATATTTTAGCCCCCATCAATGCTCTCTCTATATTCCCTTTTTCATTACCCTTAATTACTATGGACATTTATGTACTTTCTTAATTGTTTAAGTTACTATATATCATTGTAATATTTTAACCAATCCTCAGTTATATGATGTTTTTTGTTTTGTACTCTAGTCCTTACTTTTTCCTTCCTACCTTTTCCCCATAGTTTCTTGTTTTAAAAATTGTAAACAGCTTTCTCTTCTGCTGTAAAATATCAGTCTCATTAATTGTTATTGCATAAGGTAATGTTGTATTTTCTCTTTGCAATTTTGTTGCTAATAAAGCTCATTCAACATGAGGTGGTATAGCAGTCTCTCACTTCCTGATGGGCCAGCTTCAAAGTGCCAGTGTGTGGGTTGTTGTTTTGGCCCCATCACAGCCCATGGGACCATAAAATGTCTGACACACTGGCCCTTTCAAACTGTCCCATCTGACAGTGCCAGACTGCCTAAAAAGCCAGCCTAACCAGGCATGTGTAAGCAGGAAATGTTCATGTCACTTGCTCAGCTCTGAAAGTTTACATTTTTGTGTCTTTTCAAAGGTCAAGGTCGAATATTACTATCCGACATATGCCAGGCCTCCCTTTGTTTCCTTTTTGTGATCTCCATTGGATCCCTGCGTATGAAAATGTATTATCTTAGCCTGAGTACTTGTGCATTTAGTATTTCAGGTTCACATGTGCTGGGGGATCCTCTTGTCAACCATTTCTGTAATTCACTGTAAAGTATCACAAATTGTGTTTTCCTTTTATTAATAAGCATTTTAAGATTTCATGTAAGCATGTGAGCAGACTTCTTTGACAGTACAAAGTAAGAAACTGGGAAGCATGCAAATCTTGGCACATATACTACAATTCTACTGGAAATCCATCAGAGCTCTTTTTTATCCCTCAAAGGGTATCAAAGGCTATGTTATGTCTCTTTTGCTACACTTGGCATTTTGGTGAATCCATGCCCATGATTGATGCCCCTGTTTGCCTGGTAACTAAGAAAAAAGACAGACAGATCAATCTTCATCTTGGCCCTTATCCAACAGGGGACATTGCTGCTTAAGATATCTTTTGGGTAGTGGGAGGGGGTAAGAGCCAAGCTGAGTTAATACCTGATATCCGCTGTGGTCCTAATGAAAAGTGTCAAATAAAGCCCATCTAATTTTTATAGATGTTTTTCCCAATGCAAGTGAATGGAAGCAAAAGCACTTGATTGATACTGTTACTTTAAGCAAAACCAGTCAATGAGGATTAGTGGAAGGGTCTAAAGAACAAATGAAAGAAGTGGAGTAGATACACCAATGCAAACAAGTGCTGAACCTCCCAGTTTTTTTAAATTCACAGTTTGCCATGGCAGCTTTAAAACAAGGATACATGCAGAAAACGGTGAAATGTCTGGATCCTAAAAATCTGGCTTAAAAAAATAAATGAAACATAGCAGGCATGTTTGGACTAACATAGTCTTTCAGTTAATATAAAAATTAAATCTAAGTCCCAGAGTAAATCGTATCAGAAGATCTTGAGGCACATTCAGATATTGACATGTTCATAATAAAACATTATTATGAAGGCAAGGAAATGCATGATTTTACTTCTTCAAAAACATTGATGCTCTGGGTTTTCTACAGATACACCCACACTTTTGCCGCTCTTGTCCGATGCTTGCACCCTAGAACCGGACAACATCACCAAATGATCAATTATCTTTTACCAAAGATTGACATAATTGTCCTATGATCTCTGGTCAGTAATTTTGTATGTATTTCACTAAACAGCTTTCTTCACAGGTTTGACAATACATATTGTCTTTGCTTATTTTACTGAAAATGTTTGAGGAGTTTACTGTACCTTACTTAGTCTGAATATTTTCTCTTCTGTATTTTGTTCTGGAAATTTATTTGCCCAGTTTCCCTTGAAGTAGATGGCATTCACAAGGACCAATCTGGTAAGTGCATCAATAGAGCCCAGTGGCAGAAGGTTCTGAATTTTACCTTTAAGTAAACATAAGATGGACGTTAAATAACATGTTCATAAAACAGTACAAGTACGCTAAAGGAAATTAAGTATGTCTAGATATGGCAGATGAAAAACACAAATATAATACATGTATGGATTGGCTCTATAAAATGCAGGAGTAAAATGTGACAAAAAGCATTGAATGTATGTATAGTTGATTGTTTGCCGGTATCGAAATGCTAACATGGTTGAGAACAGCTATTTTGTGCTGAAGATTTGAGTTGGTGGAAGACGATAGAGGAGGTGACAGTTAAGTTCTGTAAAGGTCAGTGGAGAGATTGCTGCATGAAGGTGGATGAAAGTTATACCAAAGGCAGGCAGTTTCTGTAATTCTGGTGGGAGGACTGCTGTTAGTTCTCCCAAATGACATAACTGTTAAATAAGCAAAATGTAGGAATGCTGTTAGTGTGTGTGCATGCATATGTGCTTATGTGTGGGAACGTATGTGTGTTCATGCATGTGAGTATGTTGGTCTGGTAGTAATCCGCATATGTCTCGTTGTATATATGTATGCCATCAAGAACGTTATTTACTTTTAACAGAACTTGAGATCCCTCTATCTCTAACACTGCAACCCTTCTCCAGTACCTCTCCCATTCAAAAGCCACTGCCAGTGCCCCGTCCTTTTAGCTAGGTACACTGCATTGTTTGTGGGAAAACCTGAGACTCATACCCAACAAATGCTATTGACTATTGAGAAAATTCAAGCTCACCCTCTTTTTATTTATAATCACCTTCCTTAAAAGCAGCGTGTTTTTTAAGGTCACCCATTTTGCATATCTGCATCATCATCCTAAAATGGTTTACTTTCATTCACTTTAATGTGACCATCCTCATTCAAGAGCCAAGAGGTTGACAGATATGTACTAAATAATCACATGTATTGTTTGCAGCAAAGATGGAAGATACTGACGCTACTCACTCTCAGTCTGACCTTCAACCCAGGAATTAATCTCTTTTCTTGCATCTTCTGCGGCTCCTATGAAGTCAACAATCTGCATCTTGGCATTGTAGAATTTCTCAATGGAATAGGAATATTCCTAAAGTGCAAGAAACATGGTATACCACATATATTAAGACAGTTCACTGGAAGATAAATGTAGCTGTGGATTGGAAAACATCATGTAATCCAATAAGGAAATTATTTGATATCAATAACTCTAAGCCTAGGTGGCATAACTTATCCTGATTTCATAGAAAATGTTGTGACAGCATTGACCAGCTACGGCCAACACTAGCTGGATGTGGCTTTATCAGGAGTGTAAATCACTATATAAATTCTGCAGTACAATATGATAAGGCAAGCGTGATATCAGAAGTCTCCAATACGCTTGAAAGCAGTAGGAACTAGGATTGATTTTACATGCTAAAACTTTGCAATTCTTGTCGATAAACCACCTATCTGCTGACCATTGGGCCATAAGAGTAAAAAGCGGGGACCAATTAACTAATTTGAGGAGTAGAAATTAAACATGAACATATAAGTGTTTGCTACTTTTGTAGCTAGGTGTCTTTACTGTTATAATTCACTCTTTATGAACACATGCAACCTTGAGTTTAAAGTAAAGATTGCTTAAAGATAATGTGGAGTGGACCACCATTGGTGGCTGCGCAAACTCACTTCCTTCCTATAATGAGGCCACTGTAGGGATAGGAGTTCATTACTATTTGTACTCATGTATTAACATGCTTCTTCAGGCTGTTGGTCCCTCTGCTATGTCCATAGGAGCCCATCAATTGAAGTGTTAGGGGAGTTTGCCCACTAGAATTGAAGAAGGAGGGGAGCTTGTCATTCTTGTTCTGTGATCACACACTGCCTAGTCCTGCAGTGAAAGGTCAGCAAAGCAGTGTAGACATACACTATGCATGAGACATGGATAACTTTAATATCACCCAATTTTCTCAGTGTGCAGTGTGTGCCTGTAAAGCAGCAGTGAGAGCAGGTAGGTGCAGCCATATGTAACACTTATGACATGGCTCACAATAAGAGATCCATGATGTGCGCTTAGTTCTGCCACCCAGGTCTGGTCTCCTCCACTCATTGGATGTTGATTCCGAAGAATAGCCAATGAGAGGAGGAGGAGGCTGCATCTGGGAGAGACAAACTGAGAGGCATAGATTGTTCTTGAGCGTGACCCTGCCCTTGTTCCTGTCATGTTTCTCTGCCCTCTTACCTGAGACACAAACTTCTCGTGTTGGTGGTGGGTCTGCAGAGTTCAGGAGGCAGAGAGTTCTAAACAAGAACTGTCTGCCTCCTGCACCCTGCTGCGGCTAGCACCAAGTGGCTGCTGTCACTGTGGCCAGCAGCTCCCTCCTTTCACTTATTGCTGCTCTAGCCTACATCTAAGATGGGGGCATGAGGGAATAGACTGAGATTTGCAGAGCCACCGAGATGTAAATGTGGGGGAGGGGAAACTCTGGCTGAGCGTTCATGTGTGCGGCGTGCGCATTTGAGAATGTGTGCATGTGTTTGAGTGAGTGTGTGAATGAATAAGCATGTTGTTTGGGTTTTCCTGACTGCTTGTATGTGTGCCTGGTAAAGAGGAGCAGGTGGGTTGGTGGGGCGGGATGGCTGAGGCTTGCCACACAACTTTTAAAGGTCACTTGCAGCCCTTCCTTTGTCAACTCTCCATTAGAGTATGCCTACTGGTGTGCCAAGATCTAAAAGGGAAAAGATAAAGTTTAAGTTGTCTAAGTTGAGAACATTGGGCATTCCACAGAATGGATTTACGACTACTCCAGACCGGAAGCTCCTCCTCTGGGCCGGAATCTCCGACCCGAGTGCGGACGTAAAGTTATAGTCGTAAATCCATTCTGTGAATAGCAAAAGTAGTAAGTGCATTCTGTGAATTCCAAAAGTAGTAAGTTTAGGATTTTGTCTTAAGTTAATTCTGTGAATCGGGCCCCTTATCTCTAAAAAGAACAGCAATACGCTGGTTGCGCCCACAGGCACCATGTCTGCAGTCCTAGGCTGAATACATGGTTGAATTGGGAACTGCATTCTCTGTTTCACATGAAGTAGATTCAACACAATGAAAAACAGAAGACCTTGAAGAACTGTTGTCGATGCTGAGCAGGTTATTAGAGTCCCTAGACACAAGGCCGCCATGAAGAAACAATAGACACTAACGACCAAAGCACAGTTGGGAGATACAAAATAATGCTGATGTAAACTATGATAAACCAGAATACTAACTAAAAAAAAAGTGGAGAATATAGGGCAGAGAGAGATGGGCCTTAGAGATCTGGATGCGAATGTGACGACTCAGAAATGGTAGGAGTCAACATGAGCAGCCATAACTAAAAGTAAGGGTAACGAGGGGACATGAATATGGTACCCGAGAAACTTGGCCGGATAATGATAAGTTTTTTGTTACCAATTTGATGCAAAAGAAAATGCCTTTTAATGCCAACTATACTGCTTAATTGTTTTAACTGTGTTGTTGAAGCTAACAATTACGTTAAAAAACTCACCAGGAAATTCTTGTCAGGTCAGCAAATGAATTGAAAGGTAATGGACTGGATTGCTCAGGCAATTTTTTGCAGCATTAATCAAGAGACAATTCTGATATTATCTTCGCTAAACAATTGCAGCTATCCCTCCCTTAGTGAACCAGCCCAGCTTACGCTCAGAAAGTTGTAGCTCGCCTCCCCAAAGAGTCTGTTGGCAGTTTTAAGCAGGTAGGCCCTGTTGGGAGCGTTGATTGCAGAAATAAGTTCCTGGAAACCACGGTGGATGCTATCTTTTTCAAAATCGGTTTCCTGTCGGGTCAACAGAAAAAGAAAAGTTGCACGTTACACAGACTAACACATTGTTGCATCTACATGAAGATTGGCTACCATGTCTCAAAGGTAGTAGTTAGTGTGAAGTGGAAATCCTATTGTGTCTGTTTTTCCTTAAACATCATCTGAGGTGCCAAGATACTATTAACTTGCACCTCGCACCATTCTAAATTTGGTAAAGTAAGGTATTTATGTCCAATTTTTCCAGCTGCCAGTAGTTCTTTTGCAGCATCAAAAGTCAATGTTAGTAATTTGTTGACATCGATAAAATATCAAATATGAATTTTGTTATCACAAAACATCAGTGACATGCAAAAAGAAGTAGACAAAATAACACCTGCGCCTAATAAATAAAATATAGCTAACTTGGTATGTAGCACCACCCAAGGAGTATATAATTATCTGGCCTGTAGCAAGTTATTTAGCCAGATGTTCCTCTCTTCCATAAAGTTGAACACATATGGTAATGACATTTTATCTACTTTGAGTTGTGTTAATGTGACTTATAAGCATTATTATGGGATCGCTGCAGGTTTTATCAATCACATGTTCAATCAAAACCTGGGCAGGGCTGTTATTCATATGGTTATTTACAAGGGCGCTAGGTAACCCAGTGGTGTCTCTAGGAATAGTTGTGTGTGTGGTTGGGGAGGGGCAAGGAGGGGTATGCATGTATATAAGACCACTAGGCCCCTCTAACTTAACCATTTTACTGCCATCTGCAATGCCACCTGCAGTCACTAGCTGTCATTGTTGTTGCACTGTGAGACATCATGGATAGAAATATAACTAAACAGATATTTAAGGGTAGAAGTTGTTGACAAACTCATCTAAATTCCTATCTTCCTGCCTCCTGCAACCTCAAAGATTCTGCTTGGTCTCCTCCTCTGCTTTGCTCATGGACATCTGAAGCTGCAGCTTTTACCATACAATATTAAAGACAACACAAATACATTATCCCATGAACAGCAAAGGAGCGTTCTTTACAGCTTTACAGAGAGGGCAGCTAGAGGCTGCTTAGGGGTATCAGTTTGAGTCTATGGGAGGGGAATAGGGCAGAGTCTCTCCACTCTAGTATGTAAAACCTATACAACGTTGCATTCGGCAAAACAAAAACATGTCTGTACACACATCAGGAACCAAAGCGGGAAAGTACCATGCAAGTGGCAGCAGTTAATATCTTGCATTGAACCATCTTCGTAAAGCAAAATAGAAAGGAGTTGTGTAGTTATTTGTTGGTGAAAAATAAATGCTAAAATGTCACTCAAGTTGGACGGGATTTTAGTTATAATTTTATGTCTTTAAAGTAAGTATGTCGCACTGATCTGTACATGCTTTGGGTTACTCTTGAGCCTGATACATTTGTCACACCCAAATGAAGGCCCACAGGCACAATTACAGACATTAGAGGATGTGGCCTACCCGCTGGAGCAGTCGACCTCGAAGCTGGGGAACTGGGCTCAAGTCTTGGCAGGGACGCTCAACATCCTGTGATTCTGGCAAATCACTTAATCTTCCTGTGCCTAACAAAATTAATGTGTTCATCTGTAACGTGACTGGTGCTCATGTAAATCGCTCTGATACCTTCGAGTTTGCGCTATATAAAACTCCCGGAAAATAAAGTAGTGTTAAGGTCAGTAAAGTATTGATAAAAATCGGGGGGAGAGAGAGAAAGAGTGGGCGCAGTGCTCTACTCCCTCAAAGGTGAGAGGGTCAGACCTTCATTTCCTTGACTAAAAGCAACATTGTGTTAACATAAGGTCAAGCCCTTTGCAGGAAAATGCTGCTACAGGTACACATGTATGTAGATAGCAGTAGATCACAGTTCCTGAGATGATTGTGGTAGTAATGTGAGGTTGCTAGATAAGTTGAATGCCTCATCCTTATTTTATATATTTTTTATTGACTTCAGGAGGTGCTGCTTACTCCATATGTAAATCTGGTCCTGTGTTGGACTTCTTGTGGGGTGATGAAGAGTAAAATAGAAGGGATCTGCCAGTACGCTGAAGATGCAATATGATTGGTTGACCTGTACTTAAAAGAAGAGTGGGATCAGGAGCACATATTTGAAATCATTTGCTTGAGTCACTTCATCAGGGGCTGTAACTTCTATACTTGTTTAAAACACCTTCAACGTCTTCCTCCTACCCCAGTTTAAGTGCATACCCGTTGCAGCTCTTGTGGAGTGGAGATGAGTGAATTAGAGAGGAGATGTTGGATGCTGGTGGCATCCTTTGAATGGTTAACCTGTATTTTAAATAGGGGTGGGTGGAATGTTTCTTTTTGCCTGCAGAATTGACGGAATTTTGCGACTCCACATTACTCTTGTAACACATAGTTCTGAACAAATTCCACCAATTGCTGTGTGGCAGAATTCATTCCAGCTAGGCTCCAGAATTGCTAATTGGCAAGCGTAAGTGGGATTTGGCGACCCCAGCGTAATTTTCCAAAGTGGGCGGTTGCTGGTGGTTGCAAGCAGTTGTGGTCAGAGGGCTGTTTCTCGAGTAGATTTTGCAGCTTGACTCAAAGTAGACACATTGCGCCCTCGTTTAACCCTGTGTGCCAAAGACTATAAGAGTTTAAGTATTGAGCCCATCAAAACAGCAGCCCCCTGGGAGCTTAATTTTCTAAGGCTTTAAGTCCTTACGCCACTAAATTTTAAATTTACCCCATCTTGTGTTCTATATATGGGGCCATCTCCCATAATTTTACAACAACAGTTCCAGCTAGGAAATGGTTAGGTACTAACCAGGGATCAGTAATTAGGAAATCGCAGGAGGTACAGAGATCGATGAGTGTGTTTTAGGCCAGAATATGTGTCTTAAGTTAGGAAAGATGTATTAAACCTAGGCTGTCCTGTTTTCAGAGTTTATTTATTGTGGATTTCAGTGGATTTCAGTGGTGTTTTAACAGTGTTTTCCAAACTTTATTTTTCCATTGTTTACAAAACATGTTGATTTTTGCATTGATTGTTAAAAAGCACATCGTTAATTTATAGAAGAAATGCAGGATATGTAGTGGCTTCCCAGTAAGAGTGTGTCCAATGGATTTATGTTATACTGTTTTCAACATAGAAAGTCTGTTTATTGTCTACTCACATCTCATTACCGTTTCTCACATCTTGTCAAGGCCTCAAAAATTCAGCACAGGAAAAGAATGTCAAATGTTCCCAAAAGCCCCCCTCTCTGAAAGGCACTGTCCTCTATTAACACTCAGATAACGGTTCAGTCCAGAGGGGGGAAAGGGGATGGGGATTGGAAGAAGAGACAGTTGTCTTTTCTTCTTGCTCGCACCTTTGTTCTCAATTTTGTTATGATACTCTTTTCCTTGAAAAACCCTAAAAGGATCTCTTTGTAGTTGTAAAACAACATTCTGCATTACTCTACTTTAATATCTTATGTAACAATAACAATAAATGCAGTTTATTCTAAATCTTACATAGAGTTTTTCTCCTCTTTCTATTTCACTATTATTAAACTGGTTAAGTCACTGGATGATGTTGACAACTAGATTCTCTTCATATGTACATTTTACTCTATACAATATGTCATTAGTAACGATCTTTTTCATTCTCTTTTTAGGTACTTGCATGTTTCTCTTCAAAACTTGGAAGACCGAAGAACACAGCTCTGGATTTCAGGTAAATTCTAAGGATTTCTCTTGTCTTATTATTGTGCCTTCATAGTTTGTATTGTTTCTTTTCAGGCTAGTCTTATTTTGTTCGTCTCTTGCAGACTAGCATTTACGACTTGTGCTGACACTTCTTAGGAGGTGGGGAAAAAGCTCGGGAAGCCAATTCACTTATCATCTTTTCCTGTGGAAGAACGCATGCTCTGAGCTGAGACACTGCGTGCTCCGACCAAGGATCCGCACTTATGACCCATCGAAACTTAGCAACTCAAAGGAGAGACACTAGTTTACATTGAAACGTGGGGAAACCAAATGAAAGTAAGAGGTTGACTCTCCTCTGACTAAACCTTTGTGGCGAGAACTAAGTACACTGTTGCTCTTTGGAATTTCTCAAGTGAAGTGCGCTAAGCTGAGGGTGAGCGCACAGAACATTCTATTGCAGGATCTCATTTTGCAAGACTGGAGCCAAACCAGAGAGCAGGATCTTGTCGCCATCTTGGAATTCCGAGAATTCCATCCTTGTCTCCAACAAAACTACGTTTTTCTTCATTTTACATTGTAACCCAACCTTGTGAGTTACTACATTTACCAAATGGCTTCTTGAGCGACTATCTGTTGAGTTCTGACACATCTCATTACTTCTCACATTCACACGGCCAGGGCTCTATTAATAGTTTAAAAAGTAAGAGTTGTTCCCTATTCAAATGTTTTACTAAACAAATTCCTGACTACAGTTGGGCATCGTTCACCTACTCCTTATTGAATATCATCACATCTTAGGGGGGGATTAACCCTGCCAACAACATAGTACCTTTAAATTTTGAATTACACCAGAATAATTTGTAGGCCTGGATTCGAAACATGTAACGTGAAATGTGAAACATGATACTTTATTAATGCTCACCGCTGTTTTACTGCACATTTTGGCTGACTACATTAAGGTGGTATTGCTGTTGTGTGACATTCATAGCTTCCATGTGTCCCTATGACAAATGTTTCGCTTTAAATCAGCCCTGACCTTTTAACAGACATCACATTGTTATCAGGGATTTGAAATTATGCTATTAACATTGGAACTACTGGATCCAAAACCCCAGCAGTAAAGTGCAGTAGGGTAAATAGCCTGGGTTTGCTGAAGATACCACATGCAAGATTGGGACCTTGCAGTTATGAACTTTGTTGGTATGTGGAAAGACTTGTATCATGTTTTCACCACTAACCCAGGTGCATGGTAGCAGCACACTTTTCACAGGTAACTGTGACTACATCTTACATCAAATATGTAAAGCCTGGGATGTTTGGCTGTTGACCTGCTATAAATACTGACTTATTAAAAGAAGAGGGGCTTGCTGTATCTAAGTGTTTTACCCATTTGGTGTCTGTGCGTAAATGTGACAGTGCATATTGGCCAAGATTCTTATGAGCCAGCCATTTCACCAGTCAGTGAAAGAATTAAACATTTCCAAAAGAAAATACATGTTTTTAATGTTCCCAGATTCTCTACAGTTTAAAATAATTAGACCAGACCCAAAACATGCTTCTAAACCCTGCACCTTTAATCCAAGCACACAAAACTTTAGGAAACAAAAGGAAGACGATACAATATTTATTTCCCTAAAACAACATCCCTTAACATCCCTAATCCCTAACCATGAAAACTCAAGCAGAACAATCTCAGAGCAGTCTTTCTTGCCGTTACCTTGTATAATCCCCATGATAACTGTCTTGCTTTAAGTCAGCCCTGACCTTTTAACAGACATCACATTGTTATCGGGGACTTGAAATTATCCTATTAACATTGTAACTACTGGCTCCAAAACCCCAGCAGTAAAGTGCAGTTGGGTAAATAGCCAGGGTTTGCTGAAAATATCACATGTAACATTGTGACCTTGCAGCTATGAACTTTGTTGGTATGTGGAAAGACTTGTATCATGTTTTCACCACTAACCCAGGTGCATGGTAGCAGCACACTTTTCACAGGTACCTGTGACTGCATCTTACATCAAATATGTAAAGCGTGGGATGTTTGGCTGTTGACCTGCTATAAATACTGACTTGTTAAAAGAAGAGGGGCTTGATCTATCAAAGTGTTTTACCCATTTGGCGTCCGTGCGTAAATGTGACAGTGCATATTGGCCAAGATTCGCATGAGCCAGCCATTTCACCTGTCAGTGAAAGAATTAAACATTTCCAAAAGAAAATAAATAATGTTTATGTTCCCAGATTCTCTATAGTTTAAAATAATTAGACCATACCCAAAAAATGTATCTAAACCCTGCACCTTTAATCCAAGCACACAAAACTGGAGGAAATAAAAGGAAGAAGAAACAATATTTATTTCCCTAAAACAACATTCCTAATCCCTAAACAGGAAAACTCAAGCAGAACAATCTCAGAGCAGTCTTTCTTACCGTTACCTTGAATAACAAAGTTACATTGTGGTAGTCCCTTCAGAGAGAAATTAAAATGGCTCTTTCTCTCTCACAATCCTTTCTTTTATTGTCATTTTATTTGTGCAGGTGTTTACACTGATGAGGGCTATTTCCCTCTCAGAAGCATTTTTAACTATTATTATAGGTTTAAATCAAAAACAGGATAGCTTAATTAAACCACAATAAAATAATTTAGCAGCTCAGTCACGTCCTGGAATTGAACAATCTTACATTAGAGGATATGCTCTATTGAATTAGCCACCATAAAAGATGATTCTGCTAGAGAACATACCTTGACAAATTGAAGTTCAAGGGAAGTTGCTGATCTGGTTTATGAAAAAAGGGAAATCCTTGGACAATGGGCATTTCAATCAACAATGAAGAAGTACAAATACTGCCGCCTAGTGCTCATTTGTCAAGATTTTAAGTTAAATTAGAGGGGTGTGATTTCTAGTTAGTCATGTGCCGCCAGATATTCAATGCAAAGGACAGCACTTGGAATATGTCAAGTAGGCATAACTATAGACAGGAAGGGAATTAACTTTTTTGCTCAGTCTTGATCAAAGAAAAGCTCGGGATTGGAGTTGGTTAGCTAATGCACATGCAAGTAACACCAGATATTATTCCTAGCAACCATCTTGTTTATTGCACACCAAAAAAAACAGAACTGTCCACATCCTGGCTAGTATACTTTATTGACATGGAATGTGGCAGGTTTGAGAAAAGTAGTTCAAAACCACGTAACTGTATCCTTCTTGGTAAATTGAGACATTTGTTGTAAGAAAGACACATGGGGTCTCATGCACAAAGCTCTTTGGGATCGCAATCCCTGCAAATAACAAAATTCCAGGTTTGAGACCACAAAAAAGAATTATTTGGTAGGATGTTCAATTTTGTGGCATGATGAGGAATTCTGTGTTGTGGATTGGATATGTGGTCTGTAGTAAAATTGTGTTGTGGAGTAGACTTATGTGGTTTGGTGTGTAATTATGTGGTATGGAATGGAATTGTGTGAAGCTGAATTGTGCGACATGGACCTGTGTGGCGTTGAGTGAAATTATGTTGAGTGTAGTTATGTGGCATGGGGTGGAATATATTTATGTGGATTATTGGTATGTGGCGTAGAGTGTATTGATGTGGGATGTATTTATGTGGTATTGAGTAGAGTGTAATTAGTTAGAGTTGAATTATGTGGTGTTGAGTAGCATTATTATATAAACACAAACCAGGGGAAGAAAAAGATAAATGCGTCCAGCGTTGGATTTCTAGAGGAAATTTAACAAAGCAGGTTATTGGTATTGCATGCTTGAGAGTGAATATTGGAAATTAGTGAGCGTGAAGAGGCTGCTCCGTCCAGGCAGCTTGACCTGCATTATCTTTGCCTCTCCTTCAAACGTAGCACTGCGTGCTGCCGCAAAATGGAGCCGGAATTTAGTGTTGAGTATTGTAAGTACAAATGCAATTCCCTGTGTCAAATGTCAAATGTCAAACGTTCTTATATAGTGCACAAATCACTGTGAGGTCTCATGGCGCAAGCAGCAGATGAAGACGGTAGGTCAGACAGCAATCCGCGACTAGTGGCTACTAAGTCTTGCAGAAACATTCGTGGTAGGTTGTGGAAGAAATGTGTTTGGGTAGTTTGTTCCATAGTAAGGGGGCCAGATATGAGAAGGCGCGACCTCCATTACGTGAGGTTCGAATACGGGACTGAACAAGATACGGTTTGGAGCATGACCTTAAAGTTCTACCAGGTAATTACCATTTAAATTTATTTTTCAGGTAGTGTGGGCCAACCCCGTACATTGATTTGTGAACAAGACTTAGAATTTTAAATTGGCATCTTTGACGAATTGGAAGCCAGTGGAGGGTCTGAAGATTCGGGGCAGATGGAGCTCTCCGAGGGAGATTAAGGACCAGCCTTGCCGCCGTATTCTGAAGAATCTGGAGCTTAGTCAGCAGATCATCATTCAAAACTATAAGAAAGGCATTACCGTAGTCTAAACGGCTGATAACAAGAACTTGCACCAGCGGTTTCCTTGCTTCCGTGGGTAGCCATTTGAAAATTTTGCGAAGATTACGCAGAATCCCATAACAGACCTGATTAACATGGGGTTTCAAGGACAAAGAATTGTCAATGGTAATCCCCAGATTTTGTACAGATCATTTAGGAAGAGGGCACATGCCTAGTTCTGGGGGCCAACACTCCGGTGACCAAAATTTCTCGGCCCTTCCAAACAAGATAATTTCTGATTTGCTGCTATTTAGTTGTAACTTGTTTGCACTCATCCATTTGTTGATTTGAACCATACAGCTCTTAAAGCGGGCTTGGGTACTGACGAGGTCAGAGTCACAAGTGACCAATAATTGGGTATCGTCAGCGTAGGACACGGTCTCAAAGCTGTGTGCTCTGATGATACCAGCTAGAGGAGTAAGGTAAAGGTTAAACAACATAGGACTGAGTATTGAGGCCTGGGGAACCCCAACAGTTACCGGGTAACTACAGGAGGTCATTGAGTCGGCGACCACAGTGGTAGACCTGTCAGCCAGATCGCTCTCAAACCAGGCAAAGGCTTTTCCTCTGATACCCACCTCCCACAGACGATGTTTCAAAATGCTGTGGGAGATGGTATCAAAGGCGGCAGACAGATGCAGGAGAACCAGGATTGCCGATTCCTTTTTCTCCAGGGAAAACCTTATATTGTCGACGATCTCAATGACCGCAGTCTCCGTACTATGGGAGGCCCGGAAGCCAGATTGTGAGGAGTCAAGTAGACCGTGTTTCTCCAAATGAACAGTGAGCCGTTTATTAATAAGGTGGTCTAACACCTTCCCAAAGTAAGGCGAGAGAGAGATTGGACGGTAGTTGGCCGGAAGGATAGGATCTGCTGAAGGTTTCTTGAGGATGGGTTTGATATGAGCTTGTTTCCATTTCAGAGGAACCTTAGCTTGTTGTAGCGACATGTTCAAGATTTGAGTTAGAACATTGGTGAATAAAGGCATAAGCTTGGTGCAGGCTCGAGGGAGGAAAGGGTCAACAGGGGAGCCTGATTTGATTTTTGTCAGGCTTTCTAATACTTCGGTAGTAGTTATGGGGTCAAATTCTATGAGCACAGGGACATTTATTATTTCCGATGGCGACGCCAGCAGAGACAGGTCATTGATTGAATAATAGGAGTCTGAAACATCAAGGGGCAAAGAAGAATAGATGGTTTTAATTTTGTTATCGAAGAAGAGTGTTATGGAATCTACCCACTTTTGGGAGGTAAGAAAGGAGGATTGTTCCACAAAAAGGAGCGGTGAATTCTTTTAATATTTTATAGAGGTCCTTGCTTGATTGAGCAGCATTATTTATTCATTCTATGGGTAAGATAAGACTTCTTTGCTAATTTAATAATGTTTTTGTAATTACAGTGAAAGTACCTATATGACTTACAATTCTCGTCAGTTTTTGTAGCTCTCCACTTACGTTCAGCTGCTCTACTTAATTGCTTGTCAATTTTCAGTGCAGCTGTGAACCATGGAGAGGCTTTACTTTTGACTCTTACTTTAGACAGTGGGGCGCTTTGTTCAGAGCAGCCACAATAGCTGATTCCAGCATATTTGTGGCCTATTCCACTGTCCCTAAAGAAGAAATCTGAGGAGGCTTAAAGTACATGTGAAACACTTCAGGGGTAAGTTTACACCAAGGACGAATTAGAGTATTACTCTTGGGGTCTAGTTTCCTATTAAGGTTTATGGACAAGTCAAACTTCAATAGGTAGTGGTCGGTCCATAGTAGAGGAACTGGGGTTTCGGTTGTCAATTTGGTTCAATTTGTAAATATTAGATCTAGCGTGTGACCAGCTAGGTGTGTGGGACCCTCTGTCCTCTGTGTTAACCCAAGTGTATTCATTGCTTGGGTTAAGTGGCAGGTGTCGGGGTCTGACACTAAATTCACATGGTAGTTAAAGTCCCCAATTAATTAAAAATTGTCAACTGCAAGTACATGAGATGCTATAGTGTCTAACAGCTGGTTAACAAATTTGGGTTTTGGACCAGGGGGTCTATAAACCAGAGCTCCTCCCAGGTTTCAGTGTCTGGGGTTACCAGTCTGAATACCAGTATCTCTAATGTAGGCATGGTGCAGGATTCTAGAACATTAATCACACAGGGGACTTTGGTTGCGATTGCGATGCCACCTCCTCTCCCGACCTCCCTATCTTGTCTAAATAGGTGATATTGGGGAGGGAAAGCTATTGTAACGTCGAGGGAGGCCTGACTGTGAAGCCATGTCTCCGTGATGAAGCAAATGTCAGGCAGCTCTGCCTCCATCAGACTCCAGAGTTCTAATGCATGCTTGGGCACAGATCTTGCATTAAGGTACAGAGCTTTTAATGCTGTAGGGGTACTGGTGACATCTGAGATCCCTGTCTTGGCATTTACACCGGTCCGTGATCGCGCTCTACTGCGGTTGAGGAAAGGTGATTGCTGACTAACAGGATGATGGTCCATTTGTAGGGGAAGTCCATGGGCCTGCGAGGTAAGGGGGTTTAAGGCTCTCAATTCCTTGCTAGAGCAGCACAACATAATGTCGGTAAACTTACCGAGGCCGAAAGGCAAAATTGAGCAGGGGTCATGGCGCTGGGCGATGGTCAGGCGCGGACGGGCGCAGACGGGCTTGCCTTTGGCGCACCTTCGGCGCGCCGCTGCCCGCGTCTGTGCCCTGCTCAGGTTTACATGGCAGGAGGGGCCGGGGCCAATGTGATGTTTTGGTCAGGTGCTGCTGGCAGATCGCTTTCGGTCCCTCCGCTCAACCGGCACTTGCTGTGGCGGACCGGGAACCAGATGATCAGAAATATGCAGTGTGTAAAGCAGGTATTAAAATTTACTGATAAAAGCCCCAAGTTTAAGGCTACACACTCGTTATTTCAAAGAACAAAGAAAAGCACACGTTTTAAAAGCGTCAGACAGAGGCACTAGCGCGAGCTGCAGGTATTAACTACCGTAGATAAGAGGCGCTGCGCGCGTCCGCGCCCTGCTCGGGTTTAAATGGCGGGAGGGGGCGGGGCCAATGTGATGTTTTGGTCAGGTGCTGCTGGCAGATCGCTTTTGGTGCCTCCGCTCAACCGGCACTTGCCGTCGCAGACCGTGGACCAGCTTATCAGAAAGATGCAGTGTGTAAAGCAGGTATTAAAATTTACTGATAAAAGCCCCAAGTCTAAGGCTACACACTCGTTATTTCAAAGAACAAAGAAAAACACACGTTTTAACCGCATGCGCGCTAGCGGTTTTCGCGCTGCGCGAGGCGATTTAAAAAAACCCGCGTTACGTGACGAGCTCAGCTTGTCATCCGCGTAGCGCAGGGTATGCCCATGACGAGCTGAGCTCGTCATGAGCGTAGAAGGGGTTAAAAGCGTCAGGCAGAGGCACTAGCCCGAGCTGCAGGCATTCACTACCGTGGATAAGAGGCGCTGCGCGCGTCCGCGCCCTGCTCGGGTTTAAATGGCGGGAGGTAGCGGGCCAATGTGATGTTTTGGTCAGGTGCTTGGGCAGATCGCTTTCGGTCCCTCCGCTCAACGGGCACTTGCCGTGGCGGACCAGGGACCAGCTGATCAGAAAGATGCAGTGTGTAAAGCAGGTATTAACATTTACTGATAAAACCCCTAAGTTTGAGACTACACACTCGTTATTTCAAAGAACAAAGAAAAACACACGTTTTAAAAGCGTCAGGCAGAGGCACTAGCGCGAGCTGCAGGTATTAACTACCGTAGATAAGAGGCGCTGCACGCGTCCGCGCCCTGCTCGGGTTTAAATGGCGGGAGGGGGCGGGGCCAATGTGATGTTTTGGGCAGGTGCTGCTGGCAGATCGCTTTTGGTGCCTCCGCTCAACCGGCACTTGCCGTCGCAGACCGTGGACCAGCTTATCAGAAAGATGCAGTGTGTAAAGCAGGTATTAAAATTTACTGATAAAAGCCCCAAGTTTAAGGCTACACACTCGTTATTTCAAAGAACAAAGAAAAACACATGTTTTAACCGCATGTGCGCTAGCGGTTTTCGCGCTGCGCGCTGCGATTTAAAAAAACCCACGTTACGTGACGAGCTCAGCTCGTCATCCGCCTAGCGCAGGTTACGCCCATGACGAGCTGAGCTCGTCATGAGCGTAGAAGGGGTTAAAATCATCAGGCAGAGGCACTAGCCCGAGCTGCAGGCATTCACTACCGTGGATAAGAGGCGCTGCGCGCGTCCGCGCCCTGCTCGGGTTTAAATGGCGGGAGGTAGCGGGGCCAATGTGATGTTTTGGTCAGGTGCTGCTGGCAGATCGCTTTCGGTCCCTCCGCTCAACCGGCACTTGCCGTGGCGGACCAGGGACCAGCTGATCAGAAAGATGCAGTGTGTAAAGCAGGTATTAAAATTTACTGATAAAACCCCTAAGTTTGAGACTACACACTCGTTATTTCAAAGAACAAAGAAAAACACACGCTTTAAAAGCATCAAGCAGAGGCACTAGCACGAGCTGCAGGCATTCACTACTGTACATCAGAACAAATATACAGGCCTTGTCTAAAATCATGCCTTTGAAAATTTGCAAGTTCTGTGCAATGGATTGAACAAATCACCATGAGTACAAAACACATTAAATAAACATGTTTAACTTGCTCTTTCAGAATAGTTATTAATTATGGGTTTGTTGAAATGCTAGCCATTCACTTTGAGTGCAGTTTGTCACATAATTGCTGAATTTCTGTGCATCTATGTTGTCGCTTCACAGGTATCTTTCAGTTTACTCAGAAAACAGCACATGAAATTTGATCTTGGTCTTTGATTGCACGGAAAATGTGACAAGATAAGAGCAAGATTTGCAGGCTTGTTTACAGAAATGAAGCTTGGCCCCCGCATAATGTCACCCATGGTAGAGATACCAAATCCTGGCAGAGTAGCTAGTTGTGACAAGCGGCCATTATTCCATAGGGGGGTCTCCCATGTCAGTGTGTTTCACCACCCCATCCTCCGCAAGCCCTATCGCCAAATTTGGAAAACTACCTCGGCCGCTGACGGCAAGGATCTCTGTACCGGTGCTGAGTATAGAATCGTGTCTAGGGAGAGATCCCCCATAAGACGTTGTTCTACAGCATAGGCAGGGTCGTCTCTATCCCCATACCACCACTCATTTAAGACCAGTAAATGTGAGGCCATGTAATATGAGAGTATATCAGAGGTCGCCAGCCCTCCACAATAAGTGGAGAGGAAGCATGTCCAGCTCCCCAGCCCATAGAAATTGACCCAATGCTGCGTTGACCTGATTGAACCATCTAGGGGAAATCGGGTAGGGGTAATTCTGCAACTGATACAGTAATTGGGAGAGAGCGAGACCATCTTGAAGATGGTCGATGGACCATATATAGACAGCGGCATATGAGACCATACCTTAAGATCAACCCGGAAACGTTTCCAGACAGGAACCAAATTATTTTCCCATGCCACAGTGTACCATTCGCTTGTGACTACAATTGTGGTTACACATCATAGCAAATTCTATGACCCACCCAAGTCGGGGTGGTAACTCATTCATAAAGGGGAAGGAGTACTCCTCGAAACCACTTGCCTTTATAAATTAAGGAAAAACAAGTTTAATAGAAAGTAGAAAGTATTCTTAGGCACCACTGCCTGCTCTCACAAAAACCTTTCAAAGTTTTTTTTAAAGCAGCCACAATTCACTTACGGAAAATGGACTGCTTAAAATAAAATACAATATTTAAACACAAACATCAACATAGTGACCTTCTGATCCTTGCAGGTCACCATCAGTTTGATTTTAGCCAATCAGAGTGAGTCACAATTTGCCATGTACTTAATGAATATTATTAGGTAATCTGGATTGAGGCCCAATCTGATTATTTAGGAACCAATCTAATAGAACATAGGTTGGTTTGCAAAACTCCATACTGAACACAAAGGTACCCGTCACAAGCTGCAACTATTTTTTGAGACAAGTCTAATCATTCATCTGCCCCTTCATGATTATAAAACAAAAGGATAGTGATAATTTCCAAGGATTACAATTTTAAAATAATGATTTGCCCTCGTGGCAGGTGAGTTTGTAAAACCTAAAGGAATTCAACCGCAATAAAATCATTACGTGGTGCTCATGTACGAGCCACCCATTTATAGATTGGCATTCACAAGAAATCTCAAAATTTATGGGGGAAGATTTTAATACTGTTAAAGAGCCATTGAAACTGAAGGCTTATTGGTGCAAGCTAACTTACTCCTCGTGTACACGTTTGGCTCCAGAGAAGAGTAGTATGTAAAACTATAAAAAGGGTGAAAAGAGAAGGTTAGTTTTCGGCTAATCCCCCCAAAAAAAGAGAGAAATGGCATGAATACTTATTTGTAATCTAGAAGCAAGACAAAGCAAATAGCATATTTTTTAAATTCAAGTATTTTACATGAACATCACCTTGCGTGCTTTCTTAGTACAGCCTCCAATACCGGTTATCGCATCAAAATGAAGAACCTGTGGGTACATAAAATGAAGCATGTTGATGTTACCAGAATTCTAGAATAATGTTGATGAAAAAGTAATCTGGGTTGCAAAGGTGCAGTTTTATCCATGGCCTGTATGCACTCATGCTCCATTCATGAAGTTTGTTGTTTTTCAGATCTCAGATCAAGATTTTACCCTCTTTGCTCTCCACCCGCTAGTATAGGGGCAATATTTTTCCCAAAAGGTTCTACATTTTGAAAAGCACCCAAATCCAGTCTCTCTTTCTCAGTTGCTCCCCCACTCTACTATTGATTAGCCCTGACCTTTCGCATCCCCTGTTTTTGTATCTGCTAAACCCTCTACTTATAAATCCTCAATGTGTCAGCTGTGAAAATAAGGACACAGTATAATTAGAAAATGGCACAAAACAAGCCTATATATATAGCTGATTGGCTGCACGAGAAAATAATCACTATAAAAACAAACATTTATTAAAACATTACTAAAACAATGTACTGTATAAAAATATTATATGAAACTCCTCTTAGGCAGTTCAGTATCAATGTTAAAGTTAGAAATGGCCATTGGCTACTTTACATTTTTAGATCTGGCTGGCTAGCGTTAGCAGTATGCAAAACCTATTGTTTGTAATATAATGTGAGTAGGCTTTAGGTCAGCCCCTTTCAAGCTTTGCTATAAGACTTTGTCAATCACATCTTGGATCAAAACAAAGGGGTATTTATCTCTCCCGATTGTGCTCTTAACTCTTTGATACACTATGCAGGCTCCTAACGGTGTATTTCATGCAGCCTCCTAACGGGTGTACTTCATGCAATGTTTGTGGTGGATTGTTTTCCTCATTTAGAAAGGACAGAAGGGAAGAAAGAGTGTAGAAGCTATCTTGAAAAGAATACTCCACCCACTAAAAACTGCATATTTTGCATGACAATGAACTTCTTACTCGAAATATGATCTAACAAGGTATATACATTGTCTTATTTATCAGTAATTTTTGTTGCAAAGAAAAGCGCCATAAAAAAAATCACAAAACAAATTTTTTTTTTTAAATGTGACCTAGCAAGTTTTATGCAGCTTCATACTTTTATTGCTCTTAATTGAAAGTAAACATTTTTCTTATTTTAATGAGAATGCCCATTATATTGCTATGTTATGGTAGGTCTGTATCACACATGAGGATATCCTGTCACGCTAAGGGTTCGCAGGCCCCTTCTAAAAAATAGGAGGGAAGTTCTGGTGGCTGAAGGCTCAGGGTGCCCCATTGCCAAACTTGGTGCTTTGGTTGCTCCGAGTTGGGGCACAAGCAAGGGTGCCTGGTCTGTGCCAAAACACCATTCACTGGAGGAAGCACCACAATGTCAGGACAGCTTGGTGGGACAGCATTGAGAGCACCCTGAAAGCTCAGTTTTCTGGGGTACCACTCCAAAGCAGAGGGGCAAGGGAACTCACTCCTGTCACCTGTTGAGCCTCAGGGTACAGACTCAGGATACCACCGCAGGACTGGTGGAAAGTAGAGTGGAAGTAGGGTGCCTAACACCTGAGGCTGTTGCCCCCCACTCGGAGAAACCTCAGAGGTCAGAGACCCTCAGGAGCCCATAGGAAACTTCTTGCCATCCCCAAGGCTGAAAGAGAAGCTTTCCCAATTACCCCACTTGGAGCTTCCACCTAGCAGTGGATGGTCCAGGGCCAGGCTCTTGACACTGACAGCTGTCAGTGTCCTCTATTGGTTGCTGTCTTTATGGCAGAGTTTTCCTTGGGCTGGGGAACGAAGTCTGATCCAAGGGGTGAAATGAACCACATCACTTTGTTGGCCATGGTGGTACTGTCTGCCTAACGGGATGCATCTGTGAGCAAATAAAGGTTTAGTGCTTCACAAATGGGGTTTACAAGTGAGGAGAAGGGTTCTCCATCGGCCAGTCCAGTGGCTCAGGCAAACCTATACAGAGGGATAAAACATATGGCCTCATTACGATGTCGATCGGAAAACAATCCAACGAACTCTGTGTCGGAATCGGGTCCTACCGACTCAGGTTCAGAGAGTCCGACCGACCGATTACGATGTTTCTGAACACCGTTCGGTTGGACTCTCATTGACTTCACTGGGAGTCTGTGTTCTGACCCACAGCACAGGCTCTCATTGAAAAAAGGGGTGGTTGCAGAAAACAGTGCACCCTCTCTCAGGCACCCCATGGTGCCTGCATCACTGTGCTGGTTTTAAAGAGGAGACCCTTGGGTACCCCCACCACGGGCCCCTACTGGAGGCCTCCAGGTGAAGGGGGCCTGCTACGGGCCCCCAAAGTCAGTTCCTGACAGCTGTTCCATGTCAGACAGACCAGTTTGGAAAGACAGTCCGAATCCAACATCGTAATACGTCGGTCGGAAATGTGGTACATAGAGCTGTACGATTCGGCTTCGACAGACTCGTATTCTCCGAATGCCGGTCAGAACCGATTCAGAGTGACTGAACGGTTACCTTTCATTGTAATCAGTTGGTCAGAAATGTTTCTGAGTCGGTTGAAAACATGGGTTCTGACATGGGTTAGAAAAATCCGAATGCGTTCAGAGCCTTTCCAAGCGACATCGTAATGAAGTCCTACGTTCTGAAGGCCATAGAACTAACAAGTACCACTGCATAACAGAGCCTTCATCCATGTTCTATTGCCTAAGCAGGAAAGCCCATCAAGGTATTGATTAGTCAACTCTGGAGTTTTACTGGAGGGGAGTAATGTTGGACTTGGCCCTTTCTGCCGGGTCACCCCCAAACTTTTTGCCTTCACACTCCTGTGTTCTGAACCCATTTATGTTGACTTTCAGGACTATGCCCAATTTATCACTGCTAGCCATGGCTAAAGTACTTGTTCTCTCTCATTTCAACATGGTAAAATTGGCATACACTCACTTGGCACATTTAACTTACCTGTAAGTTCCTCGTAAAATGCTATACTCAGAGCCTCGAAAAGAAATGCTACTAGTGTGCGTGTGCATCACTTATTGTGCCACCCACTTAAGTAGCCTTTTTAAGTAAGTCTCAGGTTTGCCACAGCACCCTGTGTGAAGTTTTAAACTGTCATTTCAACCTAACGAAATAAATCTTTTGCCAAGCCAAAAACTTTCTTTTTAATACTTATAAAACCCCTAGAGCAGGCCCTAAACAGCACATAGGGCACGTTGCAGTGTATTTAAAAGGTTGGACATGTACTTTTAAGTTTTACGTGTCTGATAGTGGAAATCTCCTACCTTTATTTTTCACTACTGCAAGGCCTGCCTCTTCCATAGGATAATATTGGTTTACCTTACTACATTTAATAAGTGAAAACGTTTGTTTGGGAACAGGTGGAAATGTCATGTTTGGTCTCTAAAGGCTTGTAATTTAAAATCCTCTTTGATCTGTCATTGCACATTGCAAAATATGTACCATGAAATGTTCTGTATTGACATGCTGCTCTTGGAGAACTCTGGGGGAAGCATTTTGATTCATTTAAGGATCTTCCTGTCTGTGCTACTGTAAGGCTATTCATAAAATGAGACTGTCATTGTTTTGGGTGGAAATAGATTTGTACAGAAACACCTGATGACATTAGGTCAATAGGGACTATATTAGTATTCATTTAGTGGATGGTGTTGGGATGGTGCATTACATTTTGCATATGATTTGTCAATTTGTGAAATGACTCAATCACTTTAGACAGAACGCCTCAGCCAGACTGTTTCTTGACCTCCCCAGTTGGACCATTATCACCCCTACCTCAGAAGCCTCTACTGGTTCTCCGTCCAGAAGAGATGCCTGTTCAAGCTGCTGACCCATGCCTACATGGCCCTGCACAACTCCAGACCCACCTACATCAACCACTTCCTGACCTTCCACCAGCCAACCTGACAACTCTGATCAAACCGCAGCACAGATCATTCTTTCTCCTACCTCGCAGGGAAGTCCTGGAACGGCATCCTACTCTACCTTCGTACCTCCCACTCACCCACCGGCATGAGGAAGGGACCCACGACCTGGCTCTTTGACTAAGGCTCTCCACTCAGCGTCTGGATACCCACCCCTGAGTGATAAGCTGAGCTTTATAAATACTGATTGATTGACTGATTGATTGACCTTATGCTGACAATATGATTTTCACTGTGTAGGTTGTTATATTAGTACTCCATCAGGTGGTGAGCCAAGTCTGGCTTTCTCCCACTTTAGGAAGTGGTCCCATGTCAGTCTGTCTCTTGCTTAAGACTCAGAATATTTTATTCTGATATTTGTCTTCATGTCAGACTAATTGCTTCATCGGACTGAGTCTTATGCTAATTCCCAATTCTGATTTACCATGCATTTTTGATTATCCTTACCTTGTGTATTGCAATTTTTTTTTCTTTTTTAATTTGTTTTTATCGCATTTCTTACATTGATATCTTTATAAACAGTACAATCGATCTCTCCATCAGTGTTTGCTTGTACACATCACATAATCCAATAAACACCTCAATCTCATCATAGCTGACTACCATAGAAATACATCACTTGACAGCAGTCCCTTCATCCTCTCTCCCTCCCTTTGCCGATGTCTTGCACCCATCCCATTTTGATCACATCCCAGCATTATTCACAGGCTGGTCTCAGAAATCAATCTGTGGAGGTTCGCCCCATATTTTTGACCATTTTTTGGGGCATCCTCTATGGGTGTACACCGCCCTCTCAGCCACCATTGCGACATCCATATATCTTTCCCATTGTTGGTGCGTGGGGAGCACTCCAGAACCCCAGTTCCTGGCTATGTTCCGCTTGGCGATCGTCATCCCCAGCGTGACCCAGTTCTGTAGGGCCAAGTTCAAATCTGTAGGCTCCCAAGCATTCAGAAGGCATCTTTTGGGATCCAGCGGAATTTCAACCCCTCCCACCTCCGACATCATATTCAGCACCCGTTTCCAGTAGGATTGTATGTGTGGGCATTCCCATATTATATGGTAAAATGTTCCTATGTGGCCGCAGTTCCTAAGGCACAGTGAGTCAGGTGCATGACCAAGTTTCTGTAGTGTAGTGCGTGAGTAATATACCCGGTGAAGCACCTTCTGTATTGCAATTTTAATAATTTAATAATCCTTCATGGTCTCTAACTTTTACTGGATTTGAGCCTCCATGACTCAAGGCTTATATAATGGACTATGCTGATTTTTTTTATGGCAATCTGTTATCTGTTGGGGCACATTGCCTCATAAACTCTTTAGAATAACACCACCCCCAATTCCTTGTAGGTGCTTTATTTTAGGATTATCAGTTAGATAGCTTCAACAGAGGCAACATTTAAAGATTCTCAAAGCTTTCAAGGCTCAATAATTCCTTCTAGAACAAACAACATTAGAAATTAGCCATGGATATCAGAGGAGTGCTATAATGACTTAAGTGATACTTAACCATGCATTTTCTATCAATATATTTGTAATATGAAAGTCTTGCAACTAACCCCTTGGTTGCCCAATTAAAGCATCCATACATCATAAAAAGGTAAACCCAAAAATCCCTTATAACACAAAATATATGGGTAAATCCAAACAATTTCAAGGGAGGTACCCCTCTGAAGTTTAAACAAGGTTCTACAGAAATATTGGAGTATCTGGCAGAGGAATGGGCAGACTCCATCGTCAAGGAGTGAATTTCTCATTATTTTAATTTTATTTATTTATTTATTCATTCAATTATAATTCTTAACTCATCATCAAAATGCTTTATCATGTTTTTTGTAGTGGATCAATCATCTTCCACATGCACTTTATATAAGGATGATGTAAGCAGTATGGGTCAAAGATGTCTCCATCTGCCTTTTATTTTTGTCTACTTTATTTATTATATTTTGTGGGAAGAAATACATGTCATTGACATATAAAAAAGAGGGTAGTCTGATAATACATTGACCAGTGCAGGTTCTGTACACCTCAAGCAATAACTGTCCATGAATACCATTATTAAACATAAACTCAATATGTAGTCCACCAAAGCTGCTGATGCTCCCAGAAGTTGTAGGCTCCATGGCTGCATGTGCTCCCAACACCTTCATAGTGGAGGAGGTACATGTATACTATGCAATAAATCTGCCAGAATTTCAGGCTAGCAATGTTGGCAACATGTTAAAAGGGAATGAGATGGGGTGGAGGGGAGGAAGGGTAAGCAATGGTCAATGAAGGAGAGGATGAATGAGGAATGAAAGAAAGAAGGAAAGGGCTCTCAGGAACAACCCCCTTTGGGAATGTGAACATGCAGGAATTTACACTGACTGGTGTTAGATGGCAGGCTCTCCAGGGAAGCAGGATTCCTTTGAATTTACACATTTGGGACCCTTTCAGGACACCTAAATCCAACAATAACCCCTGGAATACTACAAAAGTTACCCACTAGTCACTCACCGCACGCTCAAGAAATGTTCATCTAATGGGGATAGGAGCATTAAAAATCTGTTGGGTTTCTATTTACGTCTTTGGGGGAAATAAGATATCAATTCAGTAAACATAGCAGCTTTCTCCCCTAGTGGAGGAGGTACATGTATACTATGCAATAAATCTGCCAGAATTTCAGGCTAGCAATGTGGGTCAACATGTTAAAAGGGAATGAGATGGGGTGGAGGGGAGGAAGGGTAAGCAATGGTCAATGAAGGAGAGGATGAATGAGGAATGAAAGAAAGAAGGAAAGGGCTCTCAGGACCAACACGCTTTTGGGAATGTGAACATGCAGGAATTTACACTGACTGGTGTTAGATGGCAGGCTCTCCAGGGAAGCAGGATTCCTTTGAATTTACACATTTGGGACCCTTTCAGGACACCTAAATCCAACAATAACCCCTGGAATACTACAAATGTTACCCACTAGTCACTCACCGCACGCTCAAGCAATGTTCATCTAATGGGGATAGGAGCATTAAAAATCTGTTGGGTTTCTATTTACGTCTTTGGGGGAAATAAGAGTTCAATTCAGTAAACATAGCAGCCTTCTCCCCTGAAGGTACTCCCGACTTCATCTTTACCGCAGTTGAGCGCGCTGAGCCCTTTAAGGGCATTAATCAGTGGGTTTCTCTTGTTCTGTCTTTCACTGATGCCTTAAGTACAATGTTTTCAGCTTAGACTGTTGCACTTCCCAACTGTGCAGTCACAGCAGGCCCGGCATCCCAATGCGCTTAGGTGTAGAGGTGCGGTTCAATCCCCTTCCAGTGATATAATGGTTCTTTTCTACGCACCTGCTCCTTGGATCGCATAGCATTCACTATGCTAAAATGTTTGCAATTAACCCGTGGTCTCACCTCTCACCTTGTCTCATGTTGCTCTGGTAATTGTTCAGTAAAAAAAGCCTTGAATTTAATGGGCGGCTCTGAGTTAATCTTTGCTATGTTTTGTAGCCAGTCAAGCATGGTTTTCTGCGGGTCTTTGCACCTCTCGCCATTCCCTCTGCTCGCAAATTGCCGCTATTACAATCCAAAACTCACATTTCGCCTTTCTTTGCTGCGCGTGCTCCAGCACTCTACATGTTTTCAGTTTCCTCTCTGTTCCCCAGACATACCCTCCTCTTCAAATGGTCTCATAATTGTCTCATGTCTGTTGAGGTGCTTTATATTCCAACCTTCATTTACAGCATCCTCAGGGACATAAATCTCTGCGGAATGGATCTGTGGCGGCTGACACAGATCGGGGTGGCAGGGCGGAGGGTGGGGACGAGGAGGTAAAAGAGGGTAAAGTGAAGAAAAGAAAATAAAACTTACCTTACCCCCTCGTCTCTCCTCGTCGTCCCTCCGCAGGAACCAGGAAGCACACCCAGGCTCCCCGACCATTCACAACACTGCAAAGCAGTGTTGTGATTGGTAAGCACCCAGGCTCCCCTGATCAATCACAACGCTTCAATGTAGCGTTGTGATTGGTCTGAACACCACACTACAGTGGTTTGTCACTCGCCCAGGTAAAGGGGGCCTGGATATGCTTTCCATGCAGGCTGTAATGCAGCCTGCTTGGAGAACATGCAAAGTTCGCATGACTGGTTGGCCAGCAAAAGAGCGCTGGCCAAATAGTTAATTCGCACTTAGCAGGGTGCCACTGCTCCTCCCCTGCTCTAACCGCCAAGCTGCAGCAGGAACAAATAAAATGATAATAACAAACAGTTATTATCATTTTATTTTTCCTTTATTTCAACTGCCAAAAGCAGTGGGGTGACGCTCCTCTGCCTTAGCGGAGGAACCGCAACAGGATATGAACAGCTCCTCTATCCTTTGTTTCCTTGCCATCTACTTATCATCTTCTTGTCATTTGAAGTAAATCTAGCCTCTGGGTCGTGCCTGGATCCTGCTCAAAGCTGGAAAGGCTCTAAATCTACAGTGCGCTTTGAGCCGCAGGATCAACTAATTTCTTCACCTGTCTCCAAAGTGTTTATTGCATGGTGAAATCAATTACTACTACCATCACACCTCCATCACTGTTTGTTTGGTTCACCCTCAAATGGAAGCAAAGTAGCAAATCCAATCGCAATTTCCATTGCTTGCCAAGTTTATCCAGTGACCTTTAATGATGTGAGCCCAATGTGGGGTTTGTCTGCCAGATCTTAATCTCTGCAGTTGGAGCTTACAAACACCATATCTTCCATGCTGACTTCCCGATCATACCCTGTGTGTCTAGTTACATTTTTCCCCTTCTGTGGCCCACCAGTATGCACAATATCTAGGGTCTACTCCAGACTAAAGAGCCCCAGTCAGGATGAAACCGGTCTTGGGTTGCTTGTGTTCCAGTTCAAGTAGGATCTGGCCTGGCAATTCAGGCTGGATTGCTCTTATTGGTGCAGGTTCAAGACTGATTTGCAAATAGCTGGGTGCAAATTGAGGTGGCATGGTGGGCAAAATGACGGGCTGGAATGCTATTCAAACAAATAGCACTGTTCAGACTTATTGCAAGCGTTCCTCCCATAACCTTGTAAGTTTGATTCAATTTCTAGGCGCCTCACTCTGAATCCTCAGGTAAGCCCACCGGGGCCACTAACAGGAGTTGTTACCAGCCCCAATGGGATAATGAGATAGATTCACAGGAACATAATGGATCAGTAATATCTCACCTGGAAGCTTTGGCTGCTGAAATCAGTCGAAATCTCATTGAGAAATACCAGGCAAAAACAGGAGAGAATTGTTGTGGGAAGACAGATTTCTGCAAGTTATTCCCTCAAATCCTATAAAATGACATCTTTTTGTCTTACCAATGTCCCTGGTATCAGTAACATCTGGGAGATGTTACCTTCAATTGTCAGAAATATGTACAGGGGTCATTTAAAAATATTTTTCAAGTAAAACTTTGATTTAACTACTTGCACAGTTAGGGTAACTTGTGGACTTTCATAATATAGGCAAAGCGGCTCCCTGATGCATTAGGAAATAGAAGCAAAAGGACTACAGAACACACCTGAAGAGTTATAACTCTATTTGATACAGCGGAAGTCTCAGGAGACCCTATGGCTTTAATTCTCATGAAGGCTGAAAAAGCGTTTGATAGGGTCTCCTGGGACTACCTTTGGGATGTGATGAAATGGTTTGGGATTGGGAGCAATTACATTAAGGCCATACAGGTTCTATATAAAGCTCCAAGGGCTCCGATCAGAGTGAATGGGGGCACACTGCACGGTGATAATTAACCGAGGGACAAGGCAGGGCTGCCCTTGCTCGCTCCTGCTTTCACACTTTACATTGATCCCTGCTAAGGAAGCTGGACGCCTCGAGTAGTATTAGTCCAATGTGGTACCATGGGTGGGAGACCAAGATATTGGCTTATGCAGACGATGTTGCGGTGGTCACCTCTAACCCCCGAGGCACAATGGGTGTAATAGAAGAAGAGGCTCAAAATTTTGGAGCAATTTCCGGGTATGCGCTAAATAGCCAGAAGACGTTGATAATCCAATATAAATGGGCTAAACTAGAAGACTCGAGGGTGGTTGACTCCACTGTTTACCTAGGTATTGAAATTACTCCAGATCTAGGAAAATTAGTGAAAAAGAATATTAAACCAATCATAGGGAAAGCTAAAAATATTTTGATCTATTAAATAATCTACATATGACTCTTGTTGGCTGTAGCAATGTGGTAAAGATAGTTCTCCTCCCCAAAATACGTTATCATTTTAGGGCCATACCGTTAGAGTCTGAGAAGCACTGGTTTAGTATGCTTGAGCACATTGTGAACAGGTTTATATGGGCCCATGGGAAAACCAAGAGGGCTATAAAATATATGTCACTGCCTAGGGAGAGAGGAGGGTAGGCAGTCCAATATTTTAAGCTGTATTACTGGGCCTCGGCGTTTCAATATATGTTTGTTATGTTCGGGAGAACTGGGGGTGACCCCAGGGATACCTTTGGCCCCAGATGTATATGAATTGTTATTGGGTGAGGATGCAAATAATTTTTTTATGAAATGTATTGAACCTAGCTATTATTAAAAAACGAAATATCAGACCTTATTGGCTGCACATAAGATCTGGGCTGCTTTTAAAAAGAAAATAGGCCTCAGCAGGTTTAATTATTATACACAGCTTTATAGAAACCCAACGCTCACGGATATTTTTTCTGACGCAATTATGTTAGAGTGGGAGGGGAAGGGACTAAGGATGCTGGGGGATTTGATCAGCCCTGATGGCATGTGGACGTTTATCAAAATCCAGCAAGAGCACGGGATCAATATAAGAAACCTTTTAAGATATTTGCAGCGGTGGAGCTTTCTTACTGGGAAAAGGGGAGGACCTTGCGGCTTCCAGAGATCGGTAATAATAGATGTCATAAGAGCGGGAGAGAACTGCACTATTAGGAAAATGTATGCCGAATTGCAAATATCAAAACCGGATGATCTGGATAAATACGCGGAAAAGTGGGCGGAAAAACTGGGCATAGATCAGAGCTGCTTTTTTGGATCGCTAGAAATGGGTCAAAACATCTTATGCTTGGTGGGATTGCAGGCTGAACATTTTAAAACGATCTACTGGCTGTACTATACGCCTGCAAGGATAGCGCAATGGGGTGGTCAGGAGGGAATCAGGTGCTCCCGGTGTGATAGCGCTGAAGCGTATTTCATATACATGTTCGCAACCTATCCCCTGCTGGAAAATTTAATAAAATAAATAGAAAGATTTATGGATCAAAATTTGAATATACAAGTTGTACTAGATCCAGCTTTAATACTCTTGGGGATTCAATCGAATGGAAGACAAAACTCATCTGATTTTTTTCATATTTCTCGCTATGGCTGCATTGGTTATTATTATCGCCTCTGCCTGGTTGGATCAGTCAGTCCCACTATTCCAGCAATGGCTAGCTAAATTGTTAGCTAAATATAATATGGAGAAAGGGATCTATGAAAGGAAGGGTAAGAGAGGGTCGATCGATCATGCCACCTTGATCGACCATGTCTCAGCAATTGGCATTCACAACAAAGCCAAAGAACTTCTTGCCTCCTTTCTGGCTGATCGATCACAGACAGTTAAACTGGGTCCTTATTTCTCCCACACATTCTCCCTTCCTTGCGGAGTACCACAGGGATCCTCGCTAAGTCCGACTTTATTTAATATCTACGTTTCGGACTTGGCGAGGGTGATTAAATCTTACGGCATCAGTCTCACTACCTATGCCGAAGATACCCAGCTGGTCCTATCATTACACAATGATGGATTGACAGTTGCAGCAAACTTCCAAGAAGGAATGCTCGCCATCAGTTCCTGGATGTCCTCAAACTGCCTAAAATTAAACTCTGAAAAAACAGAGGTGATGACATTCGGGAAATTGGAACCTGCCTGGTCTCCCCTGTGGTGGCCCATAGAGATGGGACCTCCACCAGTACCTGTTACTAAGGTCCGTAACCTCGGAGTCATATTCGATGACAAACTACTCTTCCATCATCACGTCAATTCCATAGTTTCCACCTCCTTCTTCACCTTGAAGAAGATTAAGAAATTTCTTCCCTATCTTCCGATATCAGCTGGAAAAACCCTGATTAGCACCCCTATATTTGCCAGAACGGATTATTGTAATGCCCTTCTTCTCAATGCACAGGAAAAGGTTCTCAATAAACATCAGCTAGTGCAGAATGCCTCAGCCAGAATTCTACTACACATATCTAAGTTCACCTTAATCACCCCTTTCATCCGACTACTCCACTGGCTCCCTGTCAGGAGCCGTACGAAATTTGAGGCATTGTGCATCGCCTACAAAGCCATGCATAACTCAGGCCCGGAGTTTCTCAAGGACGCCTTTCGTCCGCTCGAAAACCCCAGAACCCTTCGTTCATCTTCAGCTAATCTGCTCAAAGTCCAGCGCACAAGGAAAGCTAACTGGGGTGATAGATGCTTTGTGATCTCCACAGCCAGACTATGGAATTCACTCCCGATCACCATCAAAACTGCCCCAACTCTCCTTAGCTTCAGGAAGAAACTAAAAACATGGCTGTTCCCACTTTAAAATCTGCCATAGCCATCGACTGCTCAGTCAGCGCCGAGACACCCCAGGGTATTTGCGCGCTTTAAAAATCGCCAAAACATAAACATAAAAAACTTGGTAGGCGTATATAGTGATCCATATACGCTGGAAGGAAACTGTGAATGATAGTCGAGGCTGACTGGTATTAATTTCATTAGGATGTGTACATTTTTACTCGGTTCGTGAGACACTAATGTTAAAGATGAATCAATGCTCTAATGGTTTTTAACATGCACTGTATGATATGAATTTGCAATGTATTTTGATGTGATCCTCAATTATTAACTGTATGCTTATTTTTTTGTACTGCACCTCGTGGGCAAAATAATAATAACATTCTTTAAAAAAATTAAAAAAAGGAAATAAAAGCAAAAAGTGTTGCCACTGTTCACGACTCCACAGACAAGTTAGCTTTATCAAGGTGCCATTTTCAAACCATTTGATCGATTATCCACTGAATCTTAAATGTCAAACATGCTGTTACAAAAATCTCCAAATCCGAGACTAAATATGATAGACTTAGTTTGAACCCAAATTTAAAGCCACTTCTTGCATTGTTTTTGGTGATTTAATAGCCCTTTCCAAAGTTTCTGACAAATCAACTGTACATGTATTTCATTGATTCTACATTAAACGTGCCAGACCAAAAAAAATAATCTTGCTCTAAGTTTCTAAAGTGAAAAACCTAAAAACATTAATCACTGCCTAACTGCATCAACATATAAATTGCAAAATTATTGAACAGATACTTATTTCATTAAACTGTAAACTTGAATTCCATCCTGTTAACTTGAGGATGGAATTCAAGTGTAAAGTGTTCCCAATGTGGTCACTTTGACTCCGCTTCTGGCCTTGTTTTTAGCAAACTATTGGGGACATATGTTTAATATACTTTCAGTAATGTGTTACTGGGATATTATTCCAAGCTAAGACAAAATTATATTGGGTCCACGAGGAGTGGAGAAAAGATGAGGATGTGACTGAGGATGAGATTGAGGATGAGATTGAGAATGAGATTGAAGATGAGATTGAAGATGAGATGAGAAGAGATTGAAGATGAGATGAGATTGGAACCTTCAACACATGTCCTAGAGCATATGTTACATTTAATGGGGATGGGTAGACACCTAACAAAGTGGCTGAAAACAAGTATAACATCGACAATGCCTTTACCACTTGCTACCCTATGTATTAAATGGGATATGGATTTAGGAGAGGCAATGACGGATGGAGAATGGGTGTCCCTTCTAGATTACCCAAAAGTGGTCTTGTGCAATGCACGCTTCAAATGTATACAATATATGATTACACAATGAGCGTACCTTACACTGCACTGGCTACACAAGATGTTTCCTTGAACCGCAACAAACTGCCCTCGGTGTACAGAAACAGATGTACATTTTGCCCATATGCTATGGGCTTGTCCCGCACTAGCTTCTCATTGGGCGCACATAGCACAGATACTGAAAGATGTGGTGGGTGGTCAAACATGGCATACATCAAGAAGCTGTTTACTGGGGATCTACCCGCCTCCAAAGGGATATAAAGTGCAGGCGCGGTTTGCAGACTTGGCATTAATAGTCGCAAAGAGACTAATAACCAGGCGGTGGAAAGCGGCAAGGCCGCCGACAATTGTAATGTGAAGAGAAGAAGTAGAACACTGGGGCATGACCAAAAGTGAGGCAATCCAGAGAGAGGAAAAACAAGGGCTTCGTAAGATACCCATAGCTATGTCCCGGGATATCCTGCTGGAGGCCTTCATGGGATTGGGACGGACAAAATGATTATGTGACCTAAGCGCCTGCCATGCTGACAGACATATAAGTTAGTTATGTCAATTGTAAATAAGTGGATGGATATCATGGGACTCTGCACTGGTTGCATAGTGGGAGTATGTATGGAGCCCATTGCTACCTAAAATACGTTTGTGCACTATAATACAAGAATGGGCTCAATAAGAAAATATCTCCTAACCACAGGTAGATATGCCTTGGATTTATATGTAAACAGATATAATCCTTGTGCCACCCAGCTAGTTAACTTGTGGGGGGTGATTTTTGGGATTCTTTTATATGTGTTAGTAATATCAAAAACATGGCATAATAACTAAAGTTCATTGAATATGTTGCAAATGAAGAGGCAATTATAGGATACAGACTGTGATAATGTCTTCTTATACTCTGACAAAGGCAACTTTATAAATGTCATTGAAATTGTAATCCTTGAGCTACTTTGTACAATTATAAGCTGTTTCTGTAAAGGAAATCTAATGTATCCAAAGAGGGACAAATGACAACACTCAATAAAATTTGTTAAAAAAAAAAGATGAGATGAGACAAGATCCAAATAACTGACTAATATCCACCACTCAAATTACTTTCATATTTCACTATACTAATTCACCACTAATCCTTATGGGTTCAGGAGTAGTGTGCTACTCGCCAAAAAAGTGCTTCAATACCCCATATGGGGTAACAAGCGCTATATAAATGCAAACCTTTTTTCCCTCTTCTATCCCTCCGCTATCCTTCTCAAGTAAGTAAGTAAGTAAAGCTTTATTCGATTTAAGAATAAAATCATAAAAGCACGGCAGATACATCAATTCAAATTTCATAAACATTGTTAAAAGAATAAATGCTTACTACTACATATTCATTTAGAAACATATACATGGGCGGCAAGAAAACCGTCCTTAAAATAAGTTTAAAATGCAGTATCAACAAACAACAGCAGGGGGTGTCGTAGGACCCAGAGGGGAGATGTTATGCCACATGGATTTACGATACTTTATGACTGATCTTAGAAAACATGAGACAACGAATATCACATGGTCATCTTCTAATCTTAACAATTTTAAAAAAGCTGGCCTGCAGTTTCTTAAACCCCACCGTTTTAGTAAAGGTTTCAAATATAGTTTTCTGGGGTTAGAATAAAATGTGCAAAACAACAATATATGGATGTTAGATTGCACCGCGATATTATCGCAAGGGCAGATCAGCTTAGTGGGCGACCAGTTGTTCACGTCAGGTAAGGTTACCATACGGTAAAAAATCCCAAGATGCAAGCGGGACAAAAGCATTCGGTGGAACGGACTGGGATCGACCTTCAAATAAGTTTGCAAGCCTTCGTTGGGGGTAATTTCCTGGAATTTTTGGATGGTATGTTTACGTTTTTCACGATTCCATCTCACAGTGTCCAGGTGAGTAATTATTATTTTTTTGAGAGCTGATCTAGGGACATCCTCCATGGATCTTGGATTTTCAAAATATTCCAGGAGTCCTAGTTCTGTTAGTAATAGTCTTACATAGGATAGCCATCTAAAGTTAGCAACCCCATCTAAGGCTAAGCAATCTTCTATGAGATCCCTATTGAAACCAGCTTCGTGTGTTGTCCACACCTTGTGCCATAGAAGAATTGGAGACATCTTAATGATATCACTCAGGTGTTTAACACCTGTCTCAATGTGCGTCATAAACGTAGATGTACTTTTGGGTGCTCCCAATAAATAACAGATAAATTGGTTTTCGCAGCACTGCAGGGTGAAGTCCTTCTCGATACCCCATAAGCTGGCACCATAGGTAGCTGTGGAAACACATTTGGCCCGGTAGATCTGGATCAGCTCCTTGATTGGTTTCCCGCCTAGTCTGTCAGAAAAGGCGCGCAAGGCACCTATGGTGCGAGTGAAAGCCAGCTTTCTGGCTGCAATCGCCGGCTTCCAACCACACCTCCTGTCAAACAGGACCCCTAAGTAACAAAACCTATCAATGGTAGCTAATTTTTGTTTGTCCAGAAATATAGTGCAAGGGGCCCTATTAAGTTTTCTAGTGCATGGCATGGTGTATGTTTTAGGTATATTTACTTTAAGGCCTCTCTCCTGCATAAAACCCGCAAACTTGGTAACCGCCCTCTGTAAACCTACTTGAGTCTGAGACATTATTGCTGCATCATCGGCGTAAAGGAGGATTGGTGTTGGTAATCCTTTCACAGTAGGGTAATCATTTGGAAAGAGGGAAAGATATTGTCCCACTGAATTTATATAATACGTTAAAAGCCGTGGGGCCAAAATGCAGCCTTGTCTTACCCCTCTTGACAGTGCAAATCCAATCCAATCTCAATCCAAATAACATACTAATATCCTCCACTCAAATTGCTTTCATATTTCCCTATACTAATTCAACACTAATCCTTTATGGATTCCGGAGTAGCATGCTACTCGCCGAAAAAGTGCTTGAACACCTCGCCAGGGGTAGTAAGCGCTATATACATGCAATTACAATAGCAATTGAAGATGAGATTGAAGATGAGATGAGATGAGATGAGGTTGAAGGTGAGATGAGATGAGACGAGACAAGGTGAGATGAGATGAGATGATTTGGGATTGGATTGGATTTACACATTGGCCTTTAGAGGTGGGGTATGTGTTTGCTATCATGAGATTTGCAAGGGCATGGAATAGAATTTGAAGTGAAGAAATTTGAGACTGGTCTTCAATTTGTCGAAATTAGATTCAAATCAGGACTTATCTTCTAGTGTCATCCATAGTCAAATCCTCGGGCTCAGTCTGCGTCCAGAAAAAGGCAAAGGTTTGAACGACTTCTTGCCCAGTGTGAAGGACTGTAGGGGCCCACTTGTGAGACACATGAAGATGTACCCCTGAGGGTAAGATGAATACCACCCTGCCTGATTTCAAGTGGTGCAGAGTTCCAGTACCTAAACTTACCTATCAGGTCTAAGAATATTGGGCTCAATTTTACATTAAAATATTTTTAAAAAATAGTTTTAAAAATTGACAGGTCCCTACGTTTCTCTTAATTTTGTGCAAATGCAATCAAGAAAATACTTGCAGCTGGATTGTACTGTGCATCATGGGTGCTTTGATATAGCGCAGATTTGCATCTTGCCTTCCCGTTCGGAAAAAAAACACATTGAAGATCTACTTCAACAAATTTAAAACAAAGATTTCACTCACCTGTTCTATTTGAGTTGCTGTGTGGCCTTTTGCACCCTGATAAACCATAGCGAGAGCAGTCGAAATACTCCATGGTGAAAAAAATACATTCTCCCCCTTATGACTCTCTCTAATGTTCTTGTAAAAATTGAGCGCAAAGTTTGTGTTTGCCACAGCTACGCCTGCTGGGAAGTAATGTGTAAAACATCATTAGCATACTATGCAGAGACTTTTTTGAAAGCACTCACATTGTTCATCCGTGCAATAATTAGATTATCATTCAGGTAATCACAACAGATCTCATTTACAAAAATATATTCAAGGAGAATTAAAAAAACTCAAAGGTCCTCGGATTTCAGAACATGGATCCAAGCATTGGTAATCTTTGCTTTCATTCTTTGAACCCTGTGTTACTCGACGTGCTGCTATCAACATAGCGAAAACCAATCAAGGGTTTGGCTTACCTGCAGTAAGGCCAAGCCTTAGATTTAAGTAACAACCACAATATGCCAGTACTGCAAAATTACTCATCAAAACATCACCATGACGAAAACAATTAAACTGTTTCCTCAGAAAAAGTCATTCATTTGAATTAATCCATTTATTTCTAGCAATTAGTCAAAAAATTAACATTTTTTCTTTTTATCAAAAACGTAACATATTAAATCCACAGGAGAGAGAAAAAGGGAAAAGTTTTGTGTTTTCTAAAATTTACACGTTCTTACACTCTTACACTCAATTAATTTTCCGCATACATACTCATATATACAGTTTTTAAACATAAAAAATGTGGTGTTTGAAGAAGAAAAGAAAGGAGGGGGGTTAGGAAAAAGTCTTCACAAATCAAAAACTTCAATTCTACAGCCTAATATCAAAAAAAGAGGGAGGAACATTTAGAATTCAATTTGTAAATTTAACACTAGGCCATCAAAATGATTAAACATCATTTCAAAGTGATTTATTCTCAATATTCAACGATTGGCCTAACACAATGCTGGTCGACGCGTTTCTAGTTCCCAGTGTGAGGAACTCTCTTCAGGACCTCTGATGGTTCTTAGCTAATTCTCACATATACAGTGACTTTCATAGTGGCAATCATTCTTTATAGCTGCTTTCAGCTTGTTTTTGCTGAACGGTTCGGTTGTCCGCTTGTCTAGGCTTGGTGGAAGCCTCAGCTCTCACTTTAATCCTGCGTAGTCCCAGACTTTCGTCAATTTAAGTGTGCAGTCTGAGAAACAGTTCTGTGTCCCGTATCTCTCAACTTAGCGTTTCCTCCGTTTAATCGTTTGATGGCCTAGTGTTAAATTTACAAATTGAATTAATTAATTCAAATGAATGACTTTTTCTGATGAAACAGTTTAATTCTTTTCGTCATGGTGATGTTTTGATAAGTAATTTTGCAGTACTGGCATATTGTGGTTGCTAACATAGCTGCACAAGGCAGCCAGACTGACTCCCAGAGGTAAATAATACAAGACCACACCCCTTTCCTAATTGCTCTATGGTAAACTTCCTGAAGAGCTAAAATTAGGGGCGTAGCTATCAATAGTGCAGCAGTAGCACTGTCAAGGGCGACCAGTGGTATGAGGGGCCCTCTGCACCCAAAGGTTTCTTGTATTTGCCTACTCAACTGATGGAAGGGGCCTATTCATCTGACTTGCATTAGGGACAATGGCACCTGTGCTAAGCCACTGGTTAGAACAGAAATACAAATAGCTATTCGCTTACATTTTAGAAAAATTGCAACTGTTTAAAGATGACAGATATCTGAGAAGAAACAGCAGGGCCAATTCACAGCATTTATGAGTATGGGAAGTAGTAGCACTGGAGCACTCTTTTATGTATCCTTAGACGCCTTTGTGAATAAGCCGAAACATCCAATTCCTTATCAGTAAAATTGCAAAGAGAACACTCCTCTCTGTTTCTACTAACTGTATACAAATAGCCTCTGCATATTTCACTTTTTTCCCATTTTAGATGTTTTGTTGACAATTTATAAAGACATGTAAAAATGGGTAAGAGGGAACTACAGGACCCAACATTACATACTCCAAATTCCCTTTTTTGAATAGGCCCTTATGTTTTCAGATCCAAAAGGCCAAACTCAAAAATGGTGTCATGTATTTCTTTTATTTTCCTTTGTCCTTGGATAAACAGATCATGGGTAAAATGCAGGAGATCAAAAATATACGATAAAAAAACACAGAGGAAGGGAATTGGTAAGTAATCAGGGTAAAGGATAAGATTAATGCTTAGGGCAAAATATAGCATAAGGGAGGGTTAAGGTTAAAAGGTAGAGGTAAAGAGTAAAGTTGAGGAAAGGAAGGGGACAGGGGTATCACCCAATTAATTAAAAATACATACAGGAACAGGTAAGTATTGTGGGCAAAAGATAAAGAGAGCAAAACCTTAGGTTAGAGAAAGAATTCAGAAAGTGATTGTGGTAAGCGTTAGCCCATTTATGGATGCAGGGATCGCCACAAATCCATAGTTCTCCACACACATAAAAAACATTCAAAGGGTGGAAAAGAGAGTGCTCTGTGAAATTCTAAGGCAGGAGTAGCCTTGGAAGTATGTGTAATACCTACAAACAAGTGTATCTGTGGGCATTTATAATCTCCTCATATTTCCATTTCCCACTTAGAAAAGATGAGTTTTTTAATACTACAGAACTGTGCAGATGTAAATCACTTCCTGGGGGGAAGGGGGATGACTCATCCCAGATTTGGTAGGTGTGTAGGCAAAGGGGATTCTCTGTGGATAACAAAAATTGCATTTGCACAGGGGATCATATTTTACCTGTGCTGAGTTGTCTCTACTGTGGAGTACGCCACACAGAGGGAATGGGATCCCAAATGGAATATCACATTACTTTCCCAAGAATTTGCCTGGAAATCTCATCTGGCACATATTTCAACGTGGTTTCCTGGGATTTATTGTGGATTCCAGAAAGTAGTTAATCTACACTCCAATATAGGAGTAAATCTAGAAGCACATTTACTACTTTCTTTGCAAATCGTCCCCAAAGTGCTTAACTGACCTGAAAAAACACACAAGGGGGCTAATTCACAAAGGTATGAAAGAATGTGTAAGAGCTCTCTTTTAGTACCTCTTTATGTACTCTTAGATGCCTTTGTGAATAGGCCCCAAAACTTTCACAGGGGAATACATTGGAAATATGCAACTCCATATCATACACAACTTCCTCAGTGGTCATGTTTTACTTCGTTATCCGGAAAAAATACAGAGGATGTGCAATGGAAAATGGTCTGTAGGCCTCCTACCCTAAATATGAATGATGTCCGGTGAGGAGACGAGAAGATTTACACACTGATATCGAGCCGGAGCATGAAGCCATTGAAGAGGGGGTCACTGAGCACGAAGACTCTATGCGTGATTCAGGAGATGGGGGAAAAAATCAGCCTCCTCAACCTTCCCAGCCAGATAAGGAAAAGGGATTTATTCCACATGTTTTCTCCGTTCAGGCGGTCTCAGAGCGGGGGGCTTTACCGAACACTGCTCCAGGAGTCTCTGTCTTAGATCTTCAGGCTCTCACTATAGTTCCTGTTAGTGGATCCGGTGAAGCAGCAATGGCCTGTGGGGGAGATCTTATTGATCAGATTGAATGCCCCGCTGTATCTCATACGGACCAAACTCTATCAATAGCTAAAGACGATATTACTTCAGCTTCTATTTTAAGCATGTTCTCAGCCCTTACGATGGAAATAAGGAAGGGGTTTGCGGAGTCATCGGCCAACCAAGCAGAAATAAGAAGCTATTGCGAGTCCCTGGACAACAAAATTGATGGGCTCACAATTAGAACTGGAGTTCTTGAAGAGACAACATCGTCACTATCGGTCCACTTGGACCAGGCGAAATTGGATATTCAGAGGCTTTCTAGAGAGGAACAAGCACTCTCCGATAGAATGGAGTCTTTAGAAAATAACGCGAGGAGGGGGAACCTCCGTATTTTGAATGTACCAGAGGGCTCTGAGGGGTCAGACATAAAGCAATACATAGCAGTATTGCTGAAAGAATCCTTGAACTTGGAACACACAGTGGAGGAGCTTGCTACCGATATCCAGAAAGTACGTAGAGGTCCTTTTAAATGTAATGCTCAGAGAGTGAAACCGCGTAAGATCTTGGTTAACTTTCACACATACGTCCTAAAAGAGCAAATCCTGAACTTAGCACTCAAGCAGAAATCTTTGGCTGGAAAGGGGGTTTCTTTCATAATAAGGTCAGATCTCTCAAGAATCACTTTGGAGAAACAATGGGAGTTTGGGAGGCGCCTTGAGGCCTTTAGAGCATTGGGAGCTACAGCTCAACTTACATTCCCGGCTGCAATGAAAATCATGTACAACAATAAGATGACTAACATTAGATCAGTCCAGGCAGCCGATGATCTCTTGATGCAGATGGGTAGCAAAAATAAAACTTGAACATCAGCTGAAAAACTTAATTAGAGAGTGACTTTAACTCTTAGATGTAGTAATAAGCTTTGGGGCTAAACCCGTTAGGCTTTCTTATTCTTATTCTGATCTAAAGTTTCTAATTAGGAAAAGTAAAGAAGGAGAGGAAAGGAAAGAAAAAAATAATAATAAAAAAATTAAAAATAAAAAAATATAAGAAAAAATATATATATAATTAGAATAAGCACATCTTAAAACCCCAAAAAGGTAGAAAGGGAACTGTTATGATTAGCTATCAATAGGTATTTTTTTTGTTTTTTCTCCACACTTAGAGGGTGGCGTTTCTTCCGGGAGTTCGCGGAGGGGCGCTATCAACCGGACATCGTTCCGGTTAGATATCGCAAGGGTTTTCCGAGGGTGGGGAGGAGGGATCGGGGGGAGCACTTGCTAGGGAAGGTGGTGGGGGGTGGAAAATTGGGAAAAAAGTCCTCAGTAAGCCAAGACATGTTGCAATCTTATGGGAAGCTTTTTGGCAAAATGGGGTTCCATCATCAGGATTTGATTGTATCTCCTTTGTTTATGAACTGTTATGACAAAGATGGTTAACATAAAATACTTCTCCTGGAATATTAATGGCCTGCGCACCAAACCTAGGGCAAATAAAATCATACAATACTTGCGAGATATCGATGCGCAGGTCATTATACTCCAGGAGACCCATTTAACATATTCAGAAATGGCTGACTTGACTAAGAAAAACAGATGGATTGACTTTACAGTTTCAACCACTCAGACGGCAAACACAAGAGGTGTCTCCATAATTTTTAAAAAAGGGGCCAAAGCCAGGCTAGTATCTCAACAGGTGGACCCAGGTGGTAGATGGGCCATCGCATCAGTGATGATGGCGGGATCTCAAATTACAATCTTGGGCTATTACGGGCCGAATCAGGACGATCCATCTACACTCGAGTCCATATTTTCACAGTTGCTATCTTTCCCGGAGCCAACTATTATAGCGGGTGATTTCAATGTGGTACTGGACCCGATCCTGGATAAATCCCCCAATAGTAGATCTTTAGTTTTGTCAAAATCTAGGGTTATGCTACAGTCGATAATGAAAACGTATGGATACCTGGATATATGGAGAGAGAAGTCCGGGAATCAGCAAGGGGTGTCTTTCCGGAACTATAAGTATAAACACCAGTCAAGGATCGACTTAATTTTAATTAGTCGGAGGTTGGCTGAGAATGTTAGATCCATCGTATATCTCCCAATACATCTTTCAGATCACTCCGCAGTGGTAATGGATCTAGCACAAGGAACGGGGAGAGCGCCGCAAAGATGGTCCTTCGATCGCTCACTTCTCTCTTCTTCTGAGGACACTGTACATCTCAATCTTGAAGCACACAACTTTTTTTTAGATAACAATGACTCTACATCTACTAGGATTATTTGGGACTCATTTAAAGCGTTTTTGAGGGGGGTCATAACAAAGACGGTCTCATATAAAAGGAAGCAGTACAGGGAGCAAATCACTTCAATTGAAGAAAGTATAGTCAGCCTTCAAAACCTCATTGATACTAGCAGTGGGGCAGATGAATCCACCATCGATACACAAAGAAGGGAAATGGCATCTCTGAAGATTAATCTTAGAACAGTATTAGATCTTAGATTGCAGAAGAGATGGCAGGCAAGCAAGCTGGCCCATTTTGAATACAGCGAAGGGGCAGGCAAAATGCTTGCCTGGAAAACCAAAACAGATCAGGCCCGGAACAATGTAGCCACTATTAATGTGGGGAACAAATCTTTAACATCAGATGTTGAAATAAGGAAGGCCTTTAAAGATTTCTTTGAAACCATCTACAGGGAGGAAATTGCAACTCGCCCTGAGGAGGTCATAGACTGGTTATCGCAAATAGACCTACCTAGATTAACGAACGAACAATCCCTTTTTCTGGATGGCGCCATAACTGAAGGAGAAGTAAGGATCGCTATAAACAGAAGTAAGAAGGGTAAAGCCGCAGGGCCTGACGGCCTCCCTGCAGAAATTTATAGAATCTTAGAAGCTGAGATAGTTCCCTTTCTTACCAAGCTGTTTAATCAAATCCTCCTTGAAGGTTACTCCCCGCCGGCATCATGGGACAATGCATCAATCACGCTCATCCTGAAACCCGGAAAACCTAAAGACGCTTGCGAATCATATAGGCCAATTTCAATCTTAAACGTGGACTACAAGATCTTTACCACAGTATTGGCCTCTAGATTGGCCAAGGTAGCTAGGTCAGTCTTACACGCAGATCAAAAGGGATTTGTAAAAGGGCGACAACTATATGAACTGACGTACGAGCTAATAGGGGCAATAGACATAGCGGTTTCACAGAACCTGCCCCTGTCTATCCTCACGCTGGACGCAACCAAGGCCTTCGACAGGGTCAGTTGGGTATACCTGTCGGGGGCCTTGGCTAAACTCGGCGTGGGTGAGGGATTTCGTCGTACAGTTGGTCTGCTGTATCGAAGTCCAAGGGCGAGCCTATTGATTAATGGTGAGCTGTCGGATCCCTTTTTTATAACTAGAGGGACACGGCAGGGCTGCCCGCTCTCCCCACTCTTGTTTGACTTCTATATTGAGCCTCTCGCACAACAACTTAGGAGAGAGAATACCATCAGATCTTTTTGTCATAGTGGGTGTGTTAAAAATAGCAGTGTGTATGTACATAAGCGGCGTTCATTTGTGTTCACAATACCCCTTGGTGTAAACAGAATGGATATCGCTAAGACTCTGAATATGTTGTCCCACTAGCATAGCACACACGCACACGACAGCCATTTTAGGTACCATGGTCTCCCTGTTCACGATCGCTCATCAGCGCCCCTTCCCTGACCCTGCAAGCCTCCCCCATGCACCCTGGCTACCCCTCTCCCACATGCGCGAGTCATGAGCCCACCCCTCCCGCATGACTCTGTCCCTAAAGAATCGCACCCCGCGCCTGACCAACACCTCCTGTCCCTCCATGAATAACCCTCCTTTGATGACCTCTTCCTCTGAGCCCGAATGTCTGCACAGACCGCTGGTCATCCCTCAGCCAGAGGATACAGTTTATTGCCCACCACTGTATGTACTCGTCTCTCTTGAAAGAAGCCACTATTGATCATAACCGCCCCACCCCCTGAGATTCAATCAGGCACACACATTCCAATGGAATCAGCAGAACCCTCAGCCGCATGATAGCCCCCTCCTATTGCATGGAGGATAAGGGCCCTACCGTAGCCACGTGTTGGAATACCTCCATACTATACAAAGTGTTGATTGTAATAAAGGTTGCCTGTGTGCCACCAACCTGTGTATAAAAGACGAAGCCTCAGAGAAACTTGTTAGAGCACCTCCCGAAGACACTATGCGAGTGTCCCAAATGACAGGCTCTCCTCATGAGAAATAAACCTTTTTCTTTGTCTTCCTGCTTCCAGTGCCCGTCTCTTTATTTGGTAATTATTTAAGATGAGAACGAAGAGTCGCCCTGCGCCAGCAGCCTGGGCATCGGGTGCGATATGGGCTGACTTTTCTACAATTGGCGCCCCAAACGCGGGGTCCATCAGCGGCATAAGGTCCGGTAAGAGAGGTCCAGACGATGGGGTGAACATCTAAATGATTGGAGTATACCTGCCTTGAGAGGGCCCTCGTCCGGCTGCCGATTGAATGAACTTCACCGATTCCGAACGGACCTCTCTCAAGTGACCTGTTGTCCTGACTGGAATCCCACAGGAATGCTGCGGTAAAAACATGGAGAAAAGAGACCGATTGGGCGCTGGAAAAAGGAAGGCGAAGAACTGTCCACATGGTCCGGTCCGGGTAAGGTCGTGACACACGACAAATTGCGAAATTGATTGATTGATTGATTGTTTGATAATACTAGTATTACCTATTGATTGCTTCTGGGAGATTCTCTATTTGCAAACAAACGCAGAATCGCCATACTCTGTTTAGTCTTTGCAGATAGTGAAGGGTAAGCAACGCAAAACTTTAACACGTCGTGCCTATTCTTTTCCTCCCCATTGATTGATTGATTGAATCGAGCATTGAATTGTTCGAAGTTGGTTCTCTTAGGGATCTTCTCTGCCCGCAAACGGGGAAGAATAGGAATATTCTCTCTCCCTTTGCCGATAGTGAAGGGTAGGTAACGCAAACCTTTAACACGTCGTACCTATTCCATTCCTCATTGATTGATTGTTTATCCAAACGTTGACTGTTTGGAATTGGTTCTTTTTGGAGGTATTCCCTATTTGCATACAAGCACAGAAATCGCCATACTCTAGTCTTTGCAAGTAGTGAAGGGTAGGTAATGCGGACCTTTGTCCCCCGTGGTAGTCTGTCATGCCTATCTACACCCCACTGGTTGATACGCCAGTTTCACCCGGACCATTTACTGGGGATAGGTCATCTGGCCCGACCAGAGAACACCCCTAGTGAAAAGGACATATACAATAATAACGAAGTGATCACTGTAACCTGTTAACAGAAAACTTTAGCATGAAACAACCTGGAAAGAAAGGAATAGGAAAACGAAATCAGTAGGCCACTGATGAACATGAACTTTTTATTAAATAACGAGCAAGAAAAACAATAACAATACTTAATGGCAAAACCTATTTAGTAACCCGTAATAAGAAACCTGAAAATAAAAACAATGAACTGGGGAAAATGCAAGTCTGCAGAACATCCGCCCCCACTCTGGAAACTTCCAGAGAGAAGCAGGGTTGCGGCTACGCCCAGCCGGAAGCAACCCATATAAGGCGGGTCCTGCTGCCAACAGTCGGCCAGGAGATCCTAACGTAGGGTGCAGCCGGAGGAGAGGCCGAGGCCAGCGGGATCCGGCCAGGGGATTGCCTTGACAACACTGGAGAGTTGCAGGGGGGGGAATGTCTATGTCCTCGACCCTCCCCTCTCTCTCCTAGTCCGGCCGCGGTGGCCCTTGAGAGTTGCAGATAGTCCCGCCACATGCTCTCCCGGTCCGGCCACCAACGGCCGGGGGCTGGGGCCGACGGGATCCGGCTGCAATCGATAAGCCAAGGAACCCGTTCATGGGGCCAGAGCAAGGGGCGTCCGGCCGACATCCACCGGAAGCCCGGCCCAGAGACGGACGAGACATTTTGTCTTTTCTCCTTCGTAATGGCAGCAGCAACACGCCAGACACCACTTCTTTCCTCTATAATTGCTGCGACAACTCTGGGGGGGGATGTCTTGCACATGCCTCCGACCCCCCCCCCCCTCGTCCTCATCGCCACCGGCCATAACAAATGTCAAGCTGGCGCCGTGGGGTGCACTGGGAGAGAGAGACGGTGGGAACAGGCCTCTCCTGCCTCCCCAGGTGGAGGCTTCCCAGCTGCACCCTCAGCGCTCCAGGCGCCCGGAAAAGGGTTCTTCCACTGTGGCGATGCTGCAACGCCTCGCCCGGCAGGGTGGAGCCCGTCCGCTCATTTGACCCCGCGATCGCCGGTAGCTGCCGAACTTTCAAAATGGTGATCGACCTGGCAAGAGCGGGCCCAGCATGAAGGAATGGTCCGGTCACTTGTTGACTCCACCGTCATAGTTCTCCACAACCTTGAAGATTCTAGAGGAGCCGCGGGAGTCCCCAACTCCCGCAAATACCCCCGATGGGGAGTGACTGCCATGATTGCCCACGGAACGATGGAAATGTAGCCGCAGGACGTCGGCGCTCCCATGCTGGCGCCAGCCTCAGTTTGAATGACTGGAATCCTGCAGACCACAGTTCGGATCAGTTCCGGTGAAGGCACAGTATGACCGGTAGGAACATTGTTGCAACCCCCTTTTTTTTTTTACTAATGGTTCAAACCACCGATCCTTTCTTTTGCCCTTTAACAGAACTTTGGGACTGCCAAAGGAAGCTCTGGGCCCAACCACGAGTTAGTAGACATTTAGACTATGCCTGGTTCTGCCTGACTGCACCCAAAATGGCGCCGAAGCAAATGATACCCTCAACTCTTTATTGTACTCCGATTGCTCAGCCTTGGTGTCATAGGATATGTATGTAGTTTTTAAACATTTTAGATTGATATAGGATGTGTACTGATTGTGAGTTCGAACAATGGATTGATATAGGATGTGTACTGTCAGCTCGAACAATGAATTGATATGAGATGAGTACTGATTAGGTGTTCGGACAATTAAGGACAATGAATTGACGTAAGATGGATACCGATTGAACATTCGGACAATGAATCGTTGTTGAAATTGGCGCATCATTATTATTGAAAGTTCGAAACTTCGATGTTTTATAATATACGCTCACGCAAAAAGATTCAATATGATTTCATTGCGCTTTTCGCACTTTTTGTATGAAATAAACGACCACCGACTCCATTAAAGTTTTCTACTAATAAAGTATCCTCGCATCTACAGTTTCAGCCTGCTCCGTGGCTGGTCCACAGGATTGTAGGCCCGTATTTATGCACCGACATTCTTATTAAAGATTTTTTGAGAAAGCAACTATAGTTGTCCGTGTAAATTGATAAAGTCTTGAATGAATAATCCCTATTTTTCGATATAACTGAAATATAGGTGGAATGACTAAGCTCGATTAGATAAAGGGTTGGAAGGGTATAGCACGTAGAAATATTGCAAATATGAAGGGTCGAATTTTAGTTGTGTATTTTTCCTTTTTATACAGCCAAAAGCAACCGCTGAAGATCCAGGTATTTAGCCCATACTTTATACGCTACCTGTATAAGAAAAATCACGCTAACGGTCCACCTGGGCTTGAACGCCCCAGTTGGCAGTGACTGCATCCTGTGGAAATAGGCCGAGTACGCAGTAAGTAAAAACCTTTCTGGGTTTATGCGCGCGAGTGCGTATCAATGTAGCCTGCCCTCCCTTCCCTCCTTTCCCCTCTCTCTGCAGGTCACCCCGGAATGCCGACGAAAATGGTGATCCAACAGACGAAGAGATGGGAAAAGGGATCTGATTACAGTACCTAACCGCGACAAGCCCCGAATAAAGCAAAAAAAAAAAAAAGAATAATGTACACACATGATTATGCATTCTTACGTTTAACTAAGTAGGGAAAAGTTTAGGGTATTTCAAGGTAGGGGTTACACAAGTATCCTCCGCCGAGAGGACTAGGGATATTACCGATATTTGAAAACCTACTACCTCCTTTTCCGCATCCTCCTAGACACGTAACTTCAAGCTGCCCCATTGCTCTCCAATTGACACCAACTGTTGTCTCAGCCTGGAAACGCACTTGCTAAAATGACTCGAATAAACCTCCATGAGCGTTAGCCCGACCAGGTTAGTTCATGACCAGTTGCCAAAAGCGTAAGTGTGTACAAACAAAGCCACCAGTAAAAGGCAGCCAACGAATAAAAGATAAGAAACAGGTAAAAAGAGCTCAGAACAATAAGTATGCGTAGCATACAGAAAAAGATAATTGTGGCCAATAACTGTTTTATGTTTGTCTTGGATCTTTGTATGTAATACTTGTACTGTCTCCCCGTCTGAGTTTGTGTGTACGTGATGCATGAATCTACGTCATCCCTCTGCCTGTGTTTCCGTGTTACTTAACCCCTGCCGTTCTAGGTTGTGTGCGCACTGAATGGACCATTATTGTACACGTCTCTCTCTCCCCACGGTATACGTGTACCGAGTGGTTCGTTTAGAGTGCGAGCGACTATCTCTCTCTCTCTCTCTCTCTCTCTCTCTCTCTCTCTCTCTCTCTCTCTCTCTCTCTCTCTCTCTCTCTCTCTCTCTCTCTCTCTCTCTCTCTCTCTCTCTCTCTCTCTCTCTCTCTCTCTCTCTCTCTCTCTCTCTCTCTCTCTCTCAAGGTCCCCCTGCTCCCTCCTCCTTTGTGCAAGAACGTTGTGTCCCTCCGACACAAACATAATTGGATTTCCTCGAACGCAAAGGTGTTCAGCAAAATTGACCAAAACCAAAACGATTGTGACTTGCCATATTACTACCTCTCCTTTCTGCAAACGATAGAACCTGAGTTGGTAATGAAGGAAAGGACAGGTAAGACGACGGATGTCCCCTAATCTGGCCTTTTATAAGGGAACTATAACGTCAATGGCCTTCTGTTTCTCAGTTCGTTAGAAATGCGATCCCCAAATGTCCCGATTGCCCCACCCCCTTGCACCTAAGTGCGGATGTCCAGAGCCACCCCACTTCCCCCGATCGACCCCAGCTCCCTGTTCAAAAGCACCCACGCGCCCCCGATCAACCCTACGATAACGCCCCTGCTTGCAAAAATTAGCCGACCCCGAAGGGAGATGTAAGATCGTCGATACTTGGGTTAAAGGGAAGAACGAGTCTCTACATAAGGACTCGATGTTTAATGTAATGTAATACATTGTGTACAAAAATCCAATTTCTCTTATCATATGTCGCGAATGTACGCCAAACAAGTCTATGAATTCAATATGCAATACCCTTCTCCAGACTCCATAAGTGACGACCTTTGACTGTGACCGATGAACCTATCCCCCACCTACTCAGGCATGGGGATGGATTGAGATGTATAACTATTCTCTCGACCAGTTTTTCTAAAACTTGTTTTTCACCCATTCAAAGATACAATCACCAAAGGAGAGGAGCTGGGCGTGACGCACAGCCTGGCCACAGATCATGGAGCACGTGTGACGACCAAAGGTGGAGCCGCAGAGCAACGAGACGCGGGACGAGGCACAACTTTCAAGTTCAGCTGATGAAGAAATAAGGGGCTGCCTTGAAGCCCTCGACTTGCTGACCCACTCGTGCCTGAAGTCCCCGTCCCTTTTTGAGTCCGACTGATGGGCCTGCCTGCTCATTGTCCTTTGCTCCCTTGGTCCCTTGGTGTGTTCGAAGACCTGGCCCCACTCCGCCCTCTCCTCCCTCGATTATTCAACAAACTCTTTCATATAAAATTTGACTATGGACTGGGATTTTGTCACGGAAAAAGAAAGGCACGCAGGTGCCCAGCATAAGGCACCCCTAAGAAAATGAGTTAGGAAACAGGACTGTGATCTAACAGCAGAGGACTGATCGCATCCTGCAACGTGTAAGGACGAATCCGAGCTGGACCTATAGCTCCACCGCCGGTGCTCAGCAGCGCCAACAAAAGAAGACGGACTCTGTTAAAAGACATTGCGACAAAGACCCTCCCCCTTTCCAGAACTTTCTATTCGCCCCTTGACTAAATTACTTGTATCGAATTGAACACCTCCCTCAACCATTTTGTATTGCCTTTTAAGAAATGTTTCATCGGTCACTCATGTGGTTAGTTTTCCAAAGATCCCCTATAGTACTGACAAGCCGGAAGGTATCAGAGCGTTCTTTCTGTATATGATGTCACTAGAGAGAAAAATGTGAACTTGATTTTTATGTGTCGAAGCATTTTTTTTCCCTTGATTCTACACCGACTATATATTATGCCGATTTCTAGGCTTGTCTAAAGAGCCCAACAGATGTAAATTGACATGCATCGTATTCTGCCTATCACATCGACTGTGTAGAAATTGAACGTGCTTATGTAAAAAGTGGCGACTGTTAAAAATAGCAGTGTGTATGTACATAAGCGGCGTTCATTTGTGTTCACAATACCCCTTGGTGTAAACAGAATGGATATCGCTAAGACTCTGACTATGTTGTCCCACTAGCATAGCACACACGCACACGACAGCCATTTTAGGTACCATGGTCTCCCTGTTCACGATCGCTCATCAGCGCCCCTTCCCTGACCCTGCAAGCCTCCCCCATGCACCCTGGCTACCCCTCTCCCACATGCGCGAGTCATGAGCCCACCCCTCCCGCATGACTCTGTCCCTAAAGAATCGCACCCCGCGCCTGACCAACACCTCCTGTCCCTCCATGAATACCCCATCTTTGATGACCTCTTCCTCTGAGCCCGAATGTCTGCACAGACCGCTGGTCATCCCTCAGCCCGAGGATACAGTTTATTGCCCACCACTGTATGTACTCGTCTCTCTTGAAAGAAGCCACTATTGATCATAACCGCCCCACCCCCTGAGATTCAATCAGGCACACACATTCCAATGGAATCAGCAGAACCCTCAGCCGCATGATAGCCCCCTCCTATTGCATGGAGGATAAGGGCCCTACCGTAGCCACGTGTTGGAATACCTCCATACTATACAAAGTGTTGATTGTAATAAAGGTTGCCTGTGTGCCACCAACCTGTGTATAAAAGACGAAGCCTCAGAGAAACTTGTTAGAGCACCTCCCGAAGACACTATGCGAGTGTCCCAAATGACAGGCTCTCCTCATGAGAAATAAACCTTTTTCTTTGTCTTCCTGCTTCCAGTGCCCGTCTCTTTATTTGGTAATTATTTAAGATGAGAACGAAGAAGTGCCCTGCGCCAGCAGCCTGGGCATCGGGTGCGATATGGGCTGACTTTTCTACAGGTGGGAGAGAAAGGTGGCTCTATATGCCGATGACCTGCTTATCCTTACACCAGATGTCGCTACAGCCCTCCCTGTAATATTCGAAATTGCTCGGCGTTTTGGTCAGATATCGGGGTACCAGATCAACGCTGGCAAGACTGAGATGTTGGTTTGGAACGATGATGTCAGTGCTTTGGAAGTGCAGCCGGGTCAGTCAATGCGTTACCTGGGTTTAAACATTGTAAAAGATCTTAACAAACTCACTATGGTAAACTTCACAGCAGTCGCCAAAGAATGTAGAAATTTGATGCAATCGTGGTCTCATCTGCAACTATTCCTTAATTGGCAGAGTTAATTTGATTAAAATGTCCATCTTGCCCAAAATTTCATTTCTGTTTAATACCATCCCTCTTTATTTTTAACAGACACACATATCTAAATTACAGTCAGATATCATCTCTTTTATCTGGAACCAAAAACTTCCAAGAATTGCCTGGAAAAAGATAAGAAGGCGATGGGAGAAGGGGGAATTGGCTGCGCCAGATTTAAAACTATACGCTTGGGCATTTCAGCTGTCGCACACTCGAATGCTGTTAAAAAAACCAACAGACCATGGGGTAGGCCTGATGTTTTCAGCCATGTTGCAGGGGGAAGGCCTTAGTCAGTCGGGGTACCTATTCATCAGTAATTTTTGGAATCCTGACAGGCGCACAAGGAGCAGCAAGAAGCCTTGTCTTCTACACTATTCTCTTGGCAAGGAGGGAGATTTGCAGAAGGTGGAAAGACCCCCTACCCCCCTCACATGGGGACTGGCTGGCATCTATCCTAAAGACGGCCAGAATGGATCTAGCTAGACTGGGAAATAAAAACAAAAGAGCCTTTTGGCACATGCTGGTTTGGGCACACTAAAGATCCGTTTTTTTTTTTTTTTCTTTTCCCCGGGTCCAATGATTACACTACTATGGTGCCCATGCTTTAGCCTTTGATCCAGCAGATAACCGGTCAAGCCCGGCACAGGACAAGCTGAGGGTTTCCCTAGTGGCAGCCAAAAACGAGACTCAGCCACTAACAGCTGTGGGATGTCGCCCCCCCCCCCCCCCTCTTGATATGATCCCATCCAGTATAATACTGAGACAGCGGTTCTTTGGCTTGTTTCTAGATGGCTTTCTTCTACCATGGTGGATATGAGGACAAAAAAAAACAACAACAAAAAAGAAGATTTACACACTATAATAGGGTGATACAGGAAATGAAACGAAGGACAACAATTGTGTAACTTCACAGGTCTGCTCATATCTTATTTCAATAGTTTTGCAGAAACAGTGATATTAATTTTGATTTGCAAACCATTGTCGACAAGCTTCAATGGAGAAGGCTGTTTCCATACCTCTAGTTTGCTCTGACATCTTCCTAAAACTTTTGAAAAATAGCTCAGAACCAATGGCATGTTCGTAAATCTCAAGGCACTCTTCACTGAAACCACAAATCAGTGCCTGAGACTTACAAAGTTATTTTAAATTTGGTGGGGCAGGAACTAATCAGTAGTGTGGTCCCAACCCACCAAATTCACGCAAATTCACAGGTCTGCATTCCCTTTAACGTTTAGAGACTTAGCTGCCTCCACTGTTGACAGCCCGTCTGCCACAGAGTTATCAGGTTGCCTCGCCATGTTTAGATTAGAGGCAGGCAGTTGTAGCTGATAAAGAGGAGAAAGAAAGAGTTTCTTGAGACGTGCTCACCACCCAAGACCTCCCAAACTGAGAATCAGCAGTGGACTTCAGTATCCAGCATCATTTTGCCAGCAACTACGGTGGCACAGTAGAGACTATAGGGATATTTACAAGAAAATGCTGGAGCACTGTGTTACGCAAAGTTTGGCAACGCAGCGCTCCTACATTTTCAAAACGCAGGGATGAGCCGTATTTACAAAAATACGACGCACCCCTGTGTTTCCCCTAGCGCTGGTGCTAAAAAGCTGCCTAGTGCCAGTGCAGGCATCATGGAACCATGTTGCAAAGGTGCCTGCGCTGCAGGGGCGATTCTTTATGTTTCTATTAAAAGACACCTTCCTTACATAAACAATCAATAATGGTGAGTTGCTCTTTCTATGCGTGCTGCATTATGCAGCACATATAGAAAGAGCCATTCTAAGACCAGGGATTACCTAGCCTTAGTTTTTGGCGCTGCCTCAGCTTTGTAAATCTGGGGCAGCATAAAAAAGCAATGGGTGTTGCGGTGGAACATCCACTGCAACACCCATTGCCCACCCTTTTGACTGAGCAGACTGCAGCAGAAAGGGGCATATATTACAAAGTGATGTAAAGCCATATTAAGTGGCTTAGCGCCAACTTGTAAATATGGGGAATGGCGCAATGCCACCGGAGCCTCAGAAAAAATGATGCTCTGGTGGTGTTAGGGGCTTGTAAATATACCCCAATAAGTAAGATCTGACCAGTAACTAACCAGGCCCACTTTTTTGCATCAATAGTCAGATTCTTGATTTAGGGTCAAGCTTTATGCTTGCTTCTGCGAGGGACTAGATCCAACAGTTTCTCGATTCTGGGAGGAAGTGATGGCTGAATATTTATGACATGTAAGATGGAGTCTCACCACTTCTGAGTGTCGCCATCACAGTAAACGCTGTATGATGCGCGTGTCACCAGCTTAATTTCTGACTTTTATGTGCTACATTGCACTTGTGTAGACCCAAGGCACATAAAGGTACAGCCCTCCTGCCACATGTACGATGTGCATATAAGTCAGGGATACCTGACCACAGTTTTAAACTTCAATGAGGATGTACCTGTGCCCTTTGAGTAGGCAAAGCTGCCACAGATCACCACCTGCACCCCTCACTGAATGTCTGAAGCTGGCAAATGGGAAACGTTATCTAGTCAGGGAGAAAGCTTCAAGATAAGTCTGTACTCCTTTGTTGACATCATGGGTCTTTTTGTACAAATTCTGCTCAAATAAAAATAATTATATATTTTTTAAAGTCTGTACACCAGATGACACAACACACAGTAATGCATGAAACTACAATGGTCAAAATTGTAATTTATGTATTATATCATGTACTCAGGGGTTCAGATCATGTAACATTTTTGACTGGCACTATTTCATGCCATTGGTGGTAAGCTAAGACAGTGCGTGGGTTTAACCACAGTATTACGAAAGCACGTGTCTGGGGATGATAATGCACGCCAAGAATGTTTGTGCATATATCTTGCATGGCATGTAGTTGTGGTGGTGATGAGTTCTGTTGTCTTTTGTGCTGCTCTGTTTTTGTGCTACATTACTGCAATGTGTTCGGATTCTGTTGTACTATGGTTGCTGTGCTGCATTATGTTATGACTGTTTTGTTGTTTTGTGGCTTGATATATTTAAACTTTTGCTATGGTACTTTGGGTTTGTTATTGTTTTAAGTTCTTGTTTTTTCTTCAGCGATATCCAGAAATTCTGCAATATTTCCAGCCTAAAGCAGCAGTTGTCGCGATTGCGCTGCTCCACCTCTCCAACTGATTAAGCAACCAGTCAACCGACAACAGTGGAAGAGACCATGTTTAAATTAGAGCTTTTTTTTATTGCGATTTGATATAGCACAAACTTTACCCAAAGGTGTTGGATCGCTTTACAAAAGGACCGATTACATTGCATAATGACGTCAGAGTACATGAGTGTGATAAAAGATACAGAATAACTTAGAATTCACATAACCATGGTAGTAAGTACAAAAGTCTACTGCTGATAATAGTGTTTAGAGTTGCAAATATACAAGTTGGAAATTCACTCAAGGAAAAGATACAAACAGATAAACTCTAAACTTATATAAGAATGGTAGTAAATACAAAAGTGTACTACAGATACTAGTGGTAAGAGTTACATATATACAAGATGCAAAATCACTCAAGATTACATTTTAAGAAGTGATTAGGGTTGGACAATTCTATATTACATATTTCATTGATCACTTTAGGAGGAAAGACCTGGGTGTTCATTTGAGCAATACCTTTTTGACTTGTCATGTCGGTAAAGTACTCTGTATCGTATTCTTCAGAGGGTTTGGATGTAGTATATGATCGACAGAGCTTCGTTCTGGTTTATCCTTCCTGTAAAAAATATTGAGAGGTTTAGAAAAATAAAATAATTAGGGTATACATCTTACGAATGTGTCACTTTGGTATTATTGTGTTAACAAACTCTGTGACTGTTTTGGCAGATTCAATACCAAGTTTTCAAAAGAAGTTTTAAATAAATCATAAGAAAGCTTTGCCTAAAAATCAGAATATTGAGTTTGTAAAGTATAAAATGTTTTCCCAAAACTGAAAATACTACTAATTGTGTACGATTCATAAACATAGTTTGGTAATTGTCCAATTGCTGAGGCATACCAATCCTCACTCCATAAGTATACCACTGTTACATGTTTCACAGAATTACTAGGCTAACACAAGCTTTGCCTATGGCTTTCAGGACTAATGACTGTAAATAAATGGCGTAGATGTGGAGCATACGTGTGTTTTTCGGGCCCCTATGTGTGCAGACTTTTCACACTGCAGATATTCTGAATGTGCAGTTAGAAAATTCATGAAATGTCACTAAAAGTGCTTTTTTTTAAACTTTTTTCTTTCATATGGAAACCTTTTTTCATGCGAGGTCTTTCCTTCTCTCTAAGCCCCAAGGCAAATGCAAGATTTTTATGCATTCTTCTATGTTGGTGGTTCAATATCAATAATGGTAACATAAGAATCGTACTTAAGGCTGTGGATGAGGTATGGCTTTCCTGGAATCCTGGATTACTGGTATGATGGTCAGGCCACCAGATCCTTTATCAGGTTCTTAAGTGCTATCAACACCGATATACATTTTGGCAAATACGTTTTGATACCTTAACATAGAGCCAGCCTTAATCTACCAAAACACTGCCCTGATGAAGTGAGATGTTCTAGCGAAACGTGTTGACATACAATATATATTAATTCCTAAACAGCTCAATGAGTGGAATAAGACATAAAAAACTAAATATATCAGAATTTACAAAAAGGTGACATGAAACGTTTGTATGCACAATGAAGATGGGGCTCAAAGCTCTATTCCCTAAATTAAGGAGTTATGCAGAGTTTGACAGATGAGATACTCCCTCACAAACGTGGCAGATGGCCTGTCTGCCATGTTACAAGTGCAGTAAAGGGCTAAAGCACTTGTGATACAGCAGTCAGGATATTCGTCACATTTTGACAGAGTATTTATCCCATAAGCCAAACTGTAAATAAAGACCTTAGTTTTCAATCATGTCCTCTGGTCTGCGGAGTATGTAGACGTGGCTGAGAAAGAGTCATTTATATGAAACTTTTGCATGCTCCCACAGTGCCAACATTTTTATTGTGGTGATGTTGTACATCGGCACTGACCATCGGGCATGCACGTAATTGTGCATTTTTAGATAGGCAGTGAAACACTATGGCACATTGCATAATAATGAACCAAATGCTGGTCATTGTCCATGCACAGAGTGCATTTATATGCAGAGGACAATTTATGCAAAAGGACCCAAACAAGAGTCCAGCCCCCATAGTCTGAAATTGTTTGGGCCCCCATGAGGATAAGGGCTATTCATAAAGTAATGTCAGAGTTTCACAAATGCCATGAACTATCACTTCGTTGCAATAGCTCTGTTGTAGTCATGATGCTGGATTGGGTGCTGCTGAAAGCCACATGATAAAAATAATGAATTTCTATGTGGTTTTTATTAGCGCAACCTACATTTATTTGGCAGTAATATTCTAATAGAAATTGCGCTAGGGGTTGTAATTGTCAAGGCTTTTAGTTAGACAAGCCTTCAATACCTGACATATAACTTATACAGCATTATCTAATGTTAAAATGGTATAACATGACATGGATACTGAGCTAGAATATTAAAGAATCTGTTGCTCACTGAAACATCATAGGCCACCAGCCTTCACCCTACTCCAGAATTACTCCAAATGTTAACAGTATTCATTCATTCTTAGGTCTTTGGCTGACCTATTGAATTCAATATTTACTTGAGTGGGTGTTGTGTCTTCCAGTGGTAGCATGTGATCTTTGAAAGCATTGGGCATAACACTATCTCCAAATTCCAGCAACCAAATGAGCCCATCTTTTTCTATTTGGGTTGTACCTCAGAGAAAAGTTTGAAAAGTTTAAACGCCAATTTTCACATAAATGTGTTCAAACACCATATGTTCTGAAAGGGCACTTAGTAAATATCAAAGTACTTTCCTGGTGGGTCTAGGCAATGAACTATGATGCTTCCCAGCAGTTGACCCCGTTTTTTTATAAATGTGCAGTAGCTGCGCTCCATATCAATAATTACCTTAACTGTGTTCGGACCAGAATTCCTTCATAGGCTTCCAATCATATTCAATGGGTGCCAAGATAGACATACAATGTGACAATGCTGGCATTTTTGCCATTAATACCATTCATAGAGAATGGGTGACCCATATGTAGAATCTTACCCCTAATGTATCATGGCCAGCATTTTATCATGGTTGCCTGATCCCGCCCATATGACATGGTTGTCCTTTCTAATGCCAAGAAATAACTTCAGTGTGCCAGTGCCAGCATTGTTTGCCACAGGTGTCCTTTGGAACAAGAATTACCTCTAGTGTACCCATTCCAGCATTTTCCAAAGTTGCCCCATACGTCAAGAAATTACATGTGGCGTGCTAGCACGATCATTTTGCCATGGGTGCTACTTATGCCATGATTATGCCCCATTGCTAGTACCAGCATTTTGCCACAGATATTCTAAATGCAAAAATTTCCTCTAGTGAACCACTGCAAGCATTTTGAAACAGGTGTTCCATATGCCAAGAATTACCTCTAGTGCGCCACTGTTTGCATATTGAAGCAGGTGCCACATGCCAAGGCTTATCTCCAATATGCCATCATCAGCATTGCGCCATGAGTGCCCCATGTGCCAAAAATTAATTCTAATATGCCATTACCAGCATTTTCTTTTGGTGCCACTTATGCCAAGAAGTGCTATAATATGTCAGTGCTAGCATTTTGCCCTGAGTGCCTATGTAAGCCAGAATTACGCCCAGGATGCCAGGGCCTACGGTTGACTCGCAGACATTACACACTAATACACACACTCTCACTCACTCAAGCTCACTTACATTTACTCACTCACAGTCATTCTCACTCACCCACACTCTCTCACACTCGTTCTGAAACAATTCTCATTCACTCACTGTCTCTTAATCATGTGAACTCGCTCTTACTCTTTATTCACTCTTACAATCTCACTTTGTCATTCTTACTAAGTATGTCGCATATTTGCACTCGCTGTCACTCACTCTTGCTCATTCTCACTCAATTACTTTCCCTGTCACTCTCACTACCTCTTTTTCACTCACATGGACAGGAATACACATAAAGACAAGTGTTTACTTATAAACATGCTGTCTCACACAATCAATCAATCAAGTAGGACTTGTTAAGCACAGCTAATCACCCGTGAGTGTCTCCAAGTGCTTTGAACCCTGGGGTACCGGGGGGTGCAGTTGAACAGTAAGGTCTTGAGTCCTTTCTGAATTCCAGCATAGAAGATAATGTTCAGAGGAACAGGGGGAGGGCGTTCCTGAACTTAACAGCAATGTAGGAGAAGGAGCATTCCCCACTGTTGCTTCGGCAGATGTGTGGGTGTGAGATTGAGAGAGGGAAATGGAGCGCAGGTGGGTTGGTTGAAGTTCAGGCAGTGGTTAATGTATGCTTGTCCTTGATTGTGCGCGGCTTTGCATGTGTGGATCAGAATCTGCTGAGTTCTTTATGGTCTGTAGTCTTTTCCGGAGGTGAACAATGATTCCTATGTAGAGTGAGTTGCCCTAGTCCAGCCAGCTGGTGACGAGGTCTTGAGTGACGGTTCTTCTTGTTTGATGGGGAGCCATTTGAAGATTTTACAGAGCATGCAGAGGGTGAGGAAGCAGGCAGAGGAGACTGCGTTGATCTGGTTTTTCATGGTGATCTTGATGTCCAGGATGATGCCAAGGTTGCGGGCATGGTCTATAAGAGTTGGTGAAGGTCCTAGTTCGGAAAGCCAACAGGAGATGTTCCACAATAAGGCATTGTTCCAGAACATCAGCACTTTCATTTTGTCTGTGATGAATTTTAGTCGGTTGTCTTTCATCCAGTTAGTGACAATTATGGAAGTTGGCCACAGTGGTGGAAGAATCTTCTGATAGCGAGAGGATGAGTTGGATGTCGTCGGCATAGGATATGATGTTTACTCCGTGGTTTCTGATGATGTTGGCCAAGGGCATTGAACAGTGTAGGGTTGAGGGACAAACTTGGTGGGCACATCCGATGATGTTCTTGGGTTCTGAGGTGAAAGGAGGTAGGCAAACTCTCTGGGCTCTTCCGTTGAGGCAGGAGGTGATCCATCTGAGGGTGTTTCCTTGGAATCCAAAGTGGTGGAGACTTTTGATGAGGCTGTGGTGTGATACAGTGTTGAACGCAGATGAGAGGTCGAAGATGATCTGGGCTGCCATTTCTCCCTGGTCAAGTAGGGATCTGATGTCATGGGGTGCAGCTATCAGAGCGTTTTTTGTTCTGTTGTTGGTGCGGAATCCAAATGGGAAGGTGCCCAGAAGACTTTTGTTCCTCAGGGGCCCTATCATGGAAAGTGCACCAGGGGCATAGTTATTTTTAGGTCTAGCATTAGCCAAGGCCTTTTGATTTTACTAAAATTATATGTATAATATACTTACTTAACCCCTTGACCGCGGCGAAAATTCCGCCGCGGTGCGGGTGATTTATGGCGTGGGCGTGGTTCGGACGGCCCCCGGCCGTCGTCCGCACACGCCCACCGTGACGTCGGACGGCCGCCGGCCGTCTGACGCATGGAAGGGGTTAAAGGGTCTTTCAGCCAGCTCTCTTCATCCATTGCTTTGATTTTGTGTTATCCACATGTTGCTTTGGCTGACTACAGCATACAGCATCGTCAGCCTACTTCAGCCACTGGCTACATTCACTTTAAGGGACTGAATTTTGCTGTTTAACAAGGAGCCCATTCACACATAAGGTAGATCAGCCTTCTTCAGCCACTGGCTACAATCACTTTGTGGGACTGAATTTTGCTCTTTAACAAGGAGCACATCCGCACATATGTTGGTTCCCTCCTGTTACAGGGTTTTTGTTTTTACTTTATTATTGCTTTGGTGCTGCCTTTGTGTTTAGAGCAGGAGTTGGGTGGAATGTTTTATCCCGCCCGCTGACGTAGCAAAATGTAGCCAATTCACGTTACTCTTGTAATGAAGAGTTATAGGCAAATTCTGCCAATTGTCGCATGACGGAATTTTTTGCTGCAAGGCTCCAAAAATGTGAGGTGGCGAGCGCGAGCCAGAATTGGCTCCCCCTAGAGCTATCTTCTAACGTGGGTGATTGCGGTCAGAAGGCTGCTTTTCTAGTAGATTTGCAGCTGCTCTAACAGATTTCTACTCGAGTGGCAGGAAAATCGACTCAAACTTCCTTCACTCTTGTGCACTGTATGGTACCACTTATGCGGATTTTTCAGTTCTGCTCGCGCTACTCGTGGCAAATTGTCGCGTAAGCAGCAAGACATGCATATTTTCCGCCCTTTGACAGAACTTCACAGAATCTTGAAGAGTTTTTATGTAACTCAGTGAAACTCCATGGAATGAAACTCCCCGAGCCCTGCCCACCCCGAATTTAGAGCTTGATGTGATAGCAGGCTGAGCACAGGGCACATTCCAGCTTTATTAGTTAATGCTGATGTTGTTGTAAATATCTTTTGGAGTGGCCTTTTTTATCTGAATGCTGCTATTTCACAGCATGCCATATGGAATTCATTTGAAACCGTTCCTTATAAAACTATTTCTTTTTAGGGTGAGTGCAATAAGTGCATTTATAACTGCACTATTGTATGTCATGCTGGTATGTATGAATTTAAATGTAGCACTACAGCTGTACGTGTAAATCAATTGAGTCCTACTTGCATGGCTTTCTAATTTGCTTTCAGTGCTCTTGTATGCTGTGCTTATATCAACATTTAACTATTATATTGCTAATAGAGGCTGTGCTGTTTATTTCAATTTCCTGATCTATCTATCTATCCATCCATCTATCTATCTATCTATCTATCATCTACCAGCCTATCTGCTACCTACCTGTCTACCTATCTGTCTGACTACCGGTATATCTGTCTATCAACATGTCCATCTACCAGCCTGTCTCCCTAATTGTTTATCTACATGACTGTAGGTCTATCCCTCGTTGGCAATCTGTTTATGCAACTGCCTGTCTCTTTGCAAATGTATCTATCTATCTTTGCACATCTATCTATCTATCTATGTACGAATCTGTGTATCTATCTATGCAACCTTCTCTTTGTATGCAACCTTTTCTCTCTAGTTACCTATCTATGCAACAATCGCCTTCAATGCAACTGCCTACCTATCTTGCTAGCTCATTAACTAGCTAGTTATCTTTCTATTCAGCTATTTAGCACTGTCTATCTATCTGTCTATACATCCCTCTCTGTCTGTCTGTCTTTGCAAGAATTGCAATTTATCTATCTTTGCAACCCTCTCTATCATTTGTAATAAAGATTTACAAAAGCATTTTAAAAAATGCATCAGCAAAAGCAAGAGGCTGGCAGCCAAAGCCTTACTGATGTAAATGTAAATGTAAATGTTTTTGAGCTTGTAAAGCGCACTGCTACCCGTCCATAGGTCTCCTGACGCTGTATAACTCTGGGGAACCCGTCCTGGCATTCCCTGAGGGTTGGTCCCTTGCTGGGAGTCCCCAAGGTTGAGCCAGGCATCCCCGGAATTGGTGGGGCCGTTGTGGAGATTAGGCAAGCTAATGCCCAGAGTTGCCGAGAGGAACCCCTGATTAGAGTAAGCACCAAAGCGAGAATTATCGAGTCCGCTGACCCAGGTCCACGACCCTGCCGCGTCGGGAATTGAACCCTGATCCCGGGCTGACTTCTGCTCTCGGGCCTGCCGCCTCTAACCAGTGAGCCACACTACTCCACTGATAAGGTTTTTAGGTCTCATGTTAGCCAAGGACTTTTCATTTTACTAAAATGATGTGTATAATGAAATCATAGGGGAGTCAGCTAGCCCTCTTCCAATTGCTGTGTCATTTCCATTTTTCTTCCATTCTCTCCAGCATGCATCAAGGGGCAATGAGGCAGCCCACTTCAGCCAATGGCATACTACACCTTCACAAGGCAGTTTGGGCTGGAAAGTTCCCATTGGAGCAAGGTCAAAACTGATTTGCATATGGCTTGGTCCAAACAGAGGTGGCGTAGTGTGTACAATAATGATAAGGTGGAATGCAGTCTGAGTAATTACCAGTGGCTAAGATTAATTCAAGCATTCCATCCATCACTTTCTTTTACACTTTAGTGTGTCGCCCAATGTGGGGCTGATACGCCCAAACATGGGTCCTGTGCACATTGTGTCACTGGAACCAAGCTATACTGATGAGCCCTAACTAGGGTGAAACCAGTCCTAGGTTGTTTGTGTTCCAATTCAGGGAGGACCTGGCCAGGCAGTTTGGGCAGGACTGTTCTCAATAGAGCAGGGTCAAGGCTGGTTTGCATATGGTTGGGTCCAAACTGAGGTGGCTTGATGTGCAAAATAACAATGGACTGGTATTCAGGCCTGAGTAATTACCAGTGGCTGAGATTAATTCGAGCAATCCATCCATAATTTTTTGTATAATTTAGTGTGACACCCTTCACAAATAGTACATGCACACACAAAGTAGTTTCCTTCCGTGCAAGAGACTACTATGGTAATGTGTGCTTTTTTTACATCCCAAAATATTTTTTGCCTCTTGACAATGTTTTCCTTTAAATTAATGAAGGCCCAACAGCTTGTCCATCATATTTTTCTGCAATAACCACGACAGAACAAAGCAATAATAGCCAAACCCAAAAGGCTGTAGACCTGCACCAGACCTATTGGCTTTGCCAACGCTTGTTTTTTCTAGTTCCGCTCCCTCAGAGAGTGAATATTCTACATATGGAAACACAGAGGATTGGGAGCGTTAACCTTCACTGTAAACGAGCAACTTGCTGGTAGATTTACCTAAATATCAAATTTGTATCTTTTTTATTTCGACTGGAAACAGTAATTTACAAAGTACTTCCAGCTCTAATTCAGGGCAATGCATTTGTATTTTAGTGCACAGTGTAAAGAAAACTATGTGTTGCAATAACTGAATATCTTGAGCTAACAGCATGACACGATATGTCATAACTTTAACTGAGGGAAACTGTGGTTAAGATAAAAACGTTTGGGCAACTGTTGATAAAGTGCCAAATTACATTTACAACAAATCGACTCTTTCTACTGTCACATAAGAACAAGCACTTTTTGCAGCATAGGCCAATAATGATAAACACCTTAAATTTCGTTACCAAATAATACTTGAAGGTTGATGAAACTACACAGTCAGCTTATTAATATAGTTGGTTTACACTATTTACACCCTTCACTTTCACCCAATTCTTAAAAGTGTTCTGAACTTTCTCATCAGGTTTATGCCTAACTTTTGAGTATATTTCCCTCTTTTATGGATTTCTTAAAGCATTCCAGGACCACCCCTATGAGCATGTGATTGTTGCAGGCTCTCTGAAATGTTCTCATGGGTGTATCTATTCACACTATAACATAAGCGGACATGCCATGCGTAAGTGCATTTGTACAATGGAAACAATTTTCAGTGTAAACACCCCTTCCTCTACACAAGTCATTTTGTGGGTGTGGCTCCCATTTCTCACCCTGAAGGTAGGTTTACTCCTCTCCATGATCTTGCAAATATCTGATAGTTTTCAAGGTTAGAAAATGGCTGGCAAATATTTGTGAATACTCACGAACCAGTGAATTTGTGGCCGTTCACCAAGATTGGCGGGTGTCCCCATGCTGGAATACCCACAATCCACTCCAGGCCATTGAACCTCTGTTCGCCTAGCCTCGCCTAGCCTTGCCTAAGCCTCGCCTCGCCTCGCCAGACCAAGCGCAACGATTGCCGAGCGGAGAAGGAGCAGGAGCAGTAGCACAAACGTGAGCGCGAAGTGACCGGTTTAAGCCCATGTCCGAGGATCGAGGACGAGGTCACCAACGGTCGTGGAAAAGCGGCAAAACAAGTCCCCCGCCTCTGCCTTGGTATTACGAGGAGCACACAGGGTGAGAGACGAGGGGAGTGGAGTGCGGCGCGAGCCGGTGGGTCGGAGGGTTTGTAGAGCTTGCCGAGTGCCGGGAGTCAGAGGGGAAGTCGGGCACAGGACGAACAGACAGGCTAAACCCGCAGATCAAAAAGAAACGATAGAGACCGGCAGCCCTGGGCAGACCTGCTCAGAGACCCACGCAGACCTGCACAGAGACCCGCACAGAGACCCGCACAGAGACCCGCACAGAGATCCTTGCAGGAATAAATACGCAGGGATAAAAACACAGGAAACATCTGTCGCAACCCCAGTGGAACCCCCGAGGGACATCGTTTCTAGGGGGGGGGCCCTGTTATTGTGGACCCGGATAGTTAGAAAAATAGTAGAACAAATCTCGGAGGCCCCTGAAGAATTAAGGGGCCAGAAGAATAGGGAGAGGTGTGGCACCGCGGCCAGGGCGACTGACGCTGGAATCTGGGGACCACGGTTCGATCCCCGGCTCCGGCGGCAGGTTAGCCCAGCACCATGTGACTCTGGGCAATAGCTCGCTTAATCTTCCCGACGGCCCCCAGCGCCTAGAGACCCTTACGGGTGATTGTGCGCTTTACAAATGTGAACTTTAAGAATTAAGAAGGGCATCTAGCTTGCCAGTATAAGAAGGCGAAGTACTACGGAAAAGGTTGGTGAACCAACACGACAGAGAACTATAAGAGTGGCAAGGCAAGCAGGCGGAAGGCAACAGGCGGAACAGAGGTAAGTTGAACTTTTCTTTTTTGTTTTTTTTTCTCTTATATAAGAGTAAAAACTATAGTAACTAATAAGAGACCCCACCCTCAGCAGACCAATAGACTTTTGAAGCTAAAAACCTAGAAATGGCCCCCAGAAAAGGGTTGAAATCACGTACAGCGGATGATCCAGGGAGGAGTAAATCATCGGAGGGCTCAAAATCCCTGGAAGAGAGCCAGGAAAGCCATGCATCCTCTATAGATAATAGTAAGGGGAAACCTAAGAAAAGAAAAGTCAAAAGGACAACGAAGAACGCCCAGAAGGCGAAAAGAGGCTGTACCCAAACAACTACGAAACAGAAAGATCCCATGGCAGCGTCAAAATCCATAAAGGAGTTTGTAGGGAAACATTATAAATCATTAAACCCAGCGATAACATCAGACTGTGACGGAGAAATAGTGGAAATTGATGGAGAGATTGGAGAAAACTCAGGCATGACAGTAGGAAATCAAAGACGGACAGATAAGGGAGGACCCCAGAAGATTTTAACCTTGAAATAGAAGAAGAAGGGGAGAACCCCAAATCTATAAACCAGACACTGCTGAGCCAAAACCATCAGATTTCTGCACCCCAACTGTCATCTTCGCCTAAAATGTTCTCATTGGTGTCATCAGGGAATGAAGGACATAGGAGAAACGAAGCCCAGAACCAGAGTTATGTCTGGGGAGGTGCTCCAGATCAATTCCAGCAGCATTTTACACCGCAAAAATCCCCACGACTACAAGAAAATACAAGGACTGGCCACTATATAAACCCAGGCAGAAACAATATACAGGATTCGGTGATCTCGGAAACCCCCTCATCTTCGTTGATGGATTTAATCCTGTTGCTACAGAAGGCACTGCAAGGAATCCTGGAAGTAACACTCTCGAACAACGGAGTGATGAAAGCACAGAAACAGCATCTAAAGAAAATAGAAGAAGAATTAGGGGAGATAAAGAGCCAAATGCCAAGTAGGTTAAGGCCAACCGACATAACCCCACCTAGTGAGGAGAGTGCCTTGAAAGTACTTGAAGAAGAAAGCATAGAAAGCATGGCAAGCCTTGAAAAATCTCCTCACCCTACAGAGCAAACGGCAAAGGATGCCGTAGAGAGTGTAGACAATGTATATATCTCAAAAAGACCTATGCTGATAAAAAGGCGTGGGGGGTATGTAGCTCTTGGGGCCAGGAATAGGGCAGAAAAACCCAGGCAACCGAAACCTGCAGGAAAGGGAAAAGGGAAGAAGACAACGGTGGGGGGGGTGCAGGCAGAATTAAATGTCACAGCGCAGACTTTCCTAACATATAACCATATGAATGTAGAGGCAAAACCACCAAAAACCCCGAAAGAATTAAGAAAAAGGCAGACATGCAGGGAGGCAACTGAGAAGCCCCCCTTGTCCCGTACTTTGAAGCAGAAAGTTCGGACAAGGGCTGAACAGTCCACTGAACAAAGGTCGGTAAACCCCCAAGCACAAGAACTACCCGGCATGGGAAAGAAAGGACGGCATGCAGGGAGAACAATTGCCAGCCAACAGGTGCATGAAATAAAGATGAATTCACATGAGAGAGACAATAACAAATGGTTATTCCTGGATTGGGTTCCAGCCGGGAAGAAGCAAAAATTGACAAGAAAAATAAGTCCTCTGAATAGAGCTCTGATCTTGAGCGCATTTGCAAATTGCGGTAGCTTGAGGGGGCTCGGCACAAACGACCTTCAACTCGTAGGCTTTGTAGAGAACAGGAACGGAAAGGAAATAACAAAAATTACTCTTTACTCGGACCTGCTAAAAAGGGCAATTCAGAAAGCCTCAAATGAGATAAGTCAACAGGGAATAAGGATTATTCCTGAGTATGAAATAAAAACCCCTAGAGACAACACCTTCTTAAAACAGCATGCAGGGCTACAGAAGAGACAAGTGATCCTATGCAGAGAAACTGAAGACGACCGGGGTTGTCTGAATGTTATAATAGAAAACTCAGGGAATGAATCCGCATGGGCCAATTGGTCTATATATAGTAACCCAATGGGTGAATCCAATGACAGTAATATGCTGGATACGGAAGAAGATGGTGGGTTGAGCGACGTAGAATAGGACGGGGGGGGGTCGCAAGAACTAGATCTCTTAACTTGGAACGTGAATGGGCTAGGCAACGAGAAAAAACGGGATTACATTAAGGAAATTATAAATAAAGTGGACATTGCCTGCCTTCAAGAGACCTGGCTATGCGACGAAACCCCAACCTTTGAAGGATATCTACAGTTACATCATCCCGCCACAAAGAAAAACCACGGGCGGCCCTCGGGGGGCTTGTTGACACTGATATCAACAAAAGCAATGAGGGAAGTTAAACTGCTGAAAACAAAATGCAAATGGGTATAAGCGAGTAGGATTGAACTCCTGATGGTGGAATTGAATCATAAAATGTTGATTTTAATGAATGTATATATGCAATGGGAGAATGGGGAGGAGTATGAAAGGGAGATGAGGTGTTTTAAAGAGGACGTAGATAGTATCTTAGAAAAATATCCTGCAGATATAATAATACTTGTGGGGGATTTTAACCATAAATTGAACCCAAAAAGGGCAGACCTGTGGAACAGGGAACAGATAGAGGTGTACGGAATAAAACCGGCTAGGTTTCCAGTGGGGGAGATCTCGAAACAGGACTCAGAACTAGTACACGTACTAGGAGGTAGGGGCTTTCACTGTGTAAATGGGAGAATAGAGACAGACTCCCCAGCAGGAACGACTTTTAATTTAGGGGAACAGAACTGCCCTATTGACTATATATTCCTGCAAGCCTGGAATTCCTCCCAGATTAGGGATTTTAGGATAGAACAAAAAGAGGTGAGTGATCACAAACTTCTTCACCTAAAAATAGCAGGGGGTAGGAAATTGCAGAGGGATACCGTGATTAGCCAGGAGGTCGAGTACCCTAAACGGGCGACGACACGACTAACGGACGAATACATGGAAAAACTGAAGGCCATGCAAATAAAAACGGCCCCTGAAAATTTTGAGAATAAAAACCTGGAATGGTTCACAGGGAAACTTGAAGAAGTGGTCCATTGCCTAAGAATACATTTAAATAGGGAGAAACCCACAAGGGTAAAACAGATAAACCGAAGCAAAGGGTTCTCAGGGGCGTGTCAAGCCAAGAAAAAGGAGATACGTGCAGTACAAAGAAGGCAAAAAAAGTACTTCACACAAGAGAGACAGGACCAGTTAATTAAGCAGAAAAAAGAATTTAAAGTAATGGTAAATAACGCTAAAAGGATACACAAAGAAAAATGCTGGTTAGATCTGTTAGTAGCCATAGAGGATAAAAATCTAAGGCAATTTTGGAAATTAGTAAAGGCAGTAGCCGGGACAGTAGATGGGGAATTAAATTATGTGGTGAGTGAGGCCGCATGGGAAGTGTACATAAGGGAACTGTACGGGGCAAGAACCCCCAGAGAGGATGTGGAGGCTAAAATATGGCAAGAAATCTCAGAAGACCTAATAGCCAAATTTAAAGAAGAACAAGTAGAGCTTATAATAAAAGAACTTAAGCTAACCCGTGCAGCAGGTCCGGACAATCTCCCTGCAATAATACTGAAGACGGAAGTTAATTGGTGGGCAAGATTTCTTGCAAGGATGTTCCATGTAGTTTTAAAAAAAGGAGTAATGCCACCTACCTGGAAGGGTGCCATAATCAGGCCAATACACAACAAAGGGAGCAAAGAGGCGCCACAAAACTACCGGCTAATCAACCTCCTAGATATAGGAGAGAAAGTATTCTCTAAAATTGTACTTAAACAATTGAATGAATGGGTCGAAGAAGAGTTCCAAATAGTACCCACAGAACAGGGTGGATTTAGAGCGGGCCACTCTACAATAGATCATGGATTTGCTCTATGGGCTATGGCTAGGAAGTCGACAGAACAAAACGGCAAGTTATGCTGTTGTTTCGTCGACTTCAGAGCAGCCTTTGATTCAGTAGATCGGGCATGCCTGTGGGATACTCTAAAGAGGTTAAAGATTCCCAAAGATCTCCTTATAATAATAAAGGAACTACATAGAGAAAATTGGGGGCAAGTAATCAAGGATATCGCGGGTTCTTTGACCCCAAAAATACCCATTGCCAATGGATTAAGACAGGGCTGTGTGTTGGCCCCCCAACTTTTTTCAATTTTTCTGTCAGATCTCCCGGCATATCTCGAGGTAGAGGGTAGTGCTAGCCCTAAAATGGATGGGAATAAGGTATCCTGCCTATTGTACGCGGACGATCTGGTAATAGTTGACCAGACCGAGAGGGGCCTCCAAAGAAAGCTTAATGCTTTTAACACATACTGTGCTAGCAAATTCTTAACTATCAATCTAGATAAAACTAAAACCTTATGCTTTGGGAAAAAGATAAGCAGGTTTAGTTGGTACATAGGTGACCTCAAACTGGAAACAGTAAATGAGTATCGATACTTGGGTATTTGGTTCGATAGGGCTCTAAATTGGAATACCCACCTGGAAACACAAAAAGCAAAGGCACTCTCTTCCATATGTGGTCTAAAAAGGTTTAATGGGGATTATGGAGAGATGTCACATCGACCAATGCTTAGAGCTTTTGAGGCAATGATCCCCTCCCAAGTCCTGTATGGAGCTGAGATCCTTTATTTGAGCGGTAAGGGAGCTTGGGACGGGATAGAGGGGAAATGCATAAAAAGGCTCTTATCTCTTCCTCAATCTTCTATGATACAAGCCATAAGAACAGAAATAGGCACAAAGTCCTGGGTGATACAAACTCAGCTGGCTGTAATCAGATTTTGGAAGAGACTGGAAGACCCGGAAAGGCAAAAAGTAGCACACTGGTGTCGAAAAGAAATTGAGAAAAGTGAACTAAAATGGGCAAAGGCCAGTAGGGAAAAAATTATGGGAATTTGTAAAGTATTGAATATCGATGTAGACCAGGAAACATATCAAGTCCTTAGTACCAAAGGTGAGCTGAAGCAAAGGGGGAAAGAAGTTTCCAAACGGAGTGATATAGAATACCTAGCAAAAAAAAAATCAGTAGCGCATATGTTAAATGCTTGGACTAATGAAAACTGGTTCCCCTATCTAGACATCCTACCTAACCGTGGGCTCAGGCAAGAGATTCTGAGGCTACGGATCGGGATTAACCCATGGTTAGTAAACAGAGACCTCAAAACAAAAATGTTAGACCAGCAAGGTCTCTGCAGGTGTGAGCTGGGAATGAACGGAGACCTGTTACACATTTTGCTAGACTGCTTGACACTCTTAGAGCAGAGAAAATTGTGGCTGCGACCTGTATTTTTAAACTATGATATAAAAACAAGGACGCAGGCAGCTAGCCTTTTAACTGAAATCCCCTCCATTGATATTGTAATTGCCCTGGGGAAATTTATAAAGGGGGCCCTGAGCGAACTGAGAACCCAGGAATAACTGTAGTACTGTAGGAAATTTGAGTAGAATGAAATTGCTTGTAGAGGTAAGAGAACGTATAGGTTTTATATATGTAAATATAGGTTTTAAGAAACGTAAAAAATGTTTAGTTGTATTTTGTATTTTCGATAATGGTGCGTAGATTCTTTTTAACGGATTAACTTTTAAAGGTTTTATGAATTTAATGTGCAAACTCCTTCCTGTATTATGTTCATTGCATTGTTTAAAGACTAAGGAACATAATAAACATACATTTTGACTTGACTTGACACTCCAGGTTCGCTCCCATGGAGAAATCCACAGTAATGTGAGAAATGTCCATTTGAAGAAATCCCATTTAGGAGCGCAAATTCTAAGAATCTGTCAATTGGATTTACACCCGTAAATGAAAACTGCACACATCTAAGTATCACTTAAATGTTGTGCACATTTGTGCAGCTGAATATCACATAGATGTGCAAATACCTTTGGGAATTCGGCCCTTTATTACACTGTTAATTTTTGTGCATGCTCTGCTGGAAATCGGAAGTGACCACGATGCATGGGAGAGAGAAAGGGCAGGTAGTACCAAGAGTCGGAAAGAGTGCCAGGGGGCTGTACTATAGCCTTATAGCCCGCCGTAGAGGGCTATACCAGCTATTAAAGGCCCCCTCCAGCGTTAAAGGGCCCAAGCCGAGAGCGAGGGCCTTTAACAAGAGAGAGGGACTTTAATAGCCGGTATAACCCAGCTACGAAGGGCTATAAGGCTATTAGAACATTCTGCCACTAAAGGGCAGAATGTTCTAACAAAAAAACAAAGCCTTATGGGAGCATGAGGGGATTGGAATCCCCTCAGGCTCCCTGAAGCCTTTGTTCACAGCCAGAGCGGTGAACAAAGAAACATTGGAATGTTGGAGCTCCAGGCTTATACCAGCCATTATAAGCCCGGAGCACTCCATTGTTTTCAATGGAGCTCTCAACATTCCAATGTTCTAATAATGAATAGGTTATGGCGGCAGCCAGTTAACAGGTGGCCTGGCTACTTGAGAAGCCCATTATGCCACCACTCTGTTAGTAAAACCACATTACCAATATGGCTGCCATATTTTTCATGTTAAAATATCAGCACCTCACACTGCTATACAGAACTAGCACTCCTATGCTGTTAGTGGGACATCAACAACTCTCAGTTGGGTTGCTATAACTGTGGAAAACAGCAACTTTACTCATTATCAGAGTTGCTACACATGTATTTGCTGTCAATGGACGGTACCAAAACTGCCACACCTTTCACTGGGCAGAACCAGTTCTTGCATCCTCCTCCTGCGCCATGTTCAGCTCTAGCAATTGTCAAACACACACTGGTGCCACATGTCTTTAACAATTATGTCAGATTTCGAGGTTTGATAGCAGAGGCCATGCAGGGCAGCCCTCTTTGGTTTGTTCATGATATTTCTTCAATTAAACATTAGAATTCGGAAACTGTGAGCTCCACCATCATTTCAGACTCCAATAAAACGATTTTAAACGTTTAACAATACCATTGTTGTCCCTATGTGTGTCAGTTCTTGCACACTGGGTAGTGTAACCTCCAGTGGGGAGTCGAAGATGGACACAAACTTTTGTTTTTAGTGATCTTCAGCAGCGACATCTTAAGGATTTTGGGGGCCCTGGGACAAAGGTATTTTTTGGCTCCTCTTCTGAACAACTTTAAATCTATGATATACCTTCATCTCTTTCATGTCCTCTTTGCCAGGTCACTGCCAGTGCACAGACACATTTGTCCAAATTCTAAATGTATTTACTTCGAATATTCAGGGATAGTGATGTGGGTTTTCAATATTGTAACACAGCAGCAACTCACTAACATCATTTCAAATAATCTATTGTGACACCCTCCCATTCCTCATATGTGACATCCTGTTTTGATCTAAAAGAAACTTTTTTTTAGGGATGTTGCATGAAACATAAACACAACATTTCTCTGAAAAATATCTGTCACTCTCACAAATCACCCAAATAAATGAAAGGAAAACGGTATTTAAAACAATCAGTTTAATAATAATTGAAGGTAATTGGGACAAGATTCTCTGCAGAACAGAGGCGGCTCTAAGGGGACCCCCTGAAGGGCTGGGGACTTGGGCCGGAGCCCACTTTGCCCATGCCGAAAATGTATCTGATCATCAGATACCACTTGGGAAGCATGTCTGGTGGTGTTTAAAATGCACTACCACACCACAGCATTGATATCAAAAGAAAACGTAATCAAAATGTAATGTTAACTTCATCGGGCAAGGGGGTGGAAAAGGTGTAGCAGTGTTGCCTGTTAAGCCAGTGTTGGCGATTGTCTCTCCAAGGGAGTTATGTTACCAGTTGTGGCAAATGGTACATTTCAAATCACACTCTCCCAATTACATCTAAACAGGAATGGAAATAAGATATTCAGTCTGTCCAGCATGGCATTTTTTATGATAATGAGCTTTAGGGGAACTGACCCTTCCATGCATTCCTACATAAATGAACAATGTAACCACTAGTACGGCGATGTAAGAGTAAGAGTGAGTCTCACAATCATGAATGAGACATTAAAATGTAACACAACACATAAGCAAACTGAAAAGGTAGCTAACACTCTCTCTCCGAAACCCAGGACTTGTAAGTGTGACCGACACTATGTAATAAAAAGTGTGACCGACACTATGCAATAAATACTCACAGGTTAAGTAGGTGAAATGATTGAAAATGTCTGTACTGCCTTCCCCTCCTTCCTCTTAAACTATTCCCCTTAGCTGGTATCTTCAAGTGAGGCTTGCCTGGACTGCTTGTGGTGAGTCAGTTAGTGTTGCAATAAATACCTCCCTTCTGCCCCTCCCTTACTTCTCTAACATCTTCCAACCTCATTCTCCTCCCATCTCTTACCACCGTTTCCGAAGAGGAACCTCTGCTTCAGATAATCCTCAGAAATAAACTATTCAAAAGAGTAAAGTATTTAAAGCATCATTGAAGCCAGTACAGGACTGGTTACAGTAAGGAACTCGGAGAAAGAACTTGCTCAGTAACAATCCATGTCAGAATCTCATTGTTTTTGTTATTTTTATTTTCACAGCGAGCATTAAAGTGTACAACAATATCAACAAGGGCCATTAAAGAGAAAATAGGCTTAATCAGTTTTGCCTGCAAATATTCCATTCAGCATTGCAGCAAATTGAAATCTTCTGCCAAAGCGGCGGAGAAATATTTAGGGCCTAATTATGGTTCTGGCAGTTCTCGTACCACCGCACTCGTGGTGGGGTGGCAGTGGCGGTCAGAACGACCTTGCCCGTTGTGCCACCCTGAGACCGCCGACTCTTCCAGGGAACCGCCGTTCCCTGGCGGTGGGGCAGTCAAGAGGCATCAATATGCTTGGCGGGACCACCACAGTCTTGCCAAGCATATTACAGCTTTCCTCACTGCCACTGATTTCATGGAGGTCTTTCCTCCGTGAAAACAGTGGTGGTGAGCAACATTCTGCCTCACTCCATGTGGATGCACCCAGGGAGGCACAACATGTGCCCCCTGTGTGCTTGCACCCCCCAGTTTCAGCACAACATGGACTTCAGAGTCCATACCATGTGAAACTTCTATTGACGTTCCCATTGCGGTGCCTATCTTATAGACAACGCTGGCGGAACAAAGGAAACGCCTGGCAATGACTAAAAAAGTCAATATACGGTGGTGGTTCTCACAAGGGTTTGGCGGTGCGGCGGTATGGCGGTCCCACCGAAGCACTATCAAACTCGTAATCAGATCCTTATTAGAGTTCTCTGTCAGGAAGGCGGAATTTTCTCTGCCTTAAGTGAATAGTTCCATCCTCTGAGGGGTGGCTTGGCGGGAAAGCCTTCCATGGATAATACATCAGAACTCCTATCGGGTGGGTACATTTTTGTGACCAAATGTGGGCGCTAGCAATGCACCCAGATAACAAGACTACATCGACAGTATCTCATAAATAAACATCTTAAAATTCTGATGGGGTTTCACACAAGGAGTGTAAACTACGTCCTACCTCTACCTGAAAGTCCATCACTATTTCTCCAGTGGGCTTTTATGAGGGCCTTCTGCCAGTGAATTCAGATTTGGCCGTTGATGTGTCGTCATTTTTGACAGACTTGCCACAGATTTACCACCATAAAATGACAGACGTGACTGTAGAGCAGATGAAGTTTCAACCAACCTGTAATTCCCATCTTCAGATCTCAGTATGGGGCAGTTATGCAACCAGATGTGGATGACAAATGTCTTTCTTTCACGGCTGATTTTTCTTTCCTCTGTAAGTCAGTCCTAATGTCTATTTTCATAGTAAATCTAAAAAGCATTGCCAAAGTCAATAGGCCTGTTTTTCCTAGTGCAATGTGACCTATTATGTTTTTTTAAAGGGTAGAATTGGGCATGTTTGTTTTGTAAATGTTTTTCTTGGTAAACACATGAAGCCAAGAATACATATCTAAAAATGGTGATAAGATGGCAAACATTTTGCGATACTTTTATTTCTACAGTAGTGTGAACTTGTGATGATATGTATAGGACAGCGCTAATTAATGCCTGAAAGAAATGTGAAAGGCAGAGAGAACTTAACTACATAGGCAAAGATTACTTTTTCGTTTTAAAAAAAAATAAATTCCCACTGCATATGAAGTGAAGTGAGCGTTGAATATGGACGAGAATATCAATGCATATGATTTATAAGCAGAACTAAAACATGTCTCCTCTCGTTGCTGATTCTTATGAATTTGCCTATGTCCAACAAGCACTAACAGCAGCCTTTGTTAGAGTTTGCATCATGGACGTGTGCGCAGGCATTGTGCAGGCCTGTATTCCTGTTGTTAAGAATTTGCAGTGTCTAAAATGCATACACATCCACTGGAAATGCCTCAAGTTGGCGCATGAGCTGCAGGCAGCACAACTCACAAAGAGGGAACAGTGCTTGCCTTTCTAGGGCTCCGAGCTGTGCTTTCCTCAGCCCATGCACAAGAGAGTTTTTGAAATAAGTCTGCGATACAATTCTATGCGCTTTAGACAGTGCGGACACCTTGAATTGAAAACAGATGCAAACTATGCTCTGCCCCAGCACAGCCTTCATAATATGTGACGTAACAAAACTTGAGCCCCCCCCCCCCACCACCACCACCACCTGCAAAGTACAGAGCGGGGACCCCCTTCCGGACTCACTCAGGAACTCTCATGCTAGGTCACTGTGTTGAGGGCCCCTCAGTGAGGGGGGCCCTAGGAGCTACTCCCCCCGCTGTGCTAAGGCAGGTGGGGGGGCTTTGCTACGCCCCTGGATCCAGCTACATGTTTTCTTTTTACAAGGTGGTGGGGGAGAGACACAAAGCAAATGTGTACAAAATAACACCGGGCTCGTAAAACCCAGTCCCGTGACATTTTTCACTAGCTGAACACAAATCAGAACAAGCATTTGCAATGCAACAGGTCTCACATTTCTCAGAGTTAGAGCTATTGGCATTGTATTTTCAGCAGTTACACAACAATTCACATGCTCATGCTTCAGGGTTGCAACCGGATGAACACATTAATGTGAATGCATCTGCTTTATTATGAGGGGGCGGGGGAGTTTTATATAGAGCAATCTAGACCCGGAGGTATCAGAGCGCTGTACATGAGCACCAGTTGCGTTACAGATGGACACATTCATTTTTTGTTAGGCTCGGGGAGATTAAGTGAGTTGCCCAGAATCATAGGATGTTGAGCGTCCCTGCCAAGACTCGAACTTGGTTCCCCAGCAATGAGGTCCACCTCTCTAGAGGTTAGGTCACATCCGCTCTTATCAAGCTCAGATGCATGATTGAATGAAGGTAGCTGTTATCTGCAACAGATTTTTCTATGAGTTTTGAGTGTTATCGGGAGAGATGGAAGCAGCGTGTTAGGTATCAAGCTCATGTCATTAAAGTGGTTTGAATATCAACATGACAGATGGCTGGACACTGATGGGTATTTAAGTAGCTCAGTTCGGGGTGTCCCCTGTTGCTTAGAACAGCATTCCGAGTTTGTGAGCCTTCTTAGAAAGAACAGAGCACCGGGTGCACCTATTTTGTGCTCCCTGGTTTCAGTTGGGCAAATACATTTCTGTTGAGTTACTTTCAGGGCCATCTTTCAAATAAGCGATTAACTGTTGATTTGTAGATTACACAGATTTTGCGATGGCTTTTCACTAGTTGTGCTGTTTTCACAACAACAATGGCTGCAGAAAAATGAATGTGCTCTTTAAAGGTCCATTTCATAGTTCATGTAAAATAAAAAAAAATGTAAATCCAGTACTTGTATAGCGCACAAATCACCCTCAAAGGTGTATCTCAGCGCTGGGGGCCATTGGGAAGATTAAGCGAGTTATTGCCCAGGGTCGCATGGTACTGAGCAGACCCTTATTGCCCAGGGTCGCATGGTACTGAGCAGACCCCTGCCGCCGGAGCCGGGGATTAAACCGTGATCCCCAGCATCCAGCGTCAGTCGCCCTGGCCGTGGACCCACACCTCTTCCCGGTCATGTTATGGAGAACTTTCTTTTTAAAGCCTGTTGTATACTCTGTTTCTCTTCAAGCTTCCCAAAGTGGAGTTTACCAGTTGCACTCCCGCTTGGAAAGGGTCTGGTATTTGCTAAATGTGGTTGTTCCATAACACCATTGATGTTTAAAATTCAAGTAACTTTAGTGAAGCGGCACCACTGACCAGCACTCCTGTTGTGAAACTCATTCCAGCATTTTATGAAACCGCAGAGCTCTGACGTAGCCTGTCTATGAAAGCCAGCCAAGGCTTTTGTCTTCCCTCAAGCCCGGTTGCTTGCTTGGGCCCATGCACCGCTTTTAACATGATGATCCCTCAGGGACGATAAATGAGTCAAAAGCTACTTCCACTAATCTGTTGCTCAGCTGCGAGTGCCAGCGCGTGGGAGAAAACACAAAACACTCCTCGAGACTCAAACTTCCAAGCAGTGACATATTTGTCATCGAAAACTACTACTAATAATATTAATCAAAATAATTATTGCCAGAGAGCTAACCTTCCGTTTCCGTTACTGTTCTGTTGCTGTCGGACGGGAAAGGTGTGGCGCGGCTTTCGACTTTTGGGCGGTTTTCAGCCGAGGACCTAGGAATGCAGACCGTGGACCACTGCAGCAGGGAGAGTCGCTCCTGTGCCGCCTATGAGCAGGCCCAACCGCGAACCCAGCCGCAAGCCTGCCGCGAATCCCACCGCGAGTCTGCGTGCCCTGAGTCAAGGCCCGGACCGGTAAGGAGCACTCAGTGGTAAGGAGCAACAGGGCGGGCGGGAAAGACGAGAAAGACGGGAGGGCGGGCAGTGTGAGCACTGCCACCCCTGTCTCCCCAACAGCATCAGAGGCACCAGAGGGAGAGCAGCTCACAGCTCACAGTGAAGCCCGCGTGGTAAATAACCATCAAACAAACTGTTAACAACTGTTCAACCTGCCATTACCGCCTATTTAATGGCACTTGAGGAGAAAGCAGCTCTTGGGGGGGGCGTGTGGGCCGGCGAACAGGTGAGGGGAGGAGGGTGGTGTGAGCACCGAGCCCTGTTTGACGGCAATCACAACACTGCTCCCACCGCTTTCACAACCGATACATCCTCCACCAAGGAGAGCCCCCAAAAGCACCGAGCACCGAAGCCACCAAAGCACCGAGGGGGCGTGCTGGACAACCTCAACACTAGGGCAGTAACATCCCCAGCGACAATCCCGGTTATAGCACACACGCACCGACGCATCACGAGCTACAGCTCAGAAGTAGCATTTTTGACCATTCAAGAGCTCCTCCAAGTGCTCATAAGCTGACACCTCACAAGCTGACACTGCTGACACCTCTGATACAGCTAAATCCAGCAAAGAGGAGGAGGAGAAGAGCCCCTCTAAGCAATAGAGTCCGCATCGGGAGCACGCCACAGGATTTATGCAAGGAATCAAGACCAGGAACTAGCCACTAACGCTAGCCACGAACACTCAAGTGGTTGTGCGGGCAGGTGTGAGCGCTGTGCGAGCGCTGTGTTAACAACACCGCCACTGTATTAGTCGTCATCAACTACACAGCCGATTAAAAAAAAAAATCAAAATCTAGAATGAGATCCGATACCAAAAGGCAAACTAACCTCAGTAAAAAGCAAAAAAAAACTAACCTGAAATCACTCCCCAAAGAGACGCCTCCAACAGACGAAGAAAACGAGAGAACAATGGAGAGTCAAGACTCGGGAAAGTTGGTGGCAATACCGGAGAACCCTTGCTCAGCGACACGTAATCACAGGCAGCAAAAAATTAACACATTTTTCTTTTTGAAAGATCCGGTTTCAGCAATTTTCTCCACGACAACAGAGTCGCAAAACCTCCCGAGCCCAATACTCCCAGAGAGAACTAGATCATTCAAAACATTGAGGGTTTCAAACAAGGAAAAAATGCAAAAAAATCGAAGTACACAGGAAAACTTACAAAGCAATTTCGGTAACTCAGGGAAAATCAACATCATGAATAAACAGACAGAAACAGTTCAGGTCCAAGTACATAAGGCACTCAGTCCCCCTGAGAAAATGGATTTCAATCAAGAAGGCGACAATAAACTCACAACCTGCTCATGTGTGCAAGAAACAAAGGCCCGGAATAACTCAAAAACTTATCTGTCAACAACACAAGGCCTAGACTCGCTTGAAAAACCTCTACGCTAAAAGAAGTCTACAAAACACAAGTCACAGAGAATACACCAACAAGAAGAAACCAGCAGCAGGAGTGGACACGGGAGGAATAACAAGCCAGAAACTCGATGGGGAGACAGAGCCAGAAAAGGCCGTTTCAATAACAAAGACGCCAATGCAGACTAACACAATCAAGAAAAAAACAAAAACAGCACTGGATTTTGAGCGTTCGACAATCGTCTCTCCCTCTATAAAGGGGTGCACAAATGAGCAGAAGGCATCAACACCGCGAAACACAAAGGACCATGACAGAAGCCAAATAATTTTGATTGATGACACCAGTAGTGTCATTAACGAGGCAAAAAATCAAGCCTAGGCGGACCCTAATCTCATCGACAAGTAGGATTGAACAGTCCAGCATGATTTCAGGAAATAGAGCCGGTCCACAACACAACCCAAATTGGGGGAAATCCCTAATTAGTACACTGGATCAAGCAATAAAAGCACTAAACTTCCAATCGGACAAAATGGAAGTACAATTAGACCTAATAAACATCATCGCCGAGCACATTTCCAAAATAAGCTCTAAAGTTGATACAATATTAACCTCATTACCCAAGAAGGAAAATGAGGTTAATAATGCAAACAAAAGAGGAAATCGCACAAACTTAGGAAGTAGACCACAAACAAAAAATTATGCAAAATGTAGTCGCTGCAACTGTGGCAGTATAATCGAAATACTGGCCACCCTTCCAGAGATTCTAACTGACATTCTGGGTGTAGTTAAATCCGCCGGCGAACAAAACATAAACCGGGAACACACGGACGCCATTCACAAGGAAGGAACTCCAAATGGTCAATCCGGAAGCCAATTCCAGGACCGACCCCTTAACGGGGACGAGAAGAAAACACCTAACGGTCACGACAAAAGGGTGCTGGAAAGCCAAGAAGAGCAAATCCATGAAGGCTCGCCAACCCTTCCGACTGAGCACCAGGACAAATTAACAAAACGTCAACGAAAAAGAGCAAGGAAGGCTCGGCCCAAACAAAATAAAAAACTTATTGGTGTCCCGGCTCATATTTTTCCAATGTTCAGAAAGAGAATACGCCGATATCCAGATGAACAAAAGGACAGGCTTAAAACTCCGGACAGTATTCAGGATCAACAAAACCCGGAAAGGGTAAGCTTTTCTTTTGAGAACTCCGCAAAGTCGGAAGTATCACAAAAACAAGAACCAAAAACCCTAAATGGGCCAACGGGACTCAAACAACCGACCGAACACATAATCAGACCCAGACGAAATATAAAGGAATCTCAGCGAATAAGATCATACGCAGACAATGGCTCAAACGACCAGGACAAAGACAAGGACATCTATACTGACACTCGCAACACACAGCACAACTTGTCCAAATTGGAAATAAAAGAGGAAGAGGAAACAGGTAAACAGAATAAAAAGTACCATACTAAAAATGTAAGCATGACCGTAAGAGAACAAAAAACCTCTCAATGCAAATACGACCTGAGAACTCTAAAGATTACGACCAACGCAACAGGCAGGAGTATCATAACAAAACGAGATCTTCGCGAACATGTGCAATCAGTTCAATGTACAGGAACTAGAGTTACGAAGCAAACAGATCTCAGTAGAGAGACGCTATCTGCCCACGAAAGAGAAAATGATTCTACATCAGGGCTTCTAAGAGCAAAAAACAATACAAAATCACAACTGGACAACTCAAGACTAACAACAGAAGAAATTGAACCAATAGTAACATTTATTCCAGAATTTGAAACACAGGGGAAACATGATATCCTCAACCGAGGAAACATCTTAAAACTGTTTAAGGAAATTCCAGCCCTTAAAGGAATAGTTTCCCAAGATATGGAAGTAGTAGAGTTCCAGCAAAATAGAGCAAGGCCAGGAACAGAAAACTCAATTACTACTTGGAAATCAAAAGAGTTAGCAGCACAAATCTATGCACACAAAGAAATATTTAAGAACTGGGGAATCAAAATACTACAACATAAGCAACCGAAATACCCCTATCCTCTTCACAACAGCCTGGATAATCAAAAGGACAAGGAGCCCCAAAGGACCCAAACGAAATCATGTTTACACACAGCCCGAGCAACCTCTCCAGAGAAAGGAACAGAAACAAAAACCATATCGAAAAACCAGATAATTACTTACAGGTTCCACGGTAGTAATCAAGACTGGTCATGGATCCCAGCCGTACTCAGCGAAAAGGGCTCCTAGAACCAACAAAGCAACCACAACCAGAAAACAAGCAAATGGTAGGCAAAAGGAAAAAACTACAGCAGACCAAATCAATCTATGCTCTTGGAACGTGCACGGTTTCAACTCCATAGAGCAGGATCACGAAACTTTAAGTTTTTTTGACAAATCGGACATAATACTCTTACAAGAAACATGGAATCTGTCCCAATTAGGAATTCCTGGCTTCACGGACTATCACATACTCGTAGAAAAACATGCAAAATACGGGCACCCCAGGGGTGGTTTAACAATCCTCGTCTCTCAGAAATACAACTGGATCCAGGAAACATTGGACGTTGGATTAAACTGGGTTCAAGCTATAAAAATCACAATACAGCCCCCGCTACAATTGTTAATTTTAAACATTTATATACACCCAGATCAGAAAACAAAAAAGGAAAAATTGGAAACATTGTTAACTCTTATCAAAACTTTACAAAAAACTAATAATCAAAGCTCCATGATAATCTCTGGAGACTTTAATCACAATTTACTCATCACTAACAGGAGTAGAACGAACAGAGTAACAAGCTTAGCAGTTTCGTCCACCAAAATTAATTGGAGGAAGATAGTAACATTGGGCCTAACAATATTAAAATGCAAAAAAAAGGAAGGCCTGACTCAACTGTGCCCCACCTATGTGAGCGGCAATGTTAAATCAACTCTGGACTTCACACTTGTATCAACGAACCTTGTACCAATCGTGAAATATTCAATAGTACAGCGCCTGGAAAGTGACCATTACCCACAAATTCTTAGGTTGAATATCATTGCACCCAGAGCCGAGAAAACGAGGTCATTGAACCAAGAAACAGAAAAATTCAACTTACGGAAAATAAAATGGAGGGGTGGGGATACACAAAAAATCATGACCACGGCCACCAACTTCATGTTGCAAAATGGGAGCCTCGACAACCGAGACCCAACAAATAATTGGGAAAATTTGTTGGAGGTAATAAAGGAAAACCACTCAGCTCACCCGAGAGGAAATAGAGATCAAATAAGAAAACCAGCGCCCTGGTTTAATACTGAACTAAAACAAGAAAAAAGGAAATTAACCAGGGCCCAACGACTGGCTGCAAAGGATCAAAATACAAATATTGTAGATCTCAGAAATATGAGAAAGGCATACCGAAAAAAGCTATGGGAGGCAAAAGGCCAATACAAAGAACGGGTATGGACAAAGCTACTTATTTCCAGCAAAAAAGCATCCTCTAGAGAGTTCTGGGTAATCATTAACGAACTAAATCTAGGTCACGCATTACAACAGGATCCCGGGATCAGCAACACTGAATGGGACACATACGTGAAGAATCTTTACCTAACAAAGGATCACCAAAGAATCGAAAAAAAAAAGAACAAGGGGGACCAAGGGAGAGCACGGACTACAGTCCAAAAAGTGTTGCTGCTGAACCAAAGCTCATTCACGAAGAACCAACAATCACACATGCCCAAATAAAAAGGTTAATACAGAAATTAAAATCAGAAGGGGCCCCGGGGCCAAATGGCATCCCAACCGCAGTCTACAAAACAGATATGGACTTCTGGGCTGATCTTTTATCTATACTCTTCAACTACATCCTAAAAAAAAGGAACTCTTCCGGAAACATGGAGAGGAAATATCATCCACCCAATTTACAAGAAAAGGGACCGGAAAGAGCCAGAAAACTATCGCCTAATTTCCTTAATAGATGTCGAAGCTAAGCTGTATGCCTCATGCCTGTTGAAAGAGCTACAGGACTGGGAAACAACAACAAAAATAATCCCCAGGTTTCAAACCGGGTTCAGACTGGGGAAGGGGACAACTACCAACCTGGCCACCCTGTGCTTGATAACCGACAACGCCAAAAAAAGAAAACATCAACTATATGCTTGCTTCGTCGATATAAAATCAGCTTTCGACCATGTAAGTAGGTCCAGGTTGTGGAGCAAGCTAAGAGAGTGGGGGATGCCGGAATACCTAATAAATGCAATTTCAAGACTATACAGTGAGACATGGGCCAAGGTGAAACAAGGGAACGGCAGGAGCCTGACTAACAAAACTGAAACACAGGATGGACTAAAACAAGGCTGGGTCCTTGCCCCCAGTCTCTTTAATCTATATCTTGCTGACATTGGAAGAAAAATAGATGCAACAGAAAATCATGCACCGAAACTAGGCAACACTCCCGTACCCATAATGCAGTACGCCGACGATATAGTTTTACTAAGTAAAACACCAGTCGGATTGCAACGCTTAGTGAATACGCTGGTTTCGTATTTAACAGAGGAAAACCTGGAGTTGAATAAAAACAAAACTAAAGTGCTCTGAATCTCAGAGTGTAAGAAACTGAAATATACATGGTCAATGAACAAATCTCTCCTCGAAGAACAGGACTCGTACAAATACCTGGGGATGACTATTGAGCGGGGTAACACAAAAAAAGGCACATTCAGGTTCTATGAGGAAAGGCGCAATCACTAACATATGCATACAGGCAACTGCAAAAGAAAGTGGGTGGTCCAAATTACACCCACTTACTTAAAGTTATCGACGCCCAAATTATTCCTACCTTGTCTTACGGACTAATCGGATGGCTTGGGAGCAAATCAGCAATCCTAAACAACCTACAAAACAAAATATATAAAGCGGTGTTTGAGTTGCCAAAAGCAGCATCGCCAGCCCAAGTCCGATTAGAATTCGGCTTACAAAATCAAGACTTTAGGTCAAATTCCACATTTGTAAAATTTTGCCACAAGATCCGAACTGCACCTAGTGACTCTTTGGACAATATGTGCTGGGAGGAAATAAACTTTCTAGTAGACAGGCCAAACACCACCCTTTGGAGAGAATTTCTTAATCAGAGTTTGACAACTCTTGGACTCCACGAAGTGTGGACAAAAAAATTGACCACAAGCAGTTTTGCAAAATAGCAAACGGTTCGGCAAAAAAGATCTCTTTGCTCAAAGATAAAAAAATCCTAAGTAAACGGAGACACGCTTGGACAGTAATGAACTCTTACCTCACCCAAAAAACGCAAGTCTTTCTTGCCCAACACTACTGTCAACACCTTAAAAAACGCTAATAGCGTACCGTCTGGGCATGCATTTTACAAAAGATCTAAAGCCGTCTTGGAAACAAAAATCAGAAAGTGCTAACTGCAGACTATGCGGATACAAGAACGAAACAGTGTCACACATACTATGTGTATGCCCTGTGCTGCAAGCCTCAAGAAGAAGATATCTTCGGGCAATCCTCAACGCATTGAAAATCCGCACCTGCAGGCAGGCGGTCATATGGTGGCTAAGTGGCGTCTCTCCCATCCTATCATGTCGGGGAATTAAATTCATGTCTACGGCAACAAAGCAGTTACTAGAAAAGGATCAGACACAATGATTACACAATGACTAAACTGAAACTAAAACTTTTAGAACGATTTGTCCAAGGAACATGATTATCGTAATGACTTTTGATACATAGTAAATCAGACTCCACGTCAATTTGTATTTTAAACTTGTTATGCATTGCTTTTATCATTTGTAAACATTGTAAAGATTTTAATTAATCATACAATAAAATCATGATGATGATGATGATGATGATGAAAATAATTATTGATGATTGAAGATGTTACACACTTCAGCACGAGCTACTCCTGCTCCGCAAATAATCACAGTTCTTAAAAGTGGAAACAAACACACATAGAATTTGCACCATAGCACCTTTAAGCGCTTAGAGACAATTTAAGTTCTAATGTCCTGTACATAAGTGCATTAGTAATTGTTATCAGTCATATAATTGTCACCATATTTGCTAAAGTTGTCGCCTTCTGTACAGTCTCCCAATCCAATCATTCCATATATTGCAGAAACCAACATTTGTGGGATACGGCGCCTGCTGCTGGTTCTTCCCAGTAATAACCCTACCTTCAGCGGCAAGTGGCTGTCTCCAGGCACGCGGGAGGATGTGTGGACGCCTCTGTCTGGCAGTATGCAGTGCACACACTCTGCTGCTGAACTCTGGGTGAAACAAGGCGGAAGAGATGCTGTGTGCGAGCGAAAGAGACGCCGTGCGCGTGCACAATCTCCAGTCCAGGTGGGCAAGCCAGAAAGGAGACAGGGAGGGGAACAAAAAACCTCACTGCTAATCAAAGGTGCACGTTTAACATAAAGTGTGACACATGCCAATGAAAAGCAGGGGCGGAGCTTCAACCCTACTTCCACAAGCAACCCAACAACAATAGTTCTCGCATGCGCTGCAATGCTAGGCGAGACCTAAAAGACGGACAAACGCAGGCAAAGTGCAGGGGCCACAAGCCTGTGCACACCAGGCCCAGCACAAACAATCATTGCTGACAAGGAAGTAGCACATGTGGCATTAAGGAGAGATTGGATTCATAGCACCAGTACAGAACACTCCAGTTGCATACCCCTCTCCCTCCCCCCTTGATAAATGCATCAGGAGAGGTAGCCCTGGGACACTGTGCACTGCAGCACCAATTAAAGGTCAGAACTGTGTATTCTACTGGTGCAACCAGAGCCGGCATTTGCTAAGATGGCGGCCTGGGCAGAGAGAAACCTGGTGCCCTTGATGATGGTAATTACCTTTACATGATGTTTTTCTAAATTTGGGTAGGGAGTTCAGTTTGAATAATGAAAAAAATATTGATTTAACTATTCAATTTATTGGTGTCAGCTATCTACAACCAATCAATGCTAACTGCCTTTTCAGTTAAAGTTTTCGAGGGAATTTTTTAAAATGTTATTTTAAGACTGTGTTAAAAGTTGATGTGCTGTTTAACCTTTTTCGAATAGTTTTAGGATGTGATAAATAATTTATTACCGGACATGTACCCTTTATGCTAACTTATGGCATCATATGTTTCTTTTTGGAATTTTAGTATTTGGTCATTCTTAGTGATATTATGTCTTTTCCTAAGTTGTTTCTTTACATTTAGCACTAACAGAGATAAAGAATAAAGGCACATTTAACATTAGGTTACTACATCATCACAACTTATGAGCAAACGCATCACATTTTCAACATGTATTTATTCGTGTGTCAAAGCAAACCAAAGAATGCTTTCCAGAATTCAGGATAATGTTGTATATATTTCTCACCTAACAAATAGTTAGTTAAGCACATTCATGACATTTCCACAGTTATATCGTATGGTAAGGTCCAGCTTTCATCTACTCACCTTGACTTGGTAGTGTTGTTGTTATTCCTTTAGGTATAGTATCAGTGTATTCCAAATACCCCCTTTTCTCCATGTTCTAGGCATCAGGGCTGTATATGTGTCAGCAGATTCACTGCAAATGGTCCTGTCTGTTAGCCAAGTTTGTATCTTAGGTACTGGGCATCTCATCCAAGACATAGCTATTGTGTGTTTAGCTAACAAGAGTAACAATGCTATAATTTTCATAGATCCTTTCTTGATCTGTTCTTACCTATCCCAGTAGAGCTACTATCGCGGCTGCAACCCCTTCGCTATTTCTCTCCAAAGAGTGCATGAATTGTGCAATTTGGTGAGCATATCTGGTGCTCTCTTCTGGATCAACTTTTTATTAACCATTATTGGTGTGTAATATAAATGGTGTAGACATTTAAAATGAATCAAACTTCACCTAACATTCAAAGAGGTGAATTTTGTTTGTTCACAACAGTATTGCTACACTTTTTCTTGTATAGCTATATCAAGATCTGCCTCACATGACTTAATATCATGTTATCAGTATTTTCACCACTGATGTCTCCTTCATGGGCATTGGGGAAGGAACTCACATGATTACACTCGATGGAGATTATCAGCCTGATTCATGTACATGCCGTTTTGCGTGTCCCTAATAGCGAATCATAGCGATTCGCTATTGAGGACACGCAAAACGGCATTCATGTAGGAATTGCTACTTAAATAGCGATTCCTACATGTTCTTTATTTGCGAGTAGCAAATTGCTACCCGCAAATACTCCCCATTCATTCCTATGGGCCAAGAGGCCCATAGGAATGAATGGGGATTTGCGAGTAGCAATTTGCTACTCGCAACTAAGATAGCGATTTTAAGGGTGCCAGGGGTGTCCAAAGGACGCCCTGTAGCACCCCTAAAATGTACTTTTGGACAGGTGTTGCGCACACACATGTCCAAAGGACATGTGTGTGTGCTACATGCAACTTTGAAAATGCTTTTAAAAGCATTTTTCTGAGTTTTTGCTATTTACCGACAGGTCTGACCTGTCGGTAAATAGCGGCCCCAAAAGTCCAAAATCGCTATTTTGTTTTGTGTCATGAATAGCATTTGAGGAATCTCTATTAGAGATTCCTTAAATGCCATTCCACGCAAATATGCGAATTCTTACATAGCGATTTTTGCATTTGGTATCATGAATACCAAATGCAAAAATTGCACTCGCAAAGGGCCAGATTCTCAGATTCTGGCCCTTTGCGAGTGCAATTTACCTACATGAATCAGGCTGTATATCTTCTTTTCGGCCACCCAATTACTCACCTACGATAGTGCCAAGTTTGTGCAGCTGCCTGTTAGTATTCGAGTGCTCATCTTGATTTTTTTTTTACTATATAGATTTGTCTGGTCCTTGTTTTGATCTAGGCACACTCAATCATTAAGTAGGGCATGTGACATTCGGTTTAAAACAGTATCGGCAAAAGTGCACCTGGGCAGTTCTCATATTGAACACTATTAATAATGGCATTTTAAAAGAGCACACATGATGATCCCTGACATATTTGAGCATCAATTATCAGACAAACATCCCTACCTGGCATGTTGAGCACAGCTCTATCTAACTTGAGAAGCACCCCAGAGAAGCTCACTTGGCACCCTAAAGGCCCTCTACACAAGTCAGTAACAATCAGCTACAAATTGATTGCAGCCTGGCACACTGATGCAATTCTATTCTCATTGTAATAAGTAAGTAAATAAGTAAGTAAAACATGTATAAAGCGCAGCAAATGCTGGGGCGTCTTGGTGCTGGGGTAAACACGTACTTCATCTAGAATAGAGGGAAAAATGCTTGTGTTTACTTGGAGGGGAAAAGCCAGGTTTTGAGCAACTTCTTAAAGGAGGAACGATTGGGTTGCAATCTGATTGAGGCAGGCAGTGAATTCCAAATTTCCGCTGCCCGGTAGGATAGGCTTCTGCCGCCCCACCCGGCCCTTCTGATCCTGAGAACTTGGACAAACCCAGCATTGGCATATCTTAGGTGCCTTCGCGGGATGTACCAAGCAAAGTATTTTTGGAGATCACGAGGTCCCCCCATACAGTTCTTTATGAACCAGGCATAATGCTTTAAACATAATCCTTTCTTGGACGGGTAGCCAGTGGAGTTTTCTAATGCTGTTGGATATGGGTTAAAATTTGGGGATATTCAACAACACCCAAGCTGCCGCATTTTGTAAAGACTGTAGCTTTAGTTATAAACGCTTATAAATGACCAGAAAAAGGGCATTGCAGTAGTCTAGTTTAGAGAGGATCAGGGCCACTATCACCGTTTTTTGTAACTCTTCAGGGATGAATGGCAACATCGTTCTCATACTTTTTAGGAGGAAACAGCAAGAGGATGTAACATGGTTCATCTGTTGCCAAAAACAGAGTTTATCATCGAACAGTACTCCCAGATTTCTGGTTTTGTCAACTGGGTCAGGACATGGACCTGCATTCGCAGGCCACCAGGAGTTATTCCAAAGGGGGTAGCCCTTTCCAAACTCAACCACCTCCGTTTTATCTGTAGTTACCTTAAGGTCATTCTTGTGCATCCACCCAATGATGTGCGACAGATAGTTATTAAACTGACTTGCCAACGAGTCAGCACTAGATGTTAAAAATATAACTGTCTGCGTATCATCTGCATAGGATACCACTGAGAAAACATGAGTTCTAATGAGTTTAGCTAAAGTGGTGACATAGATGTTGAATAGGGTGGAGGACAGTGCTGACCCCTGCGGAATTCCGCAGGGAAGAGAGAAAGCACCCAAGTAATTATATTTGCTGGTACAGATATTTTGATGCACTATTGACAGTTCTGAGAATGTTGAAGGTCATTTCGTCCTGACACTTTTAAACTGGTGCTATTTGCCCATCCATGTAATTTTCAACACATATTTATTACCAGATAGGCACACTTTATAAATGGGGCACTGGTTATTCTGAGACACATATATATAGCTCTTGCTGTCCATCTATTAATTTGTATATTTTCGGTGCATTCATTTGAAACTACAGAGACATATTGTTCCTGGGGTCTATGGAAAAGCTTACAGTGCTGAAACATTTAATTAGCTCTGATTGATTCAGAACAGGCTTTGTAGGTAGTGTAAATTAAAACTGTTCTGTAAAGTGCACTTTTTTCGCCCATTTCGTGTGCAATTATTTTGAGGGGAGATCTTCCAAATCCTTCTAGAGAGGAATAAGCATGTTTGCTTACTGTGGTCAATATGAGACTGTTATTGCTTATTATTGGGCTACTTTTAGTTCCAACTCAACACCTCATCTTGACATCACCTTACAATCACTATCTTGACTCTTCACCTCACCTCATTTTGCCTCATCTCGACCATATTTCACGCTCGCCTCACTTCAGACTTATTTCAACCCAATGTGATCAAAGTTCAGTATTACCCCCCACCCACACCTAATTCCAACATCATCTCAAACTAAAAATCACCTCATCCATCCACAACTCAAGCTACAACCTCATGCCCTTCTCACCTCACCTCTTCCCTACTCATCTCCCAATACCTCACTTAAACTCTCCTCACCGATTCCCATTCATGCCTGCTAATGTTGAAAGGGTTTGGGATGTTCTATGTAAACGGTTGAACAAAAAAATGTCCTAACTATCCCTTTCTGCGTTTCTATTGTCAAAAATGTTCTTCAAAGACTATCCTATGTACACATCCTAATATTGAAGTATGAAATGTTAGTTGGTGTGCTTTTCAAGTATTGAAACAGCAATTTCAGGGTTAGAGCCCCTTCCCACACACTTTGCACCAATATCTGGTGTAAGTACATTTCCCAGGAGGGATAAGACATATGGATCCATATTACACAAAGTGTCCCGGGGGAATAACAGGCGTTTGTGCCCCCTTTGCACTCCCCCGGGGCACTTTGGTATTACAGAAGGGGTCGCAGATGCTTGTGCAGCCCTTTCATAATACCGATAGTGCTGGCGAACATAAAACGCCAGCGCTATCTTCAGGGGGCCTCACCTCATTTGCATGGGGGTGTGCCCCATGCAAATGAGGGACTTCCTTTGCCTCTGCACCCACGCCATATTACAGATGCGGGCACAGAGGCAAAGAAGCTATCAGGAGGCGCACTAACCGTGCGCCACCTAAAGATTGTCACACCATCAGTGCACCTCCTGAAAGAAGCCCTCAGGAGGGGGAAAGGGGATCCTATTGACCCCCCAGACATCCCCTTGCAGGCGGGTACAGTCACTGACTGCACCCACCTGCAAGGGGATCTCTAATTCCCTTTAAAATTGCAGTCGGGCTGACGCTTGTACTGTGAAAACACTGAGAAGGCTTCAAAGCAGCCTCTCTGTTTTTCACATGAATCCACTGCTCCCAGGGCCGCAAGAGCTTTCGACTGCCCTTAGGGCAGGTCATTCATCATCATACGTCACATATTCCTTCATTGCGCTTGGCGCACCTTTTAATAATGTGCACCCAGCTCAATGAAGGAAAATGTGCAGCATGTATAATGCGTCCCCTGGTATGTTGGAAGGTTCTCTACACAGGCTATTAGAAACAATGCTAACAATTCTGTGCATTACATTCAAAGCTTTCAAACATTTGTAGTTCTCCTATTCATTTATTTGAACATCTTAGTCACGTCATCCCTAATATTCTATGACTATTAGTGGTAGAGCAGTGCCCCAAGAAGTACCACAACAAATGAAGCCTGCAAAACAAAGAACCAACTTTCAGGTGTGGTTTCTGTCTTTGGATGCACGACTATAGGGGTGCCTTGAGATTGGTAAACAGACATAATATCGAGTAAAAAATATAGAATGGACATAATATCGAGTACAAAATATAGAATGGACATAATATCGAATGGACAGAATATAGTTGTGAAAAATAGTGAGTAATATCGATTTTTAAAATATAGAAAGTCAAAATATCGATGTAAGTAATATCAAATTTTAAAATGTAGAAAGTTAAAATATCGAAGTAAGTAATATCGATTTTTTAAATATAGAAAGATAAAATATCGAAGTATATAATATAGATATTAAATATATCGAACTTTTAATAATATCTAATTTTTTAAAGTTTTTTTATGTTATTTAATTTTTGCGTAATCTAATTCTGTAGCGGGTTGTGAGTTTATAGGGGAATAGGGTGGGAAGTAATATAATTGTAATGAATTAAAAATGTTAATTTATTTATTGGTATTTATTTTGAATTAATTGTTAATTAATTTTTAATTGGTAATTAATACATTTTTAATTGGTAATGAATTTTTAATTGGTAATGTATTTTTATTAATTTATTAATTGATAATTATGTTAATTTAATTAATTTATTTTCCGTAGCGGGTTGTGGGTTTATAGGGGAATAGGGTGGGAAGTAATTTAATTGTAAATAATTAAAAATGTTAATTTATTTATTGGTATTCATTTTGAATTAATTGTTAATTAATATTGAATTGGTAATTTTTTAATTGGTAATTAATTTTTAATTGGTAATGTATTTTTATTAATTGATTAATTGATAATTATGTTAATTTAATTAATTTATTTTCCGTAGAGGGTTGTGGGTTTATAGGGGAATAGGTTGTGAAGTAATTTAATTGTAATTAATTAAATATGTTAATTAATTTATTAGTATTGAGTTTGAATTGTTAATTAATTATTAATTATTTAATTTTTAATTGGTAATTTAATTTAATTAATTAATTATTTGATAATTAAGTTAATTTTAATAATTTATTTTGTGTATTGGGTTGTGGGTTTTTAGGGGAATGGGGGGAAGTCATTTAATTGTAATTAAGTAAATCATTTTTATTTGTAATTTGTATTTATTTTAATGAATTAATTATTGGTAATTAATTTGTATTCATAGGTAATTAATTTTATTCATTTATATTAATTTGTATTTTTAATTTATTAATTATTATATAATATTAAATTGGTAAATTATTTTAATTAATATGTTCTTGGTATTGTTATTTAATTTATTTTTATTAATATATTAAATCTTTACTTTCCCTACTGTTGCACTCACTGGAGTGAGAATAGTAATTGTTACCCCTACGCTATACAACGCTTTCCCTACTGTTGCACTCTCTGGAGTGGGAATAGTAATATTTACCCCTACGCTATCCAACGCTTTCTCTACTGTTGCACTCTCTGGATTGGGAATAGTAATTTTTACCCCTACGCTATCCAACGCTTTCCCTACTGTTGCACTTTCTGGAGTGGGAATAGTAAATTTTACCCTGCCGTTATCCAACGCTTTCCCTACTGTTGCACTCTCTGGAGTTGGAATAGTAATTTTTACCCCTACGCTATCCAACGCTTTCTCCACTGTTGCACTCTCTGGAGTGGGAATAGTAATTTTTACCCCTACGCTATCCAACGCTTTCCCTACTGTTGCACTCTCTGGAGTGGGAATAGTAATTTTTACCTCTACACTATCCAACGCTTTCCCTACTGTTGCACTCTCTGGAATGGGAATAGTAATTTTTACCCCTACGCTATCCAACGCTTTCCCTACTGTTGCACTCTCTGTAGTGGGAATAGTAATTTTTACCCTCCCGCTATCCAACGTTTTCCCTACTGTTGCACTCTCTGGAGGAATAGTAATTGTTACCCCTACGCTATCCAACGCTTTCCCTACTGTTGCACTCTCTGGAGTGGGAATAGTCATTTTTACCCTCCCGCTATCCAACGCTTTCCCTACTGTTGCAATCTCTGGAGTGGCAATAGTAATTTTTACCTCTACACTATCCAACGCTTTCACTACTGTTGCACTCTTTAGAGTGGGAATAGTAAATTTTACCCCTACGCTATCCAACGCTTTCCCTACTGTTGCACTCTCTGGAGTTGGAATAGTAATTTTTACCCCTACGCTATCCAACGCTTTCCATACGGTTGCACTCTCTAGAGTGGGAAGAGTAATTTTTACCCCTACGCTATCCAACGCTTTCCCTACTGTTGCATTCTCTGGAGTGGGAATAGTAATTTTTACCCCTACGCTATCCAACGCTTTCCCTACTGTTGCACTCTTTGGAGTGGGAATAGTAATTTTTACCCTCCCGCTATCCAACTTTTTCCCTACTGTTGCACTCTCTGGAGTTGGAATAGTAAATTTTACCCCTACGCTATCCAACGCTTTCCCTACTGTTGCACTCTCTGGAGTTGGAATAGTAATTTTTACCCCTACGCTATCCAACGCTTTCCATACCGTTGCACTCTCTGGAGTGGGAATAGTAATTTTTACCCCTAGCCTATCCAACGCTTTCCCTACTGTTGCACTCTCTGGAGTGGGAATAGTAATTTTTACCCTCCCGCTATCCAATGCTTTCCCTACTGTTGCACTCTCTGGAGTGGGAATAGTAATTTTTACCCCTACGCTATCCAACGCTTTCCCTACTGTTGCACTCTTTGGAGTGGGAATAGTAATTTTTACCCTCCCGCTATCCAACGTTTTCCCTACTGTTGCACTCACTGGAGTGGTAATAGTAAATGTTACCCTTTCCGCTATCCTATGGTAAAAATATTGTGAATTTTTTAATTAATATTACGTTTATATATATATATATATGTATTAACAAATCGATTTGTATGTTTTTTTTAACTTACATTAAATATTTATTAATTTTAAGGTTATTTAAGTATTTTAAGTATGTTTAAGTTAATTATATATATTATTTCATTAATTTTTAATTATTTTAAAGCATTTTAAAAAATTCGATATTTTGACTAATTATATTTTTTACATTGATATTTTTGATTCGATATGTTTGTACTTACCTGTTTGGAGATAGGAGGTCGATATTTTGGTATTCTATATTTTTTACTCGATTTTTTGCAAATCGATATTCTTGACATCGATATTGTTTCAGTGATCCCTTGAGATTGTGAACAGTCGGGTCGATACTCAGAACTAACTTAAGACAAAATCATAAACCTACTACTTTTGGTATTCCCAGAAGGCATTTAGTAGTCTTAAATTAGGATTTTGTCTTAAATTACAATTTTGTCTTAAGTTAAACTTAAGACAAACTTAAGTTAAACTTAAGTTTAACTTAAAACAAACTTAAGTTAAACTTAAGTTTAATTTAAGACAAAATCCTAACTCAAGACAAAATCCTAATTTAAGACAAAATTGTAACCTAAGACAAAATCCTAACTTAAGACAAAATACTAATTTAGGATAAAATCCTAACTTAAGACAAAATCCTAACTTAAGACAAAATCCTAACTTTAGACAAAATCCTAACTTAAGACAAAATCCTAATTTAAAACAAAATCCTAATTTAAAACAAAATCCTAATTTAAGACTACTAAATGCCTTCTGTGAATACCAAAAGTAGTAAGTTTATGATTTTGTCTTAAGGTAGTTCTGTGAATCGGCCTGGTGTGCCTGAGGTGAACTCTAAAAGTTATAACAATTCTCCAGATGGAGTACTGAGAACTACACACAATATTCCAAAGAATGGTAGCATTGAATATGTTATCTGATGTAGCTTTGCTAGTTATGTGTAAACATTTCTCCCTTTTTTCTATTTCGTTCTCTCCAGCTTAGATTCAATTTTTAGTTAGCTCTCCCTGTAGCGCAAAACGCACAAAAATAGGAAGGCTTAGGCTTTGCTCTGAAACTCAGATGTTGGCCTTCAGGAGGACCATTGCTTCTGGTGTAAAGGTGGCTGGAACACCTATTAAGAAGGAGGAATAGGAGCCCACAAATGGTTCTAAATGTAGCTAGTTGCTGTGTATACCACTCTCTGATGTCCTGGAGAGCTCGGGGAAGGCCAGTAGGAGAAGGGAGAACTGTCCGGATGCCAGACATCCTTTTGGAATATTGGCTTAGGGTGAAAACGACGGGTGGCTACTGCCAGGTATTTTTTTATTTATTTATTAAGGAAGTATAGTTGAAACGTCAGATGGGGTGGGGTGGTAGGGGTTCTCCTTTCTTTTTTGAGGACATGTCTTTATTACATTTTAAGAATGGATACAATGTTAGTAGCAGTTTATTTCGGGGGTAAACTCCCATAAAACAGACATATAATAGAACAAATAAATACAATATATATAAATTCGGATAAAAAGTACTGTGTGAGTACATGATACAAAGTGAAAGATACAATAAAAATGTCAAAACATCATTAAAAGCATAAGAAGATCCACCATGCATTTTCATGTCTCTGCTTTGGAAAGCAGTATTCACAGATCACCTGCAACAAAGTGTCAAAACATTAATTGCACTATTCAATGGCATCCTAAAATACTAACCTTTCCCATTTCCTGATGAACTAAGCCCCACATAGAAGCCTACTTACATAAAACACAGTAAGAAAAGTATCTAATTTGAGAGCTCTTAGGGCGGGTTTCTAATGCCGAAAGCCCAGGCAACAACAAACAGGACAAATCCACTTCCTCCTTGATTTGATAAGCTGGGCAATTTTTTTTATGTGTGCATTGTTTTCTACCTACAAAATACTAGTACCCTGGCCAGAATTCCACCTAAATGTATAACTTCATATATGTAGAATTCCACATCAACATTTCATAAAAAGTTGTTTTGCAATTAGGGGTTGTATATCATCTGCAAACCTTTCAAAATAAGGTAAGGGCATGAACTCAATGTATTGCACTGTAAGACTCCCAAAGGTTGCATTCTCTTGTGACAAACACTCAATATAGTCCCAATAATGCTTTTTGATGGTGTATTTAGCGGCAGGTGCCATTGAAGGAGGATCAGACCAAACGATCTCCAACTGTAATGTAATCAACCTGAATTTTATATAATAGACCCAAGGCAGGGTGATCGAAGAATCGAGCTTTAAGGTTTCAATTAAGTTATCCTTAAAAGTGGCAAGCTTCAGAGCTGCCCATAACATGACCCAAAATAAAACCGATTTCAGGGCAGCTAAGGGCTGTTTTGTGTAGGGTAATATGATAGACCAGCGGAAGCATGGGGGTCCCTTGAGGTAAATCAAATAAAGATCGCACAAATGTATTTCCCCCTATGGCCAAAGAAGCTGTATCAGCATATCCGCATATCTCTGCTCCATAAAGCACAGCATATTGCGTGTGCTTTATAAACCTAAATGGCTGGGGAGACCAAACAGGAGATTGTTCCTCACCGAAAACTTGGGCAATGAAATCATCCTGTGCTATAGTGTTGATTCGTCCTTCTCTATTTGGAGAACCCAAGATAGTCTACTGTCGACCTTGTTTCCCAAATAATCAAACTTGTCTGTCCTCTCCAAGTGTGCGGACCCTATTAAGACGTGTGTGGGTTAATCACCATATACTTTTCGGCATGTTAATTTCACAAAATGCTTGGAACTTAGACAGCATATTTTGCAGGCCAATAGGGGTTCTAGATAGAAGAAGGGTATAATCAGCAAAAAGCTCACCTCTGTGTAATCCCTCTGCCTAAAGGGATGCGTTGCATAATCTCCGGTGTTTACCCCAACGTACTTGTGCATAATTGTGCTCATGTAACCTAGCTATAAGGGTCGGCAAAGAAATAGAAACACCCATTAAATTTAGAGATTCCCACAGAAAGGTTAAAAGCTGCCCTCAAGTCCACAAATGCGATGTACAGATAATCTTTCTTAATGCTGATATACGTCTATTGGTTTAGGGACAGTCAAAAAACGTGATCAACATTGCCCACTTCAGCCCTTAATCAGCCTGAAAATGGGATAGCACCTCGTCCACAATCCACTGTTTATTAAGGGTTTGCCTAGCAAATATCTTTTGTAAATTATCTATTACACTCATTGGTCTATAATTCCTGGGAACACCCTTCTCCCCATTTTTATAAATACGTATTATTCTGCCCCACGCCAAGTATCCGGCATCTCTGTGACATCAGCTATGGCACTGGGGAGGAGGTTGATATAAGGGTTCCATATGATGACATCATAGCGAAAATGATCCCCTAGGATCTTATCTGGGCCTAGTTTTGCCCACCTTTACAGTTTTAATAGCCACCTGTTTTTTTACGACGGAAAAAAAGCATAATCCCAGGAGGTAGCGAAGTCAATCAGATCTTTATGTTAATCATGGAAGTTAGGGTCAGAAGGAAAATAAAGGTTCACATAATGGGAGACCCTAGTACAGGGTTGAATATAGTGGTCAGTAGGAGAATTAGCCTCTCTACTACCATGGGCTAGTATATGCCAAAAGGAAGTCATAACTCTTGTTCGTGAATTCTTAATAAGATCTGCCTAAATGGCCTTATCCCTTTCCCTCTCACTAGAACTAACTGCACTTCTATATTCGGATCTAGCAAATCTGATTGCAGATAGGATGCATGGTTTCATTGCATGCATGAGAGCTGATTTTGCTTTTGTCAACTACTCGAAAACCACAAGTTATTATTGTTCCTTTTTTTTGTTTACATGTATTCCTACAGAGGGAGAGTCCACTATGTGATAAAAAAGGCTCCCCTAACTGGGTAAACAATAATTGGTGAATGTCAGTGATAAGATGTCGTACATCTTTGTATGTGCTTCCCTGTTGGCTAATACGCCATTTTAAGATCAAAGGAGAATGAATCACTTGTGTCAGTAAACCAGAGTTTCACAGGGATTGTATTGGAGGCCCTCAACCACAGAACCACTTTATGTGGCATTTCTTGATTCTCCGCCAATGTGGTTAAGTGGATAGTATCATCATAGTGCCTATCACTTGAGTGTTCCGTTCTCCAAGTGATCTACTGTCCTCCACTTGGAGGAAGACTAGCTGGGTAGCGATAGTCATGAACAGAGGTTAAAAATATTTATTTTCATGTTTATGGTGATTTATTGAACAGGAAAATTATCAGGTTATAAAAGATGGCGATGTTGAAGTGGGTGAGTTAGTGATCCACAACATCTAGTGAGCGCTCAACATGTTAGTGGCCCAGTATTGCCCCTACGGGTCGAGTGGCCTTCAGTAGGACCAATGAGGACAAGGTCTGAAGTTTCAGAGCTTGAGTGAGGTAAGTAATCTCACTTACCACTCTTAGTTATGTAGGTGCAGACTTGGCCAATAACTAGAAAGGAAAACAGAAGGTATAACAATAATATTACCAAATGTTTGTTGAACAAAATGCCTATGCAGGTTAGTTTCCTAATCTAGACCATCATGATACTAAGAAAAGCACTAAGTCATTCTACATGGCACTGTGTGTTCAGAAGTGTAAGGGTATGAGAAAACCTCCAAGAACTGATATGATTTAATTAGGTCATATAGACTTGCTGAAGGGTATGAGTATCTAAAAGAAAGGGACTTATGAAAACACCTTTGCAGATGTTTCTAGAGCTAGAATCAAAAGCATAGATGATGGTAAAGTAGTATATTTATACTAGAAGGTGGACATCTCATATTAAAGCGATGCAGTTACCTGCCAGATCTTCCTAATCACTATAGACAAGAGTTGCCCGTCGGAAAATACCAAACTGAAAATATCTACGTTACTCTGCAAACAAAGGTGAGATACAACTAGGGAGAAGGCTATGTATTGAGCCGCACCTGTAAAAACTATAGTCATACAAACGCAGTTGCCCTTAAGTGGTGATTGCTGTTTTCAATTATTTTTAAAGGGAGACGTGCAGGCACAGCTTCTGAGATTTGTATGATGGAAACAACAATTTGTGTAGCATATGTGTGAATGATAAAGTGTTAGTGTCTAGATATCATGTTCATCTGGCAACTGTACATTTCTTGCCGCTAGCTGGTGGCGCACATAGAAACCCTCATATGAAGGTATCATATCTTAAAAACCCTAAATGGAGGTTCAGCAGGCCAAATTATTGCAGAAGATATCAATATGTATGTGGGTTGCACCAATGTAAATTTGCTAGAGACTAAGGGGCCGATCATAAGGTTGGTCGGAAAGGCTCAGAATGGCATTTGTTAGTTCGAATCCGATTCGGAAGCCTTGTTTCCGACTGACTCAGAAACATTTCCGACAGACCGATTAGGATGGTTGGAAGCCATTTGGACTGTCCGACTCGGTTTCGACTCGCATCCGAACGGCATTCGGAGACACTGAGTTGGTGAGAGCCGACTCGTACGCCACTACGGACAGCATTTCTGACCAAGTAATTACGATGTTGGATTCGGAAAGCCTTTCCGAATCGTATATATGACATGGATCAGCTGTCAGGATCTAACTTTGGGGACCTGTATCAGGCCCCCCCTTCACCCTGAGGCCTCTGGTTGGGGCCTGTGGGGGTACCCATGGGTCCTCTCTTTCCATCCATGCACAGTGTGGCAGCACCATCGAGTGCCCGCCACAGGGTGCATTGTTTTCCACAACCACCCCTTTCTTCATTGGGAGCCTGTATAGTCGGTCGGAACACACGCTCCCATTGAAGTCAATGGGAGTCCGACGGAACATCGTAATCGGTCAGTCGGACTACCAAAACCCGAGTTGGTCGGAAACCATTCCGAAACAGAGTCAGTCAGAATGCTTTCCTACCGACATCGTAATCGTCCCCAAAGAATGTTATTTTCCTAGAGACTATTCATGTATTGTTGCCAGCTGGCACCCCTCGTAGGAGGATTCAGAGGATACAGTTCTTGCAATTAAAGACTCAACAGGAATATGTACAGAGTGCGTAGGGGATAAGTAGTTAAGGTCTGAGTACATCATATGCCTCAGGAATATGTAAGCTGGCTAACAGTGCTAATTGAAGCATTCTAGAATTGTTTCTTTAAAAAGAACCACATTTATAGAGATTTCATCAGTACTTTTTACCTTAAAATAGAGGGAAAATGTCCTCTATGAGGCACAGGAAGAAAATTCTTTCATGAAAAGCATGATGAGTTGGAAATAATTCATAAAAATATCCATTTGATATTAATGGGAACTGTTTGAATTTAAAAAGACAATCCTATTTGAAACAGGAATTGCAGAGCAAACTTTACCTTTGTGTAGAGCATCTCTGCCAGCACTGCTGCAGTCCTCTTCGCCTGGATAGCTGACATGAATGCAAGGTGGAGAGGCTTAAATACTCCTGCACTGACCTTAATTGGAAACAATTATGTGTAATTCGAAGCAGTTGTGTCAGCCGTCACCTTCTTGTCTGGGATTATTACGTTCTCAAAGATGAAGCTGAAAGAAATACTTCCCTTGAAGTCGAACTAATGTAATGTGAGAAAGGAGGGGAGAGCCACATCATTTCCCTCGTTTTGATATTTTACTAGGTCTGCATTTTTGCATTGAGACGTATTTAACAAGATTAGCAAAGCTGTACAATTCTGTGTAACTTTAAACCAAAGTGACTACAGTCATGTTCCTGGCTAAGTGTTTATGTCCAGGTGCGGCTGCTCCCGGTAAGGGGTAGTGGGGCAGGGAGGCGGAAGGAGGGGAGTGGGAGCGGGGTTTATACAATAGAAAAATTAACTTACCTACTCTTCCTGGCTTCTCTGTGAGCAGGAAGCACCCAGGTTCACTAAGCCAATCACAACGCTGCAATGCAGCGCTGTGATTGGTCTGAGCACCGTAGTTCAGCGCTCAGACAGGGAATGGGAGCCTAGGCAGGGGCGGCCTTAGGCATGTGCAAGCTGTGCACCTGCACAGGGCCACCACGCCAATATATCCTTGTTATGTTATGTTACTTTAATTCTTTTATAGCGCACGGCAACTCCAGAGGAGCATCCCGGCGCTTTAGCAAAGAAAGGAACAGCAAAAAGCAACCACACAACAGAAGGAAGAGGGAAAGGAACTGTTACCTAAAAAGCCATGTCTTCAGGTCCTTTCTGAAAGCAAGAAGACAAGGGGCCGATCTCAAGGACAATGGTAATTCGTTCCATGCCTTGGATGTCAGATAGCGGAAGGATCGACCTCCCTGACGAGCACGGCGAATTACAGGGACAGTCAACAGGAACAGACCCGATGACCTGAGAGTCCTGCTTGGCACATACCTGGAAAAACGTTTCCCAAGATATTTGGGGCCAATACCATGAAGGGCCTTAAAGGCCACCGTCAGGCATTTAAAAAGGACTCTCTTGGAGATAGGTAGCCAATGAAGGGTGTTCAGTAAGGCAGTGGCACCAGCTCTCCTCGGGAGTCCAAAGATGGCACGGGCTGCCGAATTTTGGACCACTTGCAAACGGGTCATAAAATATTTTGGTAGACCCACAAAGAGAGCGTTTGCGTAGTCCAGTCGCGACCCGATTAGTGCCTGAACGACTGTCTTCCTGTGGTTGAGTGATAGTAGAGGAAGAAATTTCCTCAACATCCGTAAGATGCCGAAGCATTTCCCAACAGTGGACGAGATGTGAGGTCCGAAAGGATAAGTCACAGTCTACTATCACCCCCAGATTTTTGGCCTTAACAGCGACTTTGTCAGGAGGAGACATATCCAGTGGCCACCAGGATTTCCAGTCAAGTTCCGGTGCGCAACCGAAAAAAAGCAACTCTGACTTGTCAGAGTTGCATTTCAAGCCATGACCTCTGAACCACTCAAACACCGCACCAAGGCAATCCCTGATCTTTGTGCCGTCGAATGACCCAGCCCTGTCACAAGTGAACAGGAGTTGGGTGTCATCGGCATAAGACACGATCTGGGCGCCAAAGGATTCCGCGACTTCCGCCAGAGGGGCCATAAAGATGTTAAACAGCATAGGGCTGAGAATGGAGCCCTGCGGAACTCCCACCTCTAGCGGAGCCATATCAGCGGAAAAAGGAGGCGCCCAGACCGTTTGTCGGCGGTCGGCCAGAAATGATTTTAGCCAGTTCCACACTGTTCCACGAAGGCCACACTCCCAGAGTCTTACAAGGAGGGCATCATGGGGAACGGTGTCGAAAGCCGCCGACAAGTCAAGCATGACTAACACGGCCTTTCCCCCCAGATCGAGTACTTCCCTGATGGCGTCCGTGACCTCCAGCAGAGCCGACTCCGTGCTAAAATTAGTACGGAAGCCGGACTGCGAGGTGTGCAACATGTCGTTTCCTTCGATGAAGCTGGAAATTATCCTGTGCACATAACGCTCGGCCACTTTTGCCATAGCAGGGAGCAGGGAGATTGGCCGATAGTTAGCATGTATCAGGGGGTCCAAGGTGGGTTTTTTGAGCAGCGGTAGAATCATGGCTCGCTTCCAGGCCTGAGGCACCTTCCCTGTCGACAAAGATGTATTCAGCAGGGGGTTCACCAAGATGTTAATGGCGGAAGCCACTTTCCCTAAGCATTTAGCCGGACATGGATCTAATGGAGAGCCGGATTTCAGGCTAGACAAAAGCTCCAAAGATGTACTAGGATCCATAGAGGGGAATACAGAGAGGAAAGGGCCATGGTCTTCCACAGGACATGGTAGCGTTAGGTGGCATGGATCAGATTGCACACTGGAGAGAGAGGCCTGGATAGCTGTGATCTTATTGACAAAGAAGGTGGCAAGTTGTTGTATCCACACATCAGTATGAGTGTGGTTGGGGGTGCAAACCACAGGAGAAATAAAATCCTGGACCACTTTAAAAATTTCTTTGCAGACATTATCAGCCTCATCAATACGGTGTTCAAAATAGGCCTTCTTTTCGTCCCAGAAAGAATGATGATAGGCTTTAATGGCTGCCCGAAATTTCAATTTCTCTATTGAATCGTAAGCCCGCCTCCAGGCCCTCTCAGCCCTTTTACACTCCTGACGTTGTAACCTCAGCCGAGGGGAGAACCAAGGGGCTGACTCCCTACGCCCTCCGGATTTGGAGCTTTTCTTGGGGATTAAGGACTCAAATCTTGCTTGATATAATAATCCTCTGAGGATGGATTCATATTTGGTGGTGGCCCCTGGCAGGGATTTGGCGGCCTCCGGCTCTGTTCCACTTCCAAACACACCCCCTGACCCCCCCCTCTTCACTGGCCTCCTCCCTGCCCGGACCCCCTCTTCCGGGGCCCCCTACCTACGCTCCCTGCCCAGGGCCACCATGAGCCTAGAGCCGCCCCTTGCCTGGGCATGCTCTCCACCCAGGCTGTAATGCAGCCTGGGTGGATAACAGGCAAAGTGCACATGACTGTTTAGCCGGCTCAAGACGGCCAGCCAAACAGTCATGGGCCCTTTAGAGGGTGCCACCACTCCTCCCCCCGCGCTGCCTAGCCTAGCCCCGCCCGCAAAACTGCCTCAGCACAAAAAATAAAATGATAATAAGCTTGCATTGTTATAGTTTTATTTTTCGTTTTTTGCAATGCTGAAAAACAGTGGTGTGATGCTCCTTAGCGGAGGAGCCACCCCTGTTTATGTCCTTAAAGGTGGAGCTGGAAGACATGCTTCCCTTTTTATAAAGCGGAAGTACTGTGATAAGGAAAGGACACTTGCTCTATGAATTTGTTATATATTTCGCTCAACTCACATGTTTACATGAGAACATTTAAAAACTTTAAGGGGCTCTTCATAAAATGTTTGAGTGAAAGTGATTTAGTCTGCCATCGATCTTGATGTGCTTCGAAAATGTTATAGTTTTAACATTGCAACAGTTAGAACAAAGACTGTGATGTTTAAAATTACAGTAAAGTTGGTTATACAGGGGCTACAAGGGACCTAGGGCCAGATGTACTAACGTTTTTTGCGGGCACAAATGGGTTTTAGACCCTTTTGCGACCGCAAAAAACATGTGGCCCATGTACTAATCGTATTTTGCGAGTCGCAAATCAATTTGCGACTCGCAAAATAGGATTAGCGGCTCGCTATTAGGAAGGGGCGTTCCAAGAGCATGCCTTCCTAATAACGACTCCTGAAGCTATGTATGACTGTTTTGCAACCGCAATTGCGGTTGCAAAACAGTTGCAGTTTTCCAATCTTAACAGAAGGGTGGTAAACCAGTCACATACGGGAAGTGGTCCCAGGGACCACTGCCTGCAAAAATTAAACGTAAAAGTTTCATCTTTATTTTTTAAATGCACCCCGTTTTCTTTAAAGGAAAACGGCCTGCATTAAATAAACAAAACTACTTTATCTAAAAGCAGTCCCAGACATGGTGGTCTGCTGACTCCAGCAGGCCACCATCCCTGGTAGTCCAGCCATTCCCAATGGGGTCGCAAATTGCGACAGCCTCATTAATATGCATGAGGCATGCAATTTGCGACCCCATTGGGAATCGCAAACAGTGTTTCAGACACTTTTGTGCATCCCAATTTGCGAGTCGCAAATGTGACGCAATTTGTTACTCGCAAATTGGTGGGTTGTACATCTGGTCCCTATTGTATACAAATAGAATATTTTAATGAAGACACCGTGTGCACTAGGGAAGCACAGGGTGTTTTGGGCGCACCAAAAGGCAGAGTGTGCAATAATATATATGTGCCAATTGTCTAAAAAAATAGAAAGAAAAATAGGAAGAAAAAATTCCCATGAGAAAGTCTCTGTTGTAGGCTCTAGCAAGGATATTGACTCATTTAGAAGGATTACACTGTGAAATCGCCGGGTAAAAAAATCCCAAATTGAGATGGCTTATGGCTGAAGGTGAGCCAGGGTATGTTGCCATTGAATCTATCCCTCAACGTACGTTTTCAGACGATATACCCAATGTTGTTCTCTTTCAAACAGGATACGTTCTGCTTTTTTATTGATAGTGTCAAGGGTTTCCAGGATTACCCACTCTAAGTCACTGGCTGTTAGGAAATGATGACTCATTCGAGTGGTGGATTTTCGACATCTGATGTTGCTTCGATATTTGCCAATGCATAATTTCACCTTCCGGCCGTTCATGCAGATAAACTTCAAACTGCAAAGGCATGTGATCAAGTAGATATCATGTGTTGTTTTAAATTTTGTGTGGCATTTTAGGGTCCATTAAAGGTTTACTGTCAGTCTCAGAGTCTTTGTTGCTTTACAAAGTAGCGCCCTGTTATAGGAGCTAGACCCAAGTGGTAAGTACCGCTAGTTTCTGTCCATTTGGGCATCAGTCTCGTGTACCAATAGGTCGCGAATGATTTTAGTCCTTTTGTTGGCAAATCTGAATTGGGCCATTTTAGTGCTCCTGAGGTAAAGATGCTCCAGTGTTTATTAATTACCTTTTTTACAATGTTTGAAGCTGCACTGTATGTTGTGACACATGTGAGGACATCTTTCTCTTGGGTCTTTTCTGTATATTCAAGAAGGGATTCTTGGTTTTGATTTCTTGTTCTTTTATGACATTTTTGGATGATCTTGATGGGATAATTTCTTTCTTTCAGTTTGTCAGTTAGGCCAAGTGCTTGTTTTTTATAGTCCTTTGTGTCACTACAGTTACGTTGTATATGTAAGAATTGGCTGTAAGGAAGATTTTTTTCTCAAGGGACGTGAGTGAAAACTAATAAATGAGAAGAGGCTATTCTTAGAAGTGGGTTTGTAATATATTTTATTTTTTAAACTGCTGTTTTCCGCAAAGAAAATCAAGTGTCCTTTCATCAGCGGCGTATGTGAATTTCAGGAATTCATTGCAAGTGTGGAGCCATTCATGAAATTCTGGCCGAGATTCTTGTGTACCTTGCCAAATAAGGCAGATGTAGTCTATGTATCTGTTCCAGAAATGAATCCTAGTACTAAAAGGATTTGTTTTGCCAAGGACGTACTTTTCTTAAAAATTGCTGGCATAAAAAACAGCCAGACTTGGGGCTCATGTGGTTGTGTGGGTCTGGAGGTAAAGGTCACCTTCCAAATCGAAAATGTTTTCTGTCACGGCTAGATGACAACGTTCCAAGATAAAGTGTCTTGGGTTTTTGTATATCCATTCTTGTTTGAAGAGTATGTCTTAAAAAATGTGTAGAGTGACTTGCTGTGGGGGACTCATGCATATGCTCTCTATGTCGAGCCCAACCAATATGCTTGTGCTTTGGTCATAGACTATGTCTTTCAGATAGTGCAATAGATCTCTAGTATTTGTAAGATACATTGGTGTTCTTTGAACTAAGGGTCTCAGGAAAAAAGTCTACACATTGAGACAGGGGTTCTATTGTGGACCCAATATCTGAGACGATTGGACGTCCAAGTGGAGGTAGTCTGTTTTTGTGCATTTTTGGCAGGGAATAAAAATAAGGCGTTCATGGAGCTTTTGTTTGCAGATATTCTGCTTCCTTTTTTGAGATCCACCAGTGGTTTTCCGCCACTTCTATCATAATGCTGATAGTATGTTCTAATCTGGAGGTACCATCAGTTGTTAATCTTTTGTAGTATCTGTCATCTGACAATAGGCTTGTACATTGTATGCTATAGTCATCAGATTTCAGTAGAATAATCTCTCCACCTTTATCAGCTGGTTTTATAACTAGGTCTCCTCTATTCTGCTATTCTTCTAGAACAAACAAGTTCTTTCTTGGTAATGTTGAAAAAAGTTTTTTTCTTTTATGTTTTCAACTTCTTTGAACATTGCCTGTTCGAAGGCAAAAACTTACACAGACATGAAGGTGTTTGGTGGACAGAAGGTGGATTTTCTTTTGCGGTCTGGGTTTCCTTCTGATGGTTGGTCTACTTAATCTTTAAAAAATGCCTTAAGTTAAATTTTTCAGCAAAACCTTGCTATTTCACAGTGCAATTTGAATTGATTAAATGTGGGGATGGGGACAAATCCCAGTCCTTTGCTGAGAAGTTGTTGTTGATCATCTGTAAAAGAGAGGTCGGTAATATTGAATACTAGTAATTTGCTGTGCTGGGTCCTGGTTTCTCCTGATCCTTCAGCATGATCTTGGTCTGGACTCATTGATCTGTGTCGCCCCATCGTACTCCCTTCTTTTTTCCTTGTGTTGGCATCTGGCATCACTCTTGAAAAGGGAGAGATTTGGGTGGGGTCCTTGCATGTATGGGTTTATCAATTCGGTAAACAGTGGTGTAAAGGGTTGAAAGATGGGACCAGTGTTCTCTCCAAACAATGGTGGTCTCCAGCCCGTTTGCCATTCTTGTGATAGTTTTCTGCCACGGCCTGTACTACGTCATCGTTACTGGTTATATCCTCCACTATTCCAATCCATTGTATCAGTGGAGCTTTCTCCTGAGGAGTCTGTGTCACTATGTTGCTCTGGAGGAGTGTAGTCGTCCTTGACATTGGATAAATGTTTTCTTGTGAAAAATGTTTCAGGTCTTTTCCTATTTTTTGTATTTTCCTCTGTGTAATGAAATCTTTCATATCGGTCATTTCTTTATTGATCTCTTCTAATCGTTTTTTGAAAGCTGATCTATGGACCATTGTTTTCAATTTGGCTTCACTAATTTGAATTTTTATAGTTAGGTCTTCTGATACTCTTGCTGCTGTTTTAATAATCAGTACCAAGTAGTCTCTGATCCATTTCCAGGAGTTCGCTGCCCAATCTTTTCTAAATAGAATATCTTATAAAAATATTTTAGGGTTATTTTGGACCAAGAGGCCTCTGGGTGCAGCATTTACCCGAAGGTACTCAGTCATGATGAGTGCATGGATAGCTGTTTTTATTTTTTCTCTCTTAGTGTTGGTTAAGGCCTCCCAATCATTAGTTTGGGTTAAAGTTTGGGTAAGTTTGGTATCTTGTAGAATAGATGGATCTGAGAGAATCAAATTAATCTCGTCATCTGTAAAAGCTTAATCCTTCGGTTTCTGCCATTATGTATTTGATAAATTGTCATGTTATTATCAGTGAAGGTAAGTCAATTCTTTACTTTTGCGGTGATGTCTAAACAATCTTCAAGTTCATTCCTTAACAGAGACCTGATAGGCTTCAGCACTTTGTGAATGAGGATACAATAGTTGCCGAGTGTGAATATCCGTTGGGTAGAACTTTTCTCATCTTGACTGGACATATACATGTTGTCCCATAGCTGCACACTGCTGCTTTATTTCAAACAATAGGGAGAGAGAAGCAAAGATTCATTCAGCTTCCAAAGATTTGCAATTTTAAGGTTAAAGGAGAATGAATCACTTGTGTCAGTAAACCAGAGTCTCACAGGGATTGTATTGGAGACCCTCAACCACAGAACCACTTTTGAGCATATGCATCAAAATTCGGTAAAACAAGTCCTTATTAGCGAAAAATAAGGACTCGCATACCGCGATGCATCAACAGATTTGGTATTAAATACCGAATCGCAAAAAATCGCTAAATAAATCTCAAAACACGATTGCGAGACTCCAATTTAAAGAATAGTAAATACCGAATTTGCAAATACCGAATCGGTATTTGCGATTTCGGTATTAGCGAATTCACACAAAAAAAATCGCATCGGAAGCAGGTTGATGACATCACAAGCAGGAAGTAACACAGCCCATGCTACATTCAGTGCCATGAGGAGCTCAGAGGAGGAGGAGGCAGAGCACAGGAGCTGAGGAGTGATACAGTAATAGCACAAACCAGCTATTGCACAGGCATCCAGGATAGAGAAGGATGCACCCCAGGACAAGGAAACACCCAGGAAGAGGAAGCGAAAGTTTTCAGATAAAGAACTTGAACTACTCATCGAGGGGGTGAGCAGCAAACATGACATGCTGTTTGGCAAGCTGTCCCTAAAGGTGCCTGAGGCAGAGAAGCGCAAGATCTGGCTGCGCATCAAGGAGAGGGTAAATGCTGTAAGAGTCACCCACCGCAGCATAGACGATCAGAAGAAGAGGTGGTATGATCTCAGGAAAAGGGCAAAGGCGAGAATTGGAGAAAGGGTGAAGGATGCAGCTGACACAGGAGGGGGAACATCCAGAGTCACACCAAACACAGCCTTCGAGGACCTCGTTGAGGCTACCATTGAGCCAGAAGCTGTTGTGGGGGTCACCCAATTGGACACTTCCGGCACTGCAGCAGGAGGACAAGGTAAGATGCATGCCAGTGCAGATACGCAGCATGTTGTCTACCCCTGCCCATTCCCGCAGGCCAAACACAGTGCACATGTAGCCGTGCCTACCGCATATCCCCTCACCAGAGTATTGCATCATGGGAGTTGTAGTCATATCATGAAAGTGCGCATGTCTGATCCCTGATGTTAATGAAATTAAACCAGCAGCACAGGGCCAAATGTTAGTCCAACTATGTCCTTTATGTAGATGTAAGTATGCAATACAGATACATCCTGACAAAATATTAACAATGCACTGTTTCACACACAGATGCCTCGCCCCTGGATTCAGATGACAGCGGACGCCTCATCATCTCTGAAACCCCAGTAGTGACCGATGCTGAGACTCCGCAGGGACATCAACCCACGACACCACCAACACCATCACCACCGCCACCATCACCACCACCACCATCACCACCACGGCGGGCAACCCCACCATCACCACCACAGCGGACAACAACACCAACACCACCACCACCACCGCGGACAACAACACAAAGCCGCAGGCAAATGTCCCCTCCCTGCAAGTGATGGAGACGGAGCAGAGACCAGCAGCCACAAATGTTCCACAGTAGTCAGTCGTCACTCCGCCAGCTCAAACACCAGCACGTGTCCGAGTCCGACAGCGGGGCAGGCCCCTGGGTAGAACTGCAGAGAGATCTGAGGATCCAACACACGGCTACGGAGTGGTTGAGACACGGATGCTGCGTGTCCAGCGCCTGCAGGGGAGACACATGGGTGCTATAAACATTAACATTTCAAAATTGGCAAACAAAATTGGCACCATGACTGACGCTGTGCGTGAGATGACCACAGCCGTTGCTGAGGGTAACAGAGACATGAAACTGTGCCTGCAGGATCTCACACGTGCTGTCATAGCAGGGCAACAGAACGAGCGCAGGAGGCATCGGCAGAACATGCTCCATTCTAATGCTTCCATTAGGGCCATCACTAAGCTGTGCAACTGCACAGCTGTACTATCACGCAGATCTGTGTCCCTGCAGGTCGACTTGGGCCATTACTGTGGAGATGTGGCAAAGTCCTTAGATAAAGTGACCACTGCAGTGGAGCATCTGCAGCCTGGGACTTTTAGTGCCAGCAGTTTGGGAGTAGAGGAGGGGAGTGAGGCTGCTTCAAGCGTCAGCAGCGTCTCTGTGCCGGAGGCCAGCGAGAGGAGGCGCAGCGCGCGCAGCTCCACAGCCACTGACACACATCGCGGTGATGTGGAGGAGTCACGCGACAGGAGGCTGGGGGTACATGGCAAGCGCAAATAGCCATGTTCCATTGGCTCCCTGGCCATGGTGACGTAACCATGGGCCACCTATACTACCACAAGATACTCCCGTGATGACAACGGACATGTATCCCAAACAATTTTTTGAATCTGCACCATGTTGGCGTCTCATTTATATGCACCTGACAAGTGCTCATGTGCATTAAACATTTGCAAACAAGATCATGTTGTGATGGCTCGTTCATACCTGTCTCAGAAGTGATGTTGTGTGATGAATGTCCGCCTCCTTTGGCCTTCAGCTGTGTTAGGCACGTGTGCCTGTTGGTGTTGTGGGGGGGGGGGGGGTTGCTGTGCACGTAAGTCATCCTCTCCGTCCACCTCTATTTGTATCCCCCTTCTTGTGGCAATGTTGTGCAGCATGGCGCACACCGCTATTATCCGGCAGCAGGTCACTGGTTCATACTGCAAGGCACCTCCTGTCTTGTGTAGTATCCGGAAGCGACTCTTGAGGATGCCAGAGGTTCGCTGTACCACATTCCTGGTGCTGATGTGTGCTGTGTTGTAGCGCTACTCCTGAGGTGTTGCTGGGTTGAGGTAGGGAGTGAGGAGATATTCCCGCAAGGCGTAGGCGCTGTCACCTGCAGGGTGGGGAGCAAAGGGTTAGCAGCATGAATACAATTACATATGTGAGGATGGAGTTAATGATGAGTCATTAGTATGTACCTAGTAAGTGTCCCTTTCCAAATTCACCGTTGATCAGATGCCTGTAAAACCCTGTCCTGGATCATCCTCCTGCGCTGTGCAAGAGCGTTGATTCACCTCCTCCTAGCAAGCATGTAGGGGCAGCCATTTTGGTAGACATACAGGGTCTCCAGAGGCATATTTGAAGGGTTTCTGATTGTCTGCACCTGTATATTTTTTTTTCTTCCTTCCAAAAACTTTACCTCCAGTTTGAGATTCCCCTTATTTTGTTCATGCAAAATAGCGATTTTGGGCATTTTCGGTATTTGCGAGTTTTGATGCATTTCGTTGTGATTTTTTAATAGCGATTCGGTATTTCCGGGGGCTGATTTCTTTCTGGGTATTACCGATTGGCTAATTTGCGATTCGGTAATTTACAGCGGGGGTTATTTTGCAATTCTTTATTTTTTTAGGATTTTGGGTTGATGCATTGGATTTTCACGTTTTGCCTTCGGTATCAGCCTGTTTTACCGATTCGCTATTTTACCGGGAGGTATTTTGCTTGATGCATCTGCCAGTTTGTGCGATATATCTTGCTTCTACGCAAATGTGGTTAAGTGGATAGTATCACCATAGGGCCTATCAGTTGAGTGTTCCGTTCTCCAAGTTATCTACTGCCCTCCACCTGGAGGGAAACTGGCCGGGGAGCAACAGTTGTTAACAGAGGTTACAAATATCTATTCTAATGTGTATGGTGATTTATTGTACAGGAAAATGATACGGTTTAAAAAGGTTGCGGTGTTGAAGCGTGAGAGTTAGGTCACTTGATTGTCCTGAGATAATTAGTTATTAGTGGCTCTACTGTAATCAAGCCTCTAATTTCAAATGAGACCAACATAAGATTAAAAGACATACTAAGGTGCAGAACATAGTGGTGATCACTATCTGTTGTTTGGAATCGCTATAAAATCAATTATTTTATCCCAAAGGGCTGTATCTAATAGAAAATATCCAATCCTGCTTTTGGAAAAATTGAAGGAAATTCGGGGACTAGGATACCCATTAATTCATCATGTTCATCAATTATCATGTGCATGCATTCAAGTAGCTCATAGGTGATGTTAAAGTCACCACCAATCAGAAAATGGGGTTTAGGATTGAGATTGGACAAGTGTGAATCTAAAATAGCTAGGGTCTGGGACTCCTTATGAACGAGGGGCGGGCTGTTGTAGACTGAATATAAGTTAATACTTGACCCATTGGCTCCTATTAGACTTAGGCCAAGGATATCAGGAGAGTCTAGATGGAGCAGCTTGATGTTAAAATTTAAGGATATCTTTATTAGTCCCCTAGAGGTCTGCTCTGCAGCAGGTGTATGTGAACTAATAAAATAAGCTTTAAAACAATTCCTATAGACTGGTTCAGTAAACCAAGTTTCCTGAAACATCAAATATTTCTCTACAGACTCAAGCCATTCAGGGTTGATTAGTTTTGCTGTAGACCTGCCACGTTCCAAGACAGAACAAGCAAACTCTGTTTTTTTGCCCAGTCCACTGAGATTTGGGTTCATCAGTCTTAAGTGCTTTGGTACCCCCTCCTGATATTCCACTCTTATCTTGTAGACTCACTGACTCGGCCAAGTCCTCCCCTCCTTCAATTTACTGGTATAGAAATGATTAAAGACCTCTTATAGTGAAGGTCTTTGGCAGTGACAGGCTTAAAACTAGAAGCTTGAAAAGGCAGTCAATCTATGCTTTTTAGTGAGGGGGTTTTGGGACTTACACTCGGGAAAAGATTCTTTATGGGATGAAAACTGAGAGGGTGTATTTGTGCCTATGGCCAAAAATAGAAGTGGAAAAGGGGCGCAACTTGAAATAAACCCTAAGTGGATTGGGGGAGTAGTGGGTGAATCTAATGATACAAGCCCCTCCACGAGTTTCTGATTGTTGAGGGTCATCTTGATTGGATCACACATTGCCCGATTGCTGGATATGCGTAAGGCCCGAAGTATATCAGTACGAACAAGGGAAAGGTATTTACGCTGTGTCCTGACAAAGTAGATCACTTTGCCTTTTAAGGGATTATTGTCCTCCCTTGTATATTCTTTCAATGTGGGTATATTAGTCAAATAAACTATCCCTACCTCGCTATTCTGCTCCCTTCCAATAGCCCCCCTAGTTATATCAGGGGTTGAGTTGAAAGGGAAGTTGATACCAGCCTTTGCGACCAAATTAATTATCCTAAGTGAGTAAAGTCGGACCTCAAGAATAAGGTTGTTTATCTAGTTAATTATACAGTTTTCTGCTGCATGCCTAGAAGCCTTGGTGGTTCTGTTTGCTCCCATTAAAGGCTCTACTGCCTTAAGTATACCCTTTTTACTCAGATTCAAACAACAAAATAAGAATAGTCCAGATCGAGATTACCCAACAATCAAAGCAGCACTACCAGTAAGGAAAAATTAGAACAAATAAATTCCTAAATACAGTGCACTCCTGCCCTTTCACATTGGTTTATGGCTGCGCAGCAAGACTTGAAGCACTGCCCTATGCCAACTGCCCATGAATGAGGCCCGTAGTACTTTGCAAGCTCCTTAGACTTTATCTCTGTAGTGCATCATAGTTCCCAAGGCGCTATTACAGTTTTATAAAGCACAAACGTGACTCAAGGGCATTAGAACGCTTTACATGAGCATCACACTACACGCAAGGTCATGGGGAGATTATGTGATTTGCGCCTAATCAAAAGATGTTATACCAATGTCAGATCTCGAACCTGGTTCCCAAGTTCCAAAGTCAGCAGTTCTGTCCATTAGGACATATCGCTTCCCCTGTTAAAGATTGTGGTCCTTGTTGTCTAAACATTTTCACAACAAGTACACCCCAGTTGGATTATTGAAACCAAACAATACCTTGGCCCTGACTATACCATTTTTGAGAATGTTTCCAAAAAACCATCAACTGTTGGACTGGATGATTCTGTTTATTTTCCTATATTCTCTCATCTTCACAAGGCATTAATGTACAGTGCAGGTGTAGAATGGTGCCAGATCAGCCATGCAACAATGTAAAAGTTTTGGAATCTTACACAAAAGTACACTGAAAAATTGACATTTTAACCAGTCTCCTCACCAAAACCGAGGACGGAGAAGAGTTTACCAGGATCCACGTTTTGGAGAGAAGGTTGGGCTATGTCAAACCTGTTGCATGAGTAAATGCATGATAAACTTTCTGCTCTACAGAAGACTGTTTTAAACTGGGAAATGAAAATAGCCAGTCGATACATCTTATAAATTCTTCATCACAGCTTCATTAGTTTTTAGTGTATACTAAAAAAAACAGCCTTCCAAAAGAGTATGTAATTAGTTGGTTTATGAAAGTGATATCAGCAATGTTAGGGCCTGATTTAGATCTTGTCAGACGGTGACGGATATCTTGTCCGCCGAAATATAAATCCCATTAGATCATGGGTACTCATCATCATATATTCTTTATTCGGCATTTCAATAACACCATAAAAGTACAATATTAAAAATATACGAACATCTCTTAAAAATAAAATCCAGTATGAAAGAACACACTTAGTTCATCAGTTGTATAAAAAGGCAATATTTTCTCTCCGCCCCTGTAGATCGAAATTATTACAGTATCAGCTATCACGTTCCAATAGTGGCCCTTAATCTAACTGCGGTTCTTAAAAAATTTGTCACACAAAATAGAGTCTTGGGATCTCTGGATACTTTTAAAAAAGCGAGGGCATCTCTCACTGATTTAAGATTAGCCTTTTTAAAAAGATCTATTAAAAAACAACGCTTGGGCATTTGATAAAATGGGCAAAATAATACAAAATGAAGGGTGTCCTGCGGAGATCGGTGATCGCAGCCGCAGGGACCCTTTGACTCAACTGAGTTAGTGAAACCTGGAGGCTCAGCTAATAAATGATGAAAGAGGTTGAGCCTAAAACGCGTAAATAAAAACCTATCATGGGGATTATATACAAGGGCAAGCTAAGGCTCCGGCCAGCTGCAGGACCTCACTGCCACATGTGCCTGGACTGACTGTTTATTTATCACGTCAGCATCCCGTAATGTAGCTGTAAGTTTAAGCAGTTTCTCATTCACTCTAACTTGGTCCTGTTTAGTAATACTCTGTGGGTTTAAAAACAGATTTCCACAACCAATGCTATCAAGGGCCCCTTTCACATATTTCAGCCAAGGAATAGACATTCCTTTATCCCTACCCATACAGTCTATAATTATCTGTTGGGTCAAGTTGGCTTCCTGGTTGACCCATATCTTTAGCCAGGCCACAAGGGGCCTATTCCTCAGCCTGTCCTCTAGATACTTACACCCTAATTCCTCCTGTACTCTATATGATGATAAGCATTGAGGAACATTAAGGAGCCTCCTTAGGTATTTGTTCTCCTCTATCTGTAATTTATTAACATTCGTCACCCCCCACAGTTCTGCCCCATATGCAACTTTGGCGACAGTGATGGAGTTATACATAGTCAGCATTTGCTCTGGGGACCATCGACCCAATCTACGGCCGAAGTTCATTACAGCTCCTGAGCTAGCTGCTAACTTATTACCATGCTCCTCGACCAGTGATTTAAAACTCAGATTCCTGTCAAATAAAATGCCCAAATATAAAAAGGTCAGAACCTTTGCCAAGCTTGTGGAGACTACTCTATAGTTAAAATTATTCCCATTGTGTTTTGGGCCCACCTCCATAACGTATGATTTTGTCAGATTAGCAGATAGGTCTAAACTGTTCATAAACTCTACGAACCCGTCAATCAGACGCTGCAGTCCCAATGGCGTGCGAGCCAGCAGGACCGCGTTGTCCGCGTAGAGCAAAACTGGGACTGATCTACTACCGATTCTGGGTGAGTCCACTTTTAAATTGCTTAAAAAACTTTCTAGGCCATTAATATAAATAAAGAACAGGACGGGTGCCAATATGCATCCTTGCCTGACCCCACTCGTACATTTAAAAGACTCAGTTTGCCCTCCCTCCAAGTTGTACCTCACTTTTGCTGTTGTGTTTGGATGAAGGGCTTTCAGGATATGAATGAGACCAGGATCAACCCCAAGGCCCGACAATATAGCCCACAGCTTTGTTCAATTTACACAATCGAATGCTGCTGCCAGATCCATGAAAGCTAAATATACTTTCTCATTACTAGCGGCTGTATACTTCGTGACCAATAAATATAAATTTAAACACTGGTCTATCATGGATCTGCCGGCCCGGAAACCATACTGAACTTCTGTAAGGATACGTCTTTCCTCTTCCCAACTCATGAGACGGTTCAGGATAGCCCTACCCATTACTTTAGCTGTTACATCTATCAATGAGATGGGCCTATAACATTGGGGGCTAGCCCTACTGCCCTTCTTAAATATTGGTACTATTGTGGCCGTCGACCATGAGCAGGGTAGGCCCGAGACTATGGCCGCATTTATAACTCTTGTCAGTACCGGACCCCATAATTCTATCTTACTTAGAAAGAGGTCCGGCGGAATCCCATCTGGGCCAGGGGCTTTATTTCGGGTGAGGCCCTTTATACCACCCTCAATCTCCTTAGGTGTGAATACTGTCACCTCTGGGCTAGTCTCCCTACTATCATCCTGTTCTCCTTCCGTCGGGGTCCCTCTATTATATAGACCACCAAAATATTCCACCCATTGTTCTGGGAGGACATTTGATGCCATATTAGGGCTAGTTCCGTCTTGGAAGCAGGGTCAATTAATTATTGACCAAAAAGTGGAAAAATCCCTTTTTTCTGCTGCCTCAGGTAAATCTTCCCACGTTTCGATTTGGAGGGCTTTCTTACGGCGTCTTACTTCTTGTTTGTACTGTAACCTGCAGCGGATAACCCTTAGACCATCTCTGGGTTTATGTTTAAGGGCTTCTCTAAGATTTCTTTGGGCTAAGGAGCATCCTCTATCAAACCATTTGGGATTAGTTATTTTCTTTCCTTTCCCTGTCATGTGCATTAGGCTATCTACTATTTCCTCAAATGCCTCGACCAGCGGGGAACCATTTATCTCTAAGTTTAGGCACACCTCTAGGTGCTGTTCCCCCTCTGCCAATAATGATTTGTAGAAGCTTTCTCCGTCCAATTTTGCCCACTTTAAGCGTCGGCCCTGGTCCGTGTCCATCTCCCTTACATCTGATGTTCTCCTCCTTGTTTCCCTAGTCACCCGTGACACTGCCACTGTCACTGTGAGGGGGTTATGGACACTAACACCACTACAGTCAATATTAAATCCCAGAATTCGTTGTTTTAGTAGGTACAATACAATTATACAATCAATATAGGAACAGTGCCCTCTTCCTTTAAAGGTAGGGTTGACCTCTCTGTTAGAGTTAAAAGATAAAAGGTCCATTGAGTGTTCCAAATCAAAATTTCTCATCATCATGCTAAGTTTAGCCCCTTCTATTGTGTGGTCAAAGTGGGCTCCCTCCTCTATATTACAGGAGGACCCGTTTTCCGTAAAAGGTATCAACTGAGGGCATAAGTGACAATTAAAATCCCCTGCGATTAGAACCAGTGGAGCTGAGGCATCATTCATCCGCTCTCTCTGGGTACCTAGTCTTTCCTCCAGCTCCCCTACTCTACAACCGCCCGCGTTGTAAAAATTGACTATGATCAAATTAAGATCCTTAGTTTTGAACTGTACCGCTAACATACAATCTGACTTCCATTCAAGTTCCTTCTAGGTCCCCCCTAGAGTCAGACGGACCCACAGAAGGAGGCCCCCTTTCGCTCTACCTGCCGTGGATCTGACAGCTTAGATTCCGAACAATTTATACCCCACCAAATTAAAATTAGTTGGTTCGACTTCCCACGTTTCTTGGGCACAAATTACATTATATTTATTTACATATTCCAGCCACTCAGTGTTTTGGAATTTGGCTGAGAGCCCTGCCACGTTCCAGGACAGTAATTCTAAGGTGTTCCATTCACTCAACATTATAGAGCCTGTGACAAGGGAGGATCCATTAGCTATATTGGTATCAGTGGTTATTCTTCATGATATATTGCCATGTGCTCCCTCTGTCATATTTGGAAACACTTCCTTTGTTGTCGTTTTGTCATCTATCCTTAACTGTGAGTCACTTTCCTTTGCTGTTACAGTGTTGGATAGTCAGTCCACTTCGCTGAGGTGTGAGCCCCAGCTCAGTGGAGCATATTTATTATATAAGGATATGGGACAACCTTCGCTTCTTTCTACTTCCCAGCTCCCAGGTGACTGTAACCCCTTAGGTTGATAAACCGGGTTCTCGTTCCTGACTCTATGTATCCAGACCCTCCGTCTATTAGACCGCTGTGTCCACCCCTCCCAATCTTCCCGTTGCCTACCGGAGGTCCCAGGCTGATAAGGCTTATAAAAGTAACTAAGGTCTTGCACCTCTATACTGGTACGCGTATTTTTCTGTTGGGCGTTAATAACATGCTGGGCTGCCATTGGATCATTGAAGTTTACCACAATACAGTCACCAGCTTTGTTTTTCTTGTTGGTTCCCACCCAGCCCACTCTCCTTACGTGCAATATCTTGCATTTAGCTTCTTGGGGCAGGGGTCTATTACAGTTTAACCAATATAAAGTTTTGTTTTTTAATTGGTCATAGGATTACTCCACTTCTGCATTCAATTCTGGGACCCCCATTAAGATCGCGACATACGGGGCACAATCTGGGGGTAGATTTAGAATAGGCTGCAATTTTTTTTTAACTGTGATGTTTCCTGGCCCTTCCTTACCCGGGCCCTTCTGCAAACCATTATCACCCTTGTCCCCTCTCTTGCCTTCCACTACCACCCCTGTTTTTCCCTTCATATGGGTTTTTACTGCATTGGGAGGTCTAGCTGTTTCATTGAGGGTTAGGTCTATTTCTCCCTCCCTTACATTTCATCTTCCTATATTTTCCAGATGGTCACCCCTCCTAAGCTTATCAGTTAGTCTTCCTAAGGTGTCCTTTATCTCCTCCTCTGACTTCCCAAGTCTATATTCGATTGCTTTGAGTCTGTCTTCCAGCGGTTGTAAGTGAGCTGTAAAAACAGTCTCTAACTTACTCCAAAAGTCCTTGTTTCCCGCAAGGGTCCCTGCTGTCTCTGGGGCAGTTCCTTTTTCTTGAATGATCAAGTTATCAGCAATTCTGTGATCCTCAGCAACGCTTTCTTTCTGGGGACTTTTCCGTCTTTTTTTCGCCTTTTTCCCTTTCTGGTCGGGACATAATTGAGCTGCTCCGCGCTTTCTTTTACTGGTTGCCCCCCCGCAAACGCTCAACCAGTGGTCCTGGTTCCTCGGGGATTTCATCCCCCTGTAATGTTAAGTTTGCCTCCCAACTCTGAGGGGTTTCGGGATCCCTAGCTGTCTGGGTTACTATATTCACCTCTTGCGGGGCTATTGTTGTGTCACTTTGTCCTTGTCTGTCCGGTGTACGAGCACGCTCAATGGCCCCCAAAGATGATCTTTTTGTAAAGGCTGGGTCCATAGAGAGACGAAACTCTGTCAGCTCAATCTCGTATGCAAGGACTGAGGAGGTTCTTATAATAAATTGATCTAGGGTTCCTGCAACACTACCTGTAGCTACGCCCTTCCTCCCAGTGCCAGTTCTCAGAGACATATTACCCGGTGATTTACTTAGTACCACAGTGACAGGAATTATAATAGGGTCAATGTGCAGATGTACCTGCCTTATACCAAGGACTTGGAAGGGGGCCCAGGACAGCCTCGACCTGACTCGTACGGGCTCAAACGGGCCCGCCCTTGGCCCGGGCTTTGCCCGGTGCGGCCCGCGCGCGATCCCGCTCCACAGGGGCTCTCCTCGATTTTATGCGCCTCCGGGCGCGGTGTAGGCAGTGGCGGCTTCCGCCACAAAGGCTCACGGGGATTGTAGTCCCCCCTCTCCTCTCCCCTCTCTGACCACGTGGCGCTGATGGAGAAGTGCAGCAGCGGGAGTGAGACCAACAGCGGGACACACGGGACACCAACACCAACCAAAGGTCCAGGTAATGCCCCGATAGATTTTGCCACAGATCATGGGTACTCACAAACTTTCTTTTGAGGGGCCACATTTACAATGTGGTTTGTGGCTGAAGGCCGCACCGGTGGAGGCGGGGTCAGAGGGAGAGGGGGCAGGGCTAAAACAAAAATAAAAGTGACCATGAGGTTGAACACAGGTCCCTGCAGCAGACGCCTTTGCCCACTGAGCCACCAGACCCGGCATACATATCTCTCTCTCTCTCTCTCTCTCCCCCTCCCCCTCTCTCTCTCTCTCTCTCTGTCTACCTCTCTCTCTCTCCCTCCCCCTCTCCCTCGCTCTGTCTCCCTCCATCTGTCTCCCTCCATCTGTCTCCCTCTCTGTCTCCCTCCCTCTCTGTCTCCCTCCCTCTCTGTCTCCCTCCCTCTCTGTCTCCCTCCCTCCTCTGTTTCCCTCCCTCTCTGTCTCCCTCCCTCTGTCTCCCTCCCTCTCTCCCTCGGTCTCCCTCTGTCTCCCTCTCTCTGCCACCCTCTGTCTTCCTCCCTCTCCCTCCCTTTATCTCCCTCCCTCTGTCTCCCTCCCTCTCTCCCTCTGTCTCCCTCTCTCTGTCACTCTCTGTCTCCATCCCTCTCCCTCCCTCGGTCTCCCTCCCTCTGTCTCCCCCTGACTGCCTCTCTCTGTCTCCCTCTCTGTCTCCCTCTCTCTGTCACCCTCTGTCTCCCTCCCTCTATCAACCCCCTCCCTCTGTCTCCCTCCGTCTCTCTCCCTCTGTCTCCCTCCCTGTCTCCTTCTCCTTCCCTCTCCCACTCTCTGTCTCCTTCCCTGTCTCCCTCTACCTCCCTCCCACCCTTCCTCTCCTCCTCTCCCTCCCTATATCTCCCTCCCTCTCTGCCTCCCTCTCTGCCTCCTTCTCTCTGTCTCTCTTTGTCTCCCTTCCTGTCCCTTCCTCCGCCACCCTCTGTCTCTCTCCCTCCGTCACCCTCTGTCTCCTTCTCTCCCTCTGTCACCCTCTGTCTACCTCCCTCTCCCTCCTTCTGTCTCCCTCCCTCTGTATCCCTTCCTGTCTCCCTCTCCCTCCTTCCCTCCCCCTCCCTCTCTGCCTCCCTTCCTCTCCCTCCCTCTGTCACCCTCTATCTCCCTCCCTCGTCGCCCTCTGTCTCCCTCCCTCTCCCTCCCTCTGTTTCCCTCCCTCTCCCTCCCTCTGTCTCCCTCCCTTTGTCATCCTCCCTCTGTCTCCCTCCGCCTCCTTCCCTCTGTCTCCCTCCATCTCCCACCCTCTGTCTCGCTCCCTGTCTCCCTCCCTCTGTCTTCCTCCCTGTCTCCCTCTCCCTCCCTCTCTCTCGCCCCCTCTCTCTCCCTCCATCTCTGCCTCCCTCTCTCTGTCTCTCTTTGTCTTCCTTCCTCTCGCTCCCTCTGTCACCCTCTGTCTCACTCCCTCTGTCACCCTCTGTCTCCCTCCCTCCGTCACCCTCTGTCTCCCTCCCTCCATCATCCTCTGTCTCCCTCCCTCCCTCTGTCACCCTCTGTCTCCCTCCCTCTCCCTTCCTCTATCTCCCTTCCTCTGTCTCACTCTGTCTCCCTCTCTGTCTCCCTCTTTCTGTCACCCTCTGTCTCCCTCCCTCTGTCAACCTCTGTCTCCCTCCCTCTCCCTCCCTCTATCTCTATCCCTCTGTCTCCCTGTCTCTCTCCCTGTCACTCTCTGTCTTTCTCCCTCCGTCTCCCTCTCCCTCCCTCCCTCTCCTTCCCTCCCTCTCCCTCCCTCTGTCTCCCTCCCTCTCTGCCTCCCTCTCTCTGTCTCTCTTTGTCTCCCTTCCTCTCCCTCCCTCTGTCACCCTCTGTCTCTCACCATCTCCCTCCCTCTGTCTCCCTCCCTCTGTCTCCCTCCCTCTGTCTCCCTCTCTGTCTCCCTCCCTCTGTCATCCTCTGTCTCCCTCCCTCTGTCAACATCCCTCTCCCTGTCTCTCTCCCTGTCTCCCTGTCTCTCCCCCTGTCTCCCTCTGTCTCCCTCCCTCTGTCTCCCTCACTGTCTCCCTCTCCCTCCCTCTCTGCCTGCCTCTCTCTGTCTCCCTTCCTCACCCTCCCTCTGCCACCCTCTGTCTCCCTCCCTCCCTCTACCTCCTTCCCTCCCTCCCTCTGTCATGAGAGAGAGAGAGAGAGAGAGAGAGAGAGAGAGAGAGAGAGAGTGTGCGTCTGTGTGTGTGTGTTCCGGGTGTCTGCGTCTGTGTCTGTGTCTGTATCTATGTCTGTGTCTGTGTCAGCCATCAGCCCGGGCTGAGACAGCTTCCCGGGCGCGCACACACAGCCGCTCCCGAGTCCTTCACAGGTCTTTAAAAGACCATTTACACGTTAATTAAGCTTTGTTGTGTATTTCACCTCTTAGCGCCCCTGCATCTCCGCGCTCACAATCACTCGAATCCCCCGGCCACCACAGAGGAGCGTCTCTGAGAGTCCAGGCGTTTGCTGACACAATATTATTTTTTTTTTTTAAACACAGGTACTATGTCTGAAAGGTCGGTGAGCTGCCAAGGAAGGCTTGCAGGGTCGCCGGCGGCCCGCAGGCCGTACTATGAGTACCCGTGCATTAGATCCTACAGGATTTATATTTTGGCGGACAGATTATCCTTCACGGTTGTGACAGAGGAACCCGTCTGCCAAGATCTAAATCAGTTCTGTAGTCTTTGACTCCAAGCTCTTTAGAGAAATGTAAACCTTGCCACTTGATGTTTTAATAAGCAACAGTTTTTGAAATATTTCGATTTGTCAGGTACAAAAAGTTGAAACACAGACACTGAAACCACTGAAAAGATAAACTTAAAGTGGGATGAGACTGACAGTACACAATAATAAAAATGTGATACATTTCGAAAGAGGAAAGACATACAATACAACTAGGAGAAATTAGGGAAAACTCAATCCAGAGTACATTTTAATTTCAGTACAGTAATGTGCATGCAATCTTTTCTTAATCTTAAACTATTTCCCTTACCGGGTATCTTCATGCAAGAGCGTCCCTCGATTGCCTGGTCTAACCCTTGAGGCATTTTTGGGCTGCTGGAACGTCACTTTTTTTACGTTCTGGTGACGCAATGTGCCACAGTATATTTACAAGGCCACGTAAAGTCACTTTCGTGGCTGTTCATGGCCTGGCAAATATGTGCCCCTTTCACGCACAACCCTGCGTAAAAGGGGCATTCCATGGGTGTTGCTGTGGGTGTTCCCACGCAACACCCATGGAATCTTAAGCATTCCCAGATTTACGAGAAATCATAAACCTGGGAACACGCCAGAATCTAACGCCACCCTAGGGTTGACGTTAGGGATGAGCAACGAGGAGATAAGGGCAGCACACATAGAAAAAGGAAATCGCCTGAATAGATTGATTTTGTGCAAGAAGGTGCACCTTCCTGCACAAAACAATCATCCCTACATGGTGCAAGCGTGCCTACGTTGGCGCATGGCCGTTCATTGTGCACCAGTACAGGGGAAAAAGACAGGAATGCATTGTATCTCATAGATACGCGCAACACTGCCCTTTAAGTTTTGACGCAGGGCAGCGCCGCAAGATTCCTTGCAGCACTGCCCTGTGCCAAAACCTCATAAATGAGGCCCTAGGTGGTGAAATAGGTACATGTCTTGTGACCCTACTTGCTTCTTTTTCATATCTTGCTGTAACCTAATTCTCCTCCCACAACTCTTGCCTTCGTTTCCGAAGAGGAACCTCTGCTTTAGATAATGCTCAGAAATAGTTCAGAAATTCGAATTTTCTTGCAAAATCATGTTGCGGAAAAAAAATATTGAAGTCACTACTATGTTGGTTAGAAGAAAAGACTTCTGGCCTGCTGTATAAACCCATGAATTAGTGACTCGGAAATTCAGTTTCAGAAATTTTAAAACAGCATATACAAACCACCTTTATTTCCAACTTGTGATGTTTTTTAGGGCTCTCAATCGCTAAATAGATATTTTTAAAATGCAGTTCAGTGTACATTAGAATTTGTGACTCTGTTGTTGCAATATGCAGATGTTGGTCACAAATAGCGAATGTCGCATGGGCGTTGATTGATGGCATCACTCACCAGAAAGTCAGCCATAAGCAGTGCTGCAGACCTAAGGAGCGAGAGAGGAGCAGAGCTCTAAACCTACAGGAGTCACATAAGTATAGTGAAAGAAAATGAAGATTTAGTGATCTGGAATTAGAGATCATGGCTGAGGAGTGTGTAATGGAAAATGAAAAACCTTTTGGGAAGGCCTCACTAACATCCACAACTTAACCATCAACTTGGTCTACCTTTTGGCATCCCTACTGCTACTCCATGTCATAGCCTTGAGAAATATATGCTGATGATCCAGCGTAAGCAGCACTTGACCAAATGGGAGCTTAGGAGGAAGATGGAAGAGCACACAAAGGGGAAGATTTATGAAGATTTTGCACCATGTTCGCGTCACAAAAGTTATGAAAATTGGCGCAAAATCTTTTTTTTCCAATTTTCTTACCAGCGCTAAACTTTTGTAGCGCTGGAAATAATGGAAATGGAATGCAAAGCAGCGGCAAGCGCTGCTTTACATTACTTAGCGCCATGGGGATCTACCAAGGGTGGAGCATGGGCGTTCCCATGCAACCGCCCAAGGTTTTTCACGCGACACCCAATTTACTTAAAAAAAGTACATTGGGCTTATTGTGAGAAAACTGCAACCTTTTAAAATAGATGCAAGGAAGGAGAAATGCTTTAATTTCTCCTACCCTTTTCAACTTTTAATGCGTGCTGCACTGTGCAGCACGCATACAGAGTGGGAAACGCTTTGTATCTTGTCTAGCCACTGTATTTTGTACAGAAAGGGTACCCTCCCTGTACAAAACCTACGCTAGACTCACGGAGACACCCTTGCACAGTGGCACAAAAGTGTCTCTGTGGCATACGGTTGCTGATTTCAGTGCCGGCTCTAGTGAGATGGGAGGAGAGTGCCTTATTTTTATAAATAGGGCGCTCTCCTCCTCTCTCATTTTCATGTATCGCAATGCAGAATTGCGGCTGCTGCATTTCACTACATGAAAAAATTGTAAATCTGCCCCAATGTGTATGGCACAGGGGCAAAAGTTTATCAGATCTGGCAGAACTAACAAAATCGATCAAGGACCTTTGTGAAGTCATAGCTGCTGACTCACCTGAACAGATAGAAAGATAACGGTATGCAGGCAGCCATGAGGGTTCTCTGTTGAAAAGCTTGTCACTAAAACCACATCAATGTGCAGATACTGAAAATGAGCAGATCGCATTTGTAAGACATAAAGGTAATGTTGCTAGAAGCTTAGGGCAAATCACTGCATCAATGGAATAATTGGAGGCAACTATTTCAGCCTCTAGACCTGCCTATGCACTAAGAGAAATTAAGGAGGCCTCTAATAACCTCTAGTGTCAGGAGTGCACATGCGACCCTTGAGACTGCCTCCACAAGGCGCAGCGTCATGTTCAAAGAATACTTCAGACTAAACAAAGACACATATAAATTTCCACAGAACATCACAGATATGTTATGTATTTTATTGTAATTTCATTGCTATTTGATTCAATTGTTTCAAGCTATCACTGCTGGTTTTGGTATTTTTGTGTTAACTTTATATTCTGTGTAACAATCTGTGAATAATCAGTCACCTATGGTTACATCAGCACAAATAGTGTTGCTTTTTATTTTTACTTTCATTTAGACAGAAATGTGCCTCTAAAGTAGTCAAGCATGCATGTCCTTTTGCAACTCTTGATGCAACTTGCTCTAGGAGTGGGAGCTGTAGGTAGACATTGCCATCATCATCTGAATCATCATTGACCATTTCCATAGGGAGTCTTTCTTCATTGGGATATTATGCAACATTTCACATGTTGCAAATATCTTGCAACATGTCTCTGGGTCATATTCAAGTGCTCCCCCACTCTGTGTTGACATTCGTATCTGCCTTTCAATAGATTAAATGTCCATTCCCTTGCGGTATGATAAATTAGATATTGGGTCAGCATCCTTGGCCATGAGGCATACAACCTGTTACCTAAAACGTTTACACTGCGGCAAAATTGTTGCATTACAGTGTCCTGCAAAACATATTAGGGGTTGTTATGTCTCACCATGTAACCACTCATCTCCAAGGTCTTCTCTTACTAGTCGGTCATACAATGCTGTGTCGAAACATGTCGGAGTCATTTTCTGCTCCTAGGATGCCTTTCTATTTTTTGTCATGATGACATGCCACCTTATGTTAAGTGAGCGCTGACATTTCCTATTCCTATCCAGATTACCACTTCTGGGGAGGAGGGGGGAGTGATTCAAAGGGACGTGGGCACCATCTATGTAACTTATAACATGAAAAAATATGCTCTTGTATAAAATTCCTCCTAACATTGCAGGAATGCTGGGGAATGTGATAAGTGAGTGTATTCTTAACAGCATGAAATTAAGAAAGTTGTGACACACTCTTAGTAGGGCGCTTTGTGAAGTGCCAGCAGCGATTGCTACAATACCACAGTAGCTTAGTGAAGCAACTAAATGTAAGGGAAACGGGACGTGTATGGTATATGTTCAGGAATTCCTGGTTATGTTGGGAATTCCAGCCTGTACATCAATCTGTTCAAGTATCACCTGGCTACTGAGTCTATATTTAGCATACATCTCGTTTTCTGTTTGGTCACTCTTTGCCTGAAGAACTTCTCGCTCCTCCTTTTCTTTTGGGCTGCTAGTATTAGCACCCCCCTCAGTACCGCAAAAAGTGCTGCCATAGTGAAACAAACTTTTCAATGCTGTTTGGGCTTCCTTTATGCTTTGCACATGGTTACCACCTGCTTTGACTCGATGGTAGTTTATGAATGCAAGTTGCAATTTCTGCAACCATTCGCTATTTGCCAACGAACAGCATTTGGCATAAAAATACACATATTTGTGTAATTATTGGGGCTTTTGAATAATTTCCAGGAAGGAAATTACACTAATGTTGCCCATTACACCACCGGGTGGAAAAAAGGTACTTACTTGGTATTTAGCATATTGATTCCTGCTTCAGTCCATCATCTGGTTTGTGTTTCGTTCCTGGTGCACTCCTATGGAACAACATCTCTCAGCTCAGAAACGTTGAGCACAAGAGTCTTTTCAGGTTACCCGTATTTTATATCTCTGCATTTGTGCTTGTGGGTTGTCTCTTCATGTATTTCTTTATTCACACTTTGAGCACCTTCTTCCATCTACTGGGCCTATTTATTTCTTCAGCAGTAACACCACAGCACGTGCCCTTTTACCCACTGTGGAGCCAATCTAGTGAAAAAAACTAGATGGTAGATATCCTAGTATTTGTCAAGCTCATCCTAATGTATGTTTGGATGCATCTAATATGCCCATGGATTGGGCATTAGCCATGTAATGTTGGAGGCATGACAGATAGTCTCTATGCTTGCAATAAATGCTGGAGGGTAGGCTGTTTGTAACAACTGCGTTATTTGTTTTAGCCAAGTGCAACCCATGTTGTGTAATATCTATTTGCTGATTCTAATATCATGTCCTGTTGAAAATAAATAATGAAACTATGTTATCTAATTTGTCTAATTAGAATTTGTTAGTTTTGGCCAATGGAGCAAAGTAACTGCAGTGAATGTAATTTCAGCCACAACACTCAACTGTATTACTCACAGTCATTAGAAAACTGTAGATTTTCCTTAACGAAAATTTTTTGAGGCTCTCAGTAGATGTGAACCATTTTTCTTTGATAAAAATACATTTACTGTCTTTAGTTCTGGCTACATCTGCAGTGCACAAATGTTATTCGAGTTGAGTAACTTATATTCATCATATAATTCAATCTGTATACAAATGTGAGGAATTCCCAATAGGACCAGAGCTGTCCTTTGCCCTGAAATGAGTCGGTTCATCTTATAACAAGCAATGTAATGAATATATAATTATGAAAAAGAATGCCAAATAAATAATTCCCCACTGCAAATCCAACCCTATCTCTTTTTACAGGAGTAACTTTGAAAACATAAAACATTGGTATTTAAAAAACAAAAAGCCATGTATCAGTCATGTAATACATGGTTTTCTAAAAGAATAAATGCTGACATTCCAAACTTCTGTGCAGAGACCAAACCTATAGAGAAGATTGCAACACAACTATTGTTTTATATTGTTCCTGCACATGCTTGTACCTTTGTAACAGGATGTTTACAAATCCATAGGAAGACAATGTTAGTTTTATAATTGATTATAATTTCTCTTTGAGCGTTTTTTGATCACCATTGTGAGAAAGTCATCCTTTTTTGCCCTGATCACCCCCATGTTTTGACTGATACAGGTGGTTACTGACTCTGATTAAGACTCGGCTAACCAGGCCCAGAGCCAGTGCTCTGTTTCAAAGGTATATGGGAATTAAGTGTAATTACAATTGGTATGACAACCTACCTGTAGTATATGGTAGGGCATATAGGTTTAGGGGGCCCATCAGATGTAATGCTTATCAAGTGTGCACTGCTGTGTGGCCTGCTGTCATTTTAAAAGTCAGCCCTGCTTTGCAAGCCACTTTTAAATTAAAATTATATGCAAGTTCGACCTTGGAATTAAAGGGGCTTCTTAAGTCTTAAACTATCTTATTTGTACGTAAAGGTCACCCCTAAGGTCTCCCCTAAGTGCCCCATGGGTAGGCTGCCTTGTCACTAAAAGCAGGGACATTATAACATATGTTTTACATGCCCTGGTGAGGGAAAAACTTTTATTAAAGTCTAGTTATTGCCAGGAGTGAACTAAAACGATACTTCAAAGTGTCTAAATAATAGTTAGTATCCAACAACTTGCCAAAGTTGGATTTATTATAACTGTGACAGAAAATAAGTTATAAAACTTGCTTTTCTGATGTGCCTAAATCCAGCTCTTGGGTAGCCTTTGGCAGGCTGAGCCAAGCTGCTCTGATGAGGTGTGAAGTGTGCTTTAAGGAAACAAAGAGACATCTAGTGGGGGGAGAGATGCAAACGGCAGGAAAGAGTCTGGGTAGCCAAACTGGTCTTCAAAGAGGGAAAGACACTAATGACAGAACCCAGGCCCACCCCCACGTCCTGCACCTCCTGCCAGATGGGGGCCCATGTAATTGAATTAGCAGAAGGGCTAGAAGAGAGTGTCAGGGAAAGATAGCCACACCTGTAGGTTGGGTTAGCCAGACCTTAAGCTCCAGGAGAGATTTTGTCTATTTTGGTTTTTAAATAACAGTGCTTTCTGGGACAACAGTTTGCCACACTTCAGAGAAAATGATCATCATTGAGAGCGGCACCCCATTGTTCAGGGGTGCCCTCCTGCTTGCCAGTCAAGAAGCCTGGATAAATGTGGGAGAGCTGTATAGCAACTCAGGGGCATATTACCAAGGCGGGCGATATGTGATTATTGGCCTCTAAGCAGTGATATTTCTATCACCCTATTAGCAAGCTGTCGCTAACAGCAGTTAGCGACAGCTTGTAGGCTATAGCGAGCGGTTTGGGACCCGCTTTGCATGTCAGCGATATTTATCTCTACTGACATGCAAAGTGGGCGTACCCAACCTGTTAGCGACTGAAAGCAGTCGCTAACATCGCTATCGCCTATTAGCAAGGCAGCCATAGCGTTAAGCGCGAATATCTCCAAAAACTAACGCCTGCTCAGACCAGTTCTTAGCCATTATATCCTATGGGAGTTGGAATATTATGGCTAAGTCCTCATTAGCGATAATCCGTGAATATCGCTGGATTACCAGCGATATTCATGCATTTCACCGCTAACGCTGGATATTTTATCGCTTTAGAGATAACCGTTGCTAATAGCACGTTATCTCTGCGATAATATCCGGCGATGCTTGGCGTTAAAAAAATACTCACTAAGCCCACTTAGCGATAAATATCGCTAGTTGTTGGTAATATGCCCCTGAGATCCCTGCCTGGAAGAAACAAGAAGACGAAGGACTGCCCTGCCAAACCCCTGGACTGCACCAAGAGGACTGTACACCGAAGGACTGCACCTGTGGCACACTTTGGAGTTAAGCAAAGAAAGACGTTGCCTGACTCTGCAGGTTTGAGGAGTGGACTCCCTGAAAGCAACAGGTTAAAAGTGTTCCACCTGCATCATCTCCACAAAGAAGAACCCAGCTGGACAGCGTTCAGTGGACTTTTAAGGATTTTGCATGGTGCATTGTGGGTCTTAAAGTCCCAACTTCCCAAGGAGCAACTCAGAGATTCTGGAACCTTGTATTGGTGTTGTATACACTTAAAGAGACCAATATGACCTTCTGGGAAAATATCCAGAACTTTGAGACCATTTAATTAAAAAGCTCCAAAAGTTGACCTACCCGTCATCGAGAGTCAAGCTGACGACGTTGAACCGTCACTCAGACTAAGATCTAGGTTTGCCCTACTGAAGCTGTGGATTTTTTGCCATTGACAAGACTTCCAGGAGTTGACCAAGGCATTGCGCTGAGCCAAGCAGCAGTCATCAAACTGCAAGCCAGCCTAATGAGTAGACCTGCTCTACATTGAAAGAAAAGCTCCAAAAAAGTGACTAAGTCAGAAGGTAAAAACTTGACCGGGCCCTACTGCTCGCTGTATTTGAACCACGCTCCATCGTGGTCGGCCTGAAACTTTGTCTTTGCCCCAGTCAATTGCGACCAGTTGGTGTTTTGGGCTTTTATGCACTAGAAAGTGTTTATTCTCCGGGTCCCTACATTGGACTTTTGTCATTTTGGTGTCATTTTAAACATACAAATATATCCAATGTTTATAAATTTGCATAGGAGTTTTATTGTGTGTTGTGTCCTAAATGCTTTACACACCTGTCTCCTGAGTTAAGCCTGTCTGCTCACAGCCAAGCTGCAAAGGGTTGAGTAAAGACTAATTCTTTTTTTTAATAAATCTTTTTTATTGTAATAATCAAACAGAACATTGTGATGACAGCATCTGTCATATCACAGTGTGTTGAGACGTAATCCAATAATGGGCAAACGTTAATGGTTCCTAGACAATCAATGTATCTCAATCTCCCCAACATTACAATGGTTTACCCCCTTCAAACATATTTTTATTAGACTTTTCTGCATGTACACTTTGCGTGACTGACGTGCAAAGCATCCCTCGATATTCAATAGGGAATAATTTATTAAGAACTTGACAGGACCTTATTTGTGATTTGAGTGTTATTACTAAGTGTAGGTAGCTACCCGCCATTACTAGTAAACCACCTTTCAACAGTAGCGGTCTACCCGCACCTGCTAATAATCCACCTTCCAATAACCATCTATAACCACAAATTTTCCTCAAATATTCTTAGTGTCTATTTACCTACTTTTTCTTGCTGCCTCCTTTCTAGAGGTAGATGGTTTGTCATATGGGTCTTGCAAATCTGTGATAACAGATCTGTTTTAGACCTACTTTTTACTTTGGACATTTGAGAACGCGCTCGCATTCATTCGTTCATGAAATGTTTCTGTGTTGATAGATGGTGTCAAATGAATCACTGTTAACCGAATGCAAATACAATTTACCAATATTGTAGGTGTTGATATGCAGTTGCGGCCCACATGGCTCGCCGGTGGGGGTAGGGACGGATGGGGGACTATAGGGGGTCAGAAGGGAGGTTGTGCGGGGGTTTAATAAAAATAAATATATAATAATTCAAACTTACCTTGAGGTCGGGTGCCACGTCTTCTCGGCTCCTGCTCTCCTGCCTCCGACAGGAACAGGAAACCAGCAGCCAGGCGCCCTCCCCTAAGCCAATCACAACGCTGCACGCAGTGTTGTGATTGGTCGGGACAGCGCCCAGCCAGGGGCTTATGGGATGGGCATGTTCTCCAAGCAGGGTGTAATGGAGCCTGCATGGAAAAGGGCAGAATGCGAATGACAAGTTTGGGCGGCCCGAGAGATCCGAACAAACAATCTTTGCGCACGCGGGAGTGGGCACACCACTCCTCCCCGCTCAGAGAGCAGAGCAGCCCTGCCCACCCGCAACATAAACATAAAATGGTAATAACTAAACGTTATTGCCATTTTATGTTTCTGTTTCTTGCACTGTGAGAAAGCAGTGGGGCGACGCACCTCCGCCAGGAGCCCACCCCTGTTGATATGATCCTTTGACTCATTTGGCCATTCTTTGATACTTATTTCTATGTAAATTCCAAACACATGTTCGCTTTCAGTCAGAAGTTACTTCCCTGAAAAGTGCCATTAGCAACCAATGCATGCGTTTTATCACTGCTTGATGTTCTTCTCCACCCCAGTTCAGAAAGTGTAAATAATTCTGCCTAGTCATCCAAGGAATTAGTTAATCTCTAATGCTCGCACAAGCAAAACATGTTCTATTGTATTTTGTTATTGAGAAAGGTGAAAGCTCTAGAAAACGTGACACACAGGAAACGATGTGTCAGTTACCTGAATTTGCCAACCCGAATTTCCTCATACTGATTGTAGTGATATTGTTCTATTCTAAATCACAAACCCCTGTTTACAATATCCATCCAAAAATGTAAGTGAAGAAATCATCGTGTGCCTTGAAAGAAAAGCACAAGTCAGGTGTGTGTAATTTTCATCATAGAACCAATCAGCATATTGATTTTGACAATATAAATGTCTGTAGTAGTGCATTGTGAGAAAAGACTCTCTATCATACATGGATGCATGGTACTTTAAATCTGCAAACGAGCTCTCTATAGTATTCCAATCCTAGTCACTGGTGAATGGCCCTGGAGATAAGATTCCATTTAGGCTCTAGCAGAAGGTGTGTGGCACTTGAACAGTTTCTGCTTGACCCATGATTTGGTACTCTAAGACCTCCCAATAGGCGCCATCTTGCAGTGGTGGGGCTATCAGATTTAATTTAGACTAATTCAACACACTCCTACTGACTCTTGCTGCTAGGCCAGGCTTATAATAATGTCCAGTCTTGCTACAGTACAACTAGAACCCTTCCTTTTGTTTTCTCTGCTTAACTTGTACTCTCAGAGTTTTCAGTTCCCAGAGGAATCCAGGAACATCTAGAATAGCTTCCTCGTTAGAGTGGGTTGTCTGGTGAGCATCAATCTGCTGCGTTAGATCAATCACCATTGTTGTTGCTCTAGGTTGGTTGACAAATAAAGACCTGGGGGTAGATTTACAATGATTTTGTGTCCGGGTTGTATCACTTTTGTGGTGCGGCCCAGACCAAAATCATTTTTGGTATTTGCTAAGCCATGCAAAGCCACTTTGTGTGACTTTGCACAGGATAGTAAATACAAAGTAACGCAATACAGCACATAGCAAAGGCATTACCTTGCCTTTGGAAGGCGTTCCATGGATGGACTATGGACATTCCCATGCATCAACCATGGATTTAGGCACATCCCAGATTCACTAAAGCTAGTAAATCTGGGAAAGCGTCAAAATGCTACACCTTACCAAGTGAGTTGCAATAGGAGAAATATCTTTACTTCTCCTTGTTATTTACTTTTTCCTCATGTGCTGCATTGTGCAGCGCACATGGAATGAGGCATACCCCTCTAGGATTGTTTTTGTGTAGGGAGGTATCCCATGTTTATAAATTTGAGTGGTATTTTTATTGTGTCGTGTTTTCTCCTTATTTACTGTTTTGGTACTGATAAAAGCTATACCCTTTTTCCTTTGAATTAAGTCGGACTGCTCTGTGCCACAGCTACCCTGGATTGAGCTAAGGTTTAAATGGAAGTAACCTAACTGAACCTGATACAGAATAGTGATATCATTACTTGGTGATATCTCGCAACCATCCCAACTAATCATCCACATTCTCACAATCATGTTTCAGGGATTTTCAATAGGCTCTTCCGCTGCTGACCTGAAAGAGACCCTCACTAGGAAGTTTTCACCCCTGCAGAGGTTAGTGGTTTAGCTGTTCTTACATACTACTGTCTTCTCTTCCACAATCTACTTCTTTGACCCTGTCTATATCAGGTGACTCTAAAATTATTTTTGGGAATCTTGACACAATGCCTCTTCTCACACAAGACCTGACTATGCGAGGCTATGTGTGCACCTTTCCCAACTTATTTCTTTGATGGAATTATGACAAAATGGTGAAAGATGGAAAACATTTAGTGATAATGTGTGTTATAGCTATTTTCAGGTTAGATTTCTATTGCTTATTAGCATGAACTATTTTGCAATTGAAACAATCATGGCGTGATGTACAGAACTGTGTTTTCCTGACCTTTGCCAAACTAGGCCTCAACTAGGCCTCAACCAGAATTTCCATTATTATGGCTTTTTCATATTATTCAATGTGTGTTTATATTTCTCGTTAGCATTGCACACAACAACATGTGCACTGCTGCTTTGTGTTGATATACTGTTCTCGAAGAACTCTCAAGGAAGCTTTTTTGATAATTTCCAAGGCTCTTCCTGCTCACTCACTGTAGACTATTCATTATGAGACTCTCTACTGTTTATGCGACTATATTTGTGTTGTTGCTTCTGATGACATCAGATCAAAGGGCTCATGTAATATTTATTTAGTGGGATAGTACTAGGATGGGGGCCTTATATGACGCTTTATAATGCTGTATTTTGATTTGTCAAAGTGTTGATCCATTTGTGCACCCTATGCTGACTGTGTGATTTTCGTCTATGGTGGAATTCTCTACATTGATATGATTTTGGGGGTAAACCAGTCTTCATTGGGTCTCTATTAGTTCAGTTCATTAGTCTTTATTTCGATTGTAAAAACCATAAAAGACATTACAGTCAATTAAAAGTTAAACAGATTAAAGATAAAAAATTGAAAAAGATCAAGTCAAGGCAGAACTGACAATAATATAAAACAACCACAATAGGATGTTTGAGATGAAATAATAATACAACAGATCGACATACTCTTGTATACTGTAAAAACAATTATTTAAAAGATGTAATTTGAGATATGTCTGCCCAGCATTGGTTTGATGGCAAAAAGGAAGTATAAAACCAGACACGTATTGCAGTCAATTAGACAAACAGCTACCCCGGTCTTTGGTGAAATCACTAGACCCTACCTCAAGACTCAAGACAAGGGTAGCAAGTTAAAACTACCACGCATCCCATAACATTAGTACAAAGAGAAGTAAAACAGGTCAGTGATCCCTTAATTTATTAGCCCGAATCGCCCATGCCCAAATCAAAAATGTTGCCATGGCAACAACGATAGATTTTTGGGTACATGTCGGCAGGGTCCTAAGGGCCTCCTTAGCAGATCTCGTGCCCAGGATGGTAAGATGGGTTTGAGCCATTTCATCCTAGGTGACCTGTAGGCCGGGCAAACGAATAGGATATGGGCGATTGATTTGGTCTGTGCAGGATACAATGGGCACAATTCTGTTGTTGGCTTAAGCCATCGGCTGGTAAAAGCTCTAATCGGAAGGGAACCTTCCCTATACTAATGGTATAGCTTCCTATCCAACGTTTTTAAAATAAAATCCCAATACGGTTCAAACCCATCCTCTTGTTTACCTTACCTTGCACAGAGAGATGTGACAGCGGAGACTCACATTTGCATCCAAAAATATGCAGCCCGCAACCTCAGACAGTGGATGGACGACTGCGCCAACACCCTCGCCCCACTCAAGAAACCCTCCAACAACCACGCCAGCAAGAGAGCCACCTGGTTCACCGACGAGCTGCAGACTTCCAAATGCGCATGCCGGAAACTGGAGAAGATAAGGCTCCACAAACGCACTCTGGACAACCACGCAGCCCACAAGGACCCCACCCACAGACATCACCACCTCATCAGATTAGCCAAGAGACCCTCCTTCAAAGACTGCCTGGATAGCAACGCACACAACAGCAAAGAGCTTTTCAGTATTGTAAAGGAACTCTCCAACCCCAGCGCCAACGCCAATGACATACCGCCCTCAAAAGAACTGTGCAACTCACTGGCTATCTTTTTCCACCACAAGATCGCTGACATCCATGACAGCTTCAACACCATGACCGACCCAACTACGCCAGACCCCACCTCCCCTGTGAACACCACTAGCGCCAACCGCCTGACCTCCTGGGCCAACCTCAACGATGACGAGACACGCAAGGTCATGAACTCCATCCACTCAGGATCTCCGTCAGACCTGTGCCCACACCACGTATTCAACAAAGCAAACGCTGCCATTGCACCCCAACTACGGAAGGTCATCAACATCTCCTTCGAAACAGCGACATTCCCGGAAAGCTGGAAACATGCTGAAATCAACGCCCTCCTCAAGAAGCCCAAGGCGGACCCCAAGGACCTCAAGAACTTCCGGCCCATCTCCCTGCTCCCGTTCCCGGCGAAGGTCATCGAGAAAATCGTCAACACGCAACTGGCCTGCCCCCTGAAAGACAACAACATCTTGGACCCGTCCCAGTCCGGGTACAGACGAAACCACAGCACCGAGACAGCCCTCATCGCCACCACAGACGACATCAGGCGCCAACTAGACAACGACGAAACATCAGCCCTCATCCTCCTGGACCTGTCAGCCGCCTTCGACACGGTCTGCCATCGCACTCTAAAGACACGCCTCCTAGAAGCCGGAATCCCAGAGAAGGCCCTTGACTGGACCATGTCCTTCCTCTCCGGCAAAACCATGAGCGTCCGCCTCCCACCCTTCTGATCCGAGGCCACCGACATCATCTGCAGCCTCCCCCAGGGCTCATCCCTTAGCCCGACGCTGTTCAACGTCTACATGGCCCCCCTTGCACAAGTGGCCCGCCAACACGACCTCAATATCATCTCCTATGCTGACGACACCCAGCTCATCCTCTCCCTCACCAAGGACCCGCACACCGCCAAAACCAACCTTCACGAGGGAATGAAGGCCGTCGCCGACTAGATGAGGAACAGCCGTCTGAAGCTGAACTCTGACAAGACGGAGGTACTCATCCTCGGACCCACCCTCTCAGCCTGGGACGACTCAAGGTGGCCGACCACACTGGGAACAGCACCGACACCCACCGACCATGCACGCAACCTAGGATTCATCCTCGACTCTTCCCTCTCCATGTCTAAACAGGTCAACGCCGTCTCCTCCTCCTGCTACAACACCCTCCGCATGCTCCACAGGATCTACAAGTCGATCCCGACCAAAACAAGAAGAACGGTGACACAGGCCCTCGTCAGCAGCAGACTGGACTACGACAACGCACTCTACGCAGGAATCCCAACCAAACACCTACGATGACTACAACGCATCCAACATGCTTCCGCCAGACTGATCGTCAACGTCCCCCGCCGCAGCCACATCACCCCCAACCTGAGAGACCCACACTGGCTCCCACTCGACAAGAGGATCACCTTCAAGCTCCTCACCCACGCACACAAAGCACTCCACAACGCCGGACCAGCCTACCTGAACAGCAGACTCAGCTTCTACACCCCCATCCGCCAGCTCTGCTCCGCCAGCCTCGCCGATGTTCCCCGCATCCAACGAACAAGCTCTGTTGGCAGATCCTTCTCCTACCTCGCCGCCAAGACCTGGAACACCCTCCCTACCCACCTACGGCAGACCCAAGACCTACTCGCCTTCAGAAGACTCCTCAAGACCTGGCTCTTCAAGCAGTAGCGGCACCCCCTCCCCTCAGCGCCTTGAGACCCTCACGGGTAAGTAGCGCGCATTACAAGTACTCTGATTGATTGATTGATTGATTGATTGATGTTTAATCAACAGAAAATCCCTGGTCAGAGTTGGCCTTGTGATAGAGGAAAAACGCTTTGTCTTCACCATGTCCATGTAAACAGCCTTACGCTCTTTTTTTGTCGGGAATGGATTCGCTTCAGGGTTCTCCCACAATATACTCATCCCCATTTCTGTCAGGGATTTTTTTATATCCTTAGCCACTTGATCTTACTTAGGCACCCTACCCCCCTGAAATCCAAGACGGCTATGGCATAAAAAGAGAGCTCAGGGGTAGCCCAAAGCCTTCTCCAGAGAGCTATAGGCCTAAATCAAGCCAGATCCTCAATACAGAAGCATCCCAGGTCCAAAAATAAGGGCACCAATGGAGTTGATTGCGGCAAACCAATTAGTGCCCTAATACATTTTTGGGGGACAGTAACCAGAGGAGTGATATTATCATAGCCCCAGAGTTCAGCGCCATATAGAATTGCACTAGCAACTTTAGAGTTGTATATTTTAAGGGCGGGAGCTATGGGCTTGGTGAATGAAAGCCTGTGCTCTTTTATAAAAACCCCAGCCAACTGCGCATGTTTTAGAGCTAGCATGTCAATCTGTGGCTTCCAGTTTACCTTCCTATTTAAGATTATCCCCAGGTAATTGAACACTTCAGTCTGCTCTAAAAGAACATTATTCATGTAGACTTTGCCCTTAGTGGCCTTGTGCATGTGGAGAACCATAAACTTTGTCTTGTCCACATTGAACACCAACTCATGGTTGCGACAGAACTCCTCGAATCGGGACAGGGCAACCTGTAACCCAGTTTGAGTCTTAGATAAAATCAGGGTATCGTCTGCGAACATGAGTAAAGGGATCTTCAAGCCCGCCAGGGTTGGGGCATCTGTGGGGCATGTGGAATAATACTGAACAACCCTGTTAATAAATAAAGAAAACAGGGTAGGAGCGAGGACACATCTTTGGCACACCCTTTAACACAGGAACTCTATCTGTTACTTCTCCATGTGTGTCCCATCGAACCTGTGCGTGGTTGGAGTCTGCAGTTTGACTAGCATAGCTAGTAACTCCAATGGCATCCCCACATCCATAAAAGCTCTCCACATTTTATTACGAGGGACCAAGTCGAAAGCAGACTTCAGGTCAATGAAGGCCGCATATAGCGTGCCCCCTCTATGATAACAACCCGCCAATAAATCATTACAAACCTAAGCACCTGATCAATTGTGCTGGTATTGGGGCAGAAACCTGCCTGCATAGGAGATAGTATCTCAAATTCCTCTATCCACAGCTGGATTCGACACAGTACCAACCTGGCAACTATTTTCTGAATGGAATCTATAAGGCTGATGGGCCTATAGTTGCCAGGGAGTGCGCAGTCCCCCTTTTTATATACTGGTATTATAACTGCACCGGCCCAGGAATACAAGTGCCACTGGAGATGGCATTAGCAAGATAGGTGATATAGACCACCCAGTTGTCCTTGTCATGAACAAACAAATCCGCTGGTACGCAATCGAGGCCCAGGGCCCTTCCTCTCGGGATTTGGGAGAGGACTGTTTCAACCTCAGAATTGTTAAATAATAGGGTGGGTATAGAGGGGGGGGGTTTAAAAGTCTACCGAGTTAATAACGGGGGCAGAGAACTGGGCCATATAATTAGAGGCCCACTGTTCCGGGGGAACATAATTAGTAGGTTTATAGAGTGTTGCACCACTCCCCCACTTGACTAGCTGCCAGAATTCTACCATGTCTTGCTCATTACTGGCTAAAAGCAAGTCATGCCAAAGATTGTCATCCCACTCCTTTTTAGCTTTTGATTGAGTTGCTTTGTAATTTGCCCTGGCAGATTTAACCTCTCGCATGTCTTTGGATCTGATAGCCCTTGTCAATAAGCGATATGCCTCTCTACAGGTTTTATTGTATCAGGTGGCTGTTGGTGTCCCTGTCTTTGCCTTCTTTTTGCTGGTCTTAATAAAAAACGTTTTTAGGTTTAAAAACAGGTCTCTGTGAACCTGGGGGGCGATGAGGTTAATATCCTCCTGGGAGTCACAGCTTTGAAAACAGGTTATCGAATGAGCAACCATGGCCTTCATCATGCCCAAGTCCCCTTCATTCTCGATAAGCCTGGACCATCTTGTGTCACTTGAAAGCAATACTTCTAATGGTATGTCCGCTGCGACCCTTTTAGTGATGTTTATTAAGCCCGGGGCCTTGATTGTCAAAATTAGCGGGTCATGATCACTTTCTATGCATTCCAGGACCAGCATGTCAAGAAGGGAAGGCCATGATTCTATATTGAGGAGAATAAAGTTGATGCGACTACTCCTTGTACCATTGTTGAAGGTGTATGCGCCCTTCCGGTCCGAGTGGGTCCTCCGATTCACCGCTCTCACACCCCTTTCCAGGCATAGCCCCTTAAGTTGCAAGGCATCTTCTGTCCATTTTTTTATTGGGCACAGATCTAGGGATGGGATATTCCACTGTGAATCCTCATCGGAACTTAAATTGCCATCTTCTAGGTCAAGCGGTTCGAAGGTGCAGTTGAAGTCTCCCATGATTAACAAGTTATATCCACCCCTCTGGGTATCCAGAAAACTATCACGGAAGGCGACTGTCTCAGAGCGCATCCCACCCGTTTGCCCTCTTGCATAGATGTTAATTAACAATGTATCTCGAGCTTGGGCAATCCAAAGTCGTAGGGCCGTAATATCCGGACTATCAATAGGGACCACCTCAACCCTGTAACCCAATTGCTGTCTCACCCAACAAGTGAGACCGCCAGTCGGTCTACCTTTCCGTCCCCCTTGGGCAGGTTTAGAAAAGTTTAAAAACCTGGGATGGTATACCTGGTCAAAAGACCAGGTCTCCTGGAATGTCAAGAGGTCAAACTGTTCGATAAAAGCTGCCCAATCGCATGATACGGTTTTGGGCAGAAGACCTGCAATATTCCAGGAGCCCACTATCATAACAGACTTAAGGTGCCCTTGAGATGGACAAACAGGGGATGGATAGGGAGGAGGTATAAACACAGCCGCCTGCGTGTCCGGGCCATAGGAACAGTCGAGTGGGATTGATCCTGCTAGGTAAGCATCGACCATGCTTTCCGGTCTCTCCACCATGCTCTGTTCCACTTGAATAGAGTGGACCCCCCCAAGATAGCCAGGGTTATTACCTAATGCATCCTGCTCTGTTGGAATATCCCGAGTTCTTTTAAAAAAGTCATGTGGATTGCGAATAAGGTGACAATTACCATGAGCCTCAGGGTCCCTGGATATGCCTGTCCCAGATAAGTCAATGCAGTCAGGTGGATCAAGTCAGTCGATGTCTTCTAGTGTGGAAAAGACATCGAAGCGGTTATTAAGGGGGACAGAATATTTAAATTTTCCGTGTGTTTGGGAAGTCCCTCTCCTTCCAACAGATCTAGGGGCATATTATCAAGGGGGTTTATCTCTGCTTTTTTGGCTTTAAAAGCCAAGAAAGCGGTGATAAAATGATCTCCCTATTACCTAGCTTTCGCTAACACCAGTTAGCGACAGCTAGTAGGAGATACCGACCATCTTGGGCCCCGCTTTGTATGTCAGTGAAATGTATCACTAATGACATGCAAAGTGGGCGTGCCAAGATGTTAGCGACTGGAAACAGTCGCTAACATCCCTATCTCCTATTACCAACTTTTGGAGATATTCGCGCTAAGCGCGAATATCTCCAACAGCTAACACCTCCCCCTGAGCAGTTCTTAGCCATGTTATCCAATGGTAGGTGGATAACATGGCTAAGAGCATTAGCTCGGTAATGCATGAATATCGCTGCCTTTTCAGCGATATTCATGCATTTCAGCCGATGTTTAACACTTAGGAGATAAACCTTGATAATAGCAAGGTTCCTAAGCGATAAAACTCGCCGCAGCTCGGCAATAAAAATATTGCCGCTAAGCCAACATTGCGATAATTATCGCTAGTTGTTGGTAATATGCCCCCTAGTTGTATCAAAGGGTCGGTAGAAATATCTCAGGGGGAGAACAGAGATATCATCCCTGACGTCAAGGTCCCCTGCCCTCTCCAGAACATGGTGAACCAAACCAGGGGACCTAAAGCTTAGAACCACACAGTCAACCCTGAGGGACTTTTGGGACTTCCCTACCCATGGTACTGTGCGGACCATTTTGAATTCGGTAAACAGTTGGTTTTTGATCCCTGTCCTTGAGCTCAGTAAATGTAAGGCCTTATTTCTCAGGGTTGACCAGTCCTCAGATGCCTGCGATGCTAGCCCAGGGACGTTACCTAGGACTACAGTGTAGGGAGTGGCTTCCGGGGGAAGATGTGAAAAATTAAAAACAGTCTGGGCACTTGCAGCACATGGTCGATGAGGAGAGCGTGAGTGAGTTTCTCTCAGGACCTGCTGCGAACCCAGTAAGCTAGTACCTCACCGTGGCAAAGAAATATGATAACTATCAGCAAAGGCTGGTTCAGTGGGAACCGGGGCATTTGTTGCAAGCCCACTGTTGTGCGAACCCCCCCTCCCTGAGGAGAGCTGCTCCCACCAACTAACTGAGCTCTGGATGTACTTAAGGTAGTAGGGAATAGGTCCTGCTCCATTTTGTTAAGTCTATCCTCTATCAGACACAATTTTTGCATAAGGGGTCGATAAGGTTTGAAATTCCCTGCACTATCCGTGTGTAGAGTATTGCCTCATTTAATATAGGTGGGATAACAACGGCACGACCTGGTGGGTTATCGCTGATGGTAGCCAAAGTAGTATGGCTGCACACACCATGCCCCCTTAAGGCAACCTTCCATTTGACTCCCCCTGATGATTGGGGGGTGGCCTTCGATGGATACGGCCTTTCCTTTTCTTTGAGGGTGGCTCCCCTTTCTCAGCCTGTGTTGGTTTCTTGCCCCTGGTTGTAACCATTGTTATACCTGAGTTGGAATCTGGGTTGGATAGAATAGATGATAATTGGGCGTTGGAACCCAAGGTGTACTGGCTTAAAGCAAGGAAGGTATGGCAGAGGGAATATCTATGTGTGTTGAACCAGGGGGGAGCCAAAGTACCACTAGTTAGGGGCATTAGAGGTTCTAAGGATAACCTGTGCTCTGTTAGTTGGATCTCATGGATCAGCGCAGATTGTGCCCTGACAAAAAGGCATCAAGGGTTCCCATCACCCCCCTCCCACACCTGCCTTGCGCTTACAAGATGGACCAGCCCCCACAGAAGGCATGGCAGCGGATCAAAAAAGCTAAACAGTACCTTGCTTATTAAAAAAAAAGTCAGATGAACTTAAGGTGGCCCAGCCCAGCCTCTACCAGTCTCGGACGGGCTCAGACGGGCCCGCCCTTGGTCCGGGCTTGGTCCGGGCTGCGTCCCACGCCGCGGGGTAGAGGCAGCGCTTAAATGCGCGAGTTCACTACAGCGCCTCCCTCTCGTTAGCGGCAGCGGGGTTGGATCGCTGTGCACCCTGGGCAATGAAGTCCTTTGGTGGTGTCAAATAAGAAGCAATCCCTGGGCCCACAATCCCACCAGGGAGACACCGAGGTGCTGGTAAGCTTGGAACAGCGCCGGGACTTGAAAATGCTAGAGAACACACCCTATTAGGTATACTGCCCAACTTTCCGTTGATGTGCTGCACACCCTGAACTTAGTCTATTTTTCAGAGTTTGCACATTGCTGCATCTATTTTAAATACTTTGAGCATTCATGGCAATTGATTTCCAAGCTCTATGACTGATTCATTGAGAAAATTATATTTTTGCCTTCTGTGTTGCACTTTAATATTTTAATAAACCTTCATGGTTTTTTAATCCACTGATCTTGAGGTTTTCTGAGTTGGACATTATGAGTTAACTGTTTTGGGGATGCTTTTTATATATTATCTTTAGGGGCTCATTGCTTCATATCCTTGAGGACAACGCCATCCGTGTCCCACGTTTGGCGTTTCGTCTCTGTCAAGTAAGATTACCAGTGAAATGGCGCCCACATGTGTTATTTATTAGTTCCTGCTGCAGTGGTGCAAGGTAGTTTAATATGCATAGAATAGTTCACATCTCTGTAGAAGAGCTAACTACACAGGGAGAGCTTGCCACTTTTGCTATAAACATCCAGCAACTTGAGAAATTAAGTGAATTTTGTGTAAGGTTGAGTTTATCACTGCATATATTTCCTGAGACGAAATGGAACAATTTCTCAGTTCTCTACAGATGCTTGCATTATTGCATATGTCCACAATATGCTAAAAAAAACTGCAATAAAGGCCATGTTTTTTGTACAAGATGGCAGCAGAGACACAAACCATCGAACAGCAAAACACAACATCAGCTTTGTTATTTCTTGAGTTGCATGTATGCTTTGTTCCAAGCAGCAAGATGTGATATGAAAGAGAGAACCGTGTTATGCGCCATTAAAACTCATAAAGTAGGAAATAGGAAGCACACAACAATTGGTCAACAGACACACAATGAACACGATCTCTCAAGCCAATCACACCAACAGTAGCCATACTCAACGTACACCAACTCTCAAGCCAGGCACACCAACGTCAGCCATGTGACACTTATCACAAGCAGACAAGGTGAACACGAAGAGAAACAAGCATTATCAAAGGCAAGACGTCACATGCTCTAAAGATACGTCACATGCTCTAAAAGGCCAAGGTATTGGATCTGCCGATGCTCGTTGCCTAGCACATTTAAAAATGGCTGCCGATATGCACACATGCATTGTGATTCATGTACGCATGTGCATCATGATGTGGACACATACAGGTATCGTGATACGTGCAAGCACATGCATTGTGACGAATAGCAGATATTTTTAGTCACCTTTCTAAAATGGCGAACAGCTATGTTACAATAGTACACTAAAATGTTAAAGTCGAAAAGAAGTGGATGGGCTGGTTCCTCTTGTATCTTAAATATATATTTTCTTATATATATTTTTTCATGTTTCAAATGTCTTGGAGGAAGGAGCAGAGCTTGAAGGTGAGAGAGCGCAAACTGATTTAAATGTATGAGTACATCACACTTACTTGTAGTAAGCACAAATCATGAAGAGAAATGCCATGAGTGCTAATAGTATCTGCAAATATATCAAAAATGTATAGCTAATGTAGAGATTTAATAGAAGTGGAACTAATACAGAAATGTGTGACATTATATGACTTTATTAGACGTGATTATTTTTGAATCCATGTCGTGAAGCTGCTAAAGCATAAGATGGTATGTGGTTAAAAGCAGAACGTGGTAGGCCTCAGAGCCAGAGCTGGAGGGAAAGGGAAGATGGTTCTTTTCATGACACAGATTATATTAACGTTTTTGGTCATTGCATTAATGGGCCAGGATTTATAAAATGTTTACTGAATAATAGAATAAGAGTATTAACATGCTTTAATTAAATGAAGAAGTTGAATGCTATAATCATAATGAGAAATATTGTAGGCCTGAAATGTTTTAGCATTGATTTACACGTACATGTCTGGGCTGAGAAATGTTGCAAGCCTTTTTAGAAGTATATGAGAGTTGGGTTCTTGGCGGCAGATATCTGTCTGCAACAGGAAAGGGGGGATCCAATTATAAATGAATGAATAGAGGTCTGTTCAGTAGCCGGCCCAGACATGGAGGAGGGTTCTGGAATGTTTAGGGGGTATCAGCGGGCCGGAGAAGAGTCTGAGAAGCAAGGTCAACTCTAACGTCTGAGGCCCAATACAAAGCATCATGGAAAAAGCCTGAAGTTGCACCACGTGAGAGGCGTTTCGCAAGGGGCGTCTCAAATGTTGTTGACTGTTTTGTATTAGGGACAGCACCCCTGGGTGGAGTTAGAGCAGAGACCTGAGGACCCTTTAGAGAGCGGATGGGTAGGCAGTGAGGGGTCATGACTGGAGAACTATAGGTTTTCACCAAGAGACTTAGAGTGGGTGACTTCCCTTGGGGGTCATTCATTGCTGACACCTTTGTTAGGTTGGGATTTGGTTAAGTAGGGATACCATCTAGAACAGGGTAGGGACGCCTAACCTGTGTTTGTTTTCCTTCAACCTAAATGAAGGAGAGATATGCGTCTATGCTGATAGCTTTACTATTCTTAGAACTTGTGTTAGTGATTTCTGTTGCTCGTCTGAGGGCTTTTCGAGAGCACATGTATGTAATTGGACCTGTGTATCTCGTGAATCTCATTCTGAGATGCCTGTATTTGCAGCTCATTATATCTTTACAATAAACTTTTGAAAACTAGAAGTTGTCCGTGATCTTTGAGAGTAGAGTCCTTTCTTGGGTGAACTGGCTTGGAAATGGGTGTACTGTTTTCCTCCTAGACAGGCAACAAAGGTTCAGTCGACCAGATCGAGGTTTGGATCAATAGATATAAGGTATCGATCAAAATCTCGCCCTTTCAGTTGGTAGCTATAGAGGATGGTTGCCTTCTTGAGGACGGTGACCTAGGCCAGGTTAGCTTACCCCAAGGCCCCTAGAAATCGATGATCGGAAGAACAGCCCGCAGATGAAGATCCGGATGACGTGAGACAGAAAAAGCAGCAGTATCGGTCGAGAGTGAGTATAAAGGGTTATGCGTGTTAGATTGCGGTGTTTTTGTATTGTATCTATGTTGTAATGTCTGGCGGAGTTGAATGTCTGTAGAGTGACTGTGGAACAGGTTGTGAGCGCGCGCAACCGGTGGAAATCTTAAGTTCAAGGAGAGCTTAAGTGGTTCGGGTGTATCGGACACTCAGAGTAATTGTCAACTAGTGTGAAGGGGGTCATGAGGTACCATTGATCACCCGAGAGACCGAGATAGGGGGAACGTAAGAGTGAGTGCGTGAGTAACGGAAGCTGGTCGGAAGTTACTGTGTGTGTAAGCAACCTATCAGAGAGACGATAGACATCTCGTCAGTTGTGTTGACAATTACAGATAGACTGTGGACGTACAGTCGAGAGAAGTGACCGCTTGGTCGGAAGTAGTCATTTTTCGGTGTATGAATGGGACGCATGCATAACCGGGAGACGAGTTGAGAAAGGAGGGGTGCTGCTGCGAAGCGGAGAAAAGTGACGTCAGGTGGTGTCGCGCAGTGATTGGATGACCGGAGAAAGACCGCGCTGTGGTAGGCCAGCTAGCGAACACGTCAGACAGGGTCGCGACGTGATTGGCCGATAGGAGAAAGACCGCGCTGTGATAGGCCAAGCTAGCAAAGCCGCGACAGGATTGGTGGATTGTCATCAGGAAGTAAACAGAGTAGCGAGGCTGGATTTTGTGCGCATAATTATGAAGTGTTTTAAATGGTTGAAAGCGCTGTTTAAAAAAGAGAAGCGGGGATCGTATGAAGGGGAAGAAGCCCCGCCGGAGGGTACGCCAGCTCGTTATATGGCAGTAAATGTTGGGTTGCATACGATCCTTTGGATATCAGAGTGGAGTAAGATTACTGAAGGAAATGAGGAACTGACGTTCCCGAAGTACGGGACGTTCAGATTGGAGGTGTTACATCGATTGAAATCAGTCATGACCTCAAAGAGACCCTTGCCTAGACCAACCCAGTTTGAAGCTCTTGAAGCATGGATTAGGGCAGCGCATGAAAAGAATATGAACAGACGACAAGAAAGGGTGAAACGCTCGGTAAGGGCAGTGCAGGATGCCAGGTGGGATGCGGATGCTAAAAGATGGAGAGTGCATAACCTGGAAGTGAATAAACTGTACCCAGTGTTAGAGGCGCCAGCAAATAAAAGTCCCCTGGAAGAAGATGATGAGAGCGAAACAGAGGACAGCCTGATAAACAGATTACTGACAGACAGGCCACCCCCGTATAATAGAGCAGGGGGAGAGGTCGAGAATACTGAAGGAGCAAAAGGGGGCAATGCAGGAGAGCATAGACCGCTTCCCAGTTCAGAGTGGGATCCTGAGCCAAAGAAAGAGTTGTTCCAGCCTAGTCAGGTGCAACAGGTAGTCGGTAGGTTTGTGGTACAAAGAGCGCCGGAAACGGAAAGCGCCACATCCTACCCATTACCAGATGCACTACAGGTACCTGTTACCATAGGTCCTATAATATCGATATATGACCAAGAGAGAGCAAAAGGGGAAGAACGGAAACGGAAAGACAGAGAAAGAGCAGAGGAGGCAAGGAGGAACGATACCACTAATTCCCCAAGTCAGATGCCGATACCCAGAGAGTGGAGCACCCCGATGCACACAGCAGGGGACCCAGGAGGAGATCCTGGGGGTCCTAGATGGCCAATGGATTTGAGGGGATCTGGACGAAAATCCTTTCAAGAGCTAAATGAGTACATGAAACAGTGGGATGAGGCAGTGAAGGCTCAAAAGTGCATCAATGTTGCGGAAGCTGAAAGGGAAAGTCAGGACAGCAGAGCACGGACTCACTGCGGGGCTGGGGAGAGTAGCCCGGAGTGGGACTGTAGAGGGAGTAGGGGAGTCACCCATTGGGCCCGGAGTGGAGGTAGAATAGACCTGGAAAACGGGGGCCCCGGGAGTGGAGGGGTGGCGCGCCCAATACTCAGTGGAGAGGAGAGGAGAGCACAAGAGTACAGAAACAGCTTTAAGTGTCCACACTGTGTACCTGGCACCAGAGAACTGAATGGGAGTTGTGAGAGGACGCACCATAGTCCCTGTGATGACAGAAATGAGCGCAGCCCAGGGAATATGGGGAACCAGGAAGGATCGTATCGGATACTGAGCGATACGAGGCAAAGGGAGAGTAGCGACCAGAGGGAAAATAACAGAGAGGGGTGCAGTGAGAGGAGAGAAGAAGAAGAGAATGGGCAGAGCCAGAATAGGGGTAACAGGCCCGTGTTCCATCACCTTCCAAGATCGGATGGCCGAGCATGGGACCTGGAGAGATGGGAGCAAGGGAGGCCACCCATTAACTCTCCTGAGCCCAAACGCAGAGCTCGAAGTTGGGATGGTAGGGAGACCAGCGAGCCCCCTTCGAAAGACATATTGCGAGCTGAGATAAAAGCCAAGAGACTTGATGTCTCCAGTTTAAGGTCAGATCTGGATGACATGGTAGATGGCACCCTGCCTTTAGAAAGAATGGAAATGTATGAACAGGATGAAATACTGTATATGGCAAAGGACATCACTCGAAAGGCGAGAGCAGTCCATGAGAAGTTAGTCGAACTAGCAGGCAAATATATGGTGGACTTGTCAAGAACCAAAGCATTACAGGGTAACCACAGGCTACATTACTCAGATCGAGACCTAGATGAGAGGAGAACGATTGGGCTGAAAACACACATAAGGGAACTGATTACTGGAATAAGGACATGGAGGGCACTAGATAAGTGGGAAGAGAGGTGGTCCAAGAAAGGGACCGGCAGAAGAAGCATGATTGGTATGACACCAGGACAGCAGGGAATAGAAGCTTACCCTTTGCGGGAAGTTGCAAATGGGAACTATGTACATGTCCCTTGGAGTAGGGGAGATTTAGCTGCTTTTACCACCTCTTTCCCCAAGTTACGAGAGAACCCTGTGGAGTGGTACAAGCAAGTGGAGAGATTTGTGAAAATCTCAAAAGTCCTATGGATAGATCTGAACACGCTGTTTGACATTGTAGTACCAGGCGATCTGTGGACAGCATGCAAGGTTAGCGCTGAGTGGCCCATAACGGAGCCAGAGAGAGATGCAAAGACTAATGGACCGTCTGAGATTGTGATGGCAAAATTCGAGAGAGTGATGACTTGGCTGAAAGAAAAGGTGCCAATGCAAGATATAGATTGGGTCAGAATAGACCGAACGAGACAGGAACCCAAAGAGACAGTCCACGAATATTATGAGAGACTGCTGAAGGCGTTTAAACAGTATAGCGGCTTGGATGTAATGGATCCAAAAGACATAGGGCAATTTGTGTCCAAGTTCGTTCTGGGACTGAGACCGGATATTAGTTTAATGATTCAGCAACACTCGATTTGTTGGCAAACTAAACCCCTAGATGAAATACTGAGATATGCAAGGTACTGCTGTGATGAGATAGATTCCAAGGCTAAGAAACTAAAGGAAAAATTGATGGTGGTACAGATGCAAGCAGCAGGGAAGGGGGGGCCGCAGCAACAGCAGCAAGGAACAGGTACAGGAGGAAAGAAGCAGTACAGTCAGAACAAGGGTAATGAGGAGAGTTCCACCTTTAGACCCAGAATAGACATAGCTACCTTGAAGAAAACGACTAGGTGCCACCAGTGTAACGAGCTGGGGCATTGGAAACGCGAGTGCCCCTACAATGTAGAGATAGGAGAACAAGAGATAGAGGAGGAAGAGGTTCAGAGCGCGCCTACAAGAGGGGTAACGCCATACCAAGGAAAGGTGCTCAAAGGGGGGGCTCCTCCCCGAGCCCAGTTCCCGCAACCTCCTCGAGTAGGGAGTATGGGTAAGACCTATAGACAAATGCCCCTGTTTGTGGAAGGGGAAGAGTGCTATTATGTGGACCCATTAACCGGACAGAGAGTGGAAAGAGAAGACTGCACCCTTGGGGCAGCCTTAGAGGTAGATCAGAGGGGACCCTATGTGGAAGCAGAAGTAGCAGGGTGCCCTACGACATTTCTGGTGGACACAGGAGCCACTAGATCCACGATTAGATCAGCTGCAGTTCCAGACCTGCCCATGTCTGGAGAGACCATACAGGTGGTAGGGGTCGCCAACAGGAGAATAACCAGCCAATTGACAGAACCGGTACAGGTGAAAATAGGGAAGTACAGTGATGAGCACCAGTTTGTGGTTTGCGATTCAAGCCCTGTGTGTCTGCTAGGAAGAGACCTGTTGTGTAAATTGAATTGTACTATATATTGTACACCTCAGGGAGTGGAGGTATTGACCAATGATGATGACGCAGATTTCAAAGTTGCAAACTCCAGAATATGCGTGGAGCTGTACCCTACTTTGACAGTAGATGAGCTTCCCTGGGACTTGAGAGAGATAGTGGCATCAGAAGTATGGGATTTCACTGGGGAAGAGATTGGATTGGTCAAAGGGGTGGACCCAGTGAAAATAGTAGTGAAACCGCATGCTGAGTTCCCAAGAACACCCCAATACAAATTGACTCCAGAAACGATTGCAGGCATAAAACCCGTGATCGAGTCCATGATTAAACAGGGAATACTGAAAGAAATCGTGGGTAGTCCATGCAACTCCCCGATTATGGGTCTGCAGAAACCCAATGGGAAATTTCGGATAGTACAGGACCTGCGAAAGATTAATAACATAGTCGTTTCGTGTTGTCCAGTGGTACCGAATCCATCAGTGATACTGTTTCAGATTCCATTCCAAGCAGAGTGGTTCACAGTGATCGATCTTTGTCAGGCTTTCTTTTCGATCCCTTTGGACGAAGATAGCCATTTTCTTTTCGCATTTAAGCTGGAAAATCGCGTCCTAACATGGTGTCGTATCCCTCAGGGGTATACAGAGAGCCCATCGATCTTTAACCAGCTTTTGAAGAAAAATCTTGAAAGTCTAGTGCTGCCCCAGAAGTCAGTTCTGGTCCAGTACATAGACGACCTCCTTGTGGCGTCAGAAACAGAGGAAGCTTGCAGAGAAGACTCCATTGCTTTGTTAAATCACCTAGCTGCCAATGGGCATAAGGTGTCCCCGGGAAAATTGCAGTACTGCCTGACAGAAGTGCAGTACTTAGGACACAGAATTGAGAAAGGCAAACGAAAAGTGTCACCAGACAGGATAGAGGCGATCATGAAAATGAATGCGCCTAAGACACAGAGAGAGGTCAGGATGTTTCTAGGGATGGTGGGTTATTGCCGACAGTGGATTGTGAACTTTTCACTGAAAGCAAAGCCCTTGCAAAAACTGACGCACAAAGAGGTGAGTGATCCGGTACCATGGGACAAAGACTGTTTGATGGCGTTCCTACAGCTGAGAGAGGACCTGTGTCGTGCTCCGGCATTGGGAATGCCTGATTACAATAAACAATTTTTTCTTTACTGTTGTGAGAGAGAAGGTTGTGCGTTGTCTGTGTTGGTCCAAATCCATGGGAATGCCCGTAGACCAGTTGCTTATTTCTCGGCTACTTTAGACCCAGTAGCCGCAGCGTTGCCCGGATGTCTCAAGTCCGTTGCTGCAACGGGTGTCAGCATTGAAAGATGTGAAAATATCGTTATGGGGCACCCGTTAGAGGTGTGCGTGCCACATTCTGTTGAACTGTTAATGACCAGGACCAAAACACAGCATCTGACCAACAGCAGGCTCACGCGCTATGAGCAAGTTATTCTTGCTGCAGAGAACGTGACCCTCAAGAGATGCTCTGTTTTGAACCCTGCTACATTGATGCCACTTCCAAATGATATCGATGATGATGATGAATGTACAGACCATGACTGTCTCGATGTGACTGAACTATGCACCAAACCCAGACCCGACATCGTAGATGAGCCACTGACCGACCCAGACGAAGTTTTCTTTGTTGATGGCTCATGTGTAAGAGACGAAGTTGGGCAGTTGAGAGCAGCTTATGCTGTTTGCACAATTGAAGGAGTTGTGGAAGCAGGGTGCCTGGAAGGAGTACACTCCGCTCAGGTAGCCGAGATTATTGCCCTGACACGTGCTTGCTTAGCAGGCAATCAAATTCGAGTCACCATATACACCGACAGCCAGTATGGCTATGGGGTAGTTCATGATTACGGGCAGTTATGGTCTCAAAGAGGGTTCATGACCTCTTCAGGCTCTCCCATTCGCAATGGAGAGTTTGTGCGCCTGTTGTTAGAAGCATTGCAATGCCCAGCAAGTATCGCAGTTGTAAAGTGCATCGCACATACCAGAAATGAGGACTTTGTTTCGAAAGGCAATAGATATGCTGATGAAGTTGCGCGGTATTGCGCGGAACAAGGTTACTCTTTCACAGAGGTGGATGTGGGTGGAATAAATGTAAGAACTGAATTAGCCATGATATTGGAAACTGTTGATACTTGGGATGAACTGTCAACCATGCAAGAAAATGCTCCTGATTCTGAAAAAGAAACATGGGAAAAGGCAGGATGTGTAATGGGTGAGACCCATTTTTGGGTCTCGGCAGACGGCAGAGCAGTGTTGCCCAATGAGATGGTGAGTCCAATGGCTAGACTCATACATGGTCCCGTACACTTAGGGAGAGATGCTATGCTGAGAGTGTTTAGACAGACTTGGTACAATCCTAAGTTTAGAATAGCAGCAGAAGCAGTGTGCCAGCGTTGTGTGACCTGCCAGCAGCTGAATGTAGGGAAAAGAACACCAGTTGCACTAAGTCACATAGGAAGGTCTGGAGGTCCATTCAATAGAATGCAGATAGATTTCATTGAAATGCCAAGGTGCAACCGCCTCCGCTATGTCCTGGTGGTTGTTTGTGTGTTCTCCAGATGGGTTGAGGCATACCCTACACGTAGGTGCGACACCCTCACAGTGGCCAAGTTACTGCTTAGAGAACTCATCCCTCGCTTCGGGGTGCCGGCCTTTTTGGAATCAGATAGGGGAACACATTTTAACAGCGAGCTTGTGAAGATGATCTGTGTAGCACTAAATATTGACCAAAAGCTGCATTGCAGTTACCGACCAGAAGCCTCAGGAATTGTGGAACAAATCAATGGAACAATCAAGGCCAGAATAGCGAAGGTGTGCTCCTCAACGACCCTGAGTTGGCCTGATGCCCTGCCATTAGTCCTCATGAGCCTTCGTAGTACCCCAGACAGAAGAACAGGGTTGTCACCACATGAGGTGTTAATGGGGAGAGCAATGAGGCTGCCATCTATTCCAGCTACTGCACTGTTAAATATCACAGATGATATGATCCTGGACTATTGTAAGGGGCTGTCTGACGCCATGCGTTCTGTGTCCCTTCAGGTGCAGGCTGCAGAGGTTCCAGCGTGCCAGGGCCCGTGCCATGACCTGAACCCTGGGGACTGGGTCCTGGTAAGAAAACACGTGAGAAGAAGCTGTCTGGATATTCGTTGGCGTGGGCCCTTCCAGGTCATCCTGATCACAAACACAGCTGTAAAGGTGGGAGGCCTGCCCAATTGGATCCACGCGTCACATACGAAAAGGGTTCCAGCACCTCTGGAAACAGCTCCTCTCTCGGATAGACGTCCAGCAGAGGACCGAGAAGCCATAGAGGGGGCTAGCCAAGCTGTAGAGGTGCCAGCGGAAGCAGGGAACGAGTCTGACCAAGCTGAGGACGGTCAGTACAACAGCGAAACAGAAGACGCTACAGAAGGAGAAAGTAGCTGGGAGTACGAGTCTGACCCTGACAGGTCTGAAAGAGAGCGAGAACAGACCAGAAGGAGAAGGAGTAGAAGGGCACGTGGAGAAGCTAATTGGCCGCAAAGAAGGAGCTCTAGCCTGAGGTCAACTCCAGAGTTAACCCTTCCTCCGATATCAGAAGACTCAGATCCAGAAGAAGGTGCTCAGGGCGCTGAAGCACCGGACCGAAGAAGGTCAAGAAGAGTGCGAGTGCCTAACAGAAGATACTCCACACCTGAGTGGACATATCTGGCGACAAATGTCTGTGAAACCGGAGACAGGGAGGATCCGAGCGGTGGTGGTGTCCAGTTCTGAGCCCATTATCACCGTGGAAATACGACTGTTGGTACCCGGTGTCGAACAAGAAGGGTCACTAACATTCGTACTCCCCAGACCTCCCCGCCTCAGCAAGTTAAAACACATGTTTCTTACAGAATTGCAATTCCCCGACTTTGGTACAACGATAACAGCACATGAAGAGCACAATCTTCGTTTGGAAATACTGAACTATGCTATTGAAGCTGCAACCACAAATCTGATAGTAGACTGTTAAAGGACTTTGTAAATAAAGCAAGCAGAAAAAGAAGATTACCTAGCGCCCAGGAAGCGGAGAATTTTAGGGAACTTCCCTTGAGTTGATGGAGAAGGGCTAGGGTTGTCTTTTTGAACTGTTAAAGGACTTTTGCGAAGAAGGTTGTCAGCCTCCAGTTGTGTGGATTCTAAAGACAAAAGGATTGAAAAGAGACTGTAAAGGAACGAGAGGAAAATAACTTTTTGCAAAGATAAAGAGAGAGCTAGATTGTCTGACGAAATGGAGGCCGGCACCCCGAACCGCAGAGCTAAATGTATAATAGGTACACTAATAGTAGGAGTGATAATATTGATAGCTTTAGTGGTAACAATTTCTTATGTAAAGGGAAATGAAGAAGAGGTAAAGGTAACTGATGCGAATTCTGTAGTAACGCTTACACCTATTGTTGCTGGTGAGAAAAGGGAAAACACTCAAGAGAAAGCGTTATTAGCTGCAGAAGCCCGCAGGTTACATGTAGACGAGTCCCAAGGAGACTTTAGGTCAAATGCTTATGCTAAACTCTTGTATGAATACGTGGATGCCATGGAGGTTAAGGATTGCTACGTCTGCATGCAGTTGCCTGCGTCTGTAGATGAAGGAATTCGCTATCATCACCTCCCTCTGACATATGGCATTACATGTAGCTTATTGCTTAGTATATTTTATGAGAGAGATAGTTTTGAATACTATTTCTCTAATTATGATTCAGTGTTGCCAGAAGTCCCGAATTATAAGCAGATGAATAAATGGGATTACTGGAAGAGTGAAGACAGATTGGCCAAATTCTTCATTCCTTGGATTACCTTAGATACTTCACATGCCCGTAGAAATAACCTGACATGCAAGGTGTCAGAAGTCGAGAAGAAGTTCATAGGGCAGGTGGATGATCGATACAGGAGACAAAAGATTTTGAAAAAATCAGGACAAGGGAAAATAGATTGGACCGAGGAAGAGAAGTCACACAAGAGAAAGGGTAGTAGTGGTCCAATAGCTTTAGATAAAGCACAGAGAGGAAAGTTATGTCTTCACCGAGCCAAAACGTATTATGAAAATGTATACGTGGGTGCAGTTGACTGTGAGCATGCTTTTAATTTAGAGTACTACACTAAGGATTTCCTGAAGGGAATGCAAGTGATTCCAAATGTGTATTTTGTATGTGGAAGAAATGCTTACGTGAGACTACCTGACAACTGGTATGGATCATGTTACTTGGCAATTGTCTTCCCCAAAATATATCATGCACAAGATTTAGTGATCATTGAGGGTCAGACATCATCGAGGGGAAGGAGAGATGTAGGTGATACCGAAATGGTTGGAGATGTCTTTGGAGCTATGTTTCCTCTTTTGGGAATAATCCTTAATGATGTTAAAATTAGACGACTGGCAACAGTTGTCGACAGGTTGTCTGCCAGCACTGCTCAGTCCTTAATGCTGGTAGAAGGAGAGATGCAATCGATAAGGGCTATGGTTCTTCAAAATCGTCTTGCATTAGATGTCCTACTAGCAAAAGAGGGCGGAGTCTGTAAGGCTTTGAAGGTCCAGGAATGTTGCACCTACATTCCAGACAATTCGAAGCCCCTTGAGAAAGTTATTAAAAACATAACTAATATTCACAAAGAGATCGAAGACTTGAGTAGAGAAAATGTCTGGGAAAAGGTGGGCCACGGAATGAGTACAGTTGGTGGGTGGTTTTCCGCCTTAGGCAAAAGCTTTGTATGGTATATCCTAAAACCTATCATCATAATATTGATCTGTGGGATAATATTGTGGGGATTGGTGAGGGTATTCAAATGGTACAGAGCAAGAAGGTCAGAAAGGGCCCAAAGAGAGCAGCTGCGGAGATTGGCTGCCATACAAGATAATCAGTACAGGAGCCTGAGAGCTCTGGAAGCGCAGAGAATGCCAGCAATAACTGCAGTTTAAATGTTAGTGATGACCCCGAGAGGTCATCAAAGGGGGGAACTGAGAGAGCGCAAACTGATTTAAATGTATGAGTACATCACACTTACTTGTAGTAAGCACAAATCATGAAGAGAAATGCCATGAGTGCTAATAGTATCTGCAAATATATCAAAAATGTATAGCTAATGTAGAGATTTAATAGAAGTGGAACTAATACAGAAATGTGTGACATTATATGACTTTATTAGACGTGATTATTTTTGAATCCATGTCGTGAAGCTGCTAAAGCATAAGATGGTATGTGGTTAAAAGCAGAACGTGGTAGGCCTCAGAGCCAGAGCTGGAGGGAAAGGGAAGATGGTTCTTTTCATGACACAGATTATATTAACGTTTTTGGTCATTGCATTAATGGGCCAGGATTTATAAAATGTTTACTGAATAATAGAATAAGAGTATTAACATGCTTTAATTAAATGAAGAAGTTGAATGCTATAATCATAATGAGAAATATTGTAGGCCTGAAATGTTTTAGCATTGATTTACACGTACATGTCTGGGCTGAGAAATGTTGCAAGCCTTTTTAGAAGTATATGAGAGTTGGGTTCTTGGCGGCAGATATCTGTCTGCAACAGGAAAGGGGGGATCCAATTATAAATGAATGAATAGAGGTCTGTTCAGTAGCCGGCCCAGACATGGAGGAGGGTTCTGGAATGTTTAGGGGGTATCAGCGGGCCGGAGAAGAGTCTGAGAAGCAAGGTCAACTCTAACGTCTGAGGCCCAATACAAAGCATCATGGAAAAAGCCTGAAGTTGCACCACGTGAGAGGCGTTTCGCAAGGGGCGTCTCAAATGTTGTTGACTGTTTTGTATTAGGGACAGCACCCCTGGGTGGAGTTAGAGCAGAGACCTGAGGACCCTTTAGAGAGCGGATGGGTAGGCAGTGAGGGGTCATGACTGGAGAACTATAGGTTTTCACCAAGAGACTTAGAGTGGGTGACTTCCCTTGGGGGTCATTCATTGCTGACACCTTTGTTAGGTTGGGATTTGGTTAAGTAGGGATACCATCTAGAACAGGGTAGGGACGCCTAACCTGTGTTTGTTTTCCTTCAACCTAAATGAAGGAGAGATATGCGTCTATGCTGATAGCTTTACTATTCTTAGAACTTGTGTTAGTGATTTCTGTTGCTCGTCTGAGGGCTTTTCGAGAGCACATGTATGTAATTGGACCTGTGTATCTCGTGAATCTCATTCTGAGATGCCTGTATTTGCAGCTCATTATATCTTTACAATAAACTTTTGAAAACTAGAAGTTGTCCGTGATCTTTGAGAGTAGAGTCCTTTCTTGGGTGAACTGGCTTGGAAATGGGTGTACTGTTTTCCTCCTAGACAGGCAACAAAGGTTCAGTCGACCAGATCGAGGTTTGGATCAATAGATATAAGGTATCGATCAAAATCTCGCCCTTTCAAAGGTATCTTTACATGGCCCCTTTCTCAGGCTAGCAGAGGTTGCAAATGTAATTTCAAATGTGCTTATTTTATTTCATGTTTAGAATAATACAGGATAATACATCAGTATTGGAGCAAAAGTAGTTTTTCATGTAATGTGTTTTTTATTTTAACATTATATATTGTGACGTATCATTTGTTTCACGCCATGCTGGCAGTGCGATTTCTCTATATAGCATGATGCTTTTGGAATGTTTCCCAGTCCTTCTTGAATTTCCATAGAGGCCAGACTCTACGTTATTCTGTTTATTGACATCATACTTAAAGATTTTTTTCAGGATGTTTCTTTTCCTTTTAAACAGATAAGTCCCTAAAACAATTTGCTCTTTGGCTTATTACTTGCCTGTGCTACACCATATTTGAATCTGGCTATTAAATAGTAAAAGGCTCAGCCTCAATTGCCGTTACTAATTTTCATTTGTGTTTGCATTTTCAACAATCTGAATTGAATTAATTAACCCTTTTTGGCTTCTGGAATTATTTTTTAATCTTCAATGAATCTTCATGGTTTGAACTTGAATCTTGTCTTGTGTGGATTTTCATATGTTGAGTTTCCTGTCATTCAATGCGTCGGGCCCTCGACCCTTGAGATTCACACACGTCATTGATCCATCCAATTGGTGCTTTTAATGGTAAAAGCGCCGACATTCCTCAAGCCAAATAAGGACTGCACTAGCTCTGCATCTTATAGACTGCTCTCTTTAAGATCACTGGATCTATTAATGGATCATCTGTTGTGAATAATTTATGTGCACTTCTCATCATGTTTCATATGAATCTCATTCTAATGGTTGCCAATGTGCTGTTGGATGCTGAAAAAGCGCTTGATTTGCAGAAAGGGTCATACATATTTATTATTTTGCAAAAAAGAGCATAGGGACATATTTATTTCAATTGATTAAGATACTGTAAACATGCCATAATTCAAGAATTCAAATGATTAAGGAGGCATTTGGTAGTGTATCGCTATCAAGAGAAGCTAGAACCACTCCCTCTCCTATGTTGTTCACCCTTGCAGTAGAGCTGCCGGTCAGTCTGCTGCAGGAACATCTTCTAACCTGTGAAGTAGGATTCTCAGGAAAGTGACTCCTGATTTCCCTTTGAAGACAATATTGTACTATACTTCACAGCAAGAGTATTCAGAACAATTCATTGATTCATTGCCGTTGCCAGACTAAGAATAAATTGCATCTTTCCATTAAAGGTTCTGACCATGTAAGGGGAGCATGAATTCCCCGGAAAACAGTGGCAGATCATAAAATTATTTGAAGTTAACTTTAACCGAGATCCAGTTGCTCTCATTGAAGATACTTTTGTTAGAGATGTTAGTAAAGAAAAGACCCAAGTGGACGGATAGGTTACCATATAGTCTGTGGTGGGGCTGGTATTACTAATCAAAATTATGGGACCTATTTACGAGAACTAACGCATCAGCATCAATGCGTCAGAATTCTTGCACCTGCTGCAAATGCCCTAATGACACCATGGATGCGCTGTATGTACAATACAGTGCTCCATGGCTCAAGGATTCACAGATGCGTCAGAAATTCTGATTAATCTTTTGGTGCTAGGGTGGCTGACTGCATCAGAACACAGAGGCAAGTCCTATGTTAAAAGCACTGTGGCAATCCTTACGCCTGGTTTGAGAAGGTGTAGGGATTTTGACTCAGTCAAGTCGTAGAGTGACACAGTGAAAAGTTGTCAATTTCACTGCGTAAATTCTACATGGCTTTTACCATGAAAATGCCTACCCTGCATACATTATACCTGCCACAGGTATAATGTGATGCAGGCCTCTACAAACTGAAGTATTGTGTCCAATGCATCAGTTTGTGAATATTTAACAGTATGGAGCAATGATTGTGCCGCGCTGCGTAAAAAATACTATGCGGCGGCGGCGTTAGCTCCATGCAAATATGCCTCTATGTGTCCCACTTACTTCCTGTACCTCTTTCTGCTTTGTGCCAGTGGTGCTCATTACATCATTGCTTCCATGTCACAGCTAGTTCTCCTGATCAAGCTATATTATTTGATTGTGTATGCACACTATGCAGATTGGCTTTCTAAACGAATCCGTTATCCTTAGGTACTGATCGCACAAGTGCTGACAACTACGTTATCAGAGTCGATGTTCTGCACAAAACCTAGAATATTAATGATGTTGATGTGCATGGTGCTTAGCTTGGATTAAGCTGGCTTCTGTGGGGGCCTATACTGACCCTATATCCCTATAAACCCATTAAGAAAGGAACCTGGCAATATGACTTGTGTTAGAAAAAAACAAACTATTATAACAACTCCAGTTAATGGCTATAGAGGACTTTGTTTTTTGTGGAGTTTTATATAGCGCTAACTAGACCCGAACATATCAGAGTGCTTTACGTGAGCACCAGTTGCATTACAGACGGACACATTCTTTTTGTTGGGCACAGGGAGATTAAGTGATTTGGCCAGAATCACAGAATGTTGAGCGTTTCTGCAGAGACTTGAACCCAAATCCCCAGCACCGAGGTCGACCGCCCTAGCCGTAAGGCCACATTCTCTCCCCATGACTTATTTCATGGCGTGTGCTTAATATGCATTAAGGTATTTAATGAAATTGGGGCATAATCCTGAAGCACCATTTTTATGTGAAAAACAACAACGCACAATGAAATGACACAACAACTCTTTACCATAGCCCAAGCGAAATATGACCTTTTAACAAAATTGTTTCAATTGGCTGAGGATACACTTAGAACAGAGTTGAGTGGGGAAGAGATTTGGACTAATAGAGAAGGCTGATCTCAACTCGAATACTATTGCGCGCCGGATTGACGGCTGAGTTTCCTTTAGTTAGTGAATGACCGCATTTATTTCTCTATCTGTATCAGTTTAGGGAAATTCACGAGTTCCCATGGACCTCCATCTTCAATAAGGAATAAATGACCCAAAGCCCTGAAGAGAACCCTAAGTGACCTGTGGCTATATTTATTGGAGATTCCACTCACTGTACATCTATATGGACTGTAGAATCAAATTGTATAATCATTATCCATCCGTCATAGATAGCTTGAAACCCGATTACCATTACCAACAGGGTCAGGTTTATTCAATTGCCATGACATGCCCTCCAGTTTTGAAATTTTGGACTGGTTTGATCAAAGTTAAATGTGCCTTCAAATGTATCAATTTTGTTTTTGTTCATGTTGAAAAGTATTATGATTATTTACATGCCACTTTATTAAGGTTGCACTATTATCACTATTTTCACTGATTTGTCTAGGTATTCATTGTTATTTTATTTATTAGTTTATTAGTTTAATGTAGTTTATGTTAAAGAAGTTTGGTGTGCCTTTTTGAAGACTTGTTAAATATATTAACCATATTTAATGAATGGTGATATGATCACATAGGTCTGTTGTAAACCATTTTAGGACACTATTGTAAAATTCCCGATTCATGCGTCCAGTGTATTGACTATCTGGATCTTCCGTAAAGTTTTTTTAATCAAAACCAAACACCATTTTCAGTTGTTTTGACAATTAGAAAGTTGGCATTTTGTTTTCCTAACAATTTGGTGTTTGCAGCCTGTTTTCTGGGTCTCATGATTAGGTGTAGCTGGTAGTTAGTCTTTGTATATTGCTCCCAGACAGTAAGACAAAGGACCATAGATGTTGACAGGATGGCCATCTCTGAATTGATGAGGGAGAGGGACTGTCACCTTTCACCCTTGCACATCATAAAAGCGCTGACTGAGCACACTCACAAAGGGTTTTACAGACTATCTTAGCCCCGGACAATCAATGGCCAGTGCAGGGAGACAGGAAATTCAAGCACCTCTGGGGGGTGAAAACCTCCAGAGATTTCTACTACTTCAAAGTGTGTACATGGTATAAAGAATTAAACCCCCATACTCAACTTTTCAGTACACATCTGGACCTGTAGAAGACTCAGAAGAAAGACTGCAGTGCTGCTTTGTTACAAGAAAGACTTTCACTCTGCTGCCCTGCAGTGATAGCCTGCTGTCCTGCTGCCCTCCTGCCAGAGTGAGAAGGACTGGACCTGCACCTTGAACCCTAGACTCCCAGAGTGACTCCAAAGGCTAGTTGGCTAGCCTTCTGATCAGAGCCCCAGTGAGAGAACAGGCTCCAACAACCTTGAACCCAGCACCTGGAACCTACCAGCTGTGAGTCCTGTCCTTTCAAGTGAAGTCACCCCAGTCCTGGACACTTGGAAGTGGGACTGAAGATCCTCTGGCAGCCCCCTATGGTCCCTACAGAACTTGTAATTGCGCAACTATTCCGAGGAGAATCTTGTGAAGCGATGCAGCGTGCTGTCAGTTCTGTAGGGACCACAGAGGGGCTGCCAGAGAATCTGCACATCAATAACTAGACACACAATACATGTTTGTTGGGAAACATTTTGCTGCAGATTTTATTTCATACCAGAAATATGCCAGGCGATCCAAGGGCAGGCAGTGATCGCTAACCTAAGCTGTCCTGCTTTCCTGATGAGCCAACTGCACCGTGGCCAATCCAATTGATGCTACCCTTTTGTGGGGGGTTATCCCCCTTAAATACAGTGGACCACCAGTCCATCCCTTTACCCACGCCTTTTTGGGGGCGGAGCGTGTCCAGGCAAGATTCAGGTTGCTCAGGCTTACAACCGCCCTAAGGACTAGTGGAGCGCCATCGCTTTCCTCCAGGGTCCTGCCGTACAGACTCATGGGGGTGTTTGGCTTCTGCACCCTTATTATGCTTCTGAAGAGGGTACCCCTATGTACCATTCAGCCTCCGGATCGCCCTGTAACTCCGCCTGCACCAGAATTAACAAGTTAACATGTTGTGACCCTAGCTATGCACCCCAGCCAACACGCCGGGTACGCGGTAGGGAGGGAGACGGCGTGACCAGAAGGCACAAAAGGAAAGCCAGATGGGCGGGGCAAGTAAAAGTACCTTGCCCCCACCCTCTGATGTGCCGGGCGTGATGCGTGGCCCGCACCAGACTTTGGGGACTCCCGGAGGGTCCCAAACACTAGGCATGTTGCTGTGCCTAATGTGACACTATGGTGGCCCTCTCTCTTGAGTGGGCACACTGCGTGTGCTGTGGACAGCAGTTTTACAACAATGGTTACTCCAAACCCTTGTCGCCGCTGAGAGCAGTCTGATAAATTCAGTAACATGAAGCTACAGCCTCAGGGTGCGTGCATGAGCACCGCAAGATGGCAGACGAGAGTCCCTGAGGCTCCAGAGCAGGGGCCCCGCAATCTGGCAATAGCAGCTCGACCTGAAGCGAGGGTGCCATTGGCGGTACAGTCGGGAGTACCCTCAAGTGTCTGAGCTGCTCAGTAGGGACCTGGGGACTCCTGCTGATGGCTGTGTAGTGATCATGGAGGATGCGGCGGTTAGGTTCCAGCAGTGAGGCTTCTGGGCTCAATGGAGCAGACGGAGGCAGAGAGGGACCATTACTGGTGCAGACAGGAGCCCCCCGTATGGCTGGACACACCAGGGGGTCCTGGGGCTCCCGTTGTTGCCCACCCAGTGGTCCTGGATCCAGCCCTTTTTAACCGGACGGAGATGAAAGGGGGCCTTGTGTTGATGGGGAGCTCCTTGGAGGCCGGAGCGGCCTAGGAGGGGCCTGGGGGCTTCCATTCCTGCACATGTGGCGATCCTGAGGGCTGTGGTGGTGCAGAGTTGGTGGTGGGCCTCTACGCCCATCGGGCAGACAGGGAGTTACCTGGTAGCACAGAGCGGTTGTAGAATGCTGGACTTGCCATTCTCCCCCTCGAATCAGAGAGCTATATGGTGAACCCTACAAGGTTGGTGGTTGCCTGGGGAGTGAGGGAGGGGGTTCGGAGATGCAGCAGAATGAGAAGCGGATACCTAGTTTGGAGGCCTCTCAACTGTAGGGGCTCTACCTATTTTTTTGCCTGAACTTTGTTCTCCTTCTGCCCCCCAACACTGGGCTATGAACCAGGGGCAGACTATGTAATCGAAGCTGAGACCTCAGCATGGCTACCTGGATACAGCATAGCATGTACATGCTCACACTCCCAACATGGAACCCTGCGGCTCTTAGACTGCCTCATTACAGGGACTGCGAACTCACAGTGTTCCGTTAACTGGGAGCCAGATGTTGCTCTGCGCCCTTGAGTGGGGAGTTTGGGAATTTGTTTTGTCATTGTTAGAATTGGGGGTCTCTGGTTGGTGCAAGTATGCACTTGTGACAAGCAGGGACCCTCTCTTCCAAGTCAGGGCAAAGGATGACCCCTTAGAATTACCCTTGCTCACCCTCTAGGTGCGTGGCGTGAGCAGCCAAGGCTAATCTTCAGGCGTTATTCAGTTAAGCATTTGCAATCACACACATAGTAAAATATACCAATCCCCCCACAAATGGACACCAGGCTGTAAATATATATAAAAATACGCTTCTTTATGTAAAAAATATATATATGTAACTCAACAGACTTATCACAAGACCAAATAACGTTTTTGTTGCACCACAGGTTGTAAATAGGCAAAGGTTCTCAGTTGTAGCTTTCAATGGTTGTTTGTTAAAAAATACTTCAATGGTTTCACTTCAAGAAAATAGTTCCTTTTCTCCTTAGTTGCAGTTCAAAAATGGAGATTTCTCTGTTAAGGCGCTTTTGTTATAAATCTCCTAATTTCACAGTTCTCTCAATGCTCTTTCCTTTCAAAGGATAGTCTCTCTCTGTTCTGGGGCTTTGGGACCCTCCCTGGGCCTTCGGAGCGCCTTGCAGCGCCTCTCCTGCCTTCAAGGGTGAAACTGACACAGCCCCTACCAACTCTCACGCATCTCATGGCAGGCTTGGAATGGAGACCAGAGAGGGGCTTGAAAAACCCTGGGCCTTTTCCAGTGGTGGGGGCTGAGCTGTGGAGCAGAGCAGCAAGCAGGCGATGAGAGGAGCCCCGGGCCTTTTCCAGAGGTGGGGGCTCCCGGCTGCAGTGAGGAGCAGGGAGGGGTGAGAGGAGCCTCTGGGGCCAAGGCACCTTCAGGAATGCTTTCTTTCAGGAATTGTCAGTGCAGAGGGGTCCCTTCTCAAAGCGGAGGATCTCCGGGAGGCAAGGCACCCTTCACAGTGCGGTGCGGCCTCTCCTGGGGGGGCAGAGCAAGGCAGGGCAGCCGGGTGCAATCAGATGCCCGGGCACAGGCTGCTCGAGTCCCCGGGATTCCGGCGGGAGGGGCTGAAGTCTCCTCAAGGGCTCCGTGAAGCAGGCAGGGGTAGAGGAGCGGCCGGCCTTAGTCCTGGGGCAGAGAGCGACTCCGGGTGGAGCGAGGCTCTCAAGGGCAAGAGGGCAGGCTGGCTCCCGAGTACCACGGCCCTAGGAGGGGGCTAGAGGGGGCAGACTTCACCTCCGGCGGGAGGAAATACTCGGCCTCAGGCAGGGGACGAGCCAAAGCACAGGAGAACCCACTGGTCCTGGGGTTCAGTTCAGGGGGCAAGCTCAATCAAGCCCTTGGAGAAAAGTTTCAAGCACAAGTCAGCAAAGTCTTTTAGCAAAGTCTTCTCCTCTCCTTCCTCAGCAAGGCAAGCAGCAGGCCAGTCCTTCCAGCGTCTTCTTCTCCTTCTATTCGGGCAGAGGTTCTTTGTGGTAAAACAGGATTCTAATTTACAAGGAGCAGGGCTCCTACTTTTATACACAGTTTCTTTTGTTCTCACAGGCCAGGGGGGCCTTTGCATAACTGCTCTTAGCCTCTGAGCACTTGTTGGGGGTACTTCTGGCTTCTGCTTTCAGTGTGAGGGCAGGCACATCAGCCGCTCCCCAGGGGGGCGGAGCCGGCATTGTGAGGACAGGGGCAGCCTGAGCACTTTGTTGACAAGCTTCGGTCCTTCCTGGGCCAGGTGCAGGCTGAGTCATCAGTCGCTCCCCAGGAGGGCGGAGCCAGCATTGTGGAGGCAGAGCACAGCCTGATGCATCATTCAGGGGAAACTCCCACCACCCACTAAGGTGTCATCCTGCTATTCACCACCTGTCAACTCCCAGCCCTGTCACTCACACAACTCAGACAGTCAGATACACACAAAAGCAGAGGCGGGCTGAAATGGTTAGACAAGCAAATGCTAGCTTTCTAAAAGTAGCATTTGCAAACACAGGATATTAAAATAAACTTTACTAAAAGAAGTATTTTATTATTCTGAGTTCAGGCATACTAAACATTAATTTCTACCATGTTCCCTGAGCCTGCTGGGATTATAGAGAGTAATAATTCCAGCAGCCCATCTGGCCTAAAGGAAACTGGTAGCCTTACAATAGTGAAAAACGAATTTGGCAGTAATTCACTATTAGGACATGCCACACACATCAGGGCTTGTCCTACCTTACACTTACAATGCACCCTGCCCTCAGGCCTACCATAGGGGTGACTAATATGAAGTTAAGGGAAGGTTTAGGGGCTGGCAAGTGTGTGCACTTGCCCAGCCAGCATGACAGTACCAGACTGCACGCAGGTTCTGCAATGGCAGACCCTAGATACATTTTAAGGCTGCTTCTGTGGGTGGCGCAACCAGCGCTGCAGGCCCACTAGCAGTATTGGCATTCACAAGCCCTGGCACTCCTAGTGCACTTTACTAGGGACTGACAGTAAATCCAATGAACCAATCATGGACATCAATCACATGTATACTTTTCACAGGGAGAGCATATGCACTTTAGCACTGGTCAGCAGTGGTAAAAGTGCCCAGAGTCATTAAACCAACAAAAACAGGTCAGAGAGAGTATTGGAGGAAGGCAAAAAGTTTAGGGATGACCCTGCCAAGAAGGCCAGGTCCAACAGTCATTCTATTTGAGCCTCTCATCACACCTTCTTTACACTATGCCTGGGGGTTACCCATTGGAGGGGGGGCTTATCTCCACTATTTCCTCTCTGTTTTAGGGCTGCCAAATGACAAATCTAACATTTCTCACTTGGAATGTCAAGGGGTTGGGAATAGCAGCATGGCGTCTCTCTGTTCATCAATATCTCTGATGGCGAGAAGCACATGTGGCCTTCTTGCAAAGAAAATCACCAGGTAAAAGGGGGGAACCTGAAACCTCAGAAAAGCTGGAGAGAGAAATGATTTAGCACAACCTGCTGAGGCAATGGCTGGGAAGTGCTAATATGGATGCTGCAGTCGGTACCATTTGGGAGCAACAAGGTTGAGGTGCACTTGAAAGGATTTTATGTGTTTGATGTGTTTGTGGAGGGGAAGATAGTCAGGGTGCAAGTATTGCTGGGAAATCTATATTTGCTTCATGCTGTGCAGCCCAGCACCTACTCCATTATCAGGGACACTTTCCAGTGATGCCCTCTCTCTTCTATATTATTCCCCTTGGCGATGGAGCCTCTAGCACAATGCCTTCAGCAGTCTGGCATGGACTGGGGTGTGCAGGTTAGCAGTGAGACCAATGCAGTCTACCCACTTCCTATATGCTCCCCTCCCAGGGGAGAACTTCAGACGTCTCTATAATGTGTCTCCATATCTTGTTTACTGCCATTGGTGGAAAGGTTATAGGCTCATGTTCTTTGTTCTTAGTTAGGTTGCAATAGCATCCCATTATACTATGTAATGCTATTGACACATTTGCAGCATAACGTGGAGTCTGTATTTGTACAACCATATATCATAACTTGCCAGCTGTCGTTGATAATGCAAAACTCTAATAAAGATGGTTAAAAAAAATTAATGAAAATATATCCTCAGCTATAACTGTCTAACATGATGTTTTCCAGGTGTGCTAATCATAAGGACATTAAGGTCGCTATCAAGATGAAATCATGGATTTTAATGGCTGTTCAAGGAAGAGATGTTAGCAGATCCTGCATCGTGGGTTTTGATAAATCTAAAGCACAGGAATCTCAGTAGAAATAATTTAAAAAGTTCTGGAGAAAGGTATATTATTCACAATTGCATGGCAGAAGAAAGAGGGGGAGTCTGGGGCATTCAAGAGGTCTGCCTACTTATCCCTACAAAAAGTGAGATATCCTATGACTGAGAAAGGGAAAAACCAAAGCACGACTGCTTAAATATTTGTATTCACATAGCGAGCATCACTTAAAAATATGAAAACTCGGGGCGTGGCTTGGCGCCCGACGCGAATGGCGGTGTCCGGGGGAAGCTCCTCGGACTGTCCGGTGAACGGCATCTCTCCTGACTCGCTCAGCCCTTGCACAGTCCTCATTCAGCGATGTGAGGACGTCGGACCATCTACTCCTCCATCCCTGATACTTGCGGCTTCGCTGGAGTGCGACAATCCCGATTTACGAATGATGTAAGTTGCGCAGATACACGTCGCGATGCGACCGCCATTTTGATTCCTCTCCGGCTGAGCATTGTCGCCGTATCAAGGACATTCTTTGGATTTCTGTGGTGACTCTTCCTTCAATCCTCCTATTCCTTTCTTCCTTTGAGATATGCTACAGTTTACGCTCATTTTTCAGTAATTCCCTGCCTTTTTTTTGACTGACTTTCATTCGGCGGCCATTTTACCTCTCTTACGACCTCCAAAAGTTATCAGTGCCGACTTCAGTTCTCTCAAGGCTATATATGGGTAAACCTAAAGGCAATACAACCGCTGCGCCTACCAAGCATATTTTCATTAAAAATTCGAAGATTTTCACCCAGTTTTCTCGATCTCATTCTACCTTATCTTCCCTTTCTGAAGACAAGATGGCGGCGTCAGAGACTCTACCAGCTCCCTCTGGGAAATCTCTCACAAAACGCCTCAGGCAAAATCCCCCTTCGCCTCCGAAATCATCATCTCCTGTTTCCATGGAGTTATTGTTGGAAGAAATTCGGGCTCTGCGCCCTTTTATGGAAGATACTAATGCGAAACTCCAAGTGCTCACTGATTCCTGGTCACAGCTCGACAGCAGGGTTACGGATGTAGAGCAATCCCTTTCATCTCTAGCGAATGACTGTGCGAAGATATCTCCTCTACATTCTCAAGTTTCTACCCTTCAGCGTCAGGTGGAGCAGCTTGAAAATCGTAACAGGCGAAATAACCTTCGTATCTACGGCCTTGAGGAAGGACAAGAGGGGACAGATCCTATTGGTTTCTTCAAATCCTTCATCCCCAAAGTTCTTCGTATGCCAGAGGATACCCGGTTGAACATTCAAAGAGCACATAGATTAGGTCGCCCTCCATCCTCCACCTCCCCTTCTCAGAAACCTAGAGGGGTGATCCTGTATTTCCTGGAATACACGGACCTTTTGAAAGTTCTTTCAGCGGCAAAATCCTCTCAGCGCATTACCTGGTCCAGATCTACGTTATTCTTTGCTCAGGATTACGCCCAGGTCACTGCTGCCAGGAGGAAGGCCTTTTTGGACTTACGACCTGCTCTTCGGGACATGGGTGCTCGTTATGGCCTTTTTCATCCGTGCCTCTTTAAAGTTACTTATAATAACAAGACTACAACGTTTGAGGACCCTCTTCGCCTTCGCAGTTTCATCAACGCTCATCATGCTGATCCTATGGAATCCTCCTCCTCCTCGTCTGCTGGCTGACTTTATATTCCCTATCCTTTGTTGTTTATCTTCTTGTCCTAACACATGTTTTTCCCATCTTGTCGTATCTGTACTAACTGTCTCATGTTCTTTCTCCACAGTTATTCCATCCCCTTGAAATGATGCCTCCCGGCCCTCCGTCCTGTTTTTCCCCGGTACTACCGTCACTCCGTCTGGTTCCTCCTTCCCCCTTGTTTCTTTTGAATCCGTCATTCGTAGGTATGTTACGATTCTATGTTATTATTTGGTTGCTGTGTTTTCTTTTTTTTCTTTCCTTCTCCCTACTCTCTCTTCTGCTCCTCACTTCTTCCTTCCACTTTTTACTTGCTTTTTTCTTCACCTTTTTACTCTTTTTTCTTCATAACTTTATCCTATTTTTCCCTTTCCTTACTTTCATATTTTTCTCTGAATACAGCTTTACTTTTTGCACTTTGTATTGCATTGTTTGCATTATTTTCTTTGATCATACTTTTACTGTGTATCGTTCAGAGTTACATCTTGGAATGTTAAAGGTTTAAATAGTCCAATTAAAAGACAGCGTGTTTTAGCTCATTTGGCTAAGTTAAAAACTGATGTTGCCATGTTACAAGAAACGCACCTTAATGATACTGAATCGTCTAAATTGAAAAGATTCTGGCTTGGTCATACTTTTTCCTCTCCCTCTTTGGGAAAAAAAAATGGTGTAGTTATACTTATTCATAAAAAATTTGCCGTTACTGATTCTCATTTTGAAATTGATAGTGATGGACGTTTTGTTTTATTAAGAATGAAGGTTGATAATGTGCCTCTTGTTATTTTTAATGTTTATGCTCCAGTTAATGTTGATCATACCTTTTGGCCCTCTATCGCAGATAAATTAATTTCCCTCACTGATAATTATATTATTTTTGGTGGTGACTGCAACCAGATTCATGATCCCTTCCTTGACAGACACTCCCCAGTTACTTTTGTCCGATCCAAAATGCATAACCAATTTACCTCCGCTGTTCGTCGTAATTCCCTTACGGATATTTGGAGGCTCTGTCGTCCCGATCTCCAAGAATACAGTTATTTCTCCCCTCCTCACAAAACTCAATCTCGTATCGATTACCTTTTCCTTAGTAAATCCCTTACCCAATGTGTCCTTAATTCTGAAATTGGCTCTATTCTCATATCTGATCATGCCCCTGTCCTTGTAGATTTTGACCTGATTCCCTTCTCACCCTCACCAGGCAGATGGCGTTTCAATAACTCTCTTTTAGCTGACCCCAAGTTCACAGACCAGTTCGGTGCTTTCCTTTCTGACTTTTTCCTCACTAACTCTACCTCTGACTCCTCCCCTGCCATGATTTGGGACTCCTTTAAGGCAACGGCTAGAGGTTTTATAATTAATTTTGTCTCTAAAAAACGAAAAGGTTTCGAACGTCAATCCTCCCGCCTTTTAACAACGATCAAAAAATTGGAATATTCCTACTATCAGGCTCCTTCCGTTTCTTCTCTTAAAGACCTTATTTCTGCGAAAGTTGCTTTTAATAAAGCTTCCACGGATGCCGCTTCCTCCTACCTTTTAAAATGTAATGCCCGCTATTATGGCGGTCAAAACAAGATAGGTAAACTTTTGGCCAATTATCTCAAAACACGTAAAGAAAGAACTCAGATTACGTCCATCACTGACTCAGAAGGAATTTCACATTTTAAAGATGAAGATATTTTACACAATTTTGTTTCCTTCTATAAGCAACTTTATACCCCCGAACAATCCCCTCTTCCTGATGATTTAACTTCTTATTTCCATTCTCTTACCCCTCCTCCCTCTGCCCATGTTGACTTTTCCTTGCTTGAATCTGACGTTACTTTAGCAGAAATCTCTCATGCAGTTTCCATTCTCCGTCGTGGTAAAGCCCCTGGCCCTGATGGGTTTACTATCGAATTTTATAATCATTTCTCCAAACAACTCTTGCCCCATTTGCACTCTCTTTTTAATTCCTTTATCTCTGATGGCTTTTCTCAAGGTACTTTTCAAGAGGCTATGATCTGCCTTATTCCTAAAGACGGCAAGGACCCTACTCTATGCAAGAACTACAGACCCATTTCTCTTGTAAATACGGATTACAAAATCTTTGCCAAACTACTTGCCCTCCGCTTAGATCCCGTTTTACCGGAACTCATTGGTCCAGAGCAATCTGGTTTTATCAAAGGTCGCTTATCATCTGACAACTCGAGGGTTTTCTTTAACGTCCTTACTAAAGCCTCCACTATCCCCTGCCCTTTAGCTGCCATTGCTCTTGACGCCGAAAAGGCATTTGATCGTATTGGTTGGGATTTTATGTTCCGTGCTCTTTCCTGGATTGGCTTTTCCCCAAAATTAATTTCCCTCATCGCTCTACTATATTCGGGCCCCAAAGCTTCTATTTTTGCTAATGGTAAGATTTCTGATTATTTTTCCCTCTCCAGAGGAGTTCGCCAAGGTTGTCCTCTCTCTCCCTTATTGTTTATTGTGGCACTCGAACCCTTTTTAACAAAAATTAGACAAGATGCTTCTATTACTGGCTTCACCCTTGGCCCTACCCAAATCAAATTGTCAGTCTACGCTGATGATATCCTTTTTTACTGTTCCAATCCTGAATCTACTACCCCCTCTTTTCTTCGTCAAGTTCAAGCTTTCTCCTTAGTTTCTGGCTATCGCCTTAACCGTGACAAATGTGAAATCCTTCCCCTTAATGTCTCTTGTTTACGACATTATTTTGGTCAAACTGGTTTCTCCTGGCAACCCTCAAAAATTAAATACCTAGGCCTTTGGTTTTCCCCTTCCATCTCAGATACTCTAAAATTCATCTTTGATTCTATCACTAAGAAACTTTCCGACTCTATCACCAAATGGAACCCGCTATTTCTTTCTTGGTGGGGACGACTAAACTCGATTAAGATGATGCTAGCCCCTCTTATTTTATACTCCCTCTCTATGATTCCTGTTCACATTCCTAATTACTATTTTAAGCGCTTAGACTCTATTCTATCTAAATTTCTCTGGCAAAACAAACCCCCTCGAATCGCGCTCTCCTCTCTCAAGAAGGAGAAATCTCAAGGAGGAGTGAAATTCCCTAGTTTTGCAACTTATCATCATTCCTTTTCCCTGAAGCAGACTCTTCGTTGGGTTTCTACTGATCTTCCTACCTATCCGCCGACTTGGTTATCCTTGGAAAAGTCCTTCATTTCTCCTTTTGACTTTTCCGAACTCCTTGCTTTTTCAGCTCATACTTCCTCTCTACGTTCTCCTATTATTACACACTCGTGTCATGTTCTTACCCCTCTTCTTCCCTCTACTTATCCGTCCTCTGCTTCTTTATCTCATCAACCCATCTGGCATAATAAACAGTTCCGTATTAAAAACCGCTCCTTCTGCTGGAAATCCTGGCATTCTAAAGGAATAAAATGGGTTTCGCAATTGCTTTGTGATGGTATTCCCTTATCTTTCCCTGAGTTACAAACTCGTTATCTTCTCCCCAACTCCTTTCATAAACAGTATACTCTGCTCCTCCCGGCACTTTTTTCCTTCCTTCAATCTCTTCCAGCTTCTTCTGACTTTCCTCCACTTTACCCTCACTTATCTCCTCTCTTAACTTCTTCTCCCTCTGCTTCTCGTATCTACTCATGCCTCCTAACGCCTTTGGAGCGCCCTAAAACTCGCACTGAACTGGTCTGGGAACAAGACTTATCTGTCACATGGTCTATTTCCTTGTGGGATAAGCTGTGGATTAAGATTCACAAAACTTCTCGCGCTGCCAATACAACACAAACCCTTTATTTTATCTACCAAAGGCTACTGTTTTCCCCTTCTAAATTAGCGTCCTTCTCTCCTGACCTATCTCCGGCGTGTTGGTCCTGCTCTTCCTCTTCAGCTGATTTATCCCATATGTTGTTCCATTGTCCCAACGTTACCTCCTTCTGGCATGGAATTTGGTCACGTATTTCCGCTATTTTCCATTTCCAGACCCCCTTCTCTCCATCCGTTGCTTTCCTTGGATCTCTATCCCCGGACTTACCTCACTCCCCCTCCCATTACAAGTTGCTTGATCTCTTTCTAGCTGTAGCTTTTCACTTAATTACTTCCAATTGGAAAGACTCCTCAAATCTTACTTATTCTGCCTGGTGGAATGCTATTTGCTTTAATCATCGTTTAGACACCAACTATGTATCCCCAGTCTCCCTTGCTATCAAACGTGACCTTCTGTGGATTCCACTCACTACTTACCTTTCCTCCACTTCTCCCTCTTATCCTCCTCCAATCATTGCTGCCCCTCTTTCCATACCTGATGCAGTTCGCAAGCCACCTTGAACTTTGTATTGTTGTCTTTTTGCATACTCCTGGTCCGATTTTTAATATCTCAACTGTTACTTACATGATTGTTTTCTTGTTACTATTTTGCATTCAATGTAACTTGTGCTTTTGCTATTGTAACCAAGTTGATTTTCTTATTTATTCTCATCCTCCCCCCCTTTTTTTTTTTTTTTTTCCTCTCTCATTCCTTTTTTCATGAACGAGAGTATATTGTTTATTGATTCCGATTTGCAATTTCTTTTTGCATTACGTATTATTGCATTCCTATATTGTATTTTCTCGTACAGCATTTCATCCTGTATTTTCTATTGGTTTCAATAAACTTGAACTTAAAAAAAGAAAAAAAAAAATATGAAAACTCAGTAATTAAATAAAAAAGAGGAATGCTGCTTTATAATTAGAAGAGAAAGCCAGGCATCATTCAATAGTTGGCATTAGAAGAAACACAACAAAGGGGGCCTTAAAATAAAGAGACCATTTGTTTGACAAATGTTTGAAAGGAAATGGAGCATTTCGTCACAGACTTGCTATGATATTGGAAGTGGGAGAACCCTCTTCGCACCTCAAATGTTGTGCTTTCTAAGTGGTGAGGAAGTACATGGGATTACATAAGTATCCACATTTGTATCCACTTTTTTCTTGCCCTGGTGGGAACTGTGAAAAATGCTGCTCCTGCCCTGGTGGGAGCCCAGTAAGGGAGCCGGCTTCCGCCAGCACCAAGTATGGCTGGCCAGGGAGCTGACATGGGAAGCAGGGGGAGCCCCGAGGTCCCTGCAGCCTCTGTCTGCTACCCAGCCAGCACCATACTGCCCCGGCAGGAGCAGCATCTTTCTCTGCTCCCACCCCGGTGGAGCAAAGTAAGGGAGCCAGCAAAGTTCTGTTCCCTGGCCGGTAGAGTGCGGGCAGAGTAAGCCTGCACTCTCCCTAACAGAGAACTCCAGTGTCCTAGGGGTATTGCTCCCGTGACACTGGAGCCCAACAGGCCCCAAGGAATATGCAGCCAGATTCATCATTGTAAAATCGGCTCGCAAAGGGCCAGATTCTGAGAATCTGGCCCTTTGCGAGTGCTATTTTTGCATTTGGGATTCATCATCCCATATGCAAAAATCGCAATTACCGAATTCGCTTAATTGCGAAGAATCGCATTTAAGGAATCTCAATTAGAGATTCCTTAAATGCTATTCATGAACCTTTTTAAAATTGCGAATTCGCAATATGGGGCCGCTATTTACCGCGAAGTGTAAATAGCGAAAACTTAGAAAAATGCACTTTAGTGCATTTTCCTAAGTTGTATGTTACACACACACGCACATGTCCTTTGGACATGTGTGTGCGCAACACCTGTGTACATTAACATTTCAGGGGTGCAACAGGGTGTCCTTTGGACACCCTGGCACCCTTGAAATCGCTTCCTTATATGCGATTCGCTAATTGCTAATCGCAAATAAGGAATGACTCCCCATTCATTCCTATGGTCCTTGCCCATAGGAATAAATGGGGAGTCATTCCTTATTTGCGATTAGCAATTAGCGAATCGCAAATAAGGAAGCAGTAGAAATTGCATTTAATTGTGCGATTTCTACATGAATCCAGTTTTGCGAGTCTTTAATAGCGATTCCTTAATAATCGCTATTAAGGACTCGCAAATCGGGACATTGATGAATCTGGGGGATGGTCCCCAGGGCCGATCATCTGTTCAAGGAGGGGACTGCACACATCTTACCTTTTTTAAATGAACGGCTCTCTGTGATGGGGTCCCTGCCGCCTCTTTGAGGCTTGGGGAGCGAGACCACACTGCCCACTCCAAATTATGAAAATAACAGCCCTAGGGGAAGGGGGCTCTCGAGTATGAGGGTTTCATGAAAGCTTGGAGAGAGGTGTATGCTTTTCCAATGAGTAAATAAATAAGGGAGCTGAGTTGATGCCGTAATAAGACTGAAAACGTGCAAAATTGATTAATAGACAAACTTTATTTTGCATAATGCTTCATACCATACTACATAATATGTCTGAAGGTATTAGGTGAACTCATATAAAATACAAAAGTACCAGTTTTGTCTGTTCTTTGTTGTGTTACAAAAGTTGTAGAAGATGTATATCTTTAAAGGGCCCTCATCCTTTACAGACTCTGGGGCAAGTAGATGCTTGCTCTATGGAGAGGCGACTCTGCCAAAGAAGAGGATGCTGCCGGTCTTTTTTTCCTGAATATAAAAGAGGAAAGGGTGGTTTGCCTCAAACCTGACACTCATTGAGGCCATTTTCAAAACGACGGTCGCGGCAGTGGCAGCCGCAGCCTCAGTGCCCTCCTCGTTCACCTCGACAAAAGCCTTATGGAACACTTTGGACACGTACAGGTCGTTTTTGTCGGATATTCCTGAAAGATCAGCTTTTCCCCGGTTGAAGGCGTCGCTCATCCCCATGCTGATCAGAGTTTCACGCATGTCGTAGCTCTCTGCCAGCCGGAACTTGGGCAGCAGCACTTCTACCTCTACCGACGCCATTTTATCTGACCTAGTCCAACCTTCCAGTTTCTTCTTGGTTAATTGATGTTCAAGCTGCAGACATAAAAGAAGGAAAGAAGAAACGTTTGCACACATTTCTTTATTTACACCACTTAACTTAATGTGTGACATGCTCGTGTCTGATCACCTCTGCGAATAAAGGCACAACAGAACAAAGGTAGGTATGCACTGATATTAACAAAAATGTAACAAAGCACAGCAATGATTATGCATATGAAATAAGTGGAGAAAGTAGGGAACACTCAAACAACAGATGAAAGCTAGGGAGGCAGAGTGCATGCTTCCAGCTTTGCTCTATTATATTTTAGCACTCGAGATTTAACCAGTAAAGAGAAACAAACACTGCATACCTCATTTATAAGGTTTTGCCGTAGGGCAGCGCCACAAGGAATCTTGCTGAGCTGCTCTCCGTCAAAAGAAAAGGGCAGGAATGCACCATATTTATAGGATACAGCGCATTCCTGTCCGTTTCCCTGCACTGGTGCACAATGGGCTGCCGTGCACCAACGCAGACACCCTTGCACCATGGTGCAAGGGTGCCTGTGTAGTAGGCCTGGTTGATTTTCTGCAGGAAGGGAGACCTTCCTGCAGGAAATCAATCAATTTAGGCGATTTCCTCTTTCTATGTGTGCTGCCCCCTGGGGTGGCCTTAGATTCTGATGCATTCCAAGGTTGCGATTTCTTGTAAAGTCTTGCGATTTCCCTGAGTCTTGTAAATTTCTTGTAAATCTGGGAATGTGTCAGATTCCATTGGTGTTGTGTGAGATTCCATTGGTGTTGTGTGAGAACAACACCCACCAACAGCAACACCCATGGAACGCCCCTTTCACGCAGTGTTCTGCGTTAAAGCGGCATATATTTACAAGGCCATGAAAAGCCATGGTAAGTGGCTTTATGTGGCCTTGTAAATATGCAGAGCACATTGCGCCACCGGAACGTCAACAAAGTGACGTTCTGGTGTTATAAGTGGCCATGAGGCCCTACAGGTCAACATGGCCCTGTGTTCCAAACAGTTACGTGATTACAATAACAAATTCCAATTCAAATACATCCAATAGATAATGTTATTCTGGGAGCAGTGAGACCTCTTTTTTTGCTGCTCACAGCCAAGATATGTTACAGTTTCTTTTACTTTCTCATACAGTATTGCAAATGGGAAACATCCATGACAACGCAGTCATTACAACGCACTACTTTTACAACGCAACTGTTACAACTCAAATGCCTTTACATCCCATGCCATTACACCACATGTCACTACAATGCATGCCATTACAACGCATACCATTACAACGCATGCCATTACAATGCATTATAAGGTAAGTAATGGAGATCTTTTAGTTTTAGGGTGGGTATGGGTTTTGGAGTACATGGGAACAGTAATTTGTACCCCTAAACTATCCAACATGTTCCCTACTGTTGCACTCACTGGAGTGGAAATAGTAATTGTTACCACTACACTATCAAACACTTACCCAACTGTTGCACTCACTGAAGTGGGAATAGTAATTTTTACCCATACACTATCCAACACTTACCCTACTGTTGCACTCACTGGAGTGGGAATAGTAATTATTGCCCCTACACTATCCAACACTTACCCTACTGATGTCCTAAAAGTATTATGCCTTGTAATGGTATGCGTTGTAATGGCATGCGTTGTAATAGTTTGTTTAAAAAATGCGTTACGATGGCATGCATTGTAAAATCATGCGATGTAATGGTAGCTGCGATGTAAAAATGTTGTTGTAAAAGCATGCGTTGTAATTGTTGGTGTTGTAACTTCATATATTATTTGCAAATGCCTCACAAAAGATGCCTCCGTATCTCACTTTGTGATATTTTTCATGTTTGGATGTATGTGAAGCTGCCCAAGTCACTTCCCTCCATGGCCATCTATTCTGCAACATCTGTTTTTTAATTTCCTCTTAGTCCTCCTATCGCCATGCTTACTCACCCCTGACGACTGCTCTCTTCTCTGCAGCTCTGAGTGTGCAGGATCTTCCATTTACCAACAGGCACTCATATCTTCAGCATAGCTGTGCGCACACAGAAGAAACGTCTCTGCTATTTATCATCAGCATGTTGATATCCCTTCCTTTTACACACCCTACACTACTTCAGGTGCTCAGTATAGGCAATGCAACCCAGAGGATGGAAATACTTTGTCACACTTGGGAATTCTGTTTCTTACAGAACTTGACTTGCTATCTTTAAAGGGGACATTAACCCACCGTGTGGTCAGATACCAGAGAGTTAGAGGAACTGCTTTCACTCTATTTAAAGTGCTTTTGTACGTAATATATTGTGATTATAGATTCTATAATGGTATTGCTTAAAAGAACAGAAGGCTGGTTCTTACATGGTTTAGGAGCATGTGGAAGAGGAGCAAAAGGCTTCCATAATAAAATCCCTTTCACAAGCAATTGAACTTCCTATGACAAAAGTCTTACAAAAGAGTGCATTGATTCCAGCAGAGGTACACACACTTCCTTCTGTTAATGTTCTTCCTACACTCCCACCCCTACTGAATCTATCAATTTTCAGAATTCTCCTAAGGTACTTTTTCAGATTGTCAAATCATTGTCGGGTGCTGCTACTATCTCTCCACGTCTGTCAATTCTGCAAAGAACAGTGTGATGATTTAGCAGGCAATTTTTGCAAAACAATGGCCACTAATCAAGCTTCTTTTCCTTCCACTGAAATTGGGAAATCCAGGGCTAGCTCCCCTGATCCATCTCTTTGTTCTTTAGGGACAGTTTCCCTTATTGAGAACATTACATTTCTATCTGTTTTGGACACTACAAAGTTGGGTTCACCGTTAGAACCTTTGCCACCTGCCCTTTTGAGCAAAATGCGTTCCTTGCTCTCTCCAATCTCGATAAATCTTCTCAATTCTTTTTTATTTGAGGATTCCGTTCCTAAGACTTGAAAACATGCAATGGTGGTACCTTTACTCAGGAAACTGAACTTGGACATGACAAACTGGGTTAACTATCGGCCCATTTCGTTGTTGCCACTGTTTGATAAAATCCTTGAAAATCATGTTAATCAATAGCTGTCAGCCTATTTGGAAACCAATTGGCTTTTACACTCTTCACAATCTGGATTTAGGACTGAACATAGTACAGAAACAACACTGTTAGGTGTTACCAAACACCTTAGATCAGAGCTCGACTGGGGAAGCACTGCATCTCTTATCCTGTTGGATCTGAGTGCTGCTTTTGATACTGTCTCACGCCAGGTGCTCTTTCACAGATTAGAGGATCTGAGTATTTAAAGCTTGGCATTGGCCTGGCTGAGCTCTTTTCTGCAAGATCGTTCGTGTGTGTGTAACCGTATAACTCGGCCACCTACATGCTACCTTATGGGGTGCCACATGGCTCTGCTCTGAACCCCACTTTGTCTACCATCTATGTGCAGCCACTGGCAGACATAGTTGATGGGTTTGGCAGCACATTCCTTTCTTACGGTGATGATACACAAATCATTGTATCTCTATCGCTTAATGATAATCGCCGTTCATCAGGCCTTCATTCCTGCTTTATCTGTGTTTTAACCCGGGTGAGTAACAACTGTTAAAGTTACATGGGAGCAAGTCTGCAGTTTTATTGAACGGCAATCAAATCCAATTTTTGGATCCTCACTGCTGAACTATCAAATTGAGACTTGGTAAAACCCCATGTCAAGTGTAGGACCTAGGTTTCTGGCTTTATAACAAGCTTACCATTAGTGTTGTTACTGTTTAATATACTTGAACCAATGATTGTACGCAAGAATCCGAGATGAATAGATTCCGGAAAGCTGCCATAAGTTCTTTGAGCTTCTAAGTGAAAGTAACTGAAAAATGTATGCTACATAAATGTGAAATTGAGATTTACTGTAAACATATAAAGACAAGATCGGAGCGGAGATGCATGACAAACGATGGGATGTACCATTGCTGTAAAACTTTTTATGTGCAACCATGTTAATAAAAATCAGTGTAAAAAAAAAAAAAGCTTATCATGGACCAGCAAATCAGCAAGGTGGCATCCTTAGGTGTATGAGGAAAATACTTTGGCTTCTTGCTGTTCCAGGATGGTTGGTTGTGCGAGCGCAAAACTTGACTATGGTAATATTCTTTATTTGAGTGCAACAAAAACCTTAACAATGAGATTCATTCCGAATGCAGAGGTGCAGCTGCCTTTTTCCACCTACCTAAACACTCCTCGGTTTATCACCTTATTCGGGACCTACATTGTCTCCCGATTGGTAAGTGCATCCAGTATAAGGCACTTTGCTACATGTACAAATACATGACTAATTCTGGACCACTGTATCTTACGTCACTGGTGTTGCCATATCTTCCTAATCAGGCTCTAAGATCCAGCAATTTGAATTATGCAGTTGATGCCATTATTCATAAGGTGAGGCAAGGAGGTTGCTCCTTTGCATAACTTGGTGAAAAATGATGGGATTTTGTGCCTTCTACGTTTCATGTTTGCAATTCTTTTGAAAAGTAAAAAAAAAAACTCCTGAAGACGTGCTTTTTTAATTACTAACTCTTAGCCATTTTCTTTATGTTTCAGACCTGGGAAGCCTCCCGGGACCCTCATGCGCTTTACAAATCTAAGTAATAATAATAATTAGAAGAAAAAAGGAAAAACTAAAAGAAAGCATACATGCAATACTAGTGACTCAGAGAATTAAACACCAAACAAAATGGTTGCCCAGCTATCTGCGCTTGCGATGAGCAGCTTAGTTCCACAAAAGAAGAGTGGTTCCAATCCGCGAGATAGTCTAGCTGCATAGGAGGTAAATAAATATATTCTTCAAATGTATAACATCATAGATCTGGATCCAGTGACCGATGCAGACAATGCCAGTTCTTCTACCACAGGTGCAGATACAGATGACTCTGTCTCCCATTGGTTTGAACCTCTCCAAAAAAGGAAAGACGTAATGATAGCCTGTTACCAGCTCTTTGGCAAATCCAAGATCTGCTTTCTTCTGAGTGGCTTCCTATGGCTGTGTTGCTGAATATGTCCATAATCGCAGTCATGTTCTTATGAAAAAACCCTTTAAATAATAAAAAAATACACAATACCTAGATGCTCTTTTCTGGATAAATTGGTGGTAACTGCCACAACTGACCCCATACTGCAGACATTTTTAGGCAAATCTAGTAAGGATCATTAAGGGAGGTACAGAATAATAATGGTGGTCACATCAGGGCAAACTCATGGGCCTTATTATTATTAATATTATTATCATTATTATTAATAAATATTTATAGAGTACCTGGCTACCCATAGGCATCCCCGCGCTATCAATGACAAGCAGAGCAAAAGAAGATGAACTGATTAAGGCAGACTCTGAAAGAGCCAAGTCTTGAGCTGCCTCCGGAAGGAGAGATGGTGAATGGTTGAACGCAGCTGGATGGGGAAAGTGTTCCATAGTTTGGCCGCATTGTGGGAGAACATGCAACAGCCTGTTCGTGCTCTCTTAATATTTGGTATCACTGCCAGAAACTGGCTGGCCGACCGGAGACATCTTGATGGGTGGTGAAAGGCCATAAGAGAGTGGTTTATCTTGGGACCTGTACCGCAAAGGGTTTTATGAGCTATGCACAAAGCTTTGAACTTGATCCGTTCGCTTATTGGCAGCCAGTGAAGTTTTTGTAGAACTGGCTTAATTGATTGCCGGTAGGGAGTCTGATAAAGCAGCCTGGCTGCGTAATTCTGTGTCCCCTGTAGTTTCCTTATAGTCACTTTTGTGGTGACTAGCTAGAGGGAGATCCCGTAATCTAACCCTGAGAGCACCAATGCCTGTACTAAAACCTTTCGTGCCGGTATCGGGAGCAATGGGAAGATTTTCCGCAGCATTCTGATATTGCCAAAACATGATGCAGCTAACTTAATTGCTTGGCTATTAAAATTGAGAGATTTATCTAGCCAGACACCTAACCTTTTGATCTGACCTTTGGGGGTTGGAGGTAGACCAAGACATTTAGGCCAACTTAGTCCCACTGATTTCATTGAAGCACAGGGGTGGTTATCTAAGATCATTAACTCAGTCTTGTCTCCATTGAGCTTGAGACAAGACTGGTACATCCACGTGACCACAGCTTCCATACAGGATTCAGATTAATTGGTGTCTTCTTCGGATGCTTTAATGCTACCACCAATTGAGTATTATCCACATATGAAATAATTTGAATCTCATAAGGTAGGAGTAGTTCGGCCAGCGGTTTGAGATAAATATTAAAAAGGGTGGGACTCAATGATGAGCCCTGGGGAACTCCACATGAGAGTGGCAGACATTTGGAGGTGTAATTCCCCTCGAACACCTGAAATACTCTCTCTTTCAGGAACGATTTAACCCATGTCAAGGCCTTGCCTTAGACTCCCACCATTCTGAGCCTATCAAATAAGATGTTATAATTGACCGTATCAAATCGGAGCTCAGGTCAAGTAGAATGACCGCCGCTCCCTGATCGAGGATTTTCCTGGATTCATCCACTGCTGCTAGCGAGGCTGCCTCTGTCCCATGGTTAGGGCGGAAGCCTGTCTGGGTGGTGTGCAGAAGGGAGTGATTATCTAGGTGTTCAGAGAGGATTTTATTTCCATATTTTTCAAGTGTTTTACTGGTCCCGGGAAGCAGGGAGACCGGGTGATAGTTACTTCATACCTCTGGATAAAGGTTGGACTTTTTCAAGAGAGCTCTTATCAAAGCATGCTTCCATGCCAGGGGTACCTGGTCACTGGATAGCGAGGAATTTAGTACCTCCAGCGGAACCGGAAGGACAGTTTCTTCTACTTTGCAGAGTTTATGAAGGGGAGCCAGGTCCAGAGAGGAACCCGATTTGACCTGAGCAAACAGCTGTGATAAAGTGGCCAAATCCATGGTCTATTTCCTGGTCCGACTTGTCTGTACCTATACTGTGAGGGAATGTGTTGTAAATATATATATTTTTTTATTAAAAACCTGGTAGATCCTCTAATAAAAAATGTAGCACAGCAGATCAGATTATCGGAAGCTGTTCTCCGAATCTATTCAGGGGTCACCGAACGTACAGATGGTTAGGGCTGTTTATCAATGGTGTTCCACGACTGGACCTACTACGGCACTCGAAACCGAGCACCAGTGTGAGAAATTGGGTTGTTGGTTGAATGGGGGGGTGATTCCTGTCCAAGCAACAACTACAATGCCTGTCAGGGTGAACCACAAAAGTCTCTGAGTTAGCCTGTGCTTAACCCTCTAGTATCTTGGCACAAAAGCAGTCAGGCTTAACTTAGGGGCAAAGTGTAAAGCATTTATGCGGCACACAAGCAGTAATAAAGTGAAAACCCAGTGCAAGAAAAATCCCACACCAATTTAGAAACATAGAGCACATTTTAATAACGCATTTGTCACCAAAATAGCAAACATGCAATCTGTAGAACCAGAATTATTAATTTTAGAGCTAAAGGTGAATACTAGCAGTTTAAATATCAAAGAGCCAACTGCAGACATCTAGTCGTGCAAAACCAGGTCAAAGTCAAAAAGTATGACCGACTGTGATGGAGTGCCAGTTGAATACAAGAGGGTTGGGCCAAGTCAGCACTTTCCCTCAAACATAGAAGAAATTCCAACAAAAATATTCTGAGAAGGTAGTAGTTTAGCAGGTCAAGGCTGCAGGTGGTGTCCAAGGAGGAGGCATTGTTGTTTGTGAGCCACTGGATGAAGTCTTTGTGAAGGATTTTACGTTCTGACATAGTCTCTTTTGTGAAAGGCGAAAATATTCAGCAGCATGAGGCAGGAGGGTGTAGCCAACAAGAGTTCCAGAAGTCTGGATATCCCTTTAGCTAAGGCCGGCTTAACAGGATGTTCTGCTGCAGAGAAGAACATAGCAAGAGCTACCAAGAAGTCAGGCTGACCGGTGATGCACATTGGCCGTATGGACGAGCATGTTGGTCCTAGTCTTCCCTCTGTTCTAAGAGAAGTTGTTAGCCAAATCTATTCCCTATTCTGCTATCTAGGCAACTTTAACACCACAACCAAGGGTCCAAGACTGAAGACCCACAACTTGGGAGTACAGGATTCATCATGCTAGGTTCCAGTGCGGGTTCAAGATGGTTGGAGTGATTTCTGTCCCTGAAGCACTGATCAGGAAGCCAGCCAGCTAGCCCTTGGAATCACTCTGGTAGTCCTGGATTCAAGTGATGAAAAAAGGAACAGAGAGCAGGGTAGGCCTCTGAGGGGTTAAGGCAGGCCCCAGGCAGCAAAGTAGTCTTTGAAAGTGCAGCAAAGCAGTCTTGTGTAGTACACAGATGTCCACAGCAGCAGGCAGTCCTCTCAGAGACCTTCCGCAGGTCCAGAAAGTGAACTGAAGAGTGGGTCTGAGGGTCCAATTTGTATACCTGGTGCCTTCTTTGTAGGAGGAGCTGTTTCTTGAGAATTTCCTTTGAAGTGCCTGAAATCTCCTTACTTCCCTGTCCTGGCTCCAAAATGACTGCATGAGCAATGCAGGGGTGATAAGTCCTGTGTGTGAAGGCAGAGCCCAGCCTATTCAGTTGCAAGTGGTGCTCTGGAAAGCTTCGCCCTCCATTCTCCCAGCAGATGGCCCATCTGTTTACAGTTAGTTTCTCTACAGTGCGGCTGTCTTGGGGGAATATACTAAGTCCAGCTGCCAACTACACCCAGTAATCTGACAAAGGACATGCTGCAGGCACCAAATGGGTAGGGCAAGAAAATGCCAACTTCCTAAAAGTGTCATTTTCAAAATTTTAACTTTAAATCCAACTTTACCATTAAAGAGGATTTTGATTTACAATTTCCCAGACACAAAAAATGAAATGTTCACCTGTTCCCAATCAAAAGTTAGTTCTAAATGTAATAAGGCAACCTGTGTTATCCAATGGGGCAGGTAGGCACAGAAGTTAAAAACAAATTTAGCAGTTTTTCGCTACCAAGACATGCAAAACTTAAAAGTGCGAGTACTGCCTTCTCATTACACTGCACTCTGCCCTGTGGGCTACCTAAGGTCAAACGTATGAGTGACTTATATGCAATAAAAAGGGAGTTTAAGGCTTTTCAAGGGGGTTATATTCAGGGCTGGACTGGCGGCCCACCGGAGAAACGCCTGGTGCCTGCTATGGCCAGTTTGGCTCTGGTTATATTGCCTAGATGAATTGGAAGTTTAAAACTGCATTCATGCTGGAATGGCAGATCTGGGTCATGTTTTAAGGGGCTACTTAAGTGTGTGACACAATAAGCACTGCAGTCTCACTAGCAGCATTTAATTCATGGTATATCACTCTAGAAGGGAATTGCAAGTAAATTATATATGCCAATCAGGTGTAAGCCACTTTTACCATGTGTTAGGGAGTACACACATGCACTTTAGCACTGGTTATCAGTGGTAAAGTGCACAGAGTCCTAAGGCCAACAAAAACAAATTTTAGTAAAACGTTTTGGGGGAGGGGGGCAAAGTGTTGGGGGAAGATCATTTTAGGGCTGACAGGTTTAACAACCAGGTACACACTTTCTGCATTTGAGTATCAGGGTAATGTGTTAAGCAGCCCAAGATTTCTCAGGGAGGTAGTGTGCTGAGGTATAGACTCAGAAATCAACAACCTCCCAAAAGACCTAAATAATGACTGTCCAATCCAGGCTTCTCCAACAAGCAGTTTGTGAGCTGCTGGCAGCTCTCCAGCTATCTGTAAGTAGCTCTCCTATGTGTATCCCAGCCACTAAATTAGAGCCTTCCGCTTGGTTGAATTAAAGTAAGTATGCCAGTATTTTGCATTCAAGACAAAAATATGTGTATTTTCTGAACTAATATACTGATGTTTGGAGAAAAATGGCAGAATTTCCAAAATATATCTAAAGCTGATTGTTGAGTAATAAGTCATGAGGGGAGGCTTATTACAGATAGTCATGCTGGGCCCTGGCATTGCATCTGCGGGTAATTTTTTACACTTTTTGAGACATTCTGAATTGAATAAGCCTTTTTTCATTACTGCTGGCATCCCTGTCTGATGCAATGAGGTGAACACTGCTAGTAATCTTGCATATGGTAGCCAAAAATGTAATCTTGCCTGATGGAGTCACTAGTACAATACTAAAATATGAGTAGTATTGAAATCTTTATTTGGTTGCACAAGCAACCATAAAAGACACAATAAATATCCATAAAACCACACAAATATGACACATGTACATAAAATACCACTTTAAAGCTAAATATGATAAAAGCAACTTGCAACAAGGAAGCACCTAATACATTAATGTAATACTGAGTCCGTTCTTGAGCACCTGAACGCCAGAGCTGCACATAAAAAACTGACCACAGCGAATAAGACGTATTTCTCTGAAAGCAGTTGTAAGTACATTTTAGCGGGTAATACTTGGGTAAAATTCAGTGTTTTCAACTATGGAATCACACCTAAATGTCTGGTGCATCTCAAAAGCCTCAGGAATGAGATAAATTCCTTGTTAGTTGGGAGACTGTAACCCAGTCTTCATCTTGTGCCATGCTTTTCAACAGGGGCAGCCCAATTACCTCCTGTATCCATGACCATTTATATATAAATGTGCAACAGAGGTTCTGAGTGGAACAATAGTAATTGGAGTAAAGAGATGTCATATTCAAATTCAGGAAATCAATAAAGGTTGGGAGGTAATGACACTCATTTTGCAAGTGGCTCCTCCTGCCCTTCTTATAACCTTTTCAATAAGCTTTTCAACACATTTTAGAATCATCACTTTGTGAATTCTTACTTCAGGTTTCAATTCTTGACCAATGTTTAAATTCCGCTTATTTGAATAAGGCCCAGTATTTCTATGCACGTAACTCAGTGCGATCCCTGTTGGTTTGGCCCTGGTGAAGTTTCAATCCTGTGCCTCCCTTCTTGAACCCGCTTATGGATTTTGTTTCCTTTTTAGGTCGAGCCTAGACAGCTCATGCGCTGTCGCAAGACCTGAAGTATTCTGTAAATTGAGGTAGCTCCTTCCTGCTGCTTGCTATTTGTTCAGGGTAGTGTCGGTCTTCTTTGCTGTCTTGTAATTGGTTTAGGCAGCCAATGTCACTTCCCTTTTTTGCCTGTGCAGCACCGATCAAGTACAGGTTTGTTACGCTTAGACAGCGTAACTCTTATTTTGGGAACTCTTTTTTGTGTTGACTGTATTCCTTCTTGCTTGTGGCAGTGCTAGATGCACATCTATGCCGTCCGACCCACCGTCGTCCCCCCTCCCCCGCACCGTCACCCACCCTCTGTGTGCCACCCTTGAGTGCCACACGCCTGTCGCTCCTTATCTATTTTCTTTTTTTTGTCCGCTTTCTGCACGCCGCTCTCTGGGCCCAAGTTGTTTATAACATTGCTTCATGCGTATTTCTTTTCATTCATGTTGATTTTTTACAATGGCCGCACCAATTGCTTTTGCTTTCAACACCGTAAGCTAAAGCGCAGCGTGCCGCAATTGCTTTAGCTTAAGATGTTCAAAGATAAAGCATGGGTGCCGCGATTGTAACAAAAGTAAACAAGCGTGCGGCCACCATTTATTTTCTATTTGCTTATTTCTGTTACAATTGCGGCACCCCCACTTTAGCTGTGAACATTTTAACATCAGGAGTGTAAATGTGGCCTTTCTATGTTGTGTGTAAATGCCATTACCTGTCTGTGCCTCTGAAACTATAGGGTGTAGACATATAACGTGTTTTCTATGTGCAGAACAATGCTATACTCCACTGTACGTACGGCTGGGCATTGCCCTTCAGTAAAGACAATGTAACTGGCGGCTCTGCCAGACAAGGCGAGGCTGAGAAGGACTTTCCGGTCCCCACTAGGATCGCTTTTTGCTCGACGGTGATGTCGTCCATTTTTTATGATGTTTGCAGATTTATGATGTTGACAGTAACTGCAGTCTTGTAAATCAGCTTTCCCTGTTGTCATTTCTCTCTTTCAAAGCTGGACAATTAAAGAGCTAATGGTACCATGAAACAAGGGTCCCCAGCTGTTCTGAAGCGCATACTTAAAAGATCCGGCGCAACTGCACTCCTCCAACACGATTAACTTCTATTTTTTTTTAAATGTAGTGGTTGGCACTTCAAAATGTGCCAATGTTGGAACAACATGTTAACAGCGCCCCAGGTTACAGCGTTTTCTCAGCCACGCCGGTAGTAGATGTAATTGCCGGGTGGTGACGTGGGGAGGGGGAGGGGCAGGGTGGGGGGTAGTAATGTATGGATTACGGACTTTAACAGGTAAGTAAACATATAAATAAATAAAAGAAATTTAGTTGCACGCACTGCTTCACCAAATGCGATGCAGTGCGCGCAACGAAATTCGTTTTATTTATTTATATGTTTACTTACCTGTTAAAGTCCGTAATCCATACATTACTACCCCCTACCCTGCCCCTCCCCCTCCCCACGTCACCGCCCTGCAGTTACACCTACTACCGGCCGTGGCTGGTTTTTCTTAGAACACATAAGCATATAGATTGTCACTAGCGCCAGAAGAGCACCCATTGGCGATTATTGATACTGTTTTTGATACACTGTGGTAGAAATATTGTCCTCTAAACTTCAAAAAACAACATCAGAAGTATCACCATAACATGTTTTAGTAAATTAATGTACCCCCATGCCGGAACGAATTTTAGACACGTATCCAAAACGACCTAAAAGAAACTTAAACCGCGCAGTCCCCTTAGTCTCAAGCGTATTGCAAGTTAACTCTCAGGCTGGTAAGTGAGTCACAACAGAAGGGCAGAAAACAAGGACAATGGGAACCGGAAGTTTTAACCTTTGCTGTCATCTTAAAATGAATTCACCCCGTGTGTGAGTCTTGAAACTGCGCGCTTTATATTCTGTTGACTGGACACTGGACAACATTTTCGTGAAATAAACATTGTTTTTATTGATCACTTAACGTGCTAGTGTCAGGTTTTTGTCCTAAATGATTTTCCTTTTTCTGTGAAATTGATTCCAGGCGGAAGTTCCGTAGCCTGTTTTCTGAAGACTATAAGAAGCATGAAAATATGTCTTGATATTTCTTTGTAACTATTGAAAATTCAATCATGGCACACGCGCTCCCGAGTATCATACTGCAAATTAGTGTACTCAACACAGAGGCAACTCCAATGCAGAGACGCTGCATCAATTTGATAAACGTCATGAGAAAGGAGTTAAAACAAGTATTTGCAATACAATAGGTCTCTCAATTGCGAGATTTTGACCTATTGGCATTGTAAATGACACTGCCATTTATTTATGTGTTTAAAACACTGCAATAATAAAAGGCATTGTCTATTACAAAACTAATAGGTCAAAGTTTCTAAAATGCGAGACCTGTTGCATTGCAAATGCTTGTTTTTAACATGAATCTTGCCACTTTATGTTTTTTGCAGACCCCTTTAACTATGTCAAGTTAAGTGGATAATGCATATATGAGTTGCTTTTGTTGCTTAATTTCCTTCCAATATTCACTACTTCGGGCGCCCACACCACTGTATCATTTTAGAGTTTCTGCTCTTGCTCTAAAAAACTGGCTTTGTCCTGATGGTGACTCTTATAATGCCCTTGGTCAGACTATTCCGATAAGTGGAATATAATAGTTTCTAAATTATATTAGGTTACTGTATCATCTGGAGTGGAATAATTGTACCTACTACAGAATTTAGTTATATGTTCCATAATAGTTTGTTCTTTTCTGCACACCATTGCACTATTTATCTTTCACTCACTGTGTGATCACATTAGCACTGAGTATATATGTACCAAATTACAAATACAATACCCTTTGAAAGATATAGAAGTGGGTCCACCCTTTTAGCTTCTACCATTTGATTTCCTGAGTTTGAATGCAATTGTTCAATACTCCAGTTATGATTGTTGTTTCACTCAGCAGTGGCTCCTCCGCTAAGGCAGAGGAGAGTCGCCTCACTGCTCTATGAGCAGGTTCAAAAAGGAAGAATAAACTGATAATAACGCAATGTTATTAGCATTTTATTTTTCCGTCCTGGCTAAGCCTACATTTTGGTGCGGGCAGGGCAGGGCTGTTACAGGAGCAGGGGGAGGAGTTGTGGACACTCTCTTAAGTGCACATGAAGGTTTGGCTGTCTGTCTTGGGCCAGACAAACAGTAGTCATGCACACTCAGCATGTCCCACACCCAGCTGTATTGCACAGCCTGGGTGGAGAACATGCACAGGATGCCAGTTCCTGTCTGAGCGCTGAACCATGGTGCTCAGACCAATCACAATGCTGCTGTCATGCTGGTGACAGCACTGTGGTAATTGGCTAGGGGAGTCTGGGAGCCTCTGCACTTCCTGCATCTGGAGTCGACCAAAGAGGAACTAGAGGCAGCGGCTGGTCAGCAGGTAAGTGACTATTTTTATATTTTTCATCCCCACTTGCCACCCCTTTAAGTAGCAGCTGCCACTGGTTCAACTAGAAACCTCTGTTGCACATCTATATACTTGACAAGGGAAAATAAATTCTCTAATCTGCCATTTAGTTAGCCTATTCTTTCAAGGCTCGCAAGTCAAGCACATAGGATGTGAGCACAATAACCCAGTTGTAGCACTTCAGTGGAACTTTACTGAGTGAGGCCGGGAGGCTACTTATTTGTTATCAGAAGGAGGGAAGAAGGACCTGCCTGGCACTATTCATTTAAAAATGGTATACTGCCATCGCATCCAAGAGTCTAGAAGCCGGTATCTGAATGGTAATTCCACAGAAAGAATAAAAATGGCTCATTATAAAAGTGGATCTGAAACTTAACAAACTATTGTTTCAAGGCACTGTCTCTTTGGCCCAGCTTTTCTTTCTTCCAAAACCTTATAAAGAAATTAGGAAAGTACATCTCAGTTTTGTTTCCCTGATTAAAACGCAACTCTACTTTTCTGCTTTTTTCATACCTTCCACTGGGAGACAGATTAGTTAACTTCCTTTACGACTGACTTATTTTCTCATCAGATTCCCAGGACATTAACACCATCAAGACTTTCACATCGAATTTTATGACATTCCATATAAATCCTTTCCATCTCTTCCAGTGTTATTCTTACTTAAGGAAAGATTCTGGTCCCTCTAGAAGTACACGCTCTTCTTCAGCCATTGAGGGTAGCACAGCTCGTACCTCATGCTCATGGTTTAATGAGCAAGCTTTTCCTAGTTCAGTAGCAAAATTAAAAAATGTGTCCTGTCATAAATTGAATAGATTTTATGGTATTTGTTTATGCAGGCATTTTAAAATGGAAACTATAGTGAACCCAGGATAGAGATACTTTTCTCTGCCAAGATTGGCTAGTATGTCTCAACCTCAAAGACACAGACCTCACAATTCCTATTCAACACCATAGGAAATGTCTTCTGTTTCATTTACCAGTTCTCCTCTTTTTATGTCAGGCTATTGTCAGCTCTGTGGCTCTTCGGAAAGTTGATGTAACCTCTGGGTTTATTTCTCTGGAGCCATGCATCTCCATGATCATATATGTGTGGGTGATATGCTTTCATAAATCAGTATTGGGAAGTCCTTTTTTATCATCTTCAGTTATCTTCAATACTCCTTTAAAATGTGGGTTTGGTGATCTATTGGAAGAAGTCAGAGGCCTCCCCTTCCAAGAAAGTAAAATTCCTGGGCTTTCTTCTAGACTTGGATGGAGAAAGTCAGTCTGCAATTACATTACAATGTTACAAAATAGTTCTCATAAAATTTGAAATTTTGGATGTTCCAAAACATTTCAAAGATATCAGTCAACTCTTCTATTCCTATACATCTTCTGGGTCTGTAGCACCTACAGAGTGCTCCAACATCTAAGAAAGGGCCTATCTTACTCTCACTTCATTTGTATCAGTCTAGTAAGCAGGAAGGAATTGCAATGGTGGGTGAATCACCTAGATGCCTGGAAATGCAGAGTTACCTTAAGTACCAGCTCAGATCTAGTCTTGTAGTACAATACAATCAACTTAGGTTGGGGTGCCAGACTGGAGGAACATGATCCTAGGGGATTAGGTCTAATTGCACATCACAGCTTTCTGGAGTTCATTTGCTGCCCAGACATTTCTAAAATGAAGAAACAAGTGTTCAACACTCCGTAGGGTGGATAGCCAATCAGCAAGAGTGAGGAGAACCATATTTGCGTCTAGAAGGTTTTGTGAATTGTATGTTCAAAAACTATAGTCACTGAACACCGAATACCTTCCAGGAGTTCACAGTTGCATAGCAGACTTGCATTCAAGGCATTTCCTACACTTTGACAACTAGCTTCTCAATCATTTTAGTTCCTCAATTTGCTCGGGGGTCCTTGTCTTATAAACCTCTTTTTATTCCACGTAAACACCCATTTCTCTTTTTCAGCTAAAAATCAAATAAAGGTGCCCTAGAGTCAGGTACTTTCTGTCAAGATTAGTGTCACATTTTAAACTATGTTTTACCTCCATTTCCAATGACCATTTAGATGCCTGGCTAATCTGTGGAGGCAAACAGCTTTACTTGTTCTCAAAACTGGATCCTAGGAATCTCAGATTTGGTTGCTGACTCACCTTGTACTATCATTTGATTCCCCTTATTTGCAGCCATTCTCTTGAATCCATTGTGAATCCATAGTGTCCCAGACACTATTGGCCCAATTCACAAAGGGCCTCCGCACTCGTGGGGGAAACCCAGCAAACATAGTGGGAGCCCACACTCGTGGTGGGCTTCCATACCGTAGTTACCCATTGTGGACGCCCGCCACGAGGGTGAGGGCTCTGCCACGACTGCAGGGCCTCCCCCATGAGTGTGGAGGCCCCTTGTGAACTGACCCCTATAAGTCAGGGATTGGAAAGTTCCTGGGACTTTCACAACCAGATGTTAGCCTTATGTAGGGCTCCTGGGCTTAATGCACTTGTAAAGCTTACATATTAACTTGGAGATCTTTGTTGGTAAGGAGTTTCAATTCAATTTCAGCAGCTGCATATTTTGTTCTCATTATTTAGGACACCTGTCATCTGACGCTCTCTCTTCGAAGGCCTAATGCTTGCAGAGTTACTGTTTCAGTGGAACATATATAGTTAATCGGTAATGAGTGGGTGTACATGTGCTAGTTTGTAGACTCCTGACATGTATTCTGGTGAGTAGTCCCTCAGAACCTTTCTCTTTGGGACTTGTTCTTTGTTTTTGCTTTCTTTTTGAACTGGCCCGATTGTACTTCCTTTAGATTAAAGATGCCTTCAGTAATTCTGGCATGTTTGTTCTGCTTGGTAACATTCTAAGATATTTTCAGATGTTAAGGCTTTGGGTGATAATCCTAGACAATGTCCCCATTCTGGGGGTTATTTCCATATTTATAGAAGTACCAAAAGTACCACAGTAGTTATATTCTGTCCTTATTTCTCAGGATTATGAACTGGCCTACTGCACTCAGGCAATTTTCTTCTTCCCATCGTCTTATACCCTTTCAAAGACAACATAAACAAGTGTCTTGGTTCAGATAAATTAAGCATTTGTTTACTAGTGATGTCAAAACAAATTTAGACTATTGCTCTATGAGCACTGCAGCATCTGAAGCATTGTTTGTAGGTTCCAGATAGGAGTCTATCCGGAAGGTAGGACATTGTTTTAGAAATCTGAACTTCTACACTTTATATTGCAAACCAGTGGCTTGCTCTTCCACTTCTTTAGTGGATATGTTTTACGCAAATACAAAAGAAACCATGGTCTTGCCGTGAAAGGCAGATTTCTAATTAGTTTGTGTTTATGTCAGGAAATTCCTGATTTATTAAGGACACTGAGGCGAATATTATCTCTCCTTGTTACATGCTCTAGAAGAAGTCACCTGTTTTACAGTGTTAAACAACTCTCCAACCCAGTAATCGTATGCATCAGAGGTCCTATTTGACAGAAAGGTGTTATGTCTCATGATCTTCCTGCTATTACTTGTGATTTTCACTGTTCTTCAGCTGTAACTCTTATCCTCCTCAAGATGGCTAGCCTTACTGTTTGCAGCAGAGTATTATATATAGGGTTTACTGCACAGAGGGGATCACTTATTGTAATGATTTGACAGTTGGGCCCTTCGGCCATGTGGTCTGCTCAGATATAATAAAACAAGACTAGGGGTATATTCATTGCTTCCATGTCATAAATAAAAATTAGGACAAACTAGTAGTGAAAATTTGCATTTGAAATAGGTTTGAAGCTGGCCAAATGTGCTACTAGGGCAAGTGCTAAATAAGAGGAAAGTCCTAGGAAGACCAATGAGGCCGGTTGGGAATGTAACACTGGATGGGAGAAGACAAGGGTAGGGAAGAGAGCATAAGCCATGGATGCAATAAACATAAGACAAAGAAAAAAGAAGAAAAGATGACATTGAAAACCAGAATGTGAATTTTAGATATTGAAAGTGAAGAGTGAGAGCATTTTTTTCGAGATGTCCATAAAGCTGGAAGTGGAAAATGCAAGACACCACAGAAATATGATGGGAGGAGAATAGAGAAGAATGGAAGAATAACAATGTCCATAACAAATTTTTGAATCTGACAAAAATAAAAAACTTCTGGTCTTATTAAGTGGTCTGGTGCACTCAAAAACACATTTTAAGATCTAATCAACAAGAGGCATTACAATCAATCTTTCACCTCTGCTTCCACTACTTTTATGTTGAATGAGACCTGACCTGGCAGTTTGGGCTGGACTGCTGGGGTAGGATCAAGATGAATTTGCAAATGGCTGGTCTCTATCAAGAGTGGCATAAAGGTGTGCATACTAAATATCAATGTCAGATTATCTAGGGTACTAAATATCAAAGACAAAATATCTAAACAAAATATTGACAGGTAGGTCCAGCTTTTCTATACCCAATTTCACATATATACGTACTTAAATGATGTGTATATCTTGAAGGTACGTAAATGTGGAGCTAGGAATAGTAGGCATATACTTCCCTATATGCATCTACCTTTCAATATTGTGCAATTCTATATTCTGTCCTTGATATTCTTGTATGCTCATATCCTTCATGTTGATATTCAGAAGTAAAACTGGCACAATGGACAAAAAACGATGAACTCAAGTGAGGTCCTGAGCAATAACCAGTAGCTGACCTTAATTCAAAATATCCATCTATCACCGCACTGTGCAACAGAGGTGCCCTGATATGGATCAGTTTTCACTGTGCCCAGGGGACTCAAGCTTCACCTCACTTATGATGCCCAAGAAGGTCAACACCATGCTGGTGTTGATTATGTTCCTATCTGGAGGAGATATGGCCTGATAGTTCAGCTGAATTGTTCCTATTGGAGCAGAACCACGGACTGAATTACATGTGGGTGAACTCTGTTTAGAGTTGAACAGTGGCAAAAAGATCAATTTGTGAAGTGGTCTAGGGCGGCTGAGATGAATTCAAACATTCCTTCCATCACTTACTTGTTAGTTGCAATAAATGGTCTAAGTGTGTCAGTTATGCGCAAATTTGAAGGCCAGCGCTCAAAATGCCGACGAATTCAAGCTGCACCTTCTTTGGCTTTACCCAGGTAAGTTGAAAACAGATAGAGTCTTTGAAACTGTCATTCTTCCTTATTCCTCGAGCCTGTGTCTGATTGTTTGGGAGAAGATTGGCGGTAAAAGGGGCATTGTTGCTTCTATGGAATTATCCTTCTGAAACCACTGATGTATGGGGCAAATGGTATTTATTGGCAGGTCTCTAATGGTCCACATTACTTCATGTTCTTTCAAGTTAAGCTCAGTTTGAGATGGACAGATCCTATTGGAGTAGGACAAAAACTGATTTGTGCAGAGCTGGTCTCTATCTGGAGTGATACAGTGAGCAAAAACACAATGGACTGGAATGTGACCAGACCGATCTTTAACATCTGGGAAAATTAAAGCACTCCTTAATTCAAAAATTTTTTTGTTGCTTTTTCTGCAGTGAGAATACATTAGGAACATTGCTATGCCTAGGTAACTCTTGACTCAAATCTAAAGATGATCAGAAGGCTTTCTGTTGGTTGACGCTACACAATTATGTCAGCCGAATTTAAACCCTTTTCTACGCTGCTGCAAACCTTAAGACATAAATTGATCCTGTTTTGTACAATCCTATGATAATCTGGATATTTCCCATTTGCCTCAGAACAAATGTTTGTGTTTTGTGATCTTCCCAATTGTTTCTCTTTCCTATCAAGGTCAGTATAGCGACCACTTCTAAACCCAACCCCCACTGTGAATTGATCAGGATTAACTGAGCTTTTTGGAGCCAGGTGGAAATCGAAAATCAATAAAAATGAGAAGCTTATACAGTTTATTACCTAAAATGTCTTTATTTTGCAGAGACAATTTCATACAAAAACAAAACCCAGTTTGTAGTCTGTAATTTGTCAGTGATGACAACAATGATAATGCAAACCTTAAATGTACTTTTTCTTTAGACCACTGTGTAAAGCATGTAACGGAAATAGTACAAATTGCACATTGTTTAGACTCTTAACTGGGAAGGTGACATTTGAGCAGGGAAAGTGCTCACCCTACGGGGAACAGAATCTTCCACAGAAGAGCATGCTTTTTGTCTTGTTATGTTGAATAAAGAATATAAAAGGATGGTCTGCCACAAACGTGGCACTGCTTGGCATTGACATTACTTCCATGACCACACCAGTAGCAGCTGCTGCTTCGGTGCCCTTCTCATTCACCTCTACATAGGCCTTGTGCAATACTTTGGACACATAGAGGTTATTTTTGTTAGACATCCCTGAAAAATCAGCTTTTCCCCTGCTGAAAGCATCACTCATCCCCATGCCACCCAGGGTGTGTGCGAGGTCATCCATTTCTTCCATCTTGAACTTGGGCAGAGACACTTCGACATTTATTATGTTCATCGAATCTGCTCTTGTCCAGTGTGATAATTGTTCATAGTTCAATCCATGTTCTAACTGCAAGGAAAGAAAATCAAGATCACTTCTGTATTCAACTGAAATAGTTGGTGGATGAGCCAATGACTTGGCGATTGTGCATGGGCATGACCGCGAATGACAAAGAAGGCATCAGACGGCTGCGCCAACTCTATTTAAGGCAAGGACCACGGTAAGGAAGAGTTTATTCAGATCTAATGCAGTGTTAAAGACCTAGGACTTAAAGAGTAGCTGCCACCCAATACTAAACCCCACATATTACAGTTTTCCTAAAATCTGGTAAATTAAACCAAAACAAGATGCCTGTCTGCTTTGGATGTAAATTTTTATTGGTCAAGTATATTTAAGAGTTACACCGTAATTTAAGACTTACCTAGTGTGGAGTACGCAACAAGTTTATGGCAACAACATTGTTTCTGATCTGCCTAACAATTTATCTTTAATCTGGACCCAAGCTATGCACAGGCACTGCAGTGCAAGGCGATACAGACTTTAGATTCCTCAATGACCACTTGCATTACACAGGTGGGTCAGTTGTAGGGGCCCCACACCAAGCCACAGTCAGATTGAGAGGGCTCGGATTGCTTTCACCTGTCTCTGCCACACTTCTGCCAAGCCACCAACGTGGTCTCTGGCCACAGCTCCTGCAGGGGGCCAACCAATGCAGCACTGGTCCTTGCCAGACAACAAGGGAGGACCTACAGTTCACTCCCTTCAGCCCCAGGGATAGCCGGGAAGACTGCAGACGCACTGCTCGAGGTCAGGACCCCCACGCCACATTAAGTACTGCTCCCAGCACTTCATCTCCCAACTCCCACCTCCCACACATCATAGCCTTCAACTAAGCCTAGTGGTGTCTCTGTGCAAGCCTGGTGTTTGGCCAGTACATGCAGGTGAGGCTATTCCCCCGAAAAATCAGTGGCATGGTCTTATATCGGTGACCCCCACTGAGCTCCGGACACACATTCAAATTCTTTATTTACACATATTCGAAAATTTGACATTTCTAAAACATACATCCTTAACTCTAAGCTACAAATATAGTTGAGGGACATTATTAGGGACATATGTAGCAACATTAATAATTGATATCTCCAAATTGCTATTTTTACAAAATTTCAATTTGGAAATGGCAAATTATAACATATGTAAGTTTGAATTTTAAATTAGTGATTCCCAGTGGTTCACAAATCAAACTACCTCAGAAATATTAATGAGGTAGGCCGCAATTTGTGAACCTCTAGGAATCGCCACCCTCACTGCGGCCCGTTTCCTTTAAAAGAAACAGGACTGCGTTAAAAAAATAAAAAAAATAACTTTGTGTGTTTTTTGTTTGTTCAAGAGAAGGACTGCCTCCTCTTAAATAAACTTTTTTTTTGCATTCACAAAAGGCAAGTTGTTCCCAGCGGACCCATCCTCGTTTGCGAATGTATTACCACTACACTTCTTTAGCCGGTAAATTATTAATGTTTTGTGACTAGAATCCGGTCGCAAAACATTAATACATATTATCCTACTTCAGCATTAATGCCATATCGTTTTTTGGGCCATATGTATCAATCAAATTCGCATTCGCAAAGGCCTAAATTCGCAGAATTTCGGCCTTTGCGAATGCGAATTTGCTAAATGGCATGTATAAAGCAAAACCTGGTGCAAAACAAGGAATCGCAAAATTTGCGATTCCTTATTTTGCAATTGCATTTAAGGAATCGCAAATTTTGCGATTCCTTAAATGCAATGTGTGAAGCAAAACAAAATTGCAAAATGTCCTTCAGGAATCGCAAATTACCACCAACTTCTAGTTGGTGGTAAGTTCCGAATTCCTTGAAAAATGCACATTTTTGCATTTTTCAAAGTGCCATGTGACACACATACATGCCCTTAGAGCATGTATGTGCACCACATGTGCAGCCATGCATATTTCAGGGGTACAACAGGGTGTCCTTTGGACACCCCTGCACCCTTGAAATTATTCTCAATTTGCGATTACAAATTGCGAATCGCAAATTGAGAATAACTTCCCATTCATTCCTATGGGCCTCCTGGCCCATAGAAATGAATGGGAAAGTATTCCTTAATTGCGATTCGCAATTTGCTAATCGCAATTAAGGAATTTTAAGAAATCGCAAAAAAATGCAATTTTGTACATACATACCTATTTGCGATTCTCAAATAGCGGTTTCTTAAAAATCGCTATTTGAGAATCGCAAATCAGGTTGATGATACATATGGCCCTTTAGCACAAAACAAAATTGCGATTTGTTAACTTGGTACTGAATCACAGTTTGAGTTTCATAACTGACAAAATCCTTTCTTTCTGTCGCACAGGGGCCAAACAGCCTCTCTGAAACTGCAAAAAAGCTTAATACATCTGGCCCTTAGCGTTCTAGTTTTGTGTTTCCCAAATATATGTTTGAAATTAGACTTACACAATCCTTCAAAACAAAGACAAAAACCGAAATAATGACTAAAACCTGCGCTATCCGGGGCACACAATTTACATTTAATAATGTTAAAATGGCATTTCATGTAACCATTCCACAGAGTATAAAATCGGAAGAATTTAAACGGAACCCAGAGTTCGACGGCGTGTTTGTGTGCGGAGCGGGTGTTGATCAGGATGCATCTAAGCTGGTTGTATTCCGTCGTGGCGGGCGTCTCGGCGCTTACGAGGCAGGAGAAGCTGCAGTTCAGGCAGGTGAAGGGACAGTGGGTGCGCTTTGGGGCGGCCTTGCAGCAGGTGTGGATCCTTCCTGGGTTGAGAGCGACGAGAGTGTTGGTGTCGTAGCGGCGGCGGTCCTCGTGGCTGCTGCGGGAGGCAGGGGTCCTGGCACTGGGCGCGGAGGGGCGCAGAGGGGCTTGCAAGCCCCTCTGCGCCCCTCCGCGCCCAGTGCCAGGACCCCTGCCTCCCGCAGCAGCCACGAGGACCGCCGCCGCTACGACACCAACACTCTCGTCGCTCTCAACCCAGGAAGGATCCACACCTGCTGCAAGGCCGCCCCAAAGCGCACCCACTGTCCCTTCACCTGCCTGAACTGCAGCTTCTCCTGCCTCGTAAGCGCCGAGACGCCCGCCACGACGGAATACAACCAGCTTAGATGCATCCTGATCAACACCCGCTCCGCACACAAACACGCCGTCGAACTCTGGGACCTACTCGACACCACATCACCGGACATCGCCATCCTGACTGAGACCTGGATGAACGAAACCTCCTCGCCAAACATTGCCATAGCCATCCCAGATGGGTACAAGATCACCCACAGAGACCGCGCCAAAAGGGCCATAGGAGGAATTGCCATCGTCCACAAAAACACCATCAGGGTCTCACCAAACACCAACGACCAACCCTTGTTTTTAATTGTTTTTGCACACTGCATTTATATATTTATGCATCACTATTTATTTTTACCATAGGCATCATGTGGCCAAAAAGCAACTTTGCAGCGCTGAGTGACACTAGGCGACTCTGATAAATGGTCACAAGGGGCAGGTGTCTGACCATGTTTAATCCATACAGACTCTCTTGGTAACTCACCAATTATTGAAGCCAGTGCTGTGATCTGAGACAGAGTTGCTGGTTCTTTACTTTCTTGGGTTCAGAAGAACCCGACTGAATTTGCCGACTCCATGCATACACTGATTTTCAGTGCTTTTTTATAATGTTTAGCTGGGGAGTGCCCTTGGGTGAGGCTCTAGCATGTCTAGATATCCCCTGTTTCTTCTTTCAGTTTTTTAGAGGAATTCTAGCATTTTTCCGCAAACAGGCTTATGCTCACATCAGAGCATTGTAAATTTACCCCTTACTTCCGATCAGAACCTATGGAAGTCTTTCAGAGCTGGTTATTGATGGTCTGACTTCCTTATATATAGAAAGATTCTAACCACTTGCTTTTGTTTGCTCAGAAGTTCATGAAAATGCTTCTTTGAGACCAATGTAGCTTATATAAAGGCTCTCTAAGTGATAGAATGGGATACAATGTTTGACTTTGATCTAAAGAAATTGTGAACCAGACACCTGTTTCCATCCTATCACCTCTGCCTGAATTGTGATAGTGTGGCACTTGTTTTTGGTGTTGAGCAATTGGCGCCTCAGACTTTGTGTCACTACTGCTGTAGGGATTAAACATGCAACCCTAATACAGCTGCAGTTCGGCATGACCCAAATACCGCTTAGTACGAGATTTGAAGCTCCCAGTTCCTAGAGCGCACTGCCATTGTTTTGGTTCTCTGGGTCGTATCAAAATAATGAATTCTGTTATTGATTGCTGTTCATGAGGTACACTGCTTCTGAGTGAAAGATGAAGACATTTTAATTCACAAATGCCATTGAGGCACCTACATGGAAATACAACAGAGGCCAAGGAGAAAGGAGCGTTTTTACATTATGTGGGTGGCACAGATTGGGAGTGGCGGGGTGGGGGCTGTGAAGAAAAATAAATACACTTACCTCTTCACCGTGTCTCTCTTCCGTAGTCTCTCTGCATCTTTTCCCGATGAGTCTGGATGGGACGGAAGTAGGAAGCACACATGCACCCCATAGCCAATCACGAGGATGTATGAAGTTACAACGCATGCTTTTTCCACGCATGCCTTTACAATGCAGGTTTTACAACGCAAGTCGTTACAACGACTTGCGTTGGGGGGCGCTGGATAGTGAATAGTTTAATTTAGTATTCCAACTCCAGTCCCCGTGGATAGTAGGGAAGGTGTTGGACAGTAAATTAAACTACTACCTATCCTACAGTGCCCCCAGCGCAATTTGTTGTTACGAATTGCGTTGTAAAAGTTGCGTGGTAAAGGTAGTGCGTGGTAAAAGTTGCGTTGTAAACGCTGTTTACCAATCACGATGCTGCTGACAGCAACGCCCTGATTGTTGTGAGCACCGTGGTTCGGCCCTCAGACAGGGACTGAGAGCCTGTGCATGTTTTCCACCCAAGGGGCGCAATACAGCCTGGTAGAGAATATGCTAAGTGTGCATGACTGTTTGGCTGGCCTAAGACTGCCGACCAAACAGTCATGCACACTTGCAGAGTGACCACCACTCCTACCCCTGCTCAGTAAGCAGAGCAGCCCAGCCCCGCCCTGCCGAGCCCTGCCCGGTAAAACTGCCTCAGCAGGGAAAAAAAAAATGAGAATAACATTGCGTTATTATCATTTTATTTTTCCTTTTTTACACTCCTGAAAAGCAGTGGGGCGGCTTCTCTGCTAAGGCAGAGGAGCCGCCACTGATATTGAATGTACATAATGTTTCTGATGGGTAATGCTTACATGAGATTACTCTTCCTACAAGCCAAGGTGCCAAACTTTATTCAGAAACTCTTGCAATAGCTGCTCTACCCTAACATGTGATGCCATCAGCCTTCATAGCGACATCAGTCCATCTCTGCGGCTGCCCGAGGCCACCACCGGTGGCCACACAGGAGGGCGGCCCTCTAGTAACAGAGGGCTTCCCCCCCCCTTCTCCGTCTCCGGGAGACAGGAGGAGTCTCCAAGGGGTCATGGGGGCGTGACGTCACGTCCGCTGCACCAGGCAGGGCGAGGGGTACTTAAGTCCCCCTCGCAATTTTGCCTCCCTCTTTGTTGCACCGGACGCGCCGTGGTGGCCTCGCTGGGGACACGCAATCTCCCACCCTACCGCTCACCCTGCGTGTCAGCATGGGGTATATGGCAAGAACTTTTTAATGTTTGTATTTCTCATTGCAGGAGGAGTTACAGGGCGATCTGGAAGCAGATAGGTACAGAAGTGTACCTCAGTGCGGCACATAGGGGTGCCAGAGCCTAACACCAGGGGCCTCATGGGAGGTTCCTGGAACCTGTGTCGGCGCCCCAGTAGTCCTTCGGGCGGTTGCGGGCCTGTACAACCGGGGGCTTGCCTAGCTACGCTCCGCCCCGAAAGGGGCGTGAGTACAAAAGACCAAGGGTCAGGTGATCCAGGAGGGTTACCAGAAGGGGCAGCACATAGGTGGTTCGCCACGGTGCTGCCTGTCTCATCAGGCGGGCAGGTGGGGAGAATGCGGCCTGCCCTTGGATCCCCCGTAAGCTAACCCACAATGATTACATAACGTTGTATGTAATAAACCTGCAGCAGCTTTTCCCAAGTTAACACTGGTGTGTAGTGTGTTATTTGCGGGATGCATGATATGAGGGGTGGGGGCCGGTTGCCATGATGTTACTATGTACATAACAACACAGAGATGCATATAGGTGCTCTGCCTGCATGCTGACATTAGTTTCTGTTTCTCTGCACCCGTTGACACAAATTCTAAGCTTTGCTGCTACATATTTTTGCTCTTCTTACTGATGTTTGATTCATACTTTTTGGCAGTGCACAGAGATGTCACCCCTTCAGACAACAGCATTCAAGCCATGCCATGTGTGTTATTAACAGGTGTCAGTCGCAGCCTTTCACGATGTTTGCTTTTTGTGCCTACTAATCAAACGAGACTCCAAGTTTCTCATCAAATTGTCATCTCTCGTAAACTACGCTTGGTTTGTCATCTCTTCCAACACTCAATTGTCCTCATACCTCCTAGAAACTCTCTTGGCTACCTATGCCAGCCAATACCTCTTCATCACACCCGTAACCTAGTCTTTTATGTATCTCAGATTCTTCAGATTTTCGCTGAAGAATCCACTTCATCCTCTCGCACCCTTTATGCACTTCACTTTTCTCGCCTTCCTATATGACAGCCAGTGGCGGCTCCTCCGCTAAGGCAAAGGAGCGTTGCCCCACTGAGCAAGTTGAAGAAGGAAAAAATTAAATGATAATGCTCGCAGGGGGGGTTGTTTGACCACTCCAAGGGCCAGGATGCTTTGGCCGGTTGATTCGGTCGGTCAAACCATTATACGCACTCTGCATGTTCTCCATGCAGGCAGCATTACAGCCTGTATGGAGAACATGCCCAGCCTCCCATTCTCTGTCTGAGCGCTGAACCATGGCGCTCAGAACTATCAAAACTCTGCATTACAGTGTAGTGATTGGCTAGCGGTGGGCTGGTAGCCAGGTACATCCTGCTTTCTGCTTCCTGCCGTGGAAGCGGGGAAGAGGACCAAGAGGAGGCAACCAATGACAGACGGCTGCAGCAAACAGGCACCCCCGCCCGCAGCCTGCCCCCCCACCGCCTTCAACTACCAGCTGCCACTGATGACAGCATTTGTGAACAGTTAGCAGGTTTTGAAAAAATCGGTTTATATTAATTTCCCATTAACGAATATATAAGTGAAGGGAGTTTTAAGTGGTATGAAGGTAAGCTGAAGTTGTTTTTCTTTTTAAAAATCGGATTCCCACAAGCATTAGGAGTGCTACTATGTATGCACCCTCCTAACGCACCTTTCTTTGTACTGCAAGTTTAGCAAGTACTATCTCGCCTTCTGCTCTAACTCTCAAACTCATCTCAATTAAATACTCTCAATCAGACCCCCCCAAGATATTGTGGCATAAATTAGTAAATTTAGCGGCACAAAAACGGGAATTTAGCGGCACAAAAATTGAAATTTTGCTGCACTTTAGGGGCAAATTATTTTAGTTTCTTTTTAAAAAAAGAAACAAAAAATTACCCCAGCAAGTCCCTTCACATAAACCACGGGCAGCAGGCTCAAATTCTTTCTGTTTAATTAAAAATAGTTCCCCAGTGGAAATCCTGGAGAGACTGGGTAGAGGGATGGGTGCAGGTGTGTCTGTGGCCACATTAGCTGTGATCTGCCACAATTAGGGAAAGTGATCCTGTCCACTTCACCTGCATCAGCCACAACCAGGGAAAGTGATTTTGTCCAGGCCAATTGTGATTTATAGGGAAAAAAGTGTCTGAATCATTTGGATTTTCTGTCAGCGAAGGAAGAAGAGTGAGTTAGTATCATGAAAGGTGGATACTAGCAGCCTGCCAAAAAAACAAAAGCCTCATCTAACACGGGGTATTAAACAAAAACTTCACTGCATAACCCAGAAACGCCAACACAGAATATGCTGGGATTGGGGGAATGCTGTTTCAAGGATTCCAAGGTGCTAGCTGTTTCATTGATTTTTATGGGGATTTTAATATGCATCTTAGCAGGACAGTGTCATCTTAAACATTGTTTTCCGATTTTTAGTCAAAGTTTGGCATCACATTTTAGACAGGATTTGCAAGGGGAGACATTGAATGATTTGATCTAAAATTTCAACATTAATAATATCAAAGAGGCCAACGGTCCTAAGGCTGCTGACAACCCCACCCTTACTGTAACAGGATCGTACAGCACAATTTGCTACATTATTATGTCCGATTGTCTGTTAAACTTGACAATATTTTCTTTAAGTAGGTGGTACCAATTTCAGTGAATATGTTTTCCTATTTGCCTCTTCGACATTGAAAAGATGTAAAGAACAGGTTGGAAACGTTGTAACCTAGGTCAGAAATCATTCAAGTCAAGTAAAACTACATTGCAGAACCCAAACAGGCTAACTCAGAATATGCTGGGATGTGCTTAGGGCGAGGGGATGAGAAGCAGAGAAACTGCATATCCTGCCAGCCGGGACACAACTTACTTACTAATTAGTGTCCTGGTCTGAGCAGCAGCAGTGTTCTCCAGTCAGGGGGATGAGACCCAGCAGGTAAGAAAACACCGCCTTCTTTTATTTGGCTCAGTGGTCAACGCTGGGTCAATAGAAGGAATTTCGCTGTCACTTTTGTAAAAAGCGCGGCCTTTTTACAAAACTGCCAATTTCACAACTTTTTTGCATATCGCTAAATCCTGGAGGGTCTGTCTCAATGCCCTCGCCCTCATTCATCTCTTGTACTCTGACAGCTATCTCTTCCCATGTACTCTGTTGTTTCCATATTCCCCAGAACTCACGACCAAATCTTCCTCAGGGGCTTCATCTCTCTTCATCGCCCCCTCGTATTACCCTTAAATCACCCTTTCAGACTCTTCAAGTGTCATGTTTTTACAGTCAACCCTGTGCTCTTTAGATCATCTTAAAGTGTCAGTCTCACTTTCTCTCACCTCACCAGTTCCTTCCAACAATTGGCTGACCTGAGTAAATGATTTGTAATTTAATACATTGTAGCAATGGATGCATTGCAGTTCAATCACAATTGACACTTTTAGAAAAGAATTGGTTTTAGAGCTGTTCAGTGTGTGTTAAGATTTTGAGGTGTGTACATTTTCTATCCCCTAATGCAATACAGTTGACTGTCTGAGCATTGTGTGGAAATCAGTTCTTTGCAGTTCCATACTGATTTTACCGCCTCACCTGGTCTATGATGTTTTAACATAGCAACAAACCACATAGATACACTAAACACCATTCCACATAATTCTACTCAACACACAGTTCCAAGCCACTCAATTCAACTCAACACATTTCCATTCCACACCACATAATTCGACAACATACCACATAATTCCACTCAATAACACAATTCCCCAACATGCCACAAAATTCAACAGTACACCACATAATTACACTCCAATACATACCACTCAACAACACAAAATACCATTCTACATATTTACACTTTGTGACACACAATCCCACTCAACATACTTCCAGTACACTCAATACCACATAATTACTATCCACATAATTCCACTGCAAACCATGCCTGATAATTCCACAACACACAATTCCACGCCTCACAATTCCACAACTAACAATTCCAATCCAACCAACATAATTCCATCCCACACCACATACAGCCACTCCATAACAGATCGGTAAAAGACATTGTCATTTACAGCACCAATAGCTCTAATTCTCGCAAATGTGAGACTTATTGGCATTCTAAAGGAAATACCAAGGGTATAAAACAAAGAAAATGTTTAGCATCTAAGAATAAAGAATTATTTTTAAAAAGTATGGGAACTAATTATGTGTGTAGAATAAATAAAAGGCAAAAAAAGCAAGAAAAACTCTTGTCTATCATTTCAAAACTACTAAAACACCATTGCACTGTACACCACTATAGTTTATACCATTACACAATACTCCACTATACTGTATGCCAGTACACTCTAAAACACTTAACAGCACCACTGTATGCCACCACAGTGCACACTAATGCACTAAATAACAATCTACTCCACAACACTGCACAGTACAACACTCAAAACTAAAATGCTCCACTCTCTACCACTTCATTCAACCACTTAACTAGGTCAATAAACTTTGCACAACACTACTATATGTCAATAGCTTATATACAATTCCACTATACACCACTAAACTCGGCACTACTTTGCTCTACTATAAACAAGGCTACAGCCTATGTACCAATATACTTACAACACTAAAATCTACAGCTCACCACTGCACTTTTACCCTCACCTTTACCACTTAACATTACACTACTTTACTCTATACGACAGCGCTCCATACTAAATAGCATTTCACTATTACCCACTTAAATATATGCAACTGCAATATACACCATTACACTATAAACCACTCCACTCAACACCACTCCACACCACACTACACTCTAAACCACACTACTCTACATCCCTCCACTGAAGCAATTTCACTTGATTTACTAAAACAAATACACTCTCTCCCACTATACCTATGCCAACTACTTTATACCACTACACTTCACATCAACATACACTACAACATTCTTCTATATGCCACTGCAACATACCTCATTAAACACAATTGCACTCAACATCACTACACTCTACACCAATTCACCATACTCTAAAACAATATACTGTACATTTCTACACTCTATACCACTACAAAAAATGCAACTCCATGCCACTACATTATACACTATGTCACTCTAAAAAGTACGGTATGCCACTGCTGTCTAAAACTGCACCCGATACTAATAAACTCAACTCCACTTTACTAAAAACTAATATACCCTACACTACCTACAACTACTTTGCCACACTGAACTTTACACCCCTTTAAAAAAATTACATTTTAATATTTACAGCACTCTATAAAAGTACATGATACATCAATCTATAAAAATACACTACATCTCACCTGACTTGAAAGCCACAAACTGGCTCTCTTATGAAGCAAGAAATCTACTAAAAATTGCATGTATAACGCACAAAGTTATCTCGACAATACAAAACAATAGCACCCTACTGATAAAACCACAGCGTTTCGTAAGGAAGAAAACCTACAGCAAAGCTTTCTCTGGCATCGCCCCCAGAATTTGGAACTCTCTCCCCCCTGAAATAAGATTGACCCCCTCCACTACCTCCTTTAAGAAACTTTTATTTATGAACACATTTCTTGAAAAGATCATCAGAACTCTGTTCCATGAGCTTATTTTTCCCTTATCCTTTATGTACATTTACTATGCTTAATGATTTGTATGTCTTTACCTCATTTACTTGTAAAGCGCTCTGATACCTGCAAGGGTCATGTTCGTACTATATAAAACTTTTCAAATAAATATCACTACACTTTAAAAAACTCCACTAGATACTACTCTATTCTACTCTGCACCACAGTACTCTACCTCACTCTTCTCTGCACCACCATACATTACACCATTATGCATCACATCACTATACAAAAATACACTCTAAGCCATTAACCAAGGATACAAAATCTCCAGGAAGGACCGCCCCACCTGCCGGGGAGGAGGAATTGCCATCGTCCACAAATCCTGAGAGGCCAGAGCACACTCCCTGACGAGCCCACAGTCCTGATGGAAAAGCTTCACTTCAAGATACTGGCCAGCCCTACCTCCACTCCTCGAGAAACCCTCATCTACCGACCCCCGGGATCACGCGGACTTTTCGCCAACTCCATCGCGGACATCATCTCCCCGCATGCCATCACGTCCACCCACTACACCCTACTGGGAGACCTCAACTTCCACCTCGACAACCAACTGGACCCCAGCACCACGTCCCTCCTGGACAACCTCCACAACATTGGACTCATGGCTGAACACACACTCAGCAGGACATACCCTTGACCCCCTCTTCACAACAGGAAGCTCCATCACCTTCAGCCACACCACCGAACTCCCATGGACTGACCACCGATGCGTTCACTTCACCTTCAGAACACCACCATCCACAGACACCAGCACCTGCTCCCACAAAGAAACTGGACCAAAATCACCGACGACCAGCTAACCTCATCACTCACTCCACCCCAACCTTCGCGGAAAATGATGACCCCCAACACCGCAGCCCGAGAAAAGAAAAACAACAACATCCACGCCAAGAAAGCCAGATGGTTCACCACCAAACTTTGAGAGTTTAGACGCACTTGCCGCAGCCTCAAAAAGGCCTGGAGGAACATCAAATCCACAGAAGCCCACAACAACTTCAGAGCAGCCACCAACGCCCACCACCAACTCATCAGAAAAACAAGGAAAAAAGCGATTGAAAACAGAATCTCCACTCATGCACACAACAGCAAAGAACTCTTCAACATCATCAAGGAGTTCGCCCGACTCACCAGCATGTCCACCGACATCCCTCCCTCACAAGACCTCTGCGACAAACTCAGCACCTTCTTCCACCACAAAATCAAGAGCATCTATGGCAGCTTCGACGAAGACAACCAACACACTGAACCCTCACCAACCACCCCGACATCCTGTAGCCAGCGATCGACAACTGGACTGCCCTCACCACCCAAGACACACTGAATATGATGAAGTCAATCCACTTTGAGGCCCCCACGGAGCCCTGATGCCACCACATTTTCAACAGAGCCGCCGACCCCATCGCGCCCATGCTCTGCCACACCATCAGGGCCGGACTGTCCGTAGCGGGCACCGGGCAATCCCCCGGTGCGCCGCATGGGTGGGGGCCGGGTTTGGGCCCCTGGGGGCCGTTTTTGTTACAGGGCCGTTTTTGCAGCCTAAAACCAGCCCTGGCAAAGAGGTCGGCGGCACCTCCAACCCACTGAGTGGGGAGAGGGGGCCGGCTGAGCATTTGCCAAGGCCGGTTTTGGTTCCCAGTCCGGCCCTGCACACCATCAGCCGCTCCCTGGCAACCGCCTTGTTCCCTGACGACTGGAAACACACTAAGATCAACCCCCTCCTGAAGAAACCTTCGGCGGACCCCACCAACCTCAAAAACTACAGACCCATCTCCCTGCTCCCGTTCCCAGCGAAAGTCATTGAGAAAGCCATCAACAGCCAACTCGCCACATTCATCGAAGAACACAACATCCTCGACTCCTCCCAAGCCGGCTTCAGAAAAAAACACAGTACGGAAACCGCCCTCCTCGCCGCAACAGACGACATCCGTACCTTACTAGACAAAGGAGAAACAGCAGCCCTCATCCTCCTCGACTTCTCAACGGCGTTCGACACAGTCTCTCACTACACTCTAATACACAGACTCCACGACGCAGGGATCCAAGAAAAAGGCCCTTGACTGGATCCACTCCTTCCTCTCCAGCAGAACTCAGTGGGTCAGACTCCCCCCTTTCCTCTCAGACCCTACACCTACCACCTGTGGAGTCCCCCAGGGGTCCTTCCTCAGCCCTACACTCTTCAACGTCTACATGGCTCCGCTCTCCCCCATCGTCAGAACCTATGGAGTCATCATTGTGTCATATGCAGACGACACCTAGCTCATCCTCTCCCCATCCAATGAACCCAACACCGCCAGAAACAACTTTCGAGAAGGCATGGAAGCCGTCGCCAAATGGATAAAAAACAGCTTCCTACAACTAAACATCAACAAAATGGAAGTACCCAAACCCCGACGCCAGGAACGACACCTGGTGCCCCCCCGCCTTCGGAAGCCCACCCACCCTCACGGACCACGCACGCAACCTGGGAATCATCCTGGACTCAAAACTCAAAACTACCCCTCCTATTACCTCCAGTAAGTCCCACACAGAAGGATTGCTGAGTTCTAATAGCAGGCCACTTCCCCTTTCTCCACCACTCTGCAAACGCACCTACTGGTGCGCTCTTGGTTGGGGGATGAAGTCCCCTTCGCTACTGAGAGTCCTTAGGGGACAACTAGCCCACCTGTTACCACCAGTAAGCCCAATACATTGGTATTGATGAGAGGTGGTTGCAGCCCATGCCCTTTTCTACACCTCTCTGCCAATGGGCCTCCTGGCACACTACTATTTGGGGGATGAAGTCCTCTTGCCTCTTGAGGGTCCCTGGTGGCCAACTAGCCCTCCTGTTACCTCCAGTAAGCACAACACAGCTGGATTGCTGAGAGGTGGTCAGAGGCCACACACCCTTTCTCCACTACTCTGCAAACATGCCTCCTGGCACACTTCTGCTTGGGGAATGAAGTCCACTTTAGTCCTGAGGCACTCAGGACGCAAGACGGCCTCATCGCCCCACCAGCAGTGCGCAGAGGCTCGTTTGCAGAGTGGTAGAAAAAGTGGCATGGCCTGCGACCACCTCTCAGCAATCCCACTATGTGGGGCTTACTTGAGGTAACAGGTGGGCTAGTTGCCCCTAAGGGCCCTCAGAAGAAAACAGGATTTCATCCCTCAACCTTGAACACGCAAGGAAACGCATTTGCTAGTTGCCTGCTTCCAATGTTTTATTTTTATTTTAGGAAGGTGGCTGTGTGGCCTCTCCTTCCCTTGATCCTCTTGGGCCCCAGGGACCCCATACCCACGGGGCTAACCCATTTTTTTTTTTAAAAAAAGGTTGATTTAGGCCCAGGCCACCCTATCCCCCGGGGCTAGGCCTTTGTTTATATTATTTTTAAAGGGGATGGGGTCCCTAAGGCACCCAACCCCAGGCCGATTTTGGCCCCGGTAAACCCATCCCCCAAGGCCGGTAATTCTTTTAAATTAAATTATTTTTTTTTCCAGGGGAGGGGGGCCGGTTGGTCCACCCTTCCCTCGGCCAGTTTTGGCTCTCGGAACCGCATCCCCTGGAGCCTTCGCTGTATTTTTATTTTTTTTTACTTTTGGAGGGTGCCACGCCGCCCGCCTCCTGAGGCCAATTTCGGCCCTGGAGACTCCATCCCCCAGGGCCAGGTCTTATCCTTTTTTCTTTTTTATAAAAATGGATAGGGGGGCCTGTGCCTCCCCCTACCCGGGCCGATATTGCCCCGGGGACTCCATCCCCCATTCCATGGCCACATCATTGGGGACTGCGAGGGGAGCTTCCAGCCTCCTGTGGGAGCCGGCATTGCTTTTGAGCAGAAGGAGCTGCAATCATGCAGCTCCCTCTGTCAAAAAGCTATTCTGCTCCGCTTCATGAAAGCGAGAGTATTTTTTATGCTCTCACTTCCATGTAACGAAGCAGTGTTTGATATGGTTCCCGCTAAGCCATAGCAAACTGCAATGTCCCGGGGGTAAGCACCCCAGGTCATTGCTGGAGCCGGCCCTGGGGGTCGGTGGTCCCCTGGGTCAAGGAGGGCTCCTGGAGGGGGGCAGTGTGGCCCCCCTCCCATCCACTTTGTTGCCTTGGGAGGTGGTGGTCCCCTGGGTCAGGAGTCTGCAACAAAACAACGTCTTTACTTAATTTGTGCCCCAGGGTGGTGGCGGTCCTCAGGACTGTGGGGGAACCACGTGGTCACCCGCATTACTATCCATCAGCCACGGGAGGTGGCAGTCCCCGGGGCTGCAGGGAGCACGTGGCCTCCCGCATTTTAATATATTAGCCACCAGGAGCTACCGTCCCTAGGGCTGCAGTGCCAGCGTGGCGCCCGCATTATTAATTCAATTGCCCCTAGACCTGGCCCACCCGGGGCCCACATAAATAAAGCTCAGAAGACTGCGCTTCGTTTAAAAAAAAAAATTGGTGGGATTCACAGTTCCAACGTGACTCCCTCAGAAAAGCATTTACAGAAAATGCTTTTTTTGTCCTGGGTGGTCCCTGTGTTGCTCCCTGAACAGGCCTAGGGGGTGAGGGTGTTTCTACCCTGCCTCCTTTTCTTGGTTTTTCACCTTTTTTGACTGCAGAAGGCTCTGTAGTGGCACCACATCCACGCAACACCGAAGTGTCATTGGAGGGTGCAGATGTCTGATCTTTAGGCAAATTTAGGAGGATTGGGTCTGTGGGCATCGGGAGCCACTATAGAAAGCGATCATCTTGTTTGGCGGTGTACCACTTCTACCCCGAAATGGTAATACTTTGTGCCATGTTTTGTATGGGAGCAATGCATGAAAAATTTAATTTGGGGTAATGTTCCTCAAAAGCACCAAGTAACTATTAATTTCGAAAATACGATTGAGGGCTAAGATTTTCATCTTTATGTAACATGATGATGTCCAGGCAATTTTTGGGGCATGGTTCACTTAGGAAGAGTTGGAAGAAATATCCACTGCTGCAAAGATAAAAAGAAGTAATTCATTGAGAATTACAGACCCACGTCAAAGAATCTAAGTGCTCCTCAGTATTTTCAGTGTCAAAATGGCTCTGTTCAATAAGAAATGGCACAAATCTTGATAAAGCTTCCATTTTCATGAACACGATCCTGGGTAACGCCCCTGCACCCTACATCATTACACCATGTGCCTATAATAACTCATTCAACTTCAACTGCAAACTTTTCTATTACTCACAAGCCACATTTCTTACATTCCTCCTCTATCTCATCTTCTTCTTATTTCCTAACTTTCTCACACATTTGCTTCTCCATGACCAGACTTTCTCCTATCTTGTCTTTCTTTTGCTGCCTTGGCTAATGTACTTACTGTAATCTTCTCTTCTATCTCTGTTATCCTATGTACCATTACACCTTCTTTACTCCACCTCCTCCCAATACTTACCTTTTGCCCCTAAACCACTAGACCTAATATAGCTTCAGTTTCCTTTCAAAGAAAATCACCACATAACACCAGCTTTCTTTATCCACTAATCCATCCAATTTACTTCTTTACCCCATAACCTCTGCCACACCTCTGAATAACATGCCCTAGTACACTATACTCTCTAATTTTCCCCTTTAATCTATTGCTCTCTCCGCCTACTTTCCACCTACCATTCTGAGCTCTCAAATCCCATCCACATCAGAGATTATGTTTATTTCCTGTTATTAATCCCAAAACCTACCTTTAACACTTTTCCTCCTATTCTCCTGACTTGTGCCCCTTAATGTGAACTCTGTTGTAAAAGACCTAGTCCAAGGTCACTTATATACCCTCTTTCATTCTCATGTCATTCTTTTCCCGCCTTCACCTTCACCTATCCTATCCTTTCCTTTCTACCATCTATGGCCTCACTTTCTTCACAACCTTCCCAAAACACCTAACCATTATCTCTTTTGCACCAGCCTTGCTTCTTAATTGCTCTCCTACCTGCTTATCTTGTAATAATGTGTGTCTATCCAGCCTAACCCATATACATCATGACTCTATTTGCTACCATTCCTTTCTTCCGCTCTCTGTGGAACACTTGGCCAGAGCAAACACAAGAGAAGGATGAGAGAAATCACAGGAGCTACATCCAGAGCAACTACTGGAGCAATCAACTGAACAGTTAATGAAGGAGTTATTTTGTCTTCTGCATCCACTCAACCTATAATGCATGTCATGAAAGAAAAATAATCTCCCTCATCTCTGACATGCTAACCAGAGTAAGCATCTATTCAGCATGGATTACCTCTCTAGCGAGAACAATAATCATGTTTACCTGAACTATTGTACCAGCCAGAAGAATCACAAGAGCTGCAGGTATTTAGGTCAACAGACATCTGGTCAATCAAGGCACTAGATCCTTGGATATTCCCAACATTTTGTTTTACCTTTGGCTTTGTAAGGGCAACAAACAATCCCATATCTGCCACTATAATGACCAGAAGAATCACCACAAACACCACAAGGGTTAACAGATTGATCTCCGGCCAACTAAAGTGCTAAAACCTAGGACAACTTCAATACAATCTCTTTATCCATTATAAACTATAAGCCAAGATAAATCACAAAGTAATCACATAAATAATCATCCAAGACATTAAAGAGTTGACCTCAGGGTCTAGGAGAAGTGATGATGTATGTAATTTCCGAAATTTCTACCGGACATTACACTATCATACCATTGTTGTTTCTCCACTGGCAAATACCATCAATAATAGTCTAACACATCACCATTAGGAACCTATTCACCACAGCAATGTAGCAATCTACAATCGTACTGTTAAAGTCACATGTTTGTTTACATGTCTGTTGAAATACTGTCACTTGTGCGTCATTACACCATGTCAACAACAACCATCTAAATATTGCCCCATTCTGGCAAAGTCATCCTGTGACATGCTCACCTGGAACACTTGCCTGTACCACCACTATGTATCCCTGAAGATTGTTCACCAGTATTAAGAACAGCTTTTAAGCAGTTCCATTTGTACTGCATTTGACCTTTCCTCACTCTTCCTCATTATGTTGCATCTCTAATGGTACCAAGGATATCCCATGGCATTTGATAGTTTCCTACCCTTCCTATATTGCCTGAACGCCACATACTTTTAGAGTCCAACCTCACTAAGTCTAGCCCGTTATGGTGGCAGAAACTATGGCCACCACAAAGAGCTCTTCAATGCAGTTTCTGATTTTCAAGGCTCAGACTGCACCGATAATGGTGTCAAGCACAGACAGGACCACTGCCGAGCACCTATAACAGCAGATAATCTTTCAAATGTAAAGGGGCATGTTTAAAAGCCTCTATCGCTACAGGAACGTCACTTTTAGTGGCGTTCCTGTGGCGATAAACCCTACACCTTATTTACAATGTGGCATTAGGCCACTTAAGGTGGTTTAACGCCGCTTTGTAAATAAGGCCAACTTTCACACCACACTTAGCGTGAAAGTGGCTTGCAATGGGTGTTTGGGTGGGCGTTCCACCGCAACACCCATTGATTTTGACGCTGCCCCCTATTTACAAGGGTGGCGTATTTAGGAGGCAGCGCCAACATTAAGACCAGGGAATCCCGATTTTAACATGGCAAACAAGGACGAATGCTTTATTTCTCCTCGTTTTTGCTGTTTCTATGTGTGCTGCACTGTGCAGCACACACAGAAACAGAAAATTGCCATGAATGATTGTTTATGTGCAGGAAGGTGTCCCTTCCTGCACATAAACAATAATTTTAGAAATGACGATTTGCAACTTCTTTGTGTGCTGCACAAAGCAGTGCACACAGAAGGTACAAATCGCCATTCTGGATTGTTTATGTGCAGGAAAGGGACACCTTCCTACACATAAACAATCATTCCCTCAATGCAGGCACCCTTTCACTATGGTGCAAGGGTGCCTGCATTGGCGCTAGACAGCTGAATTTAGCACCAGCACAGGGAGAAACGCAGCAGTGCACCATAATTTTGTAAATACGGCACATCCCTGCATTCCTAAAGGTACGTAGCGTGGCACTAGCAATTTTGGAGCTACCCGCGCTCCTCCACATATGCCCCAAAGAGTCTTAAAATCAGGCAGTGACTGTCTTAAATTGTGTCAATCCTGCTAAATCAGTTACCTTCACCTAAAATCCTAAACTATGCTCCTTCAATTTGCCACTGTAGAATGCTTTGGAACACCTCTGATGAACCAGATGAATATTCCCCTCTGTTCCCACTATCATTCACTACATCAGAGTTTCTACGTCATGGACATGTTTGTGTTTGCAAATAACCACTTGACTAGTGTGTTTGAAGCCCAGACTATGAAAATCATGTTCAAACCGCCTTTCATGGTACCCAGAAATTGTCGAAGCTCACTGTGCCATTTTGAGTCGCCTGGCTGGCTGGTCAAGATAAATTAAGTTTAAAAGCATTTAAAGTGATTCAGGGAAATGTCTTTATTTTGAATAATGAGTCACATGAAATTGCTGCACATCTGTTTGAAGGCAATCGTTCATTAACAATGATTATACTGATGTTAACAAATATCAAATCGTGTTTCATTAGGGGAATATTACTATAGGAATACTATGAAATCCTTAACATTTTTAGGGTCAGGAATGAGTGGATATCGCTTGGTAAATTGAACATGCTCACATTATGGGGAGCAGAATCTGCCATTGAAGAGGATGGTGCCGGTCTTGTTATGCCGGATGAAGAAGAGGAAAGGGTGGTCTGCCTCAAACGAATCACTGATTGGCGCCATTCTCATTGTCATGACTGCGGCAGTAGCAGCAGCTGCCTTGGTGCCCTCTTCGTTCACCTCCACAAAAGCCTTGTGGAGCACCTTGGACAAAAATAGATTATTGTTTGCAGACATCCCTGAAAAATCAGCGCAGCCCTGGCTGAAGGCTTCACTCATCCCCATGATGCTCAGAGTTTGTTTGAGGTCATAACTTTCTTCCATCTTGAACTTGGGCAGAGAAACTTCAACTGTCATGTTCTCCATATTATCTGACCGGGTCCACTTTGATAAATTTTCATTAGTTAATCCACTTTCTAGCTGCAATGGTAAATAGAAAAGGAAACCAAAAAGACTGAGTAAAGACAGCAAGTGACTTGGTGAACAATGCTACTCATTGCAGCAGTATGCCACAAACCTGACACTTTGCATTTGTAACTATCCAAAGCACTTAAAGGCCCCCCATTCCTCTTCACTCTACTTGTCTGGGATCAAGACATCACCTGAGATCCTATTACATGCGGGGGCACATTTCCAATCTGCTCTGCGGCAACCTCTTAATCTGGAGTGTAGGGCAGATAGAGGGGCTATGTGCCTGCTTATAAAAAAATGTGGTGGTCCAAGGGAAGGTGCAAAAATCACACCTACGCAGGAATAAGGGCAATAAAGAAAGGTAGGGCATCTGCGTACAACTGCACGTTTTGGACCCAGTCTCCGTTTAAAGGGCGTGATGGAATCCCCCACTACCTGGTTAAGCCTGGAATCCACCCATCTGTGCTGGGATGCCTCATGGATCCCTCCCAACGGGTGCTCTCAGGCGATTGCAATGGCAGTGCACCACCTCATGTGCGGGCCACAGTCAGTGTGCCAACTCATGTGTGGACCACAGTCAGTGTGCCACCTCATATGCGGACCACAGTTAGTGTGTCTCCCGCCAGTCTCTTTGGTCCTGTGTCTGTATCACTTATATTGGGTGGAAGCAAAGCTGTACCCTCATATGCATAAGTCAGGGGTCTTTCTGTCCTTTAGAGTGTTGGGGGGAGTGTGCTTCACTAGAGGAACACCATTTAGTGGCTAAGCTTGGGCTTTATGATCACGTGTCCCTCTTTTGCAGGGCCTTTCTCAGGGATGCATCGAAGAGGGATGCAGAGCATCTGTCACCTAGGAAACATCCATGCACTTCTGCACTTCTCAGATGTCTGATGCACTCTCAGAACACTCTGTTCTAAGGGGGCATATTTACAATAAGTGGCGCATCCCTGCATATCAGCAGGGATGCGCCACTTCTTGTGCGCCATGCCTCCGCCACCATGGATGCGCCACATTTACAACGTGGCGCACCATGGGGCAAAAAACGGCACAGATGCATCACGCATCTGTGCCGTAAAAGTGGCGCATTGCTGGAGTTGCGTCGCATGCGCGACGCAGCTCCAGCAAAGCTCTGGGGTGGCCCTATCTTGTTAATGCTGCGTCAATCCTTACGCCTGCTTCAAGCAGGCGCAGGGTTTTGACGCAGCATGGACCCCAAACTGACTGAGTGAAATCTTGTAGATTTCACTCAGACACTTTTAGGAGGCGTTCCTGTGCCGGAACACCCCCCCTGCGCAGGAACGCCTCCTTCTGGCACAGGGCTTTACAACGTGACGTGACGTTCTCGATGTTATGTTATCTGCATTTGCATGGCACAAGCCACCATTCTTGTGGCATCACCATACATAATAAATAAATATATTTACATAAACTAAAAGAAATTACATAAACTAGTTAAAGTGAGAGAAAAGAGAAATAGAAGGTAGCTTAGTACTTCTTTTTGAATAATGGAGGTTTCGAAACTTTTTCTGTAGCCAAGGATTGTTGTTTTCTCTCAGATCTCAAGCTAATTTGGGCTTGCTTGACCTTCAGATCACACAAGATATCACTATGAGGATTAACTCAATGAACAATATTGCCAACACTAACAGAGTTTAAAAAGACACCTAATAAGACAGCAAAAAATAAAGTGTCCTAAAAGTTAACTAAAGTTAAAGGAGATAAGGACCTACCTTTAAGCTAACTCATCGCACTTAAGGCATCTGCTGCAACAAACAACAAATCGATAGAAAGAAAGAATGTGTGAAATAACCACAGCCCCTGATGCTCAGTCAGGGACGCTTCACAGAATATGTTTTTTCACCCAATATGCCACTCTAGCTATATGCAAATCAGTTTTGGCCGTACTTCAGTAGGAACAGACCAACCAGGATAGCCAAGCCAAAAGCAATCCAGCGTCGCTTGTGCTCTCATCTGGAGGGGACCTGGTTTGGCAGTTTAGACTGGACTTTTGCTACTAGAGCAAAAAAAAGGGTAATTTTCATATGACCCCTCTCTGTCTAGAGCGGCACAGTGGGCAAAGAAAGATGTACTGGAATGCAGTCACAAGTATTTCTATTTATTTTTGTAGAGTTTTATATAGCGTGAACTAGACCTGAACCGAATCAGGTATTAGAGCGCTTTACATAGCACAAGTTACGTTTTTTTTTTTTACATGAGGACACACACTTTCATTTTTAGGCACAGGGAGATTAAGTGATTTGCCCAGAATCACAGGAGGTTTTGGCATGACTCGAACCTAGATCCCCAGGTCCGAGGTCGAGCTCCTTAGCCGTTAGGCCAACTCCTCTCCCCAAGTATTTACCAGTGGTTGAAATTAATTTGAGCATTCCACCCATCATCTTTTTGTTTTTCTCAGTGCAGTGATGGGTATGCCCAGAAGTAGGTCCCATGCTCACTGTAACACAGGATACATGGTATATATTCCACTGACTAGACCTAATGTAAGCTGAAATTGGTCCGAGGTTGCTTATGTTCCCATGTGGAGCTTGGGCTGGACTACTCGGCCTTTTGGAACAGGATCATGACTAAGTTGCATCATGTCTGGTCTTTGACTAGACTGGCATAATGGGTACAAAATGTGATATCAGTTATATTTAGTCCTTCCCATAAATCTCATAAACAGCATTTGCAGATGGTTCTCAATACTCTAAAATGGGCTGATTTGGTGCCAACACAAGAAACTGTGTCTTGGCAGCTAAACATGTACAATATTTAGGTAACCCTGTAAGCAATGGTACAATTTAACCAGAAATGGATAAGGTAGAAACTTTGGAAGTCACTCAAAGCCACATTACTAGATACAACTTGCAGTCCTGTCCTGCAGAAGGATGTTGGCTTTCATTTCAGAGACTAAGGCCCGAGGTGAAACCTCTAACCAATATGAACCTGATCGGTGTGTCAGACACACTCTTTAACCGCATGCGCGCAGCGGCTTTTACCGCTGTACGCGGCGTTTTTTAAAAACGCGCGTTACATGACGAGCTCAGCTCGTCATCAGCGTGCGAGCGGCGCAACTCATGAAGAGCTGAGCTCGTCATCAGCGCCGAAGTGGTTAACACAGTCGGCCGGAAATTGCACCTAGGTCCCGATCTACTGTGACCCTAGACTATCTCTGGCTCTTAGTGCCTTTTGGTGCATTTTTTAACTTACATCTTTTAAAATTCTAAATAGGAGTAGAATTTATATTGTGGTATGTTTTTGATTTTGTAAACTATGATGGTAATATTACATTCTTTACACATTTGTTTTTACCTAAGCTAGTCTGCTTTGTGCCATAGTTTAATTGCCAGGGGTTCAGCTCATGTTTAAATTACTGAAACCTTTACCTGGACCTAATAAGATAATGACCTTGCTACTTGTGCTGGAATTACATCCAACCCAATTATTTATTTACTTTCGCACAATTGTAAATTGTTCATATACATTTCTCAAAGAACATTTGTCCATTAAAACACATTTCATTTGAGCTAGTTCTAATTAAATATAACTTTGTGTCTCCTGCAGAGGATACATTACCCATCTCAAGAAGTGAGCAAGTAAAGAAATTCCTAAGGGGCTACAAATGTGTTCACTAGACTAATCGGCTTAGGATGGTTTAATTCCTCAGTCCCCATCTTCTACAGAGCCTCAGATCCTTCTTCAGGTGTTTCGAAGTATCAGTAATATCCAGTATGGAGAGACGACTGAAGAAATAGAGCATTTACTTCTGTTCCCTTATAATTTCAGGACCAGATAAATACATACTGAATTACTGATGGGTATGCAAACATCAAGCTAATGAACAGTCGTGTCACCTGTATAGGCAATCATCTACTATGTAACAGAAATCCATTCCCTATTTCTGTTCTGTGGCAACCATATTAGTAATTTCTGCAGTAAATCCAAACTAACAATTCTAATATCTTTGGCAAAAATAAAGCACTCTTCATGAAGAAAAAAGAACCATTGTATTCTTTAATTTTCCCACGCCGATCTTTTAGAAGAATGGATGAGTGATTTACTATGTGCATTAGTTCATAAATTATGTTTTCTTATTTATTGAGCACTTGTAGCACAAAAAGTCTGGAGTGGTTAACATCTCATTTTTGCAGGCAGTAATATAATATCACATGGAATAGTCAATGCAGGAAATTGAACAAAAAATGCAGCCCATTCCCATACTATGAAAACTGTTTTAAAGTACTAAGGGTAGCACAGGTGCAGCTTCATTTTGCATTGTTGCCTTGTCCCTTTTACTTCTAGAAGTAAATACATCTATGTCTCTTCACCCTAGATTCAGTCTTCAGACCACTAGAAAATTCTCCTACTCATAATCATCCCCTGTCTAATTCTTTCGAGTAGTACCCTGATCACGACAGGTCCAAGACAGACCACATGGAAAAGAGATAGCAAAGAAACTAAGCGCTGTGATGAGGAAGAGTAGGGTTTGAGTACAGGCATTACCTTTGTGACGCAGTTCTTTGTCACAGTCCTTGCAAATAGTGGATGCAACCAAGCAGCACATAATAATTTCCAGCCAACAGAAGTAGTAAAGACTCATGTTTTCATTTACACATCTGGCATATCAATGAGAAACCTTCTGCAGCACCTTGGACATACAATTATTCTTCAATCCCTGTTTTGTGTGCAAGTTATAATCCAGAATATGTCTGCTAGGAGAGGATACAGTGTCTGTATGCATGTATTCTCCAATCATATGTACAACTCGACCAGACCCAAATAAAGGGAGAGAGGAGAGTTAGGGCCAGAGCATATGCATTAGAGAGGGATGCCTATATTCATCAAAGAGGATTGTAAGAAATTGGGTTATTAGTTGTGAAGGATGTGAGGTCTGCATAAGTAACAGGTCCACATTTTCCCCTTACTGGGAACCAAACACCCCATTGTAGCCCTTGATTCTCTCAGGGTATCGAAGCAGAATAGTCCAAGGCCTAGTCAGGAGAGGTCATGTGGGCTAGTAATCACCATCAGCCGGCACTCAATAATAACACTCAATAAAAAATGTCCAGTGAGCGTTCTTTCTTTGTCCTTTGTCCTTTGTCCTTTGTCCTGGGGTCAACTGTAGGCACAATCCTTAGTCGACCAGGGAATCAGGGTCCATGATCCATGGCTGCTGCCGCCATCCAGTTCCAGTGTCCAACTACAACAGCAACTCTCTCTCCCTTGTGCAAGAATTTTTTAAATGGGGTTGAAAAGTTCTAGAAGCCAGGCACCCCTGTCCAACCCCAAGGTGCCACATCACCCCTTCACCCCTGTCCCAACCCTCCTGCACAGCATGCTGGGACAATTCAAGATGGCACCATCAAGAAGTCACTGTGCACATCTACTCTGAGGACCTCAGGTCTGCCCCTAATTGACATTACTGTCAGGCTCTTTCCCACCAGATCCTAAAAGGGAAGCCCCCTCCTGTGTGGGCTCCAGTTGTCTGGGCTCCCACCTTTGTTCAGTGGGCCGGGCTATCCCAACCCTGGTACAGTGTGAAAGCTAATTAAAATTTTCTTTCCCACCCTTTCCTCCTCAGGAGCTCCGTGAAGCACTGCTATTTACTCCCTTTCTGTGAGGAGACCCTAGTTCCTTCTGCTGTGATGCAACGTAGTTAACTTGACCCAGCAGTGGAACAAAAGGCTTTGACTTTGAACCTGAGCTGAGCCAGTGAAATATGAAAATTCAGGATGACCTATAACGTGTACATTTAGGATTTTGGCACATACGTGTTTAAACTGGGCACACATGTTTCACCACAGTTTCACACCTTATGGGACTTTGTAGGTCTAAGGAAAGTGAAACTGCACTCTAAGGCAGATTTTCGCTTATGTGTATAACAGAGTAACACTGCAGATAAAAAAGCAAACAGTACTGACTTTGCTTATGAGTGCCCATTAATATTAACCCTTAGCTGCGGCGGCTATTCCGCCGCAGCGCTAAGGGGGAGGTGGGGCCGCGCGGCGCTCCCATACTCATGACGGAACCGCTCCGTCACGGCTCTCGGGTGAGCAGTGCTTGTGATGGAACGGTTCCGTCACGGCTCCGCCCACTCATCAGAACGCTCAGCGCAGGCGCGGACCGTGACGGAACCGTTCTGTCACCAGCACAGCCCACCCGAGGCTCGTGACGGAACGGTTCCGTCACGAGCACGCAACGGGTTAAAAGGACTATGCCAGGTCAACATCTAACTTCTCTAAGCCAGGTTACCTGTGTGCAGTTACCGGGCTGCGCAGAATGACAGTCTCACATAGGCAGTTTGCAAATGTGTGCACATGTGTTCTTGTGTCACTACCCAACTACTTCTTAATATAGCTGCATGCAGCTGCCATATCTTAAAAGGTGGACACTTGCGGTAAATATGTGAAGTCCATTTACCATGTGATTACCGTGGGTGACACAGTAGAGACTCACCCACAGTAAAAAGTCAAAAATTGGGTGATCAAAAAGCAAAAAATGTGTACGTACTAAATGGGTGAAACCCATTTGCAACAAGAATATAGAAAGCTTTTGGCTCTGACTTGAGTTTGTAAGTATGGCAAACAAATTGCTGCACTTACGGAAAGCTACAGATCTTTATAAGTAAATAAGCACAGTTTTGCTCCCTGAACAAGCCATAAAAAGCCCAAAATGGTAGAACAATCTCCAGAGGCAAAGTAAATATGCTATGCCACTTGTATGGTTGCAGCGTACTTCATCCTGGCAGACCCACCTCTTCTTGGGCTCATATCAAATGCATTCACCTATCCATGATCTGGCTCATCAAAGGGCAATGGAAAGTCCACCTGATCACACACTAAATATTCGGTCTACATTGGTGTTGCCTGAATGAACCTTCTTCACTCTCTAATCCCTGGAGACCCCCTGCCTAGCCTTAGCCACCCCCAAAATAGTATCGTACACAATTCCTCAATTGTTCCTTAGGCTCTACAATGAGGGTAAGGTTACCATGTTGTGCTTTGCTGATTTTCGAATAAAGGAATAAAGTAAGATAATGCCTTTGGTGCAAATGTTGGCCATGGGCAAAGAGCCAGGAGATGTCTGCTATTTTGCTCTCAATAATGCAGAGCACCCACATTTCCAATATCCCTTATTGAGGAAGTTGCCACTGACAATAAAACCTGTACTGATAACGTATTCAAAGACATTTCTATTAGGATTTCTGAAAGACAAGACTGTAGAGGCCTGAGAAATGGAAGACCCCATGAAGACAAAATAGACTTTGTAAACGAATGAGCCAGCACAACACTGTGCAGTAACTTGCAGGCACATATTTCTGAATGGCTCACAAAGGACCAATTAAACCAGAAACTGAGAAGTTCAGCAATGTTACACTCCAGGGGTGTACATTACACCTTAAAAGTAAGTCAAATGACTAAAACATTTCTTCACCCCTGGTGGCTATTAAGATTGCTTAATATAAGCAGTCAGGTGCCTAGGAAAGCCTTCCTGCTGCAATGTCTGAACTGAGATATGGAGAGAAACTGAAGCCCGACGCATGAGAACAAGATCTCTTAGGGGCATGATTCTACAAGGATAATTCACTCTGAAACTATTGTTATCTGACATAACATGGCAAATCAGCACACTATGGGCAATTCGAACCATCCATCCAATGTATAATTTGTTCAGGCAGTTGCAGTTGGTGTGCAGCAGCACTGATTTTGGGGGGACCTGGACTTATTTTTCATCATCAGACCTTAACCCAAAGTAGGAGAGAAAAGGGCAGAAAATGTAGAAAGGAGAAAGAGAAAGATAGGAAAGCAGTGACAAAAGTAGAACACATGGATGAAAAAGAACCCATTAGAGTGAGGCAACACAACAGTAAGTGAAGAGTGGGCACCATGGCACAAGACTTAGAAAAACAGAAGTGGAGGGATTAACCAAGTTAGGCAATATAGATGTAACAGCATGGCGCATGACATCACAGCGCATGGCATCGCACGTGGCATCACAACCCATGACCTCACAGGAAGTGACATCAGATCTTAAGACCACACAATGGGCCCGATTCACATAGGTAAGATGAGACGAAAGTCTAACTTTACGACCTTCAGTATTCACAAAGGGCATTTACTAGTAGTAAAGTTAGACCTTTGTCTCAGATAAACTTAAGTTTTGGTCTTAAGTTTAAATGAGACCAAAACTGAGCCAAAGTCTAACGTTACTACTCGCAAATGCCCTTTGTGAATACCGAAAGTCGTAAAGTTAACTTTCATTTCAGTTTACCTTTGTGAATTGGTCTCAATATGTTTAGTAGGTCTATCATGAGTACATTTTAGTGCATTGCAATATTTAATAAATTAGATTTTGTGTCAGGGTTGTGCCAAAAAATTACACAACCCTGACACAAAATCTGGGCCTCAATGTGTACATTTATTTTCTAAAAACCCTGCCACAAAGAAATTGGCAACAAGAAGAAACATGGCAGTAAATATGTTCTGCTTAATTGGTTGCAAAGTATGCGTTTTTTAAATACCTAATGGGGTAAGGCACCCGCAGCAGAGATCTTAGTGTGCCCAGTGAATCTCAGGGAACAATAATAATGGTAAGATAATTCTGTAGCTTAACATATTTACCGGAGAGATTTGGGGTTTGTCTACTCCCAGTTTTGAATAAAAGTGGCATGCCATGTTACCATGTCTCCTACAAAGCAAATCATGTAACACACAGATGACCAATTTTAATTTTATGGAAATGGTTAAGTGGATTACTGCCTTCAACACAGAGATCTGTTTGTTACTTGCAGTTCATAAATTGCAAACCTTCTGAAATAGCAGAGTTAGTTATGAAGAACATGAAACTCCTACCCTCGTAACCCTCACTGTCCTATGTAACACAACCTGTACATTAAATTACACATTAATGATTTATTGTCAATGTATAATAGTACGTGTGATGTAAAACAATCGACTCTGACACCCTGCTTTGGAATGAGTAGCACTATAGTGCTATAAAATAAATAAAACAAAATAGTGGTATTTAAATTGTTATTTGTGCAAATACTGGGACAGACCATTAGATCTGACATTCTTACAGTGCATGCATATCCCTTATATACAGGGACTGAAAACCGTCAAAAGCATGCCTCTCTTAAGTGCTTATGAAGCAATAACAAGCTGTGTGCTTTTGTTGCCCTTCCATTGCATTTGCATACAGGTATGAGGATCCAGATTGCTCCCAGCCAAGCAATCTCCAACAAAAGGAGGCCTGATGGCCCCTTAAATTTGGCCTTTGCTTTGGATCCAGATGGAACTTGAATAACAAAGCCCCTTCACCTGCACATTGCAGCTCGGAACTAAAGCAGACAATGTGCAGGCATTGATGAATGTGTTCCCTTGTCTGAAAATTACACAAGGACACATTAAGCTTATTTCTGTTGGGCCCAACATCCTAGCAGGGTAGATGGCGTCCACCTTGTGAGAAGAGTGGGTAGACATGGTCTACCTATGTGTACCCTCGACTTGTGCCCTGGTGGGCACAAAAGAGGCATGGCAATGGATAATGAATTTGTGTTACACACCACGTAAAGCTTTTTGGAATCTAAAGGTATTGAATACATTGATTCATCTGTTTATTACCCACAAGTAATTGGTTGGTTGAGTGGTGAAATAGGTCTTGAAAGAAGATATCCAGTTGAAGCTGTGTAGTGGTATTCAGTGGTGAGAAGCTGTTAGGAAACTGATGAGGGCATATGGCACCACACGAAATGCCAACACTAGCAAGATTCCATTTAAAGCCATGAGGGGAAGAACTACAAGGGCTTTGCTAACTAAGGACACAGAAAGAAGGGGTTTATGTAAGAAATCAAAAGATGACATGGTTGGCAAAGCTGCAGTTAACTTGCAGATAGGTGACTGAGTTTGAGTCAAGAAGAATTGTGGTCTTGGCAAGGGGGTGTAGAAAGGAGGTCATCCACATAAGAGCAGCTCCCCCCAGCTCACCTGACCAGAGTCACTGCAGAAGCAGTTTGTGGGATACTGTGTCAAAGGCTACACTGAGGTCCATCAGGACCAAAGCTACAGTCTGACCCTCATCAGCCCGCCTGCGTAATGTCTCTGTGGCGAGGAGTAACGCAGACTCCGTGGAGTACATGGCTCTAAAGCCTGATTGTGTTGGATGGAATAGGTTGTGCTTGTTTATGTGTGCAACCAGTTGCGTGTTCACCGTCTTCTCTGCTATTGTGGAGAAATAAGGTAGGCGTGAGATACGACACAAATTATCCAGCAATCCCGGATCTGCTGATGGCTTTTTCTTAAGAGGAAGGACAAAGCTTGCTTCCACTTACTCGGAACCTCACCACAGTGGAAGGATAACTCCAAAAGATGCTGTACATAGGTTAATATAGTGCCTAATCCTTCTCTAATAATTTTGGGCACGGCTGGATCCATTGGTGAGCCAGATTTAATACTGAGGGCCACAACTCTTAGGTCTTCCAACGAAGGGAGTGAAAACTCCAAGAGTTGGTTGGTCTCCAGCATTACAGGTCTCTCAGAGTGAGTGAGGTTTCCATTTCGGGCCTCATCTGGCAGGCACACTCCCAACATCTTCACACACCTTTTCACCTCCAATGACTGACTCATTTTTATCACATTCCTCTCTAAGCATCATGTTTCAGGCACCCACTGGTGATATTTCAATGTATTAAGGCAGGGAATATTATCTCAAAACATAGAAAACACCAATCAGCTTTTCACTGTATGGAAAACAATCAGGCATGGCACATTAATTTGCATTTTATTTATCATTCTAAAGATCCAAAGTGAATTTTGATATACAGTGAGTTTAGCATGTCAGACCTAAAATGTTGTATAAATTTGTCTGGCTTCCAAGGGAATTGTTGTGTCAAGGTAGGGTTCAAAGTCCTACAGCAGAATTACCACAAAAACCGGATGGAAGAAAGTCTGACAGCATTTGTCAGTAAAAACGTGTCTTGACTAATGACATTTACACCCTATTTAATCATCCTTTTATCGCAATTCTTATTTAACGCTCACATTATCCATAACATTGACAGTTCCAAGCTAATGAGCGAGCTTTGCGTATAGGATGTTCATGTAAGTCTGATGTGCGCAACACTAATAACTTAAGTTTCACACTCGTTAATGGGCACCACGCCTGATTCGCCCTTATGATGGCCTCTGAGGTCCCCTTTTCGTTCCCATCCCGTGTACATGGAAATAAATATTCGAAGAACCACACTTGGTGCCTTAACTTTACACCATGGAGGTTGCCACTGGCATGACCTTGCACAAACCTGCAGATCCCTACTAACAACTGACCCATCCCTCCCCACCCCCGTTAAAATGGGATACTCTACCCATCATCTGCCCTAAAATGAGCCTTTCAATTTCTTTTTCGCTTGGCCCAGCCCCAATATGTCATGAAAAGCATCCGCCATTAAATTAAAGAGGGGCACTAAGAGACCTAATAAATGTAAAGCTCTTACTTACCACGCTTTCTAAGCACTCTAAACTTTATTGTTGGCAAATATAATTATAATTTATTTTCCCAAATAAAATTTTTTACATCCCTCATGAGACAACACATTAAATATCTAACTCAAACCTTACAAACAGGAAGGTACCTTCTGCGAACAATAGCAAAGATGCCCACACAGACCCATAATACCACATAATAAATATGCAATTACCTTTTCTAGGCCGGTGGAGTCATCCTCGATCTCATCGGGCAGGAGAATGATCATGCTGAGATCCTTGTTAACGTATGGAAGCTCTAGGACTTTGAAGGCGAGCCCGGGTTCAACCACATGGGCCATGTTGAACTTAGCCCTCTTGAACATCATCTGTACTGACTTTTTTGAGGTCTAAGGGCATGCAAACATAGAATGAGAACTATGCAGGTAATCAAATATCCTCCAAAAACGTAAAATCTACATTTATTACATTTAATCAGATATGCAAAATCCATTAATAACAGTTTTTTTTATCAAAACATGAACATTTTCGAAGTGTGAGATTCTACTTCACACTTGAAGTAGTGGTACATTGCAATTGTTCTTCCACGGTAAACAAACAGGAATTAGGTTTAATAACTTGCAGTCAAGAAAAAGATTCCGGCTTCAATGTTTTAATCTCCATGAATCTTATAACATTGAGATGTGGAAAAAGCACTTGGAAGCTTCCATGAAATGGTACCATACCATGCAACAGATACTTCATATAATACGTGTGAGTGTCGGATTTCCATATAAACAGGCATCATTTTTTTTCTTATTACAAGTGTGTTCTGATATCACAACACACTTGTCACTTACATCATTACTCTCTTGTAATACCTTATTACAAATGAGTAATGATTTCACATAGCAGGCTTCTTCTTTGATTTTCGAATGAGGTATAAGAGCTAGCCAGTCTGCAAACTCACATGGAATAGTAGTATATTGCCCTGTCAGCAATAGTTGCTCTGGATTCGCCACCGCTTGTAGGCCAGGGCCTGGTTGCCTGGTTACCCTGCCTCTCGCTGCCCTGAAATTTAAGCTGCAGACTGTTGGACTGAGCCACCCCCTTTTCCTTCTTTCTGTGCAAGATGTTGCATATCTACATAAATGGCTGAATGACTACATATTCCCACCCCAGCACTATCAACACCCACCTAATCTACCAGCTCTTCTTCTACAACTGTGCTACCATTTGCATAGGCACTAATTAGCACTTGTGTAAGGCGAGAGTGAAGCTTCAATAGTGTAAAGCAGTACTTCCCAGACCTTTTAGAACCAGGACCCAATTTTTGACCGAGTACCGCAACCCACCTAGCTCTAATGGACATGAGGAGAGCCATTTTTAATGTAACTAAAGCATCCTGTTGTAGCAGTCTGTCATTTACAGATAGCACATTTTCCTTTAAAATGTCCAATTTATTTGCACAGACATACAGATATTGCACACCAAGTATAACGTGTGGGAATAGGGTTTAATTTACTAGTCATCATTTGTGTATCACCAAGTAAAGTGGTATATGTCCAAGCCCCTATCACCACAGGACCGTCACTTTTAAGGCTGTTCCTGTGGCGATAGGGACTTTGCCTTATTTACAAGGCAGCCTTTAGCCACTTAACGTGCCTTAACGCTGCCTTGTAAATAAGGCTCCCTTTCACGCTATGCTTTGCATGAAAGGGGTGGGCAATGGGTGTTGCTGTGGGCTTTCCACCGCAACACCCATTGATTCGGACGCTGCCCCCTATTTACAAGGGTGGTGTAAAAAGTAGGTTACACAAGAATTAAGACCAGGGAAAACTTGGTCTTACCCAGGCGCAACAAGGAGAAATGTTTCATTTCTCCTTGTTTTTGCTGTGTTCCTGTGTGTTGTGCAGCACACATGAAAACAGAAAAAGGCCAATGACTGTTTATTTACAGAAAAGTGTCCCTTCCTGCGCAAAAACAATCATTTAAAAAAAAATGCAGTTTTGCAACTTCTATGTGTGTTGCATTAAGCAGCTCACATAGAAGTTACAAAATGGCATTTAAAGATTGTGTATGAGCAGGATGGGGGACTTTCCTGCACATAAACCATCTTCACCTGCACGCAGACACCCTTGCACTGTGGTGCAAGGGTCCCTGCGTTGGCGCTAGGTTGCTAAGTGTAGCGCCATCGTAGGGAGAAATGCAGGATTGAACCATATTCTTCTAAATATGGTGCAGCCCTGAGTTTGTGAAGTGGTGGTGTGAGGCGTTAATCCAGGAAGGCTAATGATTCACTCCGCCACTTTCCTTGTATATATGCCCCAAAGTGTATTGTTTTTGTTTTTTTATGCTCTTGAAATATTTTTTCCATCACACTTAATAATTACAAAGAAAGTGTGTCATTTGTGGTTTCCCAACTGTTGAAAGAGTACATTTAATTTACAGCTATTACATTGTGTTTTGTGCTACAAAAAAGAACATCCTACAGTCATTCCTTTCACACTCCCTGCACTCTCGCAAGATTCTTACATAATTCACTTTACTTTTCTTTCTCCGACTGCAAAGTTGGAGGAGTTTGTAAACATCAATCTCCAAATCAAAAGACGAGCAGCTATTTGTCAGAAGACATAGTCTGATATTGGACTTCTGTCTTTAAAGCACAGCAACAGTGACAAGATAAATACAGAATGTAAAGCCACCTTTATTTATTGTTTGGACTTTTGTATGCCACCAAAATCTTTGGGCAACACCGGTGTAAAGGATGTACTACTTTCAAGTTATCCCAGGTCAGCCACAAAACGTGCAGCCAGTCCTTGTGCTCTAGGTTTTGACTGAATTCTGTGAATTCTATTCACATTATTAACAGTTGAAAGAAAGATCTATAGGCCCAGTAAGCTAAGCCTTCACATTTTAAAGACCTTTCTGAGCTTTTCAGTAGCTGAAAGGCCAGTTAACTTTCTACCACACGAAGAAGTGCCTTTACCTTGGCAACAACAGACTTTTCCACAATTCTGCTATTTTGTAAACAGTAAGAGATAACCCATTTACTCCATTATGGCTCAATCAGAAGAAGAAGAGACTCCTTGACCATTCTCTGCTTCTCCAGAGGAGGAGTTGTAGGAAGACGTGCAATATCATGGGAGATCAAACAAAGAGTTGTAGAAACAGTTTAACCCCTTCGATGCTTGTGACGGAACCATTCCGTCATCAGTCACGGTTGAGCTGTGCTGATGACGGAACGGTTCCGTCACGACCGCACCCTGTTCTGGAATGTCCAGCACAGGGGGGGAATCGGCGCCGCACAGAAGCGGTTAACGTGTGGCAGTGTATTCACGTAGAGAGGAGAAGCACAATGGTCATGAATAGTCACCAATAATTTATGTGACCATAAGCTCAGCAGGGGAACCAGAAAACACTACTCCTTCTGAACATCTACCATGTGTCAAACACCTCAAGATGAAGCCTTCAAACACAACCTTAAAACCTGGCTGTTTGAAGTGAGGTATCAGTAAACTGCTTTTGCTACTGTTGTTTAATTAATCTATTTAGCCCCGGAACACTCTTTGAGTAGCTGGGCGCTCTATAAAACCATTGATTGGCTGATTAATTGATTGATTGAAAAGTAATATTTTTGTGAGACCAAGCAATTATTATGCAGGGTCTGTTGTGCCACACCCATTGCTAAGAATATTACCTTCCAATCACGAAACACTATAATTTCTGTTATAAATCCTGAACGTGCTGCCTCCATTACACACTGCTAACGATTCATTCATCCCTTTTGAAAGCAAAGATCCATGTAAAGACTTCATTTGAAACCAGTAAGCCAATGCAGAAGGCCAATCTATTCCAAAGATATGCACTACAGCTGTTCTATGCCCTACCTTTTGGATAGTATTTATTTTGTTTTTGTATTATTTAAAGAATGTATTTTTCATTGTCATAATTTCGTTTTGTGCTTTATTAGGTTTTTGATCTTGAGTTATTTCCCATCGTAGTTTGCTGCCTAGCAACAAGGACAGGTTCCTACCCTACTCCTCCTTCTTCAGTTTCAGGCAATATTGGTATACACCAAAACTACCCTCAGACAGAGTAGAGAAAGAGTCTAGTATTTAGTCTTTCAGGCAAGAGAATCCAATATTGAAAACAGCAGCAGTAAACTAGCTACAATCAGGGAAAAAGGTATCTAAGACTCGTCAAGAACATGTCGAAAAATAGAAGGTTCAAAAGTATCACGACACATCATTTGCAAACAGTGAGTTAGGGAGGAGATAGCATCACAGGAAAATGGTTGGTCACCATCTTGGAGATGAAACTCAGGCAACACAAACTGGAATTACAACCATCTTTGTTAGAAAGAAATGTAAGCCTAACCACACACTTACTCTCAGGAAAATGCTGTTCCCCTTATACAACAGGTGCAAGAAGGGAGGCGAAATGTTTAATATTCGCCCATCATCCATCTGGCATTCTGATCTTCCAAATCTCTATGTTGTTTCCTCCCACCACTCTGCCCACTATCCTGGACTTCACTAGTAGCCTCCTGCCATTTGGAAACCTCCAAGGCTGCAGTGGCCATGAGCACACTGATGGCAGCTTGTGGTCGTGGATGAAGCAAATGTGGATCATCCCTGTGCATCTAGTGCAAATACCTTCACACCAGAGGTATAGTACATGAGAGACACACTTCCTTCCAGTCTGCTGTGGTGCCAGATGACCACGTTGCCACCTCCATTGATCCAAAGTTGCTCCCCAGTGAGTTCTGTCTGCAGGTGTAACATATAGTCCCTTTGCATATTTGTGCTCTCAGACAAACTGATGTGTCATGACTAATTTGCATCAATTAAAAAAGCGATTTCATTTATTTCTAATGCTGGTCTACTAGCCATGCAGGAACCAGGGTTACAGGTTGATGGGAGTAAAGCCCTACTCAAGCAGCAACTACAATTCCCAAATTAAACTTTGATTAACCTTCTGGAATTTTGGCACAAAATAATTCAGGCTTATATAGAGACAATGAGTAAAGTATTTATGCAGCACTTCGAACAGTAATAAAGTGAAAATACAACACAAGAACAATCTCACACCAATTTTGAAAAAAAGAGTAAAAGTCAATTGTTGGACTTGACCCTTTCTGCAGGGTCATTCCCACACCTTTTGCCCTCCTCCTAGTTTTTGTTGAACTCATTTTTGCTGGCCTTAGGACTCTGAGCACTTTGCCACTGCTAACCATAACTAAAGTGCATGTGCTCCCTCCTCTAAACATTGTAATAGTGACCTATACCCGATTGGCTTATTTAATTTATTTATAAGTCCTTAGTAAAGTGGTAATATATGTGCCCAGGGACTGTAAATTAAATACTACTAGTGGGCTTGTAGCACTGATTGTGCAAGCCACTTAAGTAGCCCTTTATACATGTCTCAGGCCTGCCATTGTAGAGCCTGAGTGTGCAATTTAAACTGCCATTTCGGCCAGGCAAAATAAACCATGTGCCCGGCCCAAGCTTTCCATTTTTATGAATATAGATCACCTCGAGGGTAGGCCCTGGATATTCCAGAGGGCAGGGTACAATGTATTTATAAGGTAGGACATTTACTTTTAAGTTTTACATGTCCTGATAGTGAAATACTCTTAAATTCGTTTTTCACAGCTGCAAAGTCTATCCCTCCCATAAGGTAACATTGGAGAAACCATATTACATTTTATACGTGTAATTTCCAAATGGGAAGAGATAACCAGTTAATGTTTGGTGTCTTTAGAATTGGGGTGAACAGCCTTATTTAGTGGTGAAGCTGGGTTTTTGATAACAATTTTAAAAATGCCACTTTCTGACAGTTAACATTTTTCTGTCCTTAGACTTTTGTGCCAATAACCTGGCCTGGGTCACATGACTGGGTGTAAATGACAGTCAGACTTTGTGAATTTCCCCCAGACAGCCACACAATAGAGGCATTAGGTGTGCATGAGTGGGCCATCTGCTGGCAGGATAGGGGTGGAGCTCAGTACAGCCCCACTTACAACTGAAAAGCCTTTGCTCTGCCTTCACACAAAGGGCCTAATGACCCTGTAGTTAGTCTGGAGCCAGGGAAGGTAGGATGCCTGGGGACTTCAAAGGGAAACCTGAAAAAGCATCTCCCCCAATTCAAAGCCACAACTTGGTATAAATACTGGACCTCAGACACCAAATATTCAGCACACAGTTGGACCTGTGGATACTCTGACAGGAAGAAGGACTGCTCTGATGTTGAAGGACTGCCACTCTGCTGGACTGCACTCTGATGGACTTCTAATTTACTATCCTGACCTGCTGCCTGCTGCCCTCCTACCTGGGTGAGAAGGACTGGACCTGCATCTCTTTAACCCAGAGGGACTCCAGGAGCTCGTTGGCTGGCCTTCTGATCGGAAGCCCCAGGGTCATAACAAGCTTCCAACAACCTTTCTCCAGCACCTAGACTCTGTCATCTGTGAGTCTACCCTGCCAAGTAGTGCCACCCCAGTGTGGACCCCTGGAAGTGGGCCTAACGTGCTCTGCAGCCTGTGGATCCAGTGGAACTGACAAATCTCCCCTGCTGTGCAGCGCAAATGCCGAGCAGAATCGTCACATCGCAGCTGCTGTGTGGATTGGACCCGTCAAAAAGACCTGCATCATATTGCAGCCGGTCACCACATCAAAACCAGCACTGCGCAATGCATCTTCAGTGCAAGCCCTTGCAACCCTCGTCCATAGCAGACTTGATGATGGACTTCGCATCACAGCCTCACAAGCTCCTCGGAACCCACACATCGCCCCGACTGCACACTGCATCCTTGACGCCGGCTTTTGCATCGTAATCCCCATCAACAGGATCCTCAATGACGATGAAGGCCCTTGCTCTGCAGCCTTGCCACATCTCGGAATCAACACATCGCTTCGGCTGCTCGACGCAGCTTCAACACGGATCCTCGCAATGCTCCAAAAACCAGGATTAAGGTACTGTGTTCAGCCAGCCTAACTGGATTCCTGTAGCAGGCCCATGCAACATTGCGGTCAGTCTGAACTTGTGACTTGTCCTGGTCCGGTGCAACTAATATCCGCAGTTAGTGATTTATGTCTTTTGGTGCTATTTTTACTAAAAACATTAAAATAAAATATCTCTGGTTCAACTGATTGGATTTTTTAATTTTGTTCTTGTTTTATTTATTAAAGAAAACTCTATTTTTCTAACTTGGTGTGGTATTTTTTTGTGTGGTGTTTTCACAGTTTTACTGTTTGAAGTGTTGCACAACTACTGTACACATTGCCTCTAAGTAAATCCTGACTGCTCTGTGCCAATTACCAGGGGGTTGAGCATAAGTTAATTTGGGGTTTACTTGTGCCTTACCATGACTAGGCTTGTGGTTGCTGCTTGACCAGAGCTCACATCCCAGTCAACCAATAACCCAATTTCTTACATTAATAAATAATTTGAGACTAAAACAACAAAGATCAAATAGGTAGAACCAGAGACGTGCAATATTAAATATTTCAGTAAAAATTGCGCCTAAAAGCACAACTGTAGTTATCTGGTTGCGCCGGACGGGACAAAGTCTCAAGTTCAGGCCTACCGCGATGGAGAGCGGGTCGGGTATGGCAGCTCCGAAGAAGCTGCGGGCTGTGATGTGAGGTCCTGCATCAGAGATGCATCGTGTAGTGGTGGTTCCAATAAAGCTGTCAACTGAGGCTTGGAATGTGTAGTCCTGCATCAGTACCCGGTAAGGGTATTAGAAGTAAAAGCAGCTAAAGGGATTCCAGAGGTGCTTCAAATGAATTAGGCGAACGATGTGGCAGTGTACATTGATGTGCGCGTTTCATAGAGGGGATCACTTCTTTCATGATATGCAAAATTAACGTTATGATACAAATTGTAATAATTGCAGCATGGCTAAATTATTTAATGGCAAATACCCTGTGTTGTCATAAATGGTGTTATTTTTATTGAATTGTTCATTGAATGAGCAACAATTGTGATGGCGGTCTCACACATGAATTGTTTCATTATTTGTATTGTAGATACCCCCGAAGAAGGGTTAATCCCGAAATGCATTGAGTGATTTTTAAATAAAAGACGTGACATGTGGAAACCGTCTTGTCTTCTGTGTTTGCATTAAACATCTTCACATTGGATTAGAATGGATAAAATGAATTGAAGTAATTAAACTAAATGGATGAAAAGTAAATTGGATAAAAAAATTAATACGTTGAAGAGTAAAAAAGGATTCGATTGATTGGATTCATTCAAGCAATTTTTGCTGTGCTGCTCGAAGGGGAACCAACGTTGAGTTCCCTTAGTGTTTCAAAAGGTTTATTTTGCCAGGTCTAAATGGCATTTTAAAACTGCACACACATGTGGCAATAGTGTGCCTGAATTATGTTTAATGGGCAACTTAAGTGGGTGGCAAAATCATTGCTGCAAGCCTACTAGTAGCATTTAATTTACAGGTCCTGGGTATATGCAGTAGGGGCTTATAAGTAAATTAAATGTGCCAATTGAATGTAAACCAATTTTGCCATGTTTAACAAAGAGAGAACACGCACTGTAGCACTGGTTAGCAGTGGTGCAGTCTGCAGAGTCCTAAAGATAACAAAAATTAATCAACAAAAACAAGAGTAAGGCTAAATGTTTGGAGGAAGACCACCCTAAGGCTGACAAGTCTAATAACCCACATTAACACTTCAGTGGCCCCATGAAAAAGCTCACAGTGGTGTTATAACCTAAATGTATTAAGGCATTCTAACATTAAGAACTGCTTCTGAAAAGGCATGAACTTTTCAAATATGTTCAATAGATGTAAACCAAGGATCAACTGATTGTACAGTGTTTTTACTTACCTTGCTCATTTTAAACTCTTTTGCTTCAGTATGTTCCTCACTGAATTTAGTTGCCCAGTTTCCCTTGAAGTAAATGGCATTCACCAGCACCATAATTGTAGACGGGTCAAGAGATCCCTCAGGCAGGAGATTCGTTATTTTATCTTGGGGAATACAAAGACAATGCTCAGTTGAAGTGGTTCAAGTGAGACTGGAAATCACTAATACATTATTTTGCAATCACACCTCAAAAACTCTTAAGACAAACAAACTTCTAAAAAAGACACCATTTTGGAAAGCTACCACATTATGCCATAACGTTGCATGTTAAGTTCATTTATGTATGTTTCATGTGGTCGAAATAAAGCACATCAGGTTGTATGAATATGTACGATTAATAGAAGCAATAAATACTGATTAGGTGCATCCGTGTACACTCATGTTTAGGGTCTTATTTAGAGTTCTGTGTTAATGCCAAATGCTCTGATTTGTACATAACATGATACATTGTCTGCTGGAGGATCCTTCTCCAACTGAGAATTGCTGTTGGAAATACCTTCTAATATTCTGCATCAGCATTTGACATATGTGAGGAAAAAGCTTTTTGCAAGTTCACTCCCAACCCCCCTTTTTGCCCCACTTTTTGAATGTTAGGTACTGGTGTAATGACTTGTTCTGGCCCTTGCTGACCAGGCACCAGTGCATGTGCTCTTACCCTTAAAAGTATATGTTTAATTGACTTATACTCAATTAACCTAGGTCAACTTATTTATAAGTCCCTAGTATATGATACCAGGAGTACCCAGGCCCTGTAAGTTAAAGTGTCCCTCAGGAGCTGCAGCACTTATTGAGCCATCTTGAGTGTTACAAAGTAAAGCATGACTTCCAGACTGCCACAGCAGACTGGTAGAGCAAGTTTAAACTGCTAACTCGAGTTTGCATTTATAGTAATGGCAAAGCCCAAACATTCCTTTTTAATATATATATAAGTCACCCCTGAGGTGGGCCTAGCGATGTTGTATATTAAAAAGTAGGCCATGTGTCTTTACAAGCCCTGACATTAAAAACCCTACATTGTAGCTTTCTATTGTAGAATGGCTAGTAGCCCCATTGGCGAGTACAGAATTACACGCTGACAACTCAGCAGTGCTAACTTCTGAATGGGACAACTAAATATGATACACCAAAGTATAAAAAAGAATCATTGCATTAAACCCAACTTGATGCTCAAGTTACACTTTATGTACCTTTTGCACAAATAGCAACTTTAGAAAATTCCCACTTTGTTGCTCAAAGTTTTCCAATGAGTCAGCCAGCCTTCTACCCTCCTAGAGGGAGTTGTGAATGACTCTCAGGAAGGAACACAAATGGCCTACTGTTGGAAGAGGTAGTACATCTTCGTAGCAGGAAGGCCAAACATGGTATGAGCCCAAATTGAGCGTCAAAGTGGAAGCCAACTTTGAAGGGCAAATGGTGGAAACACATGAGAGGGGCTGTTGTTTTGAAGATAGGTTCGAATTTAAGACAGAGAGGGTCAAGCTGCTACCACACCCGTTTTTCTGTGGGTGTGTGGCCCCAAGGAACCATACCTCTGGGATAGGCCGTGGAGCTCCACACTCGAAGAGAAGTGGGTCTGCCATGTTGGAAGCGGGCAGAATGGTGCATTCTGGGCTAGCCAGATGCCACTCTTCACAGAAAGTTATCATTAGCCGGTAGGGGACCTGTTAGCCCATTGGCTAGTAGTCACCACATCCCCTGGGCCACAAACTGGTAAAAAAAAGTGCCACGCCTAGCACTTAGACCTCAGATTACATCTGGACTAGAGAGAGGACTGAAGAAGGACTGCTCTGTTGATTCCCTGGACCCAGAAAAGAGAGGCTGCCCAAACACTGGACTGCAGCTGCTGCTCCATGGCCTAGCAAGGAGAGGACTGTGCATGTGGTTCCCTGCTGAAGGAAAGGTCATCCCAAGCCCCACACATATGAAGTAACTTGAAGAGTTAGTTGGCTGGCTTTCTGTTACAGCTACAGGGCCACAAAAGCTGAAGAAGCCCACCTTGGCGAGTTGGTAGCCAGAAACGCCTGACCTCCCTTGACTGCCGAAGTGCAGCCTGGGAGGCTAAGGGCCTGATTTAGATATCGACGGACGGGTTACTCTGTCACAAAGGGATGGATATCCCATCCCTTAATATCCTATGGGATTAAGATTTCAGCTGACAGGATATCCGTCACCGTTGTGACAGAGTAACCCATCCGCAATATCTAAATCAGGCCCTAAGTCTCAACTCTCAAAAGTTACATCTGAGTCTGCTGAACCCAGGTACATTGTCAGAGTGCCGTTTGGTTGCCTAGCAAGGAACCTACTGGGAGTTAAAGGAACAGCTGGTTTTGCTGTGATCGGGGACCAATAGGCCAGTAGTAAATGGTTTTTGGATGGCCTGTATCCGCACTTCGAGGGACATCCACCCCACCATGTTCATGAACCATGGAGTGGCTCCAGGAAGACCCCCATCACTGGCTCAGCATCCTCAGCATTATAGGCACCCAGTATCCCTTGCATCAGGCCCACTCCATTAAAGTCTATGGAGTTTCTATCATAGAGCCTGGAAGTGGACTGCAGATTGCTTAGACTGCGAGGTAACTGTTCAACCTGACTTATTGGTCCTTGTGAGTGGCTACCTGCTGGGGTTGGCCACCCCAAGACTGCTGACGTAGTTGTTTACAATTTTTATAAAGGTTTTAGAAGTTTACCGCTATTGCGGCCAATTACAATGAATAATTGCGCTCGTGAAAAGCAGGGATTTATTGTTCCTTTAAAAATTCATACCTCCGGAACCCTCTGGTAGATGTTTGTCATTGAAGTGTCTGTTTAAAGATAAAAATACAGCCTAATGTAATGCATTGGTGATGGATTTTTATTGTGTTGTGTTTTCTTCTTGTTCAAATGTTTTGGCTCTTCAACAGAGTTATCATTTCCACTGCTACCCTGCGAACTGGATGATTTTCTGATACTGCCCAACTATAAATCTGTCTCCTAGGCCCTGATTTAGAGTTTGGCAAATGGGTACTTCATCACAAACGTGACGGATATCCTACCCACCTACTCAAACGTGCATTATATCATATTGCACTTGTAATAAGGCGGACAGAATATTGGTCATGTTTGTGATCAAGTACCCAGCTGCCAAACTGTAAAATAGGCCCTTAAACCTTATCCCCACCATTCTGCCTCCTTCACTCTTGTCCTCATTTATCACGAGACTAGTGTACTTCTCCAGATGGACAGAGCAGTACCTAAACACAAAAGTACTTCTACCCCAAATTCTGCCCTCTGTGAGTGTGCCCAAACTACAATCCCTTCATAATGCACACCAAGTTTTCAGGGATTGGAATGAAAGTATACTAATAGTGAGACATGGAGCAAAAAGAGGGGCCAAGAAGGAAGCATGATAGTAATGATACCCCGTTGCTCATCCCAGTCCACACTAGTGGAGAGGGGATTTTAATGTGCAAACTCACACAATTTAACGACTCACAGCTTTTCAAATTTTTTTAAAACAGTTTGGGCCCAATTTATATCTTGATGGTAAGCATACTCTATTACAAATCCAACAGAGTATGTTTACTGCCATGATAATGGTCCGCCTGTCCAATTTAGATGCGAGCAGACCATAGATTTAAAAACAGCTGAGACTAATCCAACTTCTCTGTGATTAAATCCCTCTGACAGCCCTATGGAGTAAGGGCCACAGGAGGCAGTGGCCTGTCATTCCACCCACCTCATTTAGAAGGGCTGAAAGAGAGGTCGGTTTTCAATTTCTGTGACCGCCAGGAAAACCCCGGTGGTAAGGGGCAGTTAAAACTGCTAAATTCTCCCCTCGCCATGGGAGAGACCTCCCATGGCGAGGGGAAAAACAGATCACAAAAATTGAATGTCTGTTTATCTCTTCTCAGTATTGCTAGCCAGAAAGCTAAACTTGCTTTTAATGCTAACAAGTCAGAAAAACGTTTAGCTAATTATCTTCGCATTAAGAAAGATAGAAATCAAATTCTTGCTATCCATAGACACAATGGCACTGTTGCTGCATCTACCCCACATATTATAGATGAATTTCTTAAATTATTCTCTTCCCTTATAGTAACCCTAGCCTTATTGATTCTCAAATTTTGGATACATTTTTAACCTTGGCCAATTTACCCCAACTTTCCCACCTTGATAAAATTAAATTAGATAATCCTATCACAACAGATGAACTTTTATGAATGAATGAATGAATACGCACTAGTATAACGCACGGCTACCCAAGGGCATCCCAGCGCTTCCTGTGACACAGTATCATTCACCACTGCTCATGGAAAGAGAAAGGTCTTCAGCTGCTTCCTGAACCTGAGATAATCATGTTCAAGATGAATAAAGTCTGGAAGCTGGTTCCAAAACTTGCCTGCGCTGTATGGGAACCTTAGACCTCCCGTCCGTGACCGTTTAATCCTAGGAACTGCAAGAAGTAGTTTATTGTTAGATCTAAGAGTCCTGTTGGTGCGATATAATTGCACCATGGACTGAATCAAAGGAGGGGCATTGCCAGCAATGGACTTACAGATAATACACATTGCCTTAAACGTGATTCTTTCCTGAACAGGAAGCCAATGCAACGGACTAAGCGCTGACTTAGCGGAATTCCGTTTCGAGACATTCATTAAGAGGCGGGCCGCACATTTCTGGACAGTCTGTAAGATATTAGTGGTTCCTTGCAGCGCACCCAAGTAAACTGCATTCGCGTAGTCCAGCCGCGATAACATAAGAGCTTGGACCAGCATACGCCTGGCTTCAAACGGAAGGAGAGGAAGAATCTTCCTTATCAATCTTAGAAGACCATAGCAGTTAGCAGCAACTGTACGTGTTTGTACTGTAAAGTTGAGGTTGCAGTCAAACCATACACTCAGACTCTTAATTTGTTTCTTTGGTACAGGGGGGGGGCAAGACAGCTAGGCCACATAGGATCTATATAGGATAATAGGATAATATATTGACTATTCAATCGCTTAAACCTCAAAAATCTCCAGGCCCTGATGGTATTCCTGCAGAATTTTATAAAAACCTTTGCTGTCACTCTTATTCCCCACCTTTATCACCTATTCACTATGTTTGCTCAATCTGGTTTACTTAATGGCTCTTTTACCGAGGCATTAATTATAGTTCTACCAAAGCCAGATAAAGACCGTACCAAAGTTTTAAATTATTGTCCTATTTCTCTGATAAACCAAGATTGTAAAATTTTTGCAAAAATCCTAGCCACCAGATTAGCTCAGGTCTTTTCGTCCCTTATTCATATCGATCAATCTGGATTTATGTCAAAACGCTTTTCTGTCCACAACACAAGACTCCTTTCTCATGTTATTGATAAGGCTTCTACCCTCACCTCTCCTGCTGTCCTACTAGCTTTGGACGCGGAGAAAGCGTTTGATGAGGTTCACTGGCAGTTTCTTTTTCGTACACTTTCTTCTTTTAATTTTGGCAATATTTTTATAAAAATTATATGGACTTTATATGGCTCCTCTTCTGCCAAACTCTTTATTAATGGTCAATTTTCAAATCCCTTCTATCTCTATAGAGGAACTCGACAAGGCTGTCCATTGTCGCCTCTTCTTTTTGTGTTGGCAATTGAACCTTTTCTTTCCCACATTCGAAACTCTGTCGAGATTGAAGGAATTATATTAGCTGTTGTTAATCTTAAAATGTCTGCCTATGCAGATGATGTCTTATTATACCTTACTAATCCAAGCACCTCTCTCCCTGCGGTTTTAAATATTCTATTGTCTCTGGCTATACCTTGAATACTCATAAAACAGAATTTTTCCCCTTGAATGTTCACTGTACACCCTCAGTACTGGACAACACTGAAATTATATGGCAAAAAGAGAACATCAAATATTTAGGTATATTCTTCACACTCCCCTTAAAACACTCCATTACTATAAATTGTGACTATCTATTTAACAAAATTACAGAAAAAATTTGTCATGGTGGGGGAAACTTGAAACCATTAAAATGGTATTAGCCCCAATCATCTCTTACACCATGTCTATGATGCCTGTACAATTACCTCTCCCAATGTACAAATTAAATTGATAAGCTTAGTTCTAAATTCATATGGAATCATTCGTATTGCTTATACTAAACTTAAACTGTCCAAACTGAATGGAGGATTTGGCTTACCTGATTTTTTCAAATACCATAGAGCATTTATATTAAAACAAAGTTCACATGCTTGGATCCTAATTACTCCCCTAAATGGTTATTGATTGAACGCAATTTGGTGTCACCATTTCCTCTCCCATGACTTTTGTCAATTTCTAATTCAAATAAAGTTTTTTAAATCCTCCACCATCATTGATTCCACTAAATTGATTGTTGCTGGTTTTGATTCTTCTTTTTTATCACGTATTTCAGACTCTATGATGGTCTCCCTTCGGCATAATCCTTCACTAAAATGTAACCGTACAATTGCATTCTGGAAGCTGTGGATTTCGGCTAGCATTTTCTTTCTTCAGGATGTTTATGTAGATAGTGCTTTATTATCGTTCTCTGAACTATAAGAGTGATTCATGTTACCCAAGTCCGAAGCCTTTAAATATGAATTTCTATGCAACACACTACTTAACAGCTTTCCAAATGTATTACCCCAAATAAAGACTCCTGACTCGATAAGTTTTATTAACGCTTTTCCTGCCTCCCAGCATACGGTCTCCAAATTTTATAAACAGCTTCATTGTACAGATGCCAGTAACCTTACCTTTTTATCCACCTACTGGAATGCAGAACTTTCATTGAATCTTTCATTAAAAGAGTTGAGACAAATATGGACTATCAATATTTCAGGATGGGTTCCTGTATCATTATCCCAAAACCAACACCTTTATTTTGTTCAATTGTCTTTGGGCTCACTGTAAATTATTTAAGGCTAAACTTATAGATTCTCCACTTTGTTGGAACTGCAAATGTTATGATGGTACTTTGAAACATATGTCTTTTGATTGTAATGTAGTAGCTCACATTTTGAAAATGTTTAGGATATTATCACTAAAATCCTTCCAATCTCTGAGACTCTCACCTATAGTATACTTATTGGTAAATCGTACATCCTATCATCCATTTTATTGGATCCCCAGCTTAAACTTTAATCTCCTTATTTCTATTACTAGTAAATCTATTACTTCCAATTGGAAATCATCTGAAGCAATATCAATTCAAGCATGGTGGTCATATGTTATTTTTATTAGATCTGCTGCTCACTTATCTTACGAAGGACCATTAAAAAACACATTGTCATTTCAACAGCTATGGAAACCAATTGAGGATTATATTAATACTTATATATAAAGTGTTTAATAACCCTGTGTACTGTATTAACAGTTCTGTATCACCATTGTTTTGAGGAGTAGCCTTGTTTGTTTCTGTTTTCAACCTTTGTAATTTTACTCTTTTTCCATGACAATGGTAATCTTTTGGTATATTGATATTGTTATAATAATATTTTAGTGCTAGTATTATTGTATTATATATACCAATAATGTATCTTTTTTTGTTTGTCTTGTCTACAAAAAAATCAGAATAAAATATTTTGAACACAAGAACCCCTGCCATAGGTGATGAACCAATCTGAATGTAAACATTTTGATGCAAATAGACAAATATATTACAAAAGCAATTGAGTTGAGTTGAACCATGTCCCTTGATAACCAGCTGGGGTAACCTTAGATCTGAGCACCAAACTGGTCCTGGAAACAGGTCAGGAATGTGTATAGCTTATGCTGGTTGGGCCTATGTGTGAGAATAACCCACATCGAGGCAGGCTGGTCCTGTATGGAGCTCCGAGCCCCTGGGTTCTAATTACCTTCTCCGAATACTAGTTTAGGAATCTGGCCATCAGTCATTGTTTGGAGGATGTGCAGTGCCCTCGTCTGCAGGCTTTCCTTATGATGCCACCACGTAAAAAGGACATCCCAGGACCTGTGTTTGTTTGTTAGCCACTGCCGCTTCTTCAGTCCGCCTGTTTCCACATTTGGCTCATTCTACCTGAGTATGCCGCTACAACTTGCATCCTGCTGTCAATCATTAGCAAGACTGTATTTCTTCTACTCCAAGGAGGGCTCAAAGAGTAAACAATTTCCTCACCTGATAGCAGTGGTGGTCGACGCAAATAAAAAGTGGTGTGGCAGGTGAATGGGGTGCGGGGAGCACTGGAGGAGAGTGGGTGGGGAACGTGGGAGCGGAGCGCAAGGGTGTTAAAAATAAATAAATAAAAGATTTACCTGATACTGCTGGCCGCCTCACGCCTCGGTGCTCTTTTGCTCTTAGCAGTTCCTGGGACACATCACAGACTCCCCATCCAATCCAGACACTGCTCTCATGCTATATCTAGCATGAGATCAGCAAAGGGATTGGCCTGAGCGGGCTGGTCTGACACTCGCTCAGGCACAGGGAGTCTGTGCTGTTTTTCCACCCGTCTGTGAATACAGCTGGGTTGGAGAAACCTAAGTGCGCATGTCTGTTTGGCTAGCCTAAGTCGACCAGCCAATAAGACATGCAAACTTGTATCAGTGTGTACCACTCCTCTTCCCAGTGTCAATCAGGGTGGCCTGGCTCGCCCCGCCCTTGAATCAACATACAGGCAAAAGCAAGAAAGAGTAAAATGATAATAACATGTTTTATCATCACTTTATTTTTCCTTTATTCACTGTCCAGAAAGCAGTGGGACGGCGCTCCTCCACTCTAATGGAGGAGCCGCTGCTACTTGATAGGTTGAAAGGTCTACTTTTCCGGGAAACCCATTTGTAGAACTGCCTTAGAATGTGCTTATTTGGTGGAACACAGTATCCCAGAGACTGTGGCATAATGCACAATTGTATGGACTCTCAGCAAAATGTAGCGTGTGAGCCTTGAGAATTGCATCCCTCAAAGAAATCCATGGGCTTTATGCTGAATGAGTGCACCCTGAAGGCTGGGTCCCCCCCTGCACCTCAAGTGTTGCAGAGGCCTGTGTAATGCCAATGCCTAGAAACCCTATGCTGCTGCCATCCACTCACCCCACCTCCAAACTTCATGGCTGCAAGCTATCATATGACGGTTGCTTAGGCTTCATCGTCAGTTACCCAAAACAGCTGTGCATTCTTGTCATCTACCTCATATTCATACACTGGAGCCTCAAGCCCTACAGCCCTCAGCATATCTAGAATCAGGTACTGAGGACACAGTCTTCAGCATGTGCACCAACCTTTAATTCTGACAGCCATTTTATTTTGCAAAGAAGTGGACTCCGGAGTTGGACTCACAGAGAGACTAACTGTAGTTGACCCTTCAGTCAACGTGTATACAGTTGTGCATGGTGCAAGGATGCCTGCATTGGAGCTAGACTGCTAAAAGGGTGCCAGCACAGGCAAACAGGCAGGAATGAGCCATATTGCCTTAAATCACAGTTAAGTTTATTGTCTGGACTGGCCGTCAGCTTTCTGAGTGGTAGAGTTAGGTTCTAGTCCTCTAAAAGAAGGGCGTCCAGATACCACTTTGAATTGCTTTTTAATGCACAATTTTGGGTGACAATAAACAGGGCAGGACTGGGAATCGAAAGCAGCCCTGGCAATTTTGAAGGACCAGCCACCAAGGGGCGGCTGGGGGTTTGGAGAGGTGCAAGTGTGAAGAACTGCTGCATTTGTTACTGGGGGCAGATACTGCAGCACCGCTGCAACACCAGCCCCCAGTAACAAAAAAACAGTCCCCACTGCTGCAAAACCGCCCCCCACCCTTCCATCCTGCCGGATAAACGCCTGATACCCGCTACGGCTAGTCCGGCCCTGACAATAAATAATGAGTGTTAATGATTTTTAGGATGAATTCTAAATGCAAATGCTGGATCAGTAACATTGCACTTGAAACAAGTTTAATATGATATTTAGAAGTGTGTCGATTAATTTAGTTGTGCCATATTTTCGTGAAGACACTATTTTAACTATTATGGATGCTGTTGTAATGCTGTTCAAATTGCTCCTGCTCATTCCCCCTCCCATACAAGTTGCACTGCATGTCTTCTCTCTCCACAGCCCTCGCAGAGCACGGGACACTGTGACGTAACTGGATACTAGTGCATTTATTATGAATGGGATTCGTGTTCCTAATGTACAGAGTACCCAAGATCTTTCCCACTTATTTCTGATGTGGCCTACCAAGAATTCGCCGGTGTATGGGTCATTCCTCAAGTTATGTTTAATGTTGTGGTGTGCATCTCCAGACCGCAGCACCATATAAGGTGCTAGATAATTTCCCAAAAGTGGGCTAGTGTTGTGTACTTTATTACTAGGGTTTATATTCTGATTTGCCTAAAATGTGTTATCTCTAGTCATGACACTTTGAATTTGCTGTCTTTGCTCATTTAATGTGCTGAAATTTTCTATATAAAACCCTGGTTTTGTGTAGTTGCCAGCTGACTTTCCTTTTCAACCAGAGACTCTCCCATTTATTATAGAGATTTGGGACTTAATTACTCTTGATTTTTGAGATTTTGCCATAAAATCCTTGAACTTTTTCCTGATCTAGAACTCAGTTATTGAGTGGATCCAGTTACTTATTGTTATACTCTGATACATTAATGTTGAGTCTGATGTTGAGGAGGGTGTTCTTTATCTCACGATCAATGACTGGAGCGGAACACCCTAAGGAAAATTTTGGGATGATCTGAACTGCACGGTGTCTAAAATTTGTGGTTCGAGGTTCCCACACCCCTGTTATGCCACTGTAAGGGTGGGTCATTTTCTTTCAGCAGGTCTGGAAGTTCACTTCATGTAGATCTGTAGCCTTTTTGGGAGTCACAGAAAACCTCCCGAGTACTCATGGAAGTATAGTTAAAATGTGAAATTTTTAAAAGAAATAGTGTCAATACTTTACTGTGTGAAACCCTTTACTTCCCAATGCTGCACAATTGGTTTAGAAAAGTCAAATGGGCAGATGGGTGGCGTTTGAATTTTTTCCAATTTTTGAACGACATAGTATGTGGTATTCCTTGCATTTGCCAACTGGCCGTAAGTGACAGATATCTTAGGGATGAACTATCACGAACATTTTCTCTTTAATTCCTTACAATTTATTTGTAAAGTACAGATCACAAAATAAATTCCGATATTAGCCATTATTTCATCATCCTCTTAATGAGTGCTGTGCTCAACAGCAGTGAGCTCCATGCACCAAGATGGAACACCGAACGTCAAGATGGCGTCTAACAATGCTTACAGACATGCCCTTTCAGAGAAGAGATTGACCAGGCCTTTTCTTAAGAGGGGCTACTGAGCACGCCTTTTGATTTGGCAAGGGTCATTTTGGGGGTCTCATTTCAGGCTCTTATGAAAGCAGAGAGGACACTGATAGGGACGCAAAGGGAGGGAGAGGTGTGGCGCAGCGGCCAGAGCGGGGCTCATGGCTCGTTACCCGGCGGCAGCTCAGCTCAGCATCATGTGACTCTGGGAAATAGCTCACTTAATCTCCCCAACTGCCCCCAGCGCCTGGATACCCTTAGGGGTGATACGTTTGCGCTGTACAAATGTGGAATTATAATGGTATGAAGGGTGTTCTTATTCTTGGTGTCTCCAGCAGCACCACAAATGCCTACATCGGTACGATAATCCTGCTGTGCTGGCAACAACTAGTCACATTGGTAACTGGCTTGAACACATCCCAAACAAAAAACAATGGGGCATATTACCAACAACTAGCGATAATTATCGCTATGTTGGCTTAGCGGCAATAATTTTATCGCCGTGTTGCGGCGATTTTTATCGCTTAGGAGCCTTGCTATTATCAAGGTTTATCTCCTAAGCGATAAAAATCGGCCGAAATGCATGAATATCGCTGTAAAGTCCGCGATATTCATGCATTACCGAGCTAATGCTCTTAGCCATGTTATCCACCTCCCATTGGATAACATGGCTAAGAACTGCTCAGGGCAGGTGTTAGCTTTTGGAGAAATTTGCGCTTAGCTCGAATATCTCCAAAAGTTGGTAATAGGAGATAGCGATGTTAGCGACTGTTTCCAGTCGCTAACATCTTGGCACGCCCACTTTGCATGTCATTAGTGATAAATATCTCTGACATGCAAAGCGGGGTCCAAGATGGTCGCTATCTCCTACTAGCTGTCGCTAACTGGTGTTAGCGACAGCTAGGTAATAGGGAGATCCTTTTATCTCCGCTTTCTTGGCTTTTAAAGCCAAAAAAGCGGAGATAAATCCTTTGAAAATATGCCCCAATGTGTGCTGAAGAGTACCAACAAAGTTCTAGAGCACCTAAAGCCAGCACACAAGCCTTCTCACTGTCCCATGTGCCAAAGGAAGAGACGTGTGCAATAAGACTTGATTTGTAAGAAAGGGAGATAAAACACAGGAAGAAAGAAGTAGAAAAATCTAAACAATGTTAGGATTGGAGGAAGGAGGAGAGGGAGGAAACATGGAAGCTAAAGATAGAAAGGAACATGCTGTGTGCTTACTCTTGGTTTTGGTTTCCACCCAGCCGTTTATCTTCTTTCGGGCATTTTCCGCATCTCCAGCGAAGTTGACACTTTCAGGCTGCACGTCAAAGTACTTCTTAATGTCTTTGACATAATCCTTGAATGCAAGAAAAGATCGGAATGTTAACGAGCCCTTTCATGTTCGGGAAAATGGTACGTAAAATAGAGGGCTTGGCCTCAGCTGCATCATATCAAGATGCAATAAGTGTTATTACTACTCTATTAAATACACAAATAAAATAAAAACATTACAATATGAGATATCCCTGAGAGTGGGGGTAAGAAAACCCAAACAGACTGATAGCTTCACCATAATAGCATGTTATGAAAGTGCTTCAAAATGGTTTGTAATTGTACCACTACACTGTTTGGCTAAAGCAATGTCCTTTTAGTGATGCTTATGCAGTAGGTGAAATATACTTTCTAGAATATTACTGCAAAATACAACTTAGAGGGAGACCACCAGGCAGGGGAATGGGTTTACCATGATACTCACCTTCGAACCCCACCCCCACCTCCCCAACTCCACAGGCATTGATGCTTGTTGGTGCTTTGCATATCCGGGTGGAGACCGACCTCGATACACACACTCCCACCTATTAAACTGACTTTCTTTCAGGGATATTCAGCCCCCAACACCAGAGGGGCTGAAAGAAAGGAGTGACTGAAGGAGCTTAAACATAACGAGTGCACTTCAGCTTTATTTGGATGACGTACAGAACAGAGATGGCATATTACGTCACATCCTGGGTGTAACTGAACTGGTGGGCCACAGAGGTCATATTGCCATTTTAATGGTGCAATCATTTTCAATACATTCTTCAGGAGTAAGGGTACGTTCCAGGTGCTAATGGACCGGGCACACAACTAGACAAAACCCAGAGGGTATTATTTCAAGGCTCCACTACTGTGCACACAAGAGGAAAATCTTGCTGAAGGTGAACAGAAAAATGTCGTTCATCTTTGTCCAAGCAAATATCAAGATATTCAATTGGGAAATATCGTTTACAACGCGGGGATTGGATCGCGATGCTATTACATTGCGGTTTTCACAACGCAAGTCGTTACAATGACTTGCGCTAGATGGCGCTCTAGGACAAGGAATAGTATAATTTACTATCCAATACCTTCCTTACTTTATGTTGACTGGAGTTGGAATAGTAAATTATACTACTCCTAAGTCCAGCGCCCTCCAACGCAAGTCGTTGTAACGACTTGCGTTGTAAAAACCGCTATATAATGTACCGCGATGTAAATGTATGCGTTGTAACGTCATACATCCTATTCAATGATCTGTCACTAGTAAAAGAAGAGTCGGCCGGTAGCAAGCTGATTATTGGGTTACTATCAAAGGAGGTGAGTCCGGGTGGCCTTTTCTTTTAGACATTCCATACAATCTCACGCATCAGGAAGGAAAGAAAATATCGAACATAAGCTCAGAAGCAGCAGAGACAAACCATTTTCGAAACAAGCATTGGCAAAGCCAAGAGTTCTGGCGCTTCGGTCTACAAAAAGCACACACAAGTAGTCCCTAGCACTGACGAGAACTACTTTGTGTGTGGATGTACTCTTTGTGAAAGGGCAGCATGCGTTGACTCACAGTAAAGTCAGACAATGGCGGAAGGGTCTGACTTATTGCCCTATGAAGCATACAAGAGTGGGTGGAAGAAAAATGTGAGTGACACATCTACACACAAATGGATGAAGTCAGGCTGAAAAGCCCTATAACTAATTATGTTACACGCGTAGTTTTAGTCAAATGAAAAGGCCTTGGATAATACCAGACCTAAATAGCCAGTTGATTTGCACGCATACTAAAACAATACATTACAACTTCATTAAGAAAAGTTTCAAATGGACACAATTTTGTATGTTGTGAAATAGCGGCAGTCACATAATAAAAAGGCCACTCCAAAAGGAATTTACAACTCCACAGCAGGAGACAGGAACTAACAACGCTGGAATGTGCTCTGTGATCAACATGGAGAGCTGGTAGAAAGCACAATACTATCTCATCAGACTCTAAACACAAATGCAACACCAAAGTAATAAAGTAAAAATAAAAACATAGGCACTGAAGAGTGCTACCTTGTGTGTAGATGTGCTCCTTGTGAAAGAGCAAAATACAGTCACTCAAAGTAAAGTAATCCAGTGACTGAAGTTGGTTGACCCCCCGCACCATGCTGTATGCTATAGTGGGCCGAAGCAAAACATGAATGACACACCAACCGACCAATGGCTGAAGAAAGTTGGCTGGAAGTCCCTGTTAAATAAGTATCTAATAATATATATTTTTAAATATTGAAAGGTCTTGTATAGCGTCAGACCTAAAGAGGAGGTTATGTGAGAAGTAATCATGAAATGAGCAGTTCACTAAGGGTCATGGGCTTCTGAAAGGCCAAAGCATCACAAACGGGCAACTCAGTCCACAGCAAAGGGTGCAAAGATAACAAACGGAGGCCGAGTAAGGGGGACTCATAGGAATTTAAAGACTTTGGATTGTGCTTAATGAAGTCAGAATGTGGTCACCAATCCTGAAGTTCTCTTGACAGAAATATTGCCTTTGAGACTCAAGGAAAGAAGTTTTTGTTTCAATTTTGGTTCTACATAAATAGGAGGGGTAGATGCAGAGATGCTGGAAACACTCTGCATTGTAAAGAATATAGTCAGAGGGTATAAAACTTACTGAGATGAAGAGTGGTATTACGATCCAGTGCTCTGATATTAAGGGATTATTTACTATGTTGAAACATTGGTTAACCTTGGCCCTTCAGCTACACACCGCTATGACTCCGTCAGACTTCCTCGCCTTAATGCGATACAGCACATCCATACCTACGAAGCGCCATGAACCATTATACCATTATGTATACTACCCCACTATATGTGATTTCCTTGACACGTATGTTGTAAAGCGCTCTGATGCCCTCGGGTCTGGCCAGCACTAACTAAAACTCTTAAATAATAAAAATACTGAGTTGTGTAAGTTGTACATGACGTGTGATTCATGAATGTATGTCTTATACGTAAAGTAGTTTATAAGGTGGATATTGGAAAAATAGATATTATGTTTGAAAGTTTGATTTGGGGCTTAATAGGCATTTAAGCCTTCTGAAAATGGTTATAACAATATTTTTTGCTGGCTCTGAGAACTGTTATGTTATATAATTTAGAATGTTCTGGATGGAACTCACTTCCACTAAAAATATTAACATTAATAGAAGTGTATATGTCATTGGAATGCTGTATTAGTGTTACTGCTCAAAGTATTAATGGGGAACATATTGTTGATGCTTTAATTTTATCTGCGGTGCAACTGTGTAACTTTAAGAGAAAATGGAAAAAAATGGATCATGAGGTATGATGTCAAATTACATTTTACCAGACACATGGATCCAAATTGTACTGGTACTGAAACATAGATCATGCTTTGCCACAAAAAGCTTGTACTCAATGCAAAGCCATAGAAGAACTCCAGCTTCAGACCATTCACTCTACAGATGAGCCATTGCATATGATTTGAGATTCCAGACAGGGACGGGTGAAATTGTCTGAGGATGTGGCCTAACGGCTAGAGCGGTCAACCTCAAAGCCGGGAAACTGGATTGGAGTCTGGGCAGGGATGCTCAACATCCTGTGATTCTGGGCAAATCACTTAATCTCCCCGTGCCTAAATAAATTAATGTGTCCATCTGAACCACTACTGGTGATCAATGTAAAGTGCTCTGATACCTTTGGGCTGAGTTTGACCTACATAACACTCCCCCCAAAAAATCAAGGGCTTTTACCATATTAAATAGTAACTACAGCAGCCATAAATTGGATGAAAAATGTTACTAATCAGTGCAAGTCAAACAAATTTGGATGCATTTGGTCACTGTCCCTATGGTGAATCAGACCTGCATCTTTACCCTTTGAACTCATTCCTTATTTTGTAGTAACATCAAAGATTAGAGTTATCAGTTTTCTACACCTAACCTTACTCAAAACAAAACCATGAGCAAGGGTTTCTAGACCACAAATTGTGAGAAAGGGTAGCACTCGAGATGGGCCTTCTTTACGAGTGGCCTTTTAATCCAGATGGGGATGGTAAGAGCAGTTAGTGGTCCCATTGGAATTAAGAGATCTGCGGGAACACTTAGATCTTTTACTTTCAGGCAGAGATTTCAGTGGCTAAAAACATCTGAAATCTCCAATGAAAGTCTGGCCCAAAATGAGGAATTATTTGAGTTTTTGGATAAGAAATTACACTTTGACATGGTAATTACGCAATTCTTAGTGGAAGTTGAAAGAGTTAAATTATTTTATTCAGAATCATGTAGTATTTATAGAAATGTGGAAGTAGAAAAACTCCTTTTAGTTCTGTTGACTAGACATACAGTTTCCAATATACATCGAATGGAGTTTGGGTCAGCCCCTTGCTCGTGATTGGATGGCGTTGTTATGTATCTCGGTTGAATGATCTTGATTTAATAGCTTTCCTCTGTATTTATGTATTTGCCCCATGCAGGAGCATTGCAGTCTCACAGAGATATGAATAGGTGAGTTGTATCCTCCACTGCCTATTTCACTAAACACTTTTTTGCTTTTATTATAAGCATTCCTTCTGTTTTCCTTTTACTTTTCATCCCCCCTTGAATCCCTGCACCTATTTTCAAAACTCCTAGCTCGCTCCCCATCCCATTACAGGGCAGATCGCACTCTTTTCTGACCCCACTCCATGTCATACTCCCTGTGTTTTGATTTTTTTTTTTACAAAGGCACAGCTGCTGCCAAGTACTGCCAAGTTGATTGCATCCTATCCTCAGTTTTTTCCCTATTTTACATGTCAATATACTGATGTAATATGGCCATCCACCATGTTAAAACAGTAAGTTAGAAAAATACAAAATGGACAACTTGTGTCATGATGCATAAGCAGGCACACAACAAAATCACATGTGCATGTGCTGTGATACACTTGTGTACATGCGTCACAACGTGTACATCTGGCATGACGTCTTCATGCCTTCATCGTGGAGGGCATGTCAACGTTTTGTGTATTTTTAAAATTGTGTGCATGAGAGGTCATATGCTACTTGTATACTCCCAAATGTTTTGACATTCCCATCTATAATGATGTCTCGTATTTTGGGATCCCGAGTATATCCCATCTGTCAAAGCCCTGTAATCAGGGAACTTCCTTTTAACATCGCCCACACCCATAGCATTTTGGCCTTCATGAACTTCTCTTCACATCCTATATGTTCAAATGTTTTATGCCAGGCTATCAATGCAGCCTGAGTTGGAGACCCAGGGTTCTCCCATCTTTGCCATTGTGAAAGTAGTGCTCCCATGTGGGGTACACCAGCGTGCATCTATCCAGGCGGACTGCCGGGTATCTAACTGGGGCATAGACCCTGTCGTTAACAGATTGTTTTTTCCGGGCATACCATTAGTATGCCCGAAGATGTGGTAAGGCAATCCTTCTATTATATACAGATCAGTATAAGATTTTCAGTGCTACCCGCGGAACTGCCCCGTTCCACAATAGTAATCTCACGTCCCTGTCTATCCTAAGAAAGTAGAACTAAGAAATCAAGTGATAAATCTAGTTTGAGTTAACGCTATAATCTTAATCTTCTGTTGTAGGTTAATCTGTGTATCTTTGGCCCCATGATAGGCAATATTAGCATAGTCAACACAAAGGAGGATTAGGAAGTTGACCACTGGAGCAGGAGACTAAGGTAGAAGAAAGGGCACAATTTTATTCCATATCATGAAGAAGCCGAAAACAGGAAGTCTGGAGTTTGTGGATTTAGAAGACAAACAAAGACTGTTATCAAACCAGGAATGTGTGGTTGATAACTCTTTTTGCAAGAGAATGTAGGTTACCCATGACAGCAATGATAGATGCTGTACTTGTAATAAAACAGCCCCTGTACCTGTGCTTCATCGATTATAGCTCGGTGTTTGACCATATAAACAGAAATATTTTGTGGCAAAAGTTAAAAAGGCTAAGAATTCTATCACTGCTTCTAAAACATCTAATTCTTTTGCATAGTAACACCTTGGTGCAAGTAAAGCAGGGGGTAGGAGACCATTTAACGAAAAAGATAAAAACAACCTCAGGATTAAAACAAGGCTGTGTGCTTGCCCCAACACTCTATCATCTTTTTATGGCCGAGCTTTCAGTCCAACTCAACTAAAGCAATTCACATGCCCCCAAGCTAGGAGGCCGTCAGTTATCTAACCTACTATATGCAGATGACCTGATACTTATCAGCCGGACACCTATAGGTTTACAACGCTTCCTTGACATCACATCCCAATACTCAGAGACCAACAGACTAAGTATTAATCAAGAAAAAACAAAAGTCACTTATGAAAGACAAAAACAAAACACAACTGATTCCTGGCAAAAGTCAAGCTGGAAGTTGTACAAGACTATAAATACCTGGGGGTTAGGATTGATAACAAAGGTAACTACAAAGCACAATGTGAGGCAATAAAAAAGAGGGGATTAATGACGGCAGTGGCATTAAGAAACCTGAAAAATAAGACCGCTGGACCAAGCTTTCTCCCTCTGACCAGGGTGATACAGGCTAAACTAATTCTATCAATCACCTATGGAAGCGAAGCCATGAGAGGGAGCGATGCGGAAACATTGAATGGCACCATTGCAAGAGCCTTGAGAATAATCTACGGTTTCCAGGATAAACATCTGGATGCAAAGACAAGAGGTGGCCTGCAAAGGAGCATTTGTTAAAACCTGGTACAAAATCAATAAGGGCAGCCTGAAACGCTAAACTTCTACTTGTGGAAAGAACTAGAAGCCTCATAGACCTGCCCAGCTAGACATTTCTTGGACACTGCACTGGACTAGCTGGGGTTATGGCAACTTTGGGAATCGACAGGGTCCATGGCAAGCTTAAAAAAAATAGTAAATAACTGTCAAAAATGAATCTATCATACAAGACAAAGCCGTCTTGTCAGAACGCACACATGGCTGGCTCACTGTACAGTCCTACAACAAAGCGACCCCCCAAGCATACCTCCAGTCTAACTTCTCTAAAACCACAAAAGAGAAGTTCCTGAGATTTTGGTTAGGCCTATTGCCCTCTGCACATCACTTGCCTCCATAGTTACGCCCTTCGAAGCCAGCAATTTTCTGTCTCTGTGGGAAGGAGAGGAGAACATAGTGCACATCATAACCATATGAGGAACTAATGCAGGAGCACCAGCCACTACTTAGACCAATCTTTAACAAGAAACAAATACGTTCCTGTAGGCAAGCGGTGCTATCAAGTTTCTCTGGTGAAGACATTCAACTAAGCTGTTGCCTGGTAAAATTCTTAACTGCTGCTGATCTCAGACTTTAAAAGATGCAACCAGATTATCTGAGAAGTGGCATTGGAGCCGGGTTGGAGCCGGCCCGATGACCCACTATGCAAAAGTCTCTTACAGCACCTTATTACATCAAGTACTAGCACTCTTGCACATCTACGCCTTGAAGAAAAACATTAACGGGTTATTCTCTGCTACTTTGCACTGAGCAATAATAGTTGTTGCTGCACTACGCACTTTAACCTGTACTCAATCGCCCACGCTCATTTTTGCGGCTAAGACTCTGACCATGGAGGTTATCTTACCTTCTGAACTGCTGCTAAATCTCCTCTAACAAAAAATGAAGAATCTGGACTGTGGCCCACCAAGGCTGGGGGACTGGATCTCTTTGCAATTTTAACTGTGTTCTTAATTGTGGCTACCAGCCTTTTAAATTGAAGCTTTGCAGTTTTACAAGAGATGGTTATTTTTGTAAAGGTTTTAACTAATTGTACAATAAATACATTACTTACTTACTTACCATGACAGCGAGCCAGAGATAATTGAAACAAGCAGTACATTTATTACTAATATTCAGGATTTCGGTCATGTTACTATTAAGCTTCAACAGCTGGGCTGCCACACAGCCTTCAATGGCAAGAAGACAATCTTTAAGAGGGGGTAACTCCGAACCCGGTGGACAGACCCATTTCAAGAGAACATGGGTGTCATCAACATACGCATACACATGAAACCCAAACTTACTAATAAACTCCACTAACAGAACAGAAATATTAAATAAAATAGAGAAAATGCAGAAGCCTGAGAGACTCGCATCTCACCCTCACGTCTTTGGGATGGAACAGAGGTAGGAAGCCTGATTGGCGGCAGGCTGGGAGTAAAGGAGCAAAACCAGTTTAGAGCAGGGTCAGTCAGGCCAAGGTTTGTTAGCTGATCAAGGAGGATGTGATTGTCTGCAGTATCAGAGGCTGCAGACAGGCCTGGCAGCTAAAGACTGTAGTCTGATATTGGTCTTTCGTGAATCATAGACTGTCAAGTGAGGTTGCAAGAACCATCTTAGGGGCATATTATCAACCGGTAGCGATAATTATCGCTGGCCACTCTTAGCGAGTTTTTTTTTATCGCTGGCAATATCGCCATGCTATTGCTGTATTAACAACGCATAGCGCAATGCCGATAATTTTCCAGCGATAGCGGTGTTTTCCATGGAACATCGCTGGTTTTCCAGTGATGTTCCATGGAAAATGGCGGTAACCTTGCTGATACGACCCTGTGGTCGTATTAGCATAATCCACCCCCATTGTGAGGTATAGGTAAGTCTGCATTTTTGCAGGCGTTAGTTTTTGGCAAAAACCGTGGTTTTCGCCAAAAACTAACGTCTGCAAAAATGCGTGGGCCTCCTTGTAAATATTGCGATGTACATTTCACGCTATTTTACAAGGTAGTCCGTCAGGGGTACGCCCAGTGATGCCCACTTTGCATCTCATTAGAGATGCGAAGTTAGGTGTGCTAGAAACGGGCGCTAAGCCAAGGAAACACGGGCTAGCGTGTCCTTGATGCTATTGCGATAAGAATATCACTGCGTTTCGCCCAAAAACGGAGGCTAATGCAGCGATAATGTTATTGCCAGCCCTTGTTAATATGCCCCTTAGCATTTTTTCCTGGACAAAATCGTGCCTGCAACTGATCAAGTAATTCTCTTGCTTCTGACGTGGCCTTAAGTCATTTAGCAAGATGCTGTTCCATAATCCTGGCCAGTGCTGGGATGGGATTGCAACTAGTTGGGTCCACCGGGGCCACATCTACCGTATTCAAGAGGTGGGGGATCACTCCCTTTTTACAGAAGGCACAGCCAAATCCCTCTTGAAAAGAAGTGTTGATGTCATGAGCAACCAGGCAAGATATTTTAGTTGCTGGTGGTTTCAGAATAGCCACTGGACCTGGATGAAAAGGAGAACCTGACTTGAGACCACCAAAAGCTTTTCTCTCCTCCTCCAATGAGATATCAAGTACGATTGTAAATGTATTGTATTTGTAAAGCGCACGGCTGCCCACGCGACAGGGCATCCCAGCACTCATACCGCTGTGGAAACCTTCCTGCCTTTTCCATGTGAAATGTCCACTCCTGGGCACCCCCAAGGTGAAGCCAGGCATCCAAGTGCTGTTGGGGCTGTTGTGGAGATTAAGCAAGCTATTGCCCAGAGTCACAGAGTGGGACCCATAATTAGACTAGGCACGAGGCGAGAATTATCAGGTCTGGGGAGATTGAGTCCAAGAGCTGCCGAGGCGGAAATTGAACCCTGGTCCCGGGCCAGACCTCTGCTTCAGGGTCTGCCGCTCTAACCATTGAGCCACGCTTCTCCATGTTAAGGGTCCTTGCCAGCATGTTGTTTATGATTCCCTAATCATATTGCATGGGAATTAGCTCTAAACTGAACTAATTTCATAATAAATCTTGATAAAAATATTAGAGAAAAAGGAGGGCCACTTGTCATACATCTTTTGTGAGAGTTAACATGTAGGCGCTAGGCAGCATGGTGCTGTAAAGTGTCTCAGGGCCGCTGATGGGAAAAGTGAAGGCATGCGGCAAAGAAGTCAACATTGGCAGCAAAAGGGCAGTTCTTATATCCCATGAACGTTGCGTCCTGCCCTAGCTTGTAGGAATAATGACTCTAAATCTCCCTTGCCCAAAAACACCTGGGTCAGAAAATGGGACAAGGCTGACCTTCCCGATGTCTGCTCTTCCCTTGCGGCATCTAGCCCTGAGCTTAGTGATCTATCCCCTCCCACTCAGCTTACAGCCCTCAACAACTGGCTGTTAAAGGCGTGCAACAGCATTGTTCCCCTTAAGAGAGTGGCTATTAAACACGCCCACGCTGCCAACCGATGGTTTACCCCCTCCCTCAGGGACAAGAAGTTGGCGGCGCGCAGAGCAGAACGAGCGTGGCGATGCTCTTACTGCCCCCTCCTCAAAGTAAAGTACTGCCTGGTACTCAATGAATACAAAAGGGACATATTAAAAGCAAAAACTGAGTATTTCTCTGGCAGAATTCTGGCAGCGGAAAATCAATCCAAGGAAATTTTCGCTACAGTACACGAGCTCGCTGCCTCCGACAGGGTGATTTCTAAAATCCCCCCGTCTCAATTACTCTGTAACTCCCTTAACTCCTTTTTCATTGAGAAGGTAGCCCTCATTAAGGCTAATATCCCTCCCTCAGTTCCAACTCCGATCACTGTTTACCCTCTTCCCTCTGCCCCACTCCTCACTCAGTTTCCCCCCCTGACACGAGAAACCCTCCTCCCCTTACTGGCCCGGGTTAAATCGGGTTCACCTAAGGACATCGGCCCGGCATTTGCCCTGAAAGAGATTTTTTCTAGCTGCTATTCCCCCCACTCACATTAATCAATGACTCCTTTAAAACCGGCATCGTCCCAAACGCCCACAAATCGGCAGTTATTATTCCTATTCTGAAAAAGGCAGGTGCCGATCCATCCCTGCCGGCTAATTACCGTCCCATTTCCCTTCTTCCCTACCTGGCGAAGGTCTCAGAGGCTCATGTTACCGCGACTCTGAGTTCCTTTGTGGAATCCACTGGCCGCCTTTCCTCTCGTCAGGCAGGCTTTCGCCCGAGGCACTCAACCGAGAAGGTGGTAGTTCCGGTGATGGACAAACTGAGGGAGGGCATTGACATCTGCCTCCCCCAGGCCCTGGTCCTGTTAGACCTGTCCGCCGCGTTCGACACGGTAGATCATGACATCTTGTTGACCCGTGTCGAGGCGGCGGGCATTGGGGGTGTGGCCCAGGCCTGGCTCTGGTCCTTTCTAACGGACAGGGAGCAGGCTGTCCATCTGGCTGACTTTGCTGCCCCTCCTCGCAGAGTGACTTGCGGCGTTCCCCAGGGCTCCTCCTTGTCTCCCTGTTATTCAACCTTTACATCTCACCCCTCATTTTTTCTTTACAGCAGATGGGGGTCTCGGTGTTTAACTACGCCGACGACCTCCAACTTATCTTTAACCTTTCCCACTCCCCCACCTCTGCCCAGAATTTCCAGAGGGTGATGCTTTTCATCCAAGATTGGATGAACTGCAACCACCTCAAACTGAACCCCGACAAAACCGAACTGGTTTTGACTGGGAGTGGTTGCAGTCCTTGGTCCCCTTCCTTCTGGCCCCACTCACTTGGTCCTCCTCCCCTCCCGGTTCCCAAGGTCAAAACCCTGGGCATCTTTATTAATTCCCAGCTCTCCCTTCACACGCAGGTTCACTCAGTGGTGTCTTCCTGTTTCTTTTCCCGCTGCACTATCCGTAGGGTTTCCCGTTTTTTTTCTGCCCCCGCCCTCAAGCTCATTCTCATGGCCATGGTGCTATCGCGCCTTGATTATGGGAATGTGGTCTATAACGGCGCCCCAGACTATCTGATCCGCCGACTTCAATTGATACAAAACCAGGCTGCCCGCCTGATTTATGGCCTCCCTAAATTTCACCATATCACCCCTCTGTTGCAATCTCTGCACTGGTTACCGGTGAAGGAGAGGGCTCTCTTCAAGTTGGGCTGCATTACTTATCAGGTTAGGTCAGGGACTGCCCCCGCTTTCCTTTGCGAAGCTATATCATCCTATCTTCCGGCCAGAGAGCTCCGCTCTTCTCACCAGGCCCTTTTGTCAGTCCCCCGCTTCAGGAAGCAGAAGTCCGGAGGGACGAGATTTGCGGTTCTGGCTCCATCCTTTTGGAACTCGCTCCCTTTTGCCCTTAGAGCTTCAACCTCCTATCTGGAATTCCGCAAACAACTCAAGACCTTCCTGTTTTCCAAATCCCTAGCCGTCTAGCTTCCCTCTCTGCCTCCACTGGTTCACCGCCGTCTAGCGCCATGAAACCGTCCCGGTATAAGTGCGCTAAATAAATATTTTAAAATTCAAATTCAAATTCAAATTCAAAGTTAGAGAAACTGTACCTCAATAAGTACTGGTGCACATTTACACATGCAAATTCGATTGCGCAACTTCGAGTACAGCTCAATCCATTTGTGTATTAATTAAGTCTGAACATTCGGGCATTACCTGAATCTGACCACCTATTCAATTGATTTTTTTCTAAATACTAAATTAATGCTCAACTAACTCAGGAAAAAGCTTCATGTATAGTAGCGTCATTTGCAATTCTGGTTTTGTGGTATACTGGTTTAAAAATGTGTTTCATTTTGAGTGCTCAACTAGTTTCACCATTTCAAAGGGGTTTATGACTGTGCTCAACTTTCTGTGAATAAAGGGTTAGTAAGCTCTCACTAAAATACCTGGAGGGGGTTGGTTGGAACAGCAAACAAGAAACTGTTCAGAAAACAATATATTTTGATTTTATAGTTCTTAGTCGAGTATTTCACTCACCTGCTTGACCTCGTATGTCTTTTCCACATACATGTTGCTGGCAGTTTCAAGGGTGTAGTTACTGCTGGGTTTATTGATTTCAGCACTCAGTGCCTTGAAGGCAGGCAGGATGTTTTGGGTTTCGACACCTGCATCAAGGTGGGCCCTCTGGAAGGAAAGAACCATGGTGTCATAATTCAAACAGAAATGAAATTTAAGAACATTCTTTGACATAATAATATTTCTTATATCAGTCAAATTTGTGGATTTTTATCTAAACTTGATTACTTCCCATCTAATTTTTTTCACGGATTAGGAAATTATATTCTATGAGGCAAAATATTTCCCCTCATTTAATTACACTGCTCACCTGAGACACCTATCTCATACAGAATCCTTTCACGGGTCTCTTACATTCACATGCATTGGAAAAGTCAAAGAAAGACTCCTTAAAGCAATTATAGCATGACGGGGAAGGACAGTGTGGGTGATCCAGTGCGTTTTCTACCAGAAACTGTATTTCTATGTACTGTGTAGGCTCTTCACACAATGTTTGCCCAGGTGTGTACATAGTCCCCAGAAACATAGAGTGCTTGCATGTGTATACATAGCAGTAACATCCGTTTGAGACCTGCCAGCCTTAGAGTGGTCTGCCCTCAAACATTTTGCCTTCACCATCCTGCTTCTGAACCCACTTTTGTGCTAAAAGTATTTGTTCTGTCTCCTTTAAACATGATGAAATTGTCTTACACCCAATTGGCACCTTTAATATACTTGCAAAGCACTAGTAAAGTGGTACTACATATACCCAGGACATGTAAATTAAACGCTAATAATGGTCCTGTAGCCCTTTTTATGCCACAACCCTTAAGCAGCCTTTCGAAACATGTGTCAGGCCTCCCACAGCAGCCTGTGTGTGCCGTTTTAAACTGCCATTTCGGTCTGTCAAACTAAACCTTTTCCAGGCCACAATCTTCCTTTCTGATGCATATAAGTCACCCCTAGGGTAGGCCCTAAGCAGTCCACAAGGCAGGGTGCATTGTATGTAGAAATGTGGACATGTACTTTTACGTTTTACATGTCCGGGCAGTGAAAATCCCCTAATTTGTTTTTACTATTGCAAGGCCTACCTCTCCTTTTAGAATAACATTGGTATAACTGATCACATTCAATAAGTGATAACTTTCAATTGGAAGCAGGTAGCAATATCGAGTTTGGTGTCTAAAGAATTGTAATTTAAAACCTAAATAATGGTAAAGTCAGATTTTAAGTCACAATTCTGAAAATTCCACTTTTAGAAAGTTGTCATTTTCTAGTACCAACCATTTGGTGCCAGAAGCCTGTAGCTGGCAGTTGATGTCAGATTCTCTTTGGAGTGACCCAGCCTTCCCTGAAGCAGAATGGTGCCTATTCCCAATGCCTTCACCAGAGCCCCCCTAATCTGCAAAACTGAATTCGGAGACTTAAGAGTGCTCTGGGGGGGATATGGCGAAATAAGAAGAGACTGCTTGTCTTATTTTCCTGGGTTCTCCTCTTCTACTCGTCTTTGTTCTCTCTTCTCATTAAATGGAGAGGATGTAGTACTGAAGAGTAGCTGTGAATAAAACATCAACATTGACCACACTTCTATAATTCTCCACTGACTATGCTTAGAGTTAAATATATATAACTATATATCTATATCTATATATATAGCTAAATCTATATATATATATTTTTTTTTTGCTCGTTTCCAAAGATGCCTTTAAATGAAGATGCACTCCACAGCAGATGATTTCTTCCAAATCATTTATTTAATAAAAGCAAAAACCGGCATCTACATTCCGAATCTTCTCTTTTCTGACCCGTTTCGGAGCTCTCAGCTCCTTGTTCATAGGCTTAATAAAACTTTGCAGTTAACTCACAAACACCTTTTCTGTATGCTTAATTAATTGTGTTGCCCTCCAGTGGGCCTCTCAAGTGAGTTCAGCTGTACATTGCATGCTGGAACTTGTAGTGCTTATAAGTAAAATTCTTACCCTCAATTGGGTTCTGCTCCATGTCATTTTATTTTGATATTGTTCATAGCCCTCCAGTGGACCGCAGAAGACAAAATACTCAGTTGTTTTACGATTTGCTGTGCTTAATCTGCTGAATCCACATGGCAGGCTCAGACCAGTACCAAGCCCTGTGGCCCCACATATTCTTTAAGTGGCACAGAAAATCGAAAATCAACATCTTAAGATTCCTCTTGTGCTGCAACAAATTCCAGTCAAATGATTTGTAGTGCTTGGCAGACGAATTCCAATTTTTCAAACTTTTTAAACATGGGATGATTTACATTGGTTTCTCCTAGAGACCCTGACAGTTGGTCTTTGTGCATTCCTCCCAAACAGTCAGACAAAGGAGAATAATACGTGATGGCAGGATGGGCATCCTCGACTCAGGCCTTTGCATTGCAAGCCCTTGGCAACAGCATCCTCGAAGACGATGCAGGACTCCACATCACAACCCTGAGTTCTTCGAAAGCGCAGCTGCAAAACGCATCCTCGATATAGGATCTTGCAACGCTGCGCAACAGGAATTTAAGGGACTTTGTTCAGTGGGCCTAAAATGGTCCCTGGTCCCTGAAGCCATCTTGCTCAGCCTGAATTTGTGACTTCACTCCAGTAGGCACGACCAGATACCCACAGATGGCCCTTTGTGATTCCAAGCACTGTTTTCGCTAAAAACACTGCATATCTCCGATCCTGCTGATTGGATTTTTGTTGTTTTGGTCTCAAATATTTTACTAAACTGTAATCTATTTTTCTAACTTGGTGTGGGACTTTTCTTGTGTTGTGTTTTCACTTTATGACTATTTGAAGTGCTGCATAATTAAGCACAGGTTAATTTGGGGTTTGCCTGTGTTTCACCATGACAGAGATTGTGTTGCTGCTTAAGTATTGTTTCACCCCACCCAACCAGTAACTCAATTTCCAACAATCTGTAAACAATGAATGAGTGCTTATCGCACCAGTCATTATGACATTGAGTTTGTGCCGGTATGCCAGACAGTGAGCTCCCGACCCCAAATTGAGATTGTGATTGGTTGTGTTACCTACTGTTGTACACACTAATTGTGTGTGAGAGTGCACAGTGACTGTTGTTGTGTTTAGGGTATGATGACTAAGGTTTGTTCCTCTTTACTTTGCTAGTCTGCAGAATTTCACAAGTTTTCCTTCTGATGCACTTATACAATCAACAACCTTTCAACAATATATTTGAAAAATCCAGAGTGCACTATTTAGACTCCATTTTTCTCTAATTTTCTTTTCGTGAGACCTTTGCTTCTCAGAACCTACAAGAGAGGATCGACTCCCTCGCTACATTAGCTCAGTGCAATGTGGGGGTGATGTAAAAATGTTTACCAGGTCTGCTTTTCATACTCAGACATCCACTGAAGCCAAACAGCAAAACATGTTACAAACCTACAGACTTCAGTTACTTGAATTGTTTCATACATATTTGTAAACTAACAAGAAACAAAATACATTTTGATTGGTGTAAGCAAAATATCTGTGGTGAATAATTCTAAACTGGAAACAATCTTCCCTCTTCCTCCCTCTGTTTAGGTCTCACTGTAGACAGGCCTAGCTGTCTGGGAGAGATCATTTTACCAATACCTTAAAAAGTGCATGTAAGAAGAATTAGAGAGAGAGAAAAAGAGAGAGGGGTCTTTGGGTCATCCCACTTCAGAAATTGGATTTCATGTTTTGCTTTGTTGTTGTCATTGCTGGGATGGGCTGTCTGTCAAAGACATGGCATTTTGAGAGTGGTTACATTGTCCCACTTGTGTTCCCATTTGTGATGGAGATCAAATAGTCATTTGCTAGTCTGTAGAATTTAGAATCGGTGTGTCTTTTTTATGCATTTACGTTACTGACATGATGACATTTTTTTAATTAGAAAGCACATCCTGTGTGTCTTTAGAGAAGGCTATTCACTATCAACCTTGGAAGTTCATTAGTTTTACTTCACTGTAATAGCATGTTAAAGATGCGTCTATTACTAGGCAAGATATTACGTGCTAAAAATATTACAAGATGAAATTATCTCTAGTTATATATCAGTTTAATCCTCAGTACTTCCAAGACAATTTCAGCTAATCAACTCTTCTGCTTATATGTAATGCACCCTCTTTCTATCGATGGGAGCTTATTTAAAGACCACCGTATTTGTGTTCATCTTAGTTCACTAAACATATTGGGTATCTCTGTAGAACACATAGTCAGCCCAATGAATGTCTTGGCACTACTGACGGACAGTGAACAAAAAAGATGTTTATTGTTACCTAACTCATTGGTACTCATTTTATTGATATTGAAATGATATAAGATTGTGTGGAGTGCCACAGTTCAAGACTGTGATTATGGGGACAAACACAGATCCTGCAGTGGATGCATTAATCCACTGAGCCACAAGACACAACTTACCCAGCTTGCTCCACTTATACGTTCATGGTGAGATACATCACAAACTTATAGACATTCATGTATTTAATACTGCATTGAAAAATTGGTAAGGAAACAATTACAAAAACACACAAGGCGTGCAAAGGTGCAGGTTCCTAATTGGTTTCAGACTGCCACAACAGTAGAAAACACTGATAACAAACAACAGTGACATTAATAAAATGGCCTGTTGCTTTTTATGAGCAGTTGTAAAATTACTCTGAATCTGTTCTATTCTCTGAATTACTTATATATCATTCAGTAATCATTTTGTATCTGGCTACTTTCTGACACCTTATTGTTGTTTAGAGTTGGCTTGCATTAAGATTTAGAGATTTCTATTTGTTTTCCTTTATTTAAAAATATCACACATCCATTGTAGTTGGACAATAGTAAAGATAATTGAGCTTTGTATTGATATATTTTCTCAGATTCCAGTTTTCCTGTCACGAGCAGGTCTTCTGAAACCTTCTAATGGACACCTTCTTGTGTGTTGTTAGGGCCTCAAATTGCACCTCTGAATCTAGATTGGAGACTGAAGTAAGAAACAAAACTTCAGTCCTTAAAGGAAAAAAGCTGGGAGCAAAAATCTCTAACAATACAGGCTGATCAAAAGCAGCAGCTTGGATTCTTTAGCTAAACCAGGAAGCAAACAGGATGCCTTCTGCAGTGATCAAAGCGCAAAGTTGTGATGGACCAAACTGGCTGACCAGTCTCCTTATAACTGCTCATGGAGAGATGGCCTGGGACAGGATACAGGCAAAAGAAACATGAAGTTATTTTCCTATATGATTGATGGGGTGTTTCCTTTTAGAAATATATCACAAAGTAGGTTTTCCACAAGTTAATATCTTGGGTGGATAATGGCTGAACTAAAAGGAGAGGATCAGGATTTGCTTTTGCCAGATCCAACATATTTAAACTGAGGCAACCTGGTTAAATATTTTCAATCCCGACAAAGGGAAAATGTCTGCGCAAATGCAGCCAAGTATTTTATGCAGGAATCTCCGACAAGTAGCAGGGGGAAAAGCGAGGAATTACTGTGAAGAATAATCCCAGCCATCCTTTTGCAATCAGCAGAGGAGTAGTATTGTGTTGCACCCAGTCACAAACCGAGGTTCAGAGCAGAGCATGTTGCTAGATGTTAAAATATCTTGTTGGATTCTATTCTTTCCATGATCCTTTCCCTGCTACTCTACTATTGTTGCTTTTCCCCTTCCTTCGTACTGATTCTCCTCTTATCTGTTCTTGTTACTCTGGTAATCTTTTTCTTTACTTTTCTTTTCTTTCTTTCATTCTCTTTTCCTTTCTTTTCCTTTTTCTTTCTTTTCTTTTCTTTATCCTTTCCTCTATAGTATGATTTACCTATTATTCTTTCTATTATTACCACATATAGGAAGGATTATGGAATATATGCTATGTTTGTTTCCTCATATTTGTTATATCTTATGTGAGTTCTTCTCACTTATATTATCTTCCATTTACCATTATAATTATTCTGATTCATTACTACATTTGTATTTGTATTTTCATTTGCAAATTTTAATAAAAAATTTCAACACAAAAAAAAGATCTTGTTGGAGAATGGGATCCTCGGAAATAAGATTACATTGACTACATTCTCCAGCCTCTTTTGTGGTCTAATCTTCATGCTTGTATCTGTATTCTTAACAATTCAAGGCCATTCATTCTTTGTTGAGGACTGAATCTAAGCTTCTTGTGAGAAAGTGCCCTTTTTGTCTGACTACTCCCATGTTTTTTTGGACTGATGCTGCTTGTTTTCGAACTGGTGAAGTTGTCTTTTTTGTTTTGAGATTTTGGAATATCAACTTTTAAAAAGTTACAGTTTGTCTTCCTGAACCTCCAGTGGGCTAACTTGCATTAGCCTGCAAGCAGATGGGTCCTGTCAATGCTTCCTCTTAAAGAGGTGTTAAAACTATTCTCAGAGTAGAAACAATGGCTTAGGCCTTTTGACAGGAAGAGCTAAATGTGAGGTATGTGACTCCTTTCAGGGCAGCTGGAGAGGATTCAGGAACTTGAAAGGGTCAATGAGAAGCTGCCCATTCATAGTTATGGGAAAGAGAAGCATTTGTTCCCTGAGCCATCTGTTGCTAGTTTGGCCCCAGTGTAGTGAGAGGGGAATATGGTCTATGTTTGAAATATGTGGCATTGAATAACATGCCCAACAATTTGATTGTGATAACCGCTAGTAATATCTTTCACTTGCCTCACAACCTCACTCAATTCACTGCCCCTTCCCCTCTCCACCCATGCGCGCACACCAATGATGGTTTTTATATCTTTTGTACATTGTTTTTTCAAAAATGTGCAGCATATGTTCAGTGTGATCAAATAGCACTTGAACATTATTTAATTTCCTTTTTGATTAATTTGTTATTGTCTAACTATAGTGTTTTAGTTGATGTCATTTTACTGGGACCACTTTTTTCTAAACTTTAAAATTGTTGACATCATACGATGCAGTTACATGAATGCGTAAAAGGCCATTACAGCAATTATAGAAAGCTATTTGGATGGGTAAACGATTGCAAAGAAACAAAGGGATGTTTGTCGCATTATATTGCTATGATGTTAACTTTAGAATCAATAAGAATAGTTTTTAACTAGCCTTTTACAGTAAATGCCTGGGCTTACTGTTTCTCTTTTTTTTAATAGTGCCACAAAGGAAATCATCAAATGTAACATTAATAATGTTACATTTGATGATTTCCTTTGTGAGAGTATTAGAAAAAAAACTCTGCAAAGCACAGCAGCTAACCTCTATTCTTCAGTCATGATGCTTGTAGACCTTTCCTGCTCAATCATTTGCATAAAAAAAATTCGCTTGCCACACCACACCTGCTTGCTCCTTAACTCCAAGAGGATTGACAAGATTGGATGCTGCAAACAGCATTCATTAAGGCAATCTCTATATTAGGTACAACACTTGCTGGTGCCTTACTGATGATTCCACTGTTTTTGATAAAAACCTGAACTCCCCACAACACCGAATCAACATAATCTAACCCTGAAACCTTTTCATTCAAGAGGGATTTGGCACTTTCAGTACGCATATTTCTTGCAGTTTTGTGTATTGAATTAGCTCTCCATTAGTGTTTTGACTGTTCTGACTTTATATCACTTGATTAAGTACGCCTTTCAAATGCCAATTTATTTAAAGAATGATGTCCCCTTATGTGTAGATTATAAGGCTAATACAACACACAGAGGAACCCAATCCATTTATAGGAACACAAGTGGCTTACGATATTGATTTTCTGTATAGTTGGGGGTATTTTATGCTTTAACTATATAGCTACCCCCCCACACACACACTCTTTCATAGCTGCCAAGTGGCCACTGCAAATGTCACACTTTTAGCTAGTCCTGGCTTGTAGGCTAGACCACTTTGCATCTTGCAATATTACTATTTCAAATGTTTTTGCTAAGAACCAAAACTAAAAGTCCCATAATACATCAACCTGCAGGTTAAAGAAGCTGGAATTGCAGAAAGTCATACATATGATATGGAGCTTTTGGACACCTATAGAAAGGCAGCTTCCAACCAAAAAGATTTGCATTGGGCAGAGCATAAGGTGGCTCATGCCCTAAAAAGTGAATTCAAAACGCTACAATACGGAATTTGTTAGACAGTTTTCTATAAAACCTCCTCCCTAACAAAATGTAAAGCACTTACCGAAGGTGTGTCGTCAGCACTTCCAAATGTAGCTAAACGGATTACTTATTTATTTTTTCAATTGCGCGCTTCATAAACACCAAATTGTGGGCTGGTTTCCAATTAAATATTTTCTTACTGCTTTTAGCTGCAGCTTAACTCTGTATGCTTCTGTGGCAATCTGTTTGCTTCCATTGGCCGTGCTGTTAGGGAGTACTCCAGCCAAAGCTAGTTAAAATAATGTTTCACTCTCAGTTTTTGAGGGAGATGGTGGCAGACACACAAAGACAGTCACTATGCAAGGGAAGTGGTAGGGTTTTTTTTTTCTTGCTTTGAAGACACAGAGAATATGTGCCAGTGGCTTCTCACCTGAGGAGAGCAACAACGTAACATGGCTACTCACTTGTAATAAGTTATTACAAGAGAGTAGCAAACTCGAGACCAGCAGTTTATATGTATATCATATACTCCCATATATTATAGGAGTAATTACCCTTTTAGACTGAAGGACTTGGAATATATGCAAACCACCTACCAAAGAAAAAACGTTTCACTTGTAAAACATGAGTTTCTAAAACTACATCATCAAAAGGCCTGTCATACCTTTGGAATGGAGACCTGATGGTGTGATTTGAGCGCTTGCTGCTCCATTCCAGAACATGCCGTGTCAGGAGTGCTTTCATGATGAATTTCTGATTTCCCAACTTTGTTAAAGAGAAACACCTGTAAACAATTAACAACGAAAGACATGAAAAAAGGGTATATTATTCTCCATGATGTACATTAAAAGTAAAGTGTGATGTTGCAAAACGTAAGAGCTTGTATTCGCATTATCCAAATACTGTTCCCGTTACAATCTATGTGTGCCAGTACTACAAATCATCTGACACAATATGAGGCAGATTTTTTAAGTGCAAAGTCACGCAAAGTGATACAAATCGGCGAAAAGTCTTCCAAAAGTATTTAGTTTCCATTGTAAGTTTATCGTTCCTTTGCATTCCTTTACATCAAGGAGGCTTCCCATGGATGGGACATGGGTTCTCATTTCTCCTAATGTTTCACAAAATGCATGGTGCTGCACTGTACCGCACACTTCCAATGTGTCAAATGTATTAAAGATAGTGTAAGTATAGTAGTTTGTACCGGAAGGATATCATTCCAGTACAAAACTAATGTTAGATACAGGGGCGGCTCCTCCGTTATGGCGGAGGAGCGTCGTCCCCCCCCTGCTGAAAGTCAGCAGAGACAAAGGAGTCAGGACAAAAATAAAATTATAATAAAATATTTTTATCATCATTTTATTTTTAGCCCTGCCGGCTGCAAGGGAGAGGCGTGGCCTCTCATCCTGATGCTGCAGCACCAGGGGGCGGGGGAGGGGTGGGCACTGCCAAGTGCTCATGACAGTCTGGCCGGCCCTCTGGGGCCGGCCAAACCATCATGCGCACTTAGCCTTTCTCCACCTAGCTGCATTACATAGCTGGGTGGAAAACCAACATAGGCTCCCACTCTATGTCTGAGCGCCGAACCGAGGCGCTCAGACCAATCCCAGCCCAGCTCACATGCTGGGAATAGCATTCCCAGCATGTGAGCAGTGCTGGGATTGGGAGCTGGGAGCCTGCGCAGTGGGCAGCAGGCTCCTGGCAAGGACACGAGGATTGGGAGCAAGGCGGGGCCGTCAGAGCAGGTAAGTTTTCTGTTTTTATTTATACTTGTTCGTTTGTTTATGTCCCCCCGCCTCACCACTTCATACTACCAGTGGCCGCTACTGGTTAGATATCACACACACCTTAGCACTATTAATTAGATATGGCTGTGTGAGGCACTCCCCTCCTAGCACAACATAGTGCAGCTGCTTTGATTGCTGCTCTGCATCGCACTATTTTTTTCAGTAAATGTGCCCCTGTGGATTTCACCTGTAAGTTCGAGTGCCATTTGGTGATGTACTTTTCTGAACTGTGATAATGCACCTGTATCATGCAACATTGTCCCTTATGGCATTAATGGGAGAAAAACGATTTGGCCTCTCTTACAGTACTACAAGACATGTATTGCATACAAAACAAGATTACAAAAAAATAGTATATAGTCAAACACTTTTAATTTTTGTAATCCATTAATTTTTATATTCAATTGATAGCAGCACCAAATATGAATTAGACAGGAAAGTGCGCAGAGTGTACACAGTGCTCGAGAATATCATGTGGACGGCGCAAAGTGATACACATAAAAACAAGTAAATGTCGAAACTAATTGATAATCAAATATTGTCCATGTATATAGATAGAGTCCAAAATTTCAATTATGTCATTGCACCATAAATATCCTTTTTCAGCTGGATAAATGTCGACAGCGCTTCGACCTTCCGCAATTCATCAAGTCATTATCAGGACAAAAGGAGAGCAAAGTGCTTGATTGCTGACTGTATGTATTCCAGCCAGGGGTAGGATACAGGTGTTCGGTGATGAGGCAAACGCAAGGTAAGTGGTTTTATTTAAATTTTTTTATTTTACTTTCCTTGGTAAGATAGCTACACGGATGTACGTACAATTAATGTTGATGGAAAGGACATCTGTAAATAGTTCACTCTGGAAAACGTTGTTATGGGCAAACTCTTTGTGCTCAGACTTTCAAAACAGTTATCTGTGAATTGTGTCCATTGGTTGACAGACATCCAATCAGATTAGACAGTGCCTACCTCTGCTTAATGCCACAAATAGCACCTGCTCTTCCTTTTGAGACTGGTGTCAAAAAGGCGTTGTAATGACAAATGCTGAGGTGCAAGATGGCCGAATTCTACAAGAGCTCCCTGCTTGCCAGGTAGTCTCCAGAAATTACCCTTGCAAAAGTGAGTGTTGGAAGTAGAAAGACAGAGCCCATTGCAAAGAGCAAGTACTCCTGAACCATCAGTAAGCAGGGCCTACCGTGAATTGCCCTCCAAGGGCCTGTAGGAGCTTGATATTGTGACTCTGAGATGTGCAGCATTACTTCTCTGACCACCTCCAGGCAATTTCTCAGTATGATTATGAGACCGCTAAAACGGTTAATCCTCTGTGTACAATAGCTGTAGTGTATTGTACTGCCTTCCGGGTGCATCCTCATCTACCTACGCTGCCCGCTCCCCCATAGTCGGATGCAATGTACATAAGTGAAGTGAGTCTGACTGTACTCTTCTCTGAGGTTCCCGCTTCTGAGAACTGTTAACTATCATCTGAACTCAGTGGCAGACTTAGAAGTTCGCATCATGAGTATTGGCTGAGGATCCCGACAATAACAAACTAAGTTGATAAGTATGCTTTTCTGAGAAGACCACAAGAGAGTGATGCTGATCCTGCCTTGGAAGGGGGCTGTACCTTATCCGCTCTCCCCCAGCGCTGGCACAGTTTTGGCTGCGATACACCAACCCACACACCCTTGCCGCAGTGCAATGGTGTGTGTGTGTTCTTAAAGCAAACGTTTTGTACTAGAAAGAGACTTTCCTAAAGAAAAATCTCCCTCATGACCCAAGTTATTTATACACAGGAATTAATCCCAGCTCCCAGCAGGAGGAACCACCTCCAGAGACCTAACTCAGCAATAGGCACCTATTAGAAGTCCCAACAAGGATGTTCAGGGGAGCTGGTGGTGAAGTCTTTGTGTCCCTGAGACTTCAGAACAGGAGTCAAGCTCTACTTCAAACCCTTGGAGATCTTCTTCAACCAGGATACACAGCACACAGCAACGTCTTTGACCTTTCCTTGGTAGAAACAGCCACTGCAGGCCAACCTCAGAAAGCACAAAGCAAAGGGGCAGTACTTTTCCTACAGCTTTCCCAGCACTTCTCCTTGGCAGACATTCCTCTTGAGTCCAGAATTATTCTAAAGTTCTGGGCCCCAATATTTATACTCTTCTTTGTTCTCATGTGGCAGACAGGCTCTGTGCTCAGTCAAAACCGGTTCTGGCCTCCCTGGTATAGCTTCCTGGTAGGAGGTGGAGACAGCATTGTGTAAGGCAGACCAGGCCCATTCAGGTGCAAGCAAATCTCCTCCCCCTATCTAAATGCAGCCCAGGTCAACTCAGCCCAGCCTTGAGTCATCCAGGAAAGGCAGGACACACCTCAACCCCCCAGAGGCAGTCTGAAGAGAATGCACGTCCCCAGCTCCTGTCACTTCAAAGCCAGACAGTCAATCCACAAACCAGCAGGGGCACACAGGATGGCTACACAAGAAAAAACCCACTTTCTAACAGTGATATTTTCAAACACACAATATAAAACTCATCTTTACTAAAAGGTGCATTTTTATATTCTAAGTTCAGACATACTAAACTCCATCTTTGTATCTTGTCCCAATGAGAAGTTATATTTATAAGACATATGATAAATAAACTTGCATTGTATTCTAAGGGACAGATAACCTTTCCCTAGTGAAAAACAAGTAACACTGTAGTTCACGATCAGGACATGTCACACAGACCAGGACATATTCTACCTTTCACATACACTGCTCCCTGCACACAGGGGTACCTTGAGCCTACCTCAAGGGTGACTCACGTGTAATAAAAGGGAAGGTTAGGGCCTGGCAAATGGGTGAACTTGCCAGGTCGACATGGCAGTAAACCTGCACGCAGACACTGTGGCGGTAGGTCTGAGAACCCTTTGAAGGCTGCTTGTGCGGATGCCACAATTAGTGCAGCAGGCCTACTAGCAGCATTTGACTTACAGGCCCTGGGCACACACAGTGTACTGTACAAGGAACTTAGTAGTAGATCAAATAAGTCGATCATGGACACACCAATCCATAATAACAATTTACATAGAGAGCATATGCACTTTAGAACTGATCAGCAGTGGTAAAGTGCCCAGAGTCCTAAAACAAACAAAAACGTGGTAAAAAACAGGAGGCCAAAAAGCAAAAAGTCTGGGGATAAACCCACTGGAAAATCTAGGTCTAATATGGGGTGAGGCAAAGTTGCTGCATGGATTTTGAAGGCCTGGGTTTCTGGATGTACGCATACACCTGAAGTTTATTGTATATGTTAATGCCATTTGAGTGTTTGCCAGAATTTGTACTTGGTTTCCAGGTGTGTCGAGCCTTGCTCTGTTTCTCCATAGTTGCAGGGCATAAAACACCTTCACCAGTTTTTACAGGATTGCAAGATGTATCATGCCCTGGACAATTATTCCATGGCCGCTGGGCAGGAAGAGCCTTAGTCAGCTCTTGCTTGGCTTGCTTTTCCTTTCCATGAATTTTGGGAGTGTCGAGGCTTGTCCTATTTTCTTGGGCCAATAAGAATGGTTCACAAGTCACTTTATTTTTTCTGGTTGGGAGTGTAGGTGTTGGAAATTGACCATAAGCCCCTTTGTGATACCAGGGCTCTGCGATTCATATTCATGGGTTTTATACTTTACATGATTTATGTTCTTCATAATTTGCCGTTCTTGTATGATTGGCACACCACACACTTTATTGTCGTATTGTGTATTCCATGAGTGGTGTTGTTTGTTTAGCATGCATGGTGATTGTTAGCAGTCACCCTTACTTTGATCTTTCCAGAACATTTTGCCTTGTTCCCACATTTGTTTTTCAGATCTCACTTTTGATGGCCATAGGACTCTGCACGCTTTACCATTGCTAACCAGTGCTAAAGTGCGTGTGTCACTCCTTAAAACATGGTGGTATTGGCTTATCCCCAAGTGGCATACTTCATTTACTTATACGTTCTTAGTAAAGTGGTAATATATGTACCCCGGGCCTGTAAATTAAATGCTACTAGTGGGCCTGCAACACTGATTGTGCCACACACTTAAGTAGCACTTTAAACATTGTTCGGGCCTGCCATTACTGAGCCTGTGTGTGCAGTTTTAAACTGCCATGTCAACCTGGCAAAAAAAACTTTTGCCAGACTCAAACCTTACTTTTCAATACATATTAGTCACCACTAGGGTAAGTGGTTCAACAGTGACCAAACCAAACTTAAATATGCTAACCATAACCTGAAACAACAATAGCATGAGTTTCAGGCCACAGAAGAGAAAATCTGACACAAGACACAGAGGAAAGACCATCAGAAAGCCATCAAAACACTCAAAAAGACTTTCGATGTTAAACACTTCTTGAAGGAGCCCACCCAAACTAAGGAAATCCTTAACATTTATCATATGTTTTCCAGCCGATAAGCTCTGAATATCTACTGAGTGGCCTAAAAGCAATGTTCACATTGTCTCGAGTTCTGTGAAGCAAAAGTCCCTAACATCCTAATGTCATCTTCAGCTCAGAGATTCATTTTCACTACTTTCCCATCCCACAGCTACTGTTAGAGTCAGCTTTTATCTCTTTCCAGCATATTGAGACTGATGATTTTCTGAATCTTGTCAACAAGACAAAAACATTAAGCCTGTGTGTAGTCCGCGAAGTAGCGCTACGCGTAGCTATGCGAAATGCACTTCGCACTACGCGAGCTACGCGTAGCTACGCAAACTGCGTAGTGCACTGTGCAAAATGCCGTTCGCACTGATTGCACAGTGCCGGATGCTTGTCCGCACTGTGCAATCAGTGCAAACTGCATCTTGCACAGTGCAATCGGTCATTTTCTGCTGCTCGAGTAGATTTCTACTTGAGCGACAGCTTTCTCAACGTGGACTGGTAGCTCGCCGGGGGGGTTTATTTTCCACGCTCGCGATCGGCAACTTGATGTTGCAGATCACAAACGAGGAAAAGGTCTCGCTGGGATGTCATTTTGCTTGCTCGCGGTCGCCAACTTGACGTTGAGGAGCGCGAGCAAGCAAAAAATTATTGCTGAGCTACGCTACATGTGTTTGCACTGTGCTACGTGCAATTCAGTAGTGCGAAGTAGCGCAAACTTTGCAAACTACGCGAGCGTAGCATAGTGCTTTGCCCAGGGTTAAAAAACATCCAATGTGCAGCCTCATGCTTCAAACAACTCCTTCCCTCATCGTGATGAATTAATCACATGTGATTAACTTTGCCTTCCAATAAGGAGTTGTTCCAGCCTATTAAAACATTGAATAATCCCTACCTTCTCAAAAATCAATAAGCAGACCTGAAGACCAGGGCCAAACATAAACAACATATTTCAGAGGGTGGTTAAAGATTGGTTCCCTCCCGACTTAGTAAGATCATGGAAAGAAAGGTGATAAGACAGCTACAAAACACTAGAACTCATCTACCTTCTCCATGAACATCAGTCAGGCACCAGATATATGCAGAAATGGTCCTTCTCTCCATGGCCGAGAATAGAAAACTCCTCGACCAATTTCTAGGTTATGACATCATCACACGATCTGCAAGCAGATATACTTGGAACTGGTCTCTCATCGATACAACCATGCATCACTAACCACAGTCAAACATTCCAGATATGGACTGTCAAGTCAACTACATGCCCTGGTGCTTGTGACAAACCCCCAAGAAGCATCCTTCTTGTGACTACTATTTAATATTTACATATGTCTGTGTTCACAGCTAATAGACCAACACTACATGTACTTCCAAACCTTAGATAAAGGTGAACTAAAAAACTACCGCCCTATAGCGAGCCTCCCTTTTCTAGCCAAAGTTATAGAAAAGGCCATGAATCAACAGCTATCGACCTACTTAGAAAACCACAAATTGCTGGATGCAACTCAGTTTGGTTTCCGCAAAAATCACGGCACAGAGACCGCTCTCATCAAAACAGCTGATGACATTAGAGTCATCCGCGATCAAGGAGGAACTGCCTTGTTAGTTCTCTTGGATCTTTCAGCAGCTTTCGACACGGTTGACCACAAGATCTTGGTCAACCGTGTCGAGAGGATGGGTATTCAGCTCACTGCCAGGGACTTACTTGCCTCCTTTCTGGCCAATAGAACCCAGGCGATTACACTGGGTCCCTTCCAGTCAGCTGACCTGTCGTTACCGTGTGGGGTTCCTCAAGGCTCATCCCTAAGTCCGACACTATTTAATATATACGTGTCGGACCTTGCTAGGGTCATCAAAGCATATGGGATGGGCCTAACCTCATACGCTGACGACACTCAGCTGGTGCTGGCAATAAAGGGTGATGGACAGAAGGTGGCAGAGAGATTCCAAAGTGGGATGATTGCTATCGGTGAGTGGATGGCAAAGAACTGCCTGAAGCTCAACTCCGATAAAACGGAGGTGGTTATCTTTGGTAACCTCTCCCCAGTTTGGTCGGCAGCCTGGTGGCCATCGGTCCTAGGTACTCCTCCCTGCCCCACGGTCAAGGTCAGAAACCTAGGAGTTACCTTCGACGACCAGCTCAATTTCATGGCCCATGCAAATAAGGTGGCAGCCAACGCCCATTTCAAGCTCAGAATGGTAAGAAAAATTATACCTTATCTACCAGAGTGAGCAGCCAAAACGTTAGTCACCTCTCTTGTTCTGACATCATTAGATTACTGCAACGGTCTGCTGCTCAGTGCTCAGTGCAGAGTCACCAAAAAATTACAGACCGTGCAGAATGCGGCTGCCCGCGTACTGTCAAAAAAAAAACAAATTTGCACCTATCTCGGACACTCTGAAAAACTACCACTGGCTGTCCATCCACAACAGGGTAACATTTAAATCTCTGTGCATAGCCTACAAGGCACTACAGGACAAAGGACCTTGCTTTCTCAAAGAGCAACTGATTCCCTATAACCCGCCGAGAACTCTCCGATCCACCTCACTCAACCAATTAGTGGTTCAACGTAGCCGAACAGCTTCCTGGGGTGATCGCCGCTTTTCTATTGCGGCCCCTAGACTTTGGAACACCCTACCAAACCACATAAAAACAAGCTCTTCACTTCTTCAGTTCAGAAAAAAACTGAAAACGTGGTTATTCGATCAGTAACTCACATCTCTGTACTTTCTGATCATGGTGAGACTTCAATGCTTTTTAGCGCCGAGACGCCCACGGGTAATTGTACGCGCTCTACAAGTGTCATAAAATAAATAAAATAAATAAATAAACACAGACAATATGAAAATCCACTTCCAGGTAGACAAGACACCTAACAATTCAACTAACATCACCTTATGCTTGAACTATGTTCTATTCTGAAAAAAAGCTCAGCTTTTGCCACTGGAATGACACCAAAAATTAAATCCTAACAATAAGAGTCTGACTCATTAAGTTTTGACCAGACCCCAGGCGTTGGAACCCACCAATGGTTCTCTCCGATAGTATGGATGTAGGTATACACTTTGATTCTGGCCTTTCCTTTATACCACAGGTCAGTGCAGTAGATAAGGGTATCAATTGGCAGCTATTCTTACTCTTTTCACTCTTCAAAATCCTACCACTGCTTCAAATTGAAATTGAGTGGTGCTGACAAGAGCTTTGGACTGGCATAGCTGAACTATTTTAAAATCATTTATATTTGTTTGACCAAGTACTTCATTGCCAGCTTACAAATACTACAAACCAGACTGTTAGATTGCACCTGAAACTCAGCATGTGTCACCACATCAAACTCACGCTCTCCATTAGTTCCCCGTTGATGGCAGGAATACATTTAAGATACTTTGCACTCTTCATATAGTATACACGGGGTCCAGGACACCTCTTGATGTCGGCAGCTTCTATAAACCTCTGTTCAGTATCTGCTCATCTGATTAATCGGCAAACCTGTACCTTACAACAGCATTGCTGTTATTGGATGCAACACATCTTCTCAAAACTGGAAACACGGGCTTCCCAAGACATGTTTCAGTCTTGTTGGGCCTCACCAGTGATGTGCAGCTTTGGCACAGCTAGTCACAAGATTCTCAGTCTGAGCAAGACCATACCTCACTGATGGTTCATTGAGAAAATCAAATAGTGATTACTGGAAATGTTGAGTTAATCTGTACCACTGGTAATTGCTCTAGGAAGATCCAATTACATCCACTTTTGGTCACTCTAGCATTCAGGTTAGGGACCAACCATAAGGAAATATGTATTAGCCCAGTGGCAAAACTGCCCGGCATAAACTAATAAGACACGTCCTCTACAAAAATGCTACATGTTTGAGTGTGAGCATCTGTGCAGAGGCTGCTGAGGATATGGCCCAATGAATCATGTGCAGCACAGTACTCTACAAGACAATTTCCATACCACAGCTGCACTCAGAGCTTAATTTGTGAAAAAGTGCCAGTGCACAAAGCTCTGCTCAGAATCCTGCAACGGTTGCAATTAAACGTCGGCATGCCAAATACCAAGGTTGGTAGTCTTAAATCCACCTCATACCTCTTTCATCCTCTACTAGACACTCCCTGCCCATTTATTTCACGGCTGCAGGTTCCTGCGTTCTCCCTTTATGACAGTTTTACAGTCTTTCTTATTCTCTGTCGTTTGTGTGTTTTTCACTATCTTATCTTGTTAAATATCTGTTGCAGAGAAATAAGTGCCGGTCCCCAAATATGACTGGCAGCAGCCCCCCATCACAACCACCTGCTCAAATCAAGCACTGGCAGCACCATATGAATGGAATCCAGCCACAATATTTGTGACTATGGGAGTCTGAAATTCTTCTCAGTCTGGCCATGATTGTGCATGGGTGTTCTCTTATATCTCTGTTGGGGTCCTATAGCTGGGATCTAAAAAGATGTCAGGAAATAAAGCGAGAGGGGCTTTGAATTTTCACGTGGGTGGCAAGGATAAGCATTAGTATATAGAACCATCCCAGATTCATCGGTCTGATTGAACATACATTCCTATTCATGCAATATGACTTATGTTCATGCGACTTGTGTTCCGTGAAATTCTGCTAGTGGAATCGTGCACATTTGAGATTACAATCCATTTGTGTTGGAAATAATTCTCAAAGAACAGCCATATATCACTGTAGATGTCCGCATTTGGGTGTGCCGCAGTCTCTGGCCACTAGTGGCCCTCACAGGGCAGCTCCTGCAGCATGTGCTGCACTTGTTCACGCTTGTTTCCGGTCCAGGGAAGGCATGGCTTGGCAGTTCGGGCTGGACTGTTCCCATGAGGCACAGCGTCAGACTGATTTGCATATGGCCATGTCTGAACTGGGGTGGCAGAGTGGGCTAAAGAACGGTGAAGGATTAAACCCAGATCTGTTGACCTGGTGTGAGTGTTTGATTGGTTCAGATGCTCCGTCCATCACCACCCCCTTTTCTACCACCTTGTTCACGCAGGGCACTTCGCACTGTGTCATAAGCAAGCCACCTAAATCGCACCAGATTCAAGGAGAGGATGTGTTGGGTAATAACGCCCGCAGGCCATTATTTTTCTTTTCTGAGAGTACCTAGACATGCCTAACAGTGGCTGCTCACAGTGTTCTGGTAAATGACGCCTTTTGCACGTTTTCTAAGGAGTGTTACTGTTAGCCCATTAGCAGTGACATGCTCGCAACTGCACCTGAAAGGCGTTCTCTGCCCTCTCACCCATTGTGCTGTTCAACACATGATAGTCTACAGAGAAAAAAGTAAAAAAAGCCTGGACCTAAATTTTAGTCTATATTTTACAACTATGAAGCTATAAATTATTACACTATGACATAAGATACCATAATTTTTTTGTTTTTTTCGACCAACCACATGTTGCATTGAGGGTCTTGTAGTTTTTTTTAACAGTTTCACGAGGGGCTCAAACCCCCAGCCTATAAAACTGCTGTTGACTAAAATGTCAGAATTGACCACTCGTCAGGTATGTTTTAGAATTGTACAAAGTTGTACATTTTTACAAAGTTGTCTTGTCAGCTAATTTACAAAGCCAACTACTACATTAAAAAACATACTTTTTTCACATATAAATCAAAAAGTAACATGGTTAGCAGCAGCGCAGCCTCCCTTAACAAAAGTAAGTTAAGGACATGTGGCAGTAGCAGAAGGAACAGAAGGCGATTCTCTCACACATACTGGACAGGTACAACACAGGTAGCTAACACAAGAGTGAGTGAGAGGTGGTAATCAACTTTTGTGCGACTTCCATGAACATACAAGAAGTACAAAACTCTTGAAAGCAACAGCCAAACCTCTTATGGAATTAATATACACATTCATGCACTCGTATAGGATGATGAACACTCATCTACCAAGTGTGGTATATTCATCAGTGGGTTCCATATCTTGCACTGGGATCTATTCAAGAACAGTATTGGTCCCTGGTTGTACGGCCTCTTAGTTCAGTTCCCTACTTTGGGTGCAGGTATCTCACTTATGTCGACTTTTATTTTCTCCCTTTGTTAAACTGTAAGACTTATATTAAAATTGTATGTGGGTGAGATAAGATAGGTCTACTAGTATCTCCCTACCACAAGATTTGAAAAAGAAGGGCTGAGCAATGGACCCTATATCTCTTTTCCATCAACATGGCCTCTCCCCAGAGTCTTTCGTTCTGTCCATGTGGTTAAATGTCTCTTAGCGCCGGGAAACCCTTTTTGGGTAGCTGTCGCGCTTTAAAAGCCCAATAAATAAATAAATAAAATAAATGTTTCGGTGCTCCATTTTGCCCCTTGGGCTAAAGCAATTTAATGAGAGAAAACAAGCAAAGCTGCTGTTTCTTGCCTGAACTAGCATTTCCAGCTACTGGGAGATCAGCATAGGTGTCCATGGAGAAGTTTTTTTACCCAATAAAAATTGCAAATTGCTCAAACGCTGAGCAGTAACTGCTGTTTGTATCTTCACCTAGGTTAAACTCTGTCCCGCCCTTCTACATTTGCATTGCCTCTGGGGTGGCACACACCCATCTGGTAATTATATGTTACACCTAAACTATTTTTTACCATCCAATGTATCACTTGCCTGCTTATAGTAATAATACCTGTCAATTTCAGTGTGCTGAGTAAATATATCACAAATGCTGCCACGGGGCTACGTGACTAAAAGCAGCAGGACAATCAGATGTGCTACAAGTGAGAACCTAATAGCCTGCATCGAAAATAATTCACTCACTGCTTGTACAAAACAGTACCATTTGCAGAGCAGGTGTGTCTGCACATCAGGGTGTGCATTACCCGTGTTGCAAGTCCTGCACTAGCGTTTCAATTTTGAGGGTTCACTCACTTACAACCACATCCTGATGCCTATGCGAGCAGTGGGTAAATGGGTTCTTTATTTGAAGCAGGGCTGGCTTTAGCCTCTTCCGTGCTTATGATGGACCCCCGCCATCATGAGTCACGGTGGGTGTGTGTGCACGACGGCCGTGGGCCGTCTGAGCCATGCCCGCGAATGGAATGTCCCAGCACCGCGGCAGAATTCATGCCGCAGAGAAGGTGTTAAGGCGCTGCGACTGGTGCTTCTAGTGCAGCTGCACCGGTGCTGATAATGGCATAATAAAGGCCACCCAGCCCCTGCAGTGTGGGTGAGCAGGGGCAGCCTTAGGCATGTGCAAGCTGTGCACCTGCACAGGGCCACCAAACCCCAGGGGCCACCACGCCAATATATATCCCTAATATAATAATCCTCTGAGGATGGATACATATTTGCGTGGCGGCCCCTGGCAGGGATTTGGCAGCCTCCGGCTCTGTTCCACTTCCAAACACCTTGACCCCCCCCCTCCTCTTCACTGGCCTCCGCGCTCCGCCCCGCCCGGACCACCTCTTCCGGGGCCCCCTACCTACGCTCCCTGCCCAAGGCCGCCATGAGCCAAGAGCCGCCCCTGGAGTGAGGGCGAGCTCCAGGGGGCCCCCTCAGCACTGTACCCTGGTCTGGGAACTCCTATGTGAGTCCAGAGGGGGACCCTCTATGTACTTTGCAGGGGAGCCCCCTCAAGTTTCGTTACGCTACTTGACGCTGAACTGAAGTGGGGAAACTGACTTGGGTGGGAGCGGGGGGCCATCAGTGTAGCAATAACGTATGATTTAAAACCACCTACTACAGACTTCCTTGGGAGTCCAACTTTCAGGCAGCAATAAAAATGTCATGATAACTCTTGCAATTATTGTTCCTGCTGGACAGATAGATGGAGTGGCAGTTTTGACTTGCCATAAAGAAGCGCAGAGGTTTAATATGCCTGCTGCAACAGATCTGTATTTTAGTAAAGCCAGCCTTTACCAGCGCTTTTAATCAGATCTAGGGGGCATATTATCAAGGACTGGTGTTAACATTATCGCTGTTTTATCGGCAGGAAACTGCTGATAAAACGGCGATAATGGTCTTGATAATACGCCCTTGTTAATTCCCATAAAGCCCATGTTCTTGTGTTAACATGGGCTTCTATGGGAATGAACAAGGGCGTATTATCAAGCCCATTATCGCCTTTTTATCCGCAGTGTCCTGCCGATAAAACGGCGATAATTTTAACACCGGTCCTTGATAATATGCCCCCTGGTCTGTCCAGGCGGCTGGGGAGTGCGGTGTAACCCTTCGTCCTCAACAGGCTCAGTGGTTTAGTTTGGAGCATCTGGAAAAGTACCAGCTTGGCATCTCCTGGGGCAGGACATACAGACATACTGGATGTTACAACTGCTAGTGTGCCCCTCATGTTGAGGTTTAGAACTCAGGTTTGATGGGAGGGAGTGACAAGTGTCAAGCTGATGGAGTTTTAGCTTTAGTGGCTGGGTGTAACTAGCAAGAACATAAGGCAGATAGCCCCCTCATTCTTCAGGGTAGATTGCACACCTCTTGGTGCTATTTGCATAATTAGTATCAATATCTGATTGGTGTCAGATATATGTAAACAGTTCTGATGCACAATAAACAATCATTTGTAAAGAATATAGGCAAATCTTACAAGTGATAGTGTTTCATTAATTGATGAGTTTATGTATGCGGTTGTGTGGATGGGTGAGTGGATCAATGAATGAATAAGTCAACAGTGGGAAGAAAGAATGGGACAAGTCAGTGCAAGGATTGATGGGTGAGTGGTCTGAGTGCGGATGAATGAGTGTATGCAAGGAAAGATGGCTGTATAGATTTATGAATGAGTGACTGCATAAATGGATAGAGGAATTGGGATCTTTTATATATGTTTTTAGAGGCCGAGGGTGTGGTTTTCCTTTAACAGAGCCCCTCAACCATCCATCCACAACTTCAATTATATAAAAGCAGAGTCAGAGACCCTCCACTGATGCAAAAGGGTAAATCTATCAGGCCAATTCTGTGCAAGGGGCTTTTGCATTCTCCAGGGCCTCACATCCAATGAATAGCTTCCAAAAGTTTACACAGTCAATGCCAAAAGCCGATAAACAACAACAATTCTCACAGCACTGTAAAACACGGCAAACGGTAAACATCCTTTACAACGCAACTTTTACCACGCAGTGCTATTACAACGCAGGTTTTACAACGAAAACCATTACAACGCATTGCGCTGGGGGGCGCTCTAGGATAGGGAATAGATTTAATTTACTATCCAACACCTTCCCTAGTGTCCACGGGGACTGGAGTTGGAATAGTAAATTAAACTATTCACTATCCAGCACCCCAAAGCGCTATGCGTTGTAATGGTATGCGTTGTAAAAACCGCGTTGTAACAGAATGCGTGGTAAAAGCATGCGTTGTAACATCATACATCCCGGCAAACGTTTCTGCAACCAATCCAAGCTCATCAACCTGTGCGGCGGCTACTTCAACATGTTTCTATATGTGTGATTGTTTGCACCAGAGTGCCCAAGCTGTGCACCTACTTATAATTACAGTACATCTGTTAACGGAGTAATGGCTGCTAATGGATTTCGGTTACAAGTAAATTGACTTTCCTGGGAAATTGTGAACAAGCTGTCATCTTTGAAGATGGGCACAATAAAAAAATAGGATGCTTATTTCTATATGGACGTATGCACTAATTAAACTAATGAAATAGCCTTGGCACCGGCAAAACTCCCAAACCGTGAATGGAGTTCCAATCAACTAATGACTGATACATGTGGGCTAATCAACATGTGAATGCCAATTAAAACAACTGATCCCAGCGGGGGGTGGGAGGTTTTGTCCCACACTCTATGCATAGATTCTTTAAGCTCTGCAGAACAGCTAAAGTTGTCTCTGCCAGACCTAAAATGGCTGCACCCTTTCAAAACAGGCTTTGTGTGGTGTTATATTCTCAAAAGGTTTTGTAGTGCATGCACTTTGTGGTAAATAGTTTTTGTGAGGTCCCTTGAGGACAATAGGGCAGGCAACGATGGGTGGAGATTTCTCGCCTCTCCCCATTACAACACGTTTAAGGATGTTTCCACACCACAAAGAACTTTAGTGCACAGTGCGTCTCAGTTGTGAAATCTTTTGCGTTTTTTCTCTATCGTCTTTTGTCTCAAAGAAAAGGCAATATTGAATTTCTTTGGTCATAACATAAAGAACACATCTTTCTTAGCAATTGCCTTCTAAATTTTAGATAAATTGCGTAGTTTTCCGATTGCTTTATTCCTTTAATCATTGTTAGTCACATCCCTCTCATGTATGAATAAATTCATTAGTTGAACATATGACATTTGTACACAGGGTGGCAAAAACACTATGGGGAGTGAGAGCCAGGTTAAGTAAATTCCACCTACATTTCAACCTACAGACTGATGCAAAATATCATTTTCACCGGTCAGTGCACATGTAATTTTCACACTGGTCGGTTGATGTAAATGTTGCTACACAATTGAACTGCTCAGTGCACGACTGCCCAGAATTGCTGAAAAAGGGCTCAATGCATTTTCAAAAATATGGCTGTGGGTCTATATTCAGCTGGCAGACGCTGTATTTATTACATGTGTGTCACTTGCAACACGTTACAAAAGAGAAACGCAAAAAGAACAATTGATGGACAGAATGCAGAACAATATCATACATTCACCCCAGTACAGAGATCTGGGCCTAAATCCATCGTTTTTGTGCTCACCATGCCATTCCAGTTTGGACCCAGCCATATGCAAATCAGTCTTGTCTCTGCACCCAATGGGAACAGCCCAGCCCGAACTGCCAGGCCAGGTCTCCCTGGACTGGAAACAAGCATCCTGGGACCAGTTTCGGGCTTTCAGCCCTCTTCAGCCAGGATAGCTTGACTCTAGTGGCATGGAGAACACGGGACCCACGTCTGGGCAGACCCGTCCCACTCGGGGTGACAACTGCAAAAAGAACAATTGATGGACAGCATGCAGAACAATATCATACATTCACCCCAGTACAGAGATCTGGGCCTAAATCCATCGTTTTTGTGCTCACCATGCCATTCCAGTTTGGACACAGCCATATGCAAATCAGTCTTGTCTCTGCACCCAATGGGAACAGCCCAGCCCGAACTGCCAGGCCAGGTCTCCCTGGACTGGAAACAAGCATCCTGGGACCAGTTTCGGGCTTTCAGCCCTCTTCAGCCAGGATAGCTTGACTCTAGTGGCATGGAGAACACGGGACCCACGTCTGGGCAGACCCGTCCCACTCGGGGTGACAACTGCAAAAAGAACAATTGATGGACAGCATGCAGAACAATATCATACATTCACCCCAGTACAGAGATCTGGGCCTAAATCCATCGTTTTTTTGCTCACTATGTCATTCCAGTTTGGACCCAGCCACATGCAAATCAGTCTTGACCCTGCGCACAGTAGGGGAAGCAGCTCTGTTGACACTGACACCTACCTCACCCATCTGGATAGCAGTGTTCCCTCCAGCTCCCCGGTAGACCATTGCTATTGCAGAGGCGATGCTATATGGAGAGTAGAAGATGTTTTCATTTTTCTTGCTTTTAGCAATCTCTTTGTACAGTTTCAAACAGAATTCATTGGTTGCTGATTTTAGCTGCTCCATATTGATTTCTTGAATGAGCTAAAACCTGGAACAGAAAGGAGATATATTGGCAAATTATTGAAAATCGGTGTTGCCAGGCACTTTGAAGGTCGCAGACAAAGAGAAAATGTACATTCTTTGATACATTCTAAAAAGTTTAGAAAAACACTAGTGCGGGTATCAGAGCGGTTTACATAGCACCAGTTGCATTACTTGAGGACACGTTCATTTTTGTTAGGCACGGGGAGTTTAGTGACATGCCCAGAATCACAGGATGTTCAGCATTATTTCCCCAGATTTAAGGTCCACCGCCCTAGCCGTTAGGCCAACTCCTCTCCCCTAAACCTTCCTAAACCTTCAATATGACCAGTTGCATATGGTTTCAACTGGATCTAGTCGTGGCCAACGGGTATATGGACCTCGAAAGTTAAAAATGCAAATGCATTTCTGATGGTTAACGAGAAATAACAGCTGAAGTTCCCTGGCACCATTAGGCCCTGATATCAACAGTCAGTTCTAAGATGCAAAGTGGTGGTGTGTCCATTGGGGCGCTGGGGGGTTGACCCACAAGCTACGCAGCTCTCTGGGCGGATGCTCAGGCTGAACTGACAATACATGTCAGTCAGCATGACGCCTGATCGCCTGAAGGGGGTGGGCGGTCTGGCGTCATGCTGACACAGTAGGCAGCTGCACAAGTGCGCTTGCTGAGTTTAGGTCGGAGAATTTTCCGACCAGCCCAGTCATGCGCACTAGTGTTGAGTCTAGCTGGCGGCTGCGCATTAGGAGAGCGAGCGTTGATCAACGCCACAACCCTCGGTCTCCTAATGGGCGGCAGGGCGGCGAGTATCCCTGCTAAGCCAATCCTGGTGCTGCTGGAGCAGTGTCTGTATTGGCTGAGAGGGGTTGTCGCCAGTGACGTGGCTGTTCCTAGACCTGCTCGGAAGAAGTTGAAGGCGCCACGCGCCAATGCAGGACCCAGGCCAGCCCAGCAGCAGAGGCTGCGCAGACCCGGTAAGTTTTCTTTTTATTTAAAACTTCCCCCCATGCACTTACCCCCACGCGACCCCCCCCCCTTGCGAGTATTGTGAGCCGTGAGTGAGTCTGGATCATACTAAGATTCACATAGGATCATTTTAAGTCAATTATAATTTTGTCCAACCAGCTTACTTACTCACCCCGGCTGTGCAATGTTATCTTGTGCTCGAAGTCATGGAGAATGAAATGGCCCTTCGAGTCTGGCTCACGGATTGCTCACATTTTTTTAATAATGCCAGCAGTGGGAGCTGGTCTATGAGTGTGGTGGGTGTGGCCCCTTAGCTGCCCCTCATGCACACATGAGTTCAGCTGAAGGCTTGAACCCCAGACCATGAGTTTAGATGAGGGCTTCCTCTGACTTGAGCACTCCTCGTAGATGGAAGGCTGCAGAGCCAAGCCTCCTTACACATGTTATGTTATGTTATGTTATTTTATTTTATATAGCGCTCAGATGCCGCAGCCAAGAGGCGTCCCGGCGCTTTCCAGAGATGGTGAACACAACACAACAGAGTTAAAAGAAACAGCGGGGGTTAAACTGAGGAGAATAGGAAGGTTTTTAGTGCCTTCCTAAAAAGAAACAGATCAGGTATATCACGAAGGGTGATAGGTAAAGAATTCCAAAGGGCCGCCGCCAACACTGAAAAAGAGCGTCCGCCCATTCTAGCTCTTTTAAAGCGGGGCACTATGGCAAGATTTGAGCCAGAGGATCGAAGGGTTCTGGACGGGATGTAGTGTTGAACAACCTGTGACAGGATAGGAGGAGATGCAAATTTAAAAATTTTAAAAGTTAAGCACAATGCTTTAAACTTGATTCTTTGCCCTACAGGCAGCCAGTGTAGATCTCAAATAGTGCGGCGGGCAGAGACAAACTTCGGAAGGCCAACAAGCATCCTGGCCGCCGCATTTTGCACCCTCTGAAGGCGTGCCAGTTCAGCTTGATTCAAGCCCAGAAACAGAGAGCTGGCATAGTCCAGTCTGGTAAGAACCAGAGCTTGGACTATAATCTGTCTGGTGTTTGCATCGAAAAACTTAAAGATTGGTCGAAGGCAATGCAGAGCGCCAAAACAGATACCAGCTACACGTTTTGTATGAGCAGAGAAGGAAAGTTTGTCATCGAACCACACTCCGAGGTTTCTAGCTTCAGCAACAGGGATGGGGACAGGGCCCAGTTCAGATGGCCACCATTGATCTCCCCAGAGTCCACCTTCCCTACCAAAGATGATAACCTCGGTCTTAGAGGCATTGAGTTGCAATCTATTGTTCGCCATCCAGCCCGCCACCGCTTTAAGGGCGGACTGAAAGGTAGGGGCATCCATAGTGGAATCACCGTTTAGTGCCACCGCCAGCTGTGTATCATCGACGTATGACACCATGGTGAGACCAAAACTATGTGCTACCTCCGCCAGAGGCTGAACATATAAATTAAAAAGGGTAGGACTAAGTGCCGATCCCTGCGGAACACCCTGATGAACAGAGCAAGAGGCCGAGACAAACGGAGGTGTAGATACTCTGAATGTTCGACACGAAAGGAAGGATCGGAACCACTCAAGGGCCTTCTCTCCAACTCCAGCCACCATGAGACGGTGCTAAAGGATCTGATGAGAAACCGTATCAAAGGCGGCACTTAAGTCCAATAGGATCAGTGCCGCCGTGTGACCCTGGTCCAGCATCTTCCTAATGTGTTCCACCACAGACAGAAGTGCAGTCTCAGTACTGTGGCCTGCACGGAACCCATTCTGGGAATTATCCAGAATGTTAGATTCCTGCAGATGGGAAGATAGAATCTGATTGGCATGAGACTCTGCCAATTTAGCTAGCCAGGGGAGAAGAGAAATAGGCCGGTAGTGTTCGGATTTAGTGGGGTCAAGGGCAGGCTTTTTAAGAATAGGGATAACAGTAGCCTGCTTCCAGGCCCTGGGAACCATACCGGTGGTAAATGACAGATCCAACAAACTATGCATTGCGGGATAACAGCACTGGGCAAGTTCCCGGAATTGAGAAGGTCTCATGAGGTCATCCGGAGAACCAGATTTGACCTTTATCGTTAAGGCTTTAAACTCCTCCAAAGTGGGGCTAGGAATAGAAAGCAGTGGTTTAGAAACAACAGAGGCAGAAATATTTTCCATACAAGGGGCTTGGGAGAAGGACCTATAAATTGCTTCTACCTTTTCCACAAAAAACGAGGCCAGATCCTCACAATGGGCCGCCGAGGCTTCGAGAGTGGTGGTATTAGTCTTTTTACTAGTTAGGTCATTACAAACCTTGAATATGACCTTAGTAGGATTAGAACTGTTCCTAATCTCTTGAGAATAAAAAGCAGCCCTGGCTGCACAAATAGCCCGATGGTAAATTCTAGTGCAGGCCCGGTAAGCCGACTTAAGGCCAGCGTCATAATTTTTGCGCCAAGCACGTTCAGCTTTTTTGCAAGAGGATTTAAGCTGTCTAAGAGATTCGTCATACCAAGGACTGGAGGGACTAGATCTAGCCTTACTCCATCTAACTGGTATGAGAGAATCCAGTGTTTGATTAACCCACTCGCAAAAATTGTCATAACCAAGGGAAACTTCTGTGGGGGGTTGAGGAGGATCACTCATCAGGAGCAGATGAAAGTGCTCAGGATCTAAATTTCGCCAAGGGCGTTTGAGGATGTCAGTAGGATTATTTCTACAAGAAGAATTAGGAATCAGTATATGGGTCTCTATCAGATAATGATCGGTCCTGGCCATAGGTTTGGGTTGAAGCACTGAGATATTGGTGGTCAGATTAGTCAGGAAAGGGTCTAACAGGTGACCACCTATATGAGTAGATGACTGTATCAACTGACTAAGTTGGAATGCTTCAAGATCCGCCAGCAGGCAGTGGACCGAATTGCTCAATGGAGCTTCCATATGTAGATTCAAGTCACCAATGATCGTAAAGTGCACAGTTTTCAAGGCTAAAGAGGCGACTACTTCCGGGAGGCTAAGCCGGAAGGCGCCATCAGGACCAGGAGGCCTGTAGATTAAAAGTCCAGAAAAAGTAAAGTGAGGAGTCACAGTGATGTTAAAGTGAGCACTCTCACACCCTGCTATAGTGGTGGGTTTCCAAGCGCACGGAAAATGCGATTTTACCGCAACTGCGATACCACCCCCTCTAGCGTTACGATGATGGGAATACATAGTGTACCCCATCGGAAGGGCTAGGTTGATAATAGCCGTGGACTGGTCATTGAACCATGTTTCTGTGAAAAAGAAGATATCCGGCTTATCATCCGAGATCAGCGAATACACTTCTTGATGGTGACAGGTTAGAGATCTTACATTAAGGTGAAAAATTTTCAGGGTAGTTTGAATAGATCCACCTACCTTTGGGCAAGGTTTGATAGCCCCATGGGGGCTAGATAGGAAACTAATAATGGGCTGCGGCTTAGGAAGAAGAAACGAGCACGAAGGGCAATGAAAAGGCCCACTTAGGGGGTCCAAGGAGCTATGACGGCAACCTGTTACCTCATGGCGCATCGAGCGCAATCTCTCGGCAGATAGAATCCTGCATGAGCCAGAGTTCCGTGCCCTAGCCCTGCCTTAGCGCTGACGGGCGCAGACGGGCAGGACTCTGGCGAGACTCAGGCGCAGCGAAGGCGCTCCCGCTGCGCGTCACCGCTGCGCGACCGGTAGAGGGCTGAAATTAGGCTGTGCTGGCCGAAATCTCGCGAGAATGCGCGAGAGTGCCCCAGCCTGATCCAATATGGCGCTCCACTCAGTCCCCGATACCCCGTGATCCCGGACCCGCCAAAGGCGGTGAAGATGGTCCCCAGGGGGGTTTTTAAGGTGCAGGAATGAGGCCAGGAGGAGCAGTTAAGAACAAGGTAAAATAAAGTAAATAAAAATAAATGTAGCCTGCATGGTGGAAAACATCCCACAGTATTATCCGCAAGAAGGGGGGGAGCGTGCAGTAACACTGATAAAAGCCAAGACTTCCCACGATCACTCCGTTCTTTGCTGATTTGCTGAGTACATCAGATTGGTATTGGTAAATTTCTGAGTCTCACTCAGTTTGGGGGGATGAGGAAAAAGTAGTTAGCATGGAGATGGTTGCACTGAATGGTGCCAAACTTTCAGGAGCTCTTCTAGGGGACGCGGGACACACATTCACAGTGGGGGGGGGGGGGAGACTTACACACCTCCTCTGCTTCAGGCCCACAGACCAATCCATAGCTTGCTCAGTTTCTTCTTCATGGTCACTCCGAAAGCTTCTAAACTGCTAGGAACAGCTTCCAGAATATACAGTGGGAGACAGCTCAACCGTTCGTCTCAGCCACGACTCCAGCCCACATCTCAGTTCCCACTGGGAATGGGGTTTGGAGTTTCCCCTCCAAAGATGTCCTTCTTGTCCTGGGTTTCACTGTGAACTACAAGAGGCAAGCTAACCTGGGACTTTGAATCCCAATTCTAGAGTTGGAGTACAAGGGATAGAAAACAAGGGCTTTGGTCCTTTCCCAGGTAGACAGCAAACAGACGTCTTCTCTTTCTTCCTCTTCACATCTTCAAGTCATTAGTGTTATAATTTTTAGGTGGCATAGGACCAAAAGATAATAGTGCGTCAGCGGGGGTTAGTGGAGTATTTTGAACCTATCCTCACACAGTTCCCACAATTGACCCATCCCAACTGGTCTGCAGCTCTCCTTACTTAAGATAAAAGACAATCACAGGAACTTCCATTTCAGGGGGGTTTCCAAAATGACCAAAAGTTACAATCTCTCCAAAAGCTCACTCAGGCGAATGTCTAAAGCAGGCCAGTGGTCCATGCTCTCACATAAACATTACACTGATGGAGGGTCTTGTCTGTTCTTTGTGTGGTCAGTTGGCATCAACATCCCTTGCCTCTCCTCACATTCTATAGATAAATGTAGAATGATATTCCTTTAAACTTCTGTCTTCCTAACTGGTATTTTTCACTGTTCAGTTCACCCAGACCATCCTTTGCTCTCCAGAAAGACCTGATGGGGTACTTTCACACTTAGGGCCTTATTTAGATCTCGGCAGATGTAATACTCCATCACAAACGTGATGGATAACCTGTCCGCTCTATTACGTACGATCTCTATAGGATATAATGGGATCGTAAGAAGGTGTACGGGAGTATTACCATGCGCCAAGATTTAAATTAGGCCCTTCATCCATATCATAGTCGCAGCGGGTTCCTATGGACTTATAGGGAAGAACCTCTTAAAAAATCATCTTTGCAGTACGTACTTCAAAAATATAGATTCACTAAGGAACTGAACATTCAATATGGAATACAATGATGCACCAATGTTTTTTCTAGTTGGTCCTTCACCTAAGATAGTCATTTAGGGATTCTATACGTAAAGCAGACTGTTGCAAATGGCAAGATTGATTTAGACTGTGCACTAAGTAGAATTTAAAGATTTTTATGGTAGAGATGGTGCAAACTAGTTACTAACTTAGCATGTCTCATTCATTACATACCTAGGTCTTCTGCGCTCCAACTCAAATTTTAGAGGTGACTTCATTCATTTAAGAAGTAGGATTTTCAATATGTCAAAAACTGTTTGCCCTGGCACGTGTCTGCTGCTGTTTAGGCCTAGAACAGATCAGGACTACAATGGTAGCTTTAATACCATGTTTTTAAAGTCTCTCGTGTTTGTGCAGCAAATCCACTCTGCAGTTTAGATGTGATATCTGAATTTTATGACACCTGTGATATTTTATCTGTAATTTTCTGTGGTCTAACATATGCTATTGCACTATTCGCCTTCAAATTTGTCTTCTCTCCATTGTTTGTTTTACCAACAAGGCGAGCAAACCAATAAAATAAGTTTTCCAAATGTTTTTCTTAAATGTTGCTTTCATTGTCTTTAAAGAAAGTACAATCTAACCTGAAAAATTACTTGCATTACAAATTGACAATGCTAATGATGCCAATTACAGAATTCTCCAATCAGCTGATTGTCCCGCAGATTATCTAAGAGATTACTTTTACGCAATACTCCATTAAAACTACAACAAAGGGCGTGGCCAAGATGGCGGACGGATAGGACGTGCCTTTCTCGCCCCTCCGTCGCCACTTCTGACTAGGCCCTGTCGCCCACCCTTCCTAACGCACAACAAGAGCCTTAGGGTGTTTTCACCTGCTTTGGGGCCAGCATATCACCGGGAGGTGCCGGCTGAGGCTGCAAGACCTGCTCGTTGGGGTGAATGCAGAGGTGAGGGGGCTACTGGGAGAGCCGCAGCATGGTGATGGCTACGGCTCATTGGCAACAGTCCTGGTGTCCCGATCCCCGAAGACAGAAGCAGCACAGGTGTGACTGGACCATAGCCCCTGCCGGAGGACCCAGGGGGATATTTTTTGACATCGCCTGCTGATCGGGCATCTTCTGGCCCCAGGGGAATGGCACTGCATACACAGGACCAGTGCACGAAATGGCGGTGCCTGCGGTGACATAGGCACAGACCATGGCCGGCAAAGACTCACAGGCATTAGTCCTGGCGTTCCTGATAGTGCTGTGTCCCACTGGGGCTTTGATATCTGCAAAGGCGCCTGGTTGGGGGAACCAGCAATTGACACCCCACCCTAAGCACCCGCAGTGAAACCTGTGCCTACTGCGACCTGCCTACATCAATTACGTTGCCTGCACCTGGGGACTGGAAGGACCTTGCCAGCAGTGGGGTCTCACCTCCTAGTCAGGATTCCAAAGCAACGGGCCTCACCACCGCTGAACCTAGCCCTCAAGATGGAGGTGGTCACGGCTTTGTAAACAAGGGGCAAACGGCTGCCCTGCAAGGAGATAAATGCACTGATCCCGGTGCCACTACTCAAGGCACTTGGTGATTAATGCTAGAGGTGGGGGCCTGCCCCCGGACTGTGATGCTAGGAGGATCCCCATGGCTGGAGGCTCTTGACTACGGGCGGTGTAGGAGAGGCAACTACTGACCATGACTTCACTGGAGCTTGTCCAGATGTTCACATCATCACAGATATCTCTAAGGAGCGGCAGAGCAGCTGAGGCCTGACACCAGCACTACAGAAGCCCTAGAGATCGCAGCAGCTATCTGGGCCTCAACCCCGGCCAGTGCCCCCTCAGGCCCATTACTGTACACCTATGACCCCGCTATTTAACCCTCCGCTGCAACAACGGAAACTGGGCACAGACCGCGGAGGTGAAAGGAGATCTGGGGTAGGGCACCTGTTGAGCACAGCGGGCTCTGGGAATGCCTGGAGTCCAAAGGGCAGACCTGGGTTGGAGTTGGCATAGGCCTGTAAGGGGTCATCTCAGCCCCTCTTCTGAGACTGTGATTGGGCACCCAGGCAAGGCAAGGGGGAGAGGGCCAGGAGAGCATGACGTGGGCCTTGACAGTGCCCCATTCTGGTGGAGATATTGCCCGAAGACACCAGGCTCCTGCATACTTGCGGACCTCCCGTCCTGAGGCGCTGGTTTGGGGCTCTTCCCACTCTTCATTTCCTGTCTTCTTGGGGACCCTGCGGCGGAGAGCCCATCGAGCAGAGTAAATTACACAGGGCCTATGGTGATCATGACTACAGCATGGGCAAAAAAGGAGCGATCCCTCAAAGAGATACGGACCAAACCGGCCGAGGGCCCATCCATGGAGCGGCTGCCGCTCCTACCCCCAGAGCAGCCGATAGAGAATGGAAGGGGCTGGTGACTCAATCATTTCTGGAGGCCCTGTTTTCTTCCCTCCGAGACAACTTCAAACGGTTAAGAGACACCTGTCAAAGGACCTAAAGGAGGTTTGCCAGGACCTAACAGAGGAGTGGGACAGGGTCTCCACCCTCGAAGACCAGGTTTCTGGCTGCGCCGAGGAAACTGAGCAACTCCAGGAGGAAGTAATTCACCTCAGAGATCAACAGATAAATTTGCAGGCCCATGTGAAGGACCTAGAAAACCGGTTGAGATGGAATAACATCCACATCAGGGGGATGCCAAACAAAGCAGAGGGTGCAGACATTGGAGTATATGTAAAGGCCTTGTTCCTCCAATCCTGGAAACACCAACCAACAGGGAAATACTGATTGATAGGGTTCACAAGGTGGGTGCTCTGCGAGCAGAGAATACCCGTCCAGTTGACATCCTGGCATGTGCATATGACTTTCAACTCAAAGAAACCATACTTCACAAAGCCAGAAACATTAATCTCCTATCACTCTACCAAGATCCGTTGGCTCTCACCCTGCAAAATGACTAGACGTTTACCAAGTGACCACCTTCCTTAAGGACAAAGGTATGACTTACTCCTGGGTCCACCCGTTTCACTTTCACATAGTTTTTCGCTGCAGGGGAAGCTCCATCAACTTCAATCCCTAGCAGAGACATGCTGGGTGTTAAACAATGAAGAGTCCTCTGAAGAAACACAACAGGGCAGCCTGAGAGTGGATAGTCCAGAAACACCTTTGGTGGTAGGGGAGCTCGGCCTCATCCAAAGGACTATAACACAGCAATGCTCTCGCAGCCACAAAAACAGTGTAAAATAGGAAAAAGAAAAACAGTAGCAATACAGATGAAAGAAAGCAGCAGATCTCTATGTTCAAGTTCTTTTTCAAATGATGTTTTAATTGGATCTAAGCTCAGCCGACACGTGTTTCATCGCGTTAAAGTGGAGTCAACACGACTCTTCAGGGCTGATGAAAATAAATAAAACATGTGTATAGTACATTCCAGTATGTCACATTTTGTACATAAATTCATGACACGGACGTGCATGAAAGTGAAAGTGACGGATTGTTACGTGCCTAGTGGTCGTCTTTGTGATAAATGGACCATGCGCAATCACAAGCACATCCTGGTGACGATGGTGATAGAGTGTGGTTAACGGCTAAAATATCCTTATCTAATTGACCATTTTGTGTACTTATTGATAGTATATATAGACTTATGTAAAATCACATCACTTGGTGTTTCATGCTCACGAGGAACCCGCGTTTGTGGGGTGTCAGGGTGTGGGAGTGTTCAACGCTCAAAGCAATAGGCATGCCAGTGAGTATCTCATGCTATAAAGTGGTAACATGTGTCTGAGAAAAGGTACATGCTAATCTCAAGCCCTACTAGTAGCAGTTAAGGCATACCTAGTAGATAGCTTCAGGCATCCACGGTTAGATGCGGGATTGGAGCGAGGTTGATGGCGTATCTACGTTTAGAATAAAAAAGAAAATATATACATGAATATGTATATATAACAAACGGGAGAAAAATAGGAGCGGGCAATAGGCGCGTTTCGCAGGGTGCACTAAAATTTGAATGTTGCAAAGGCTCACCCTGATGAGATATTGGCGGGTCCGCCAATATGTCTAATCGATCAAGACCCTGGTTCCGGGTGGACAAGTGTGTCTTGCACCAGTAAGGTAAAATGTAAACACACAAATGTTGCACGTCTGAATTCAAAAGGAGACTGCATGAAAAGGAAAGAAAAACGGGCTGTGTAAAAACCTACAGCAAAAATCTTCTTACTAGGCATAACAGAGTGAGATATACACAGTCCGAACTTTAGACGATCCGCATAGTACATACCTATGCACGTGTGCGTGAATAGCCGTACCGGGAGGGGACCCGACTGTGGGGTTTACAAGGTGGATTCTTGGTATATGAATCTTCGTGGGTAGCTTTAGGCTGAGTATGAAAAACAATAAAAATAGAGGTCAAACTAAGTGTTGTCTCCGTAAAGTAACCGATGAGACAATTAAAAGCGCAGGTACACGGATCATTGTGTCCTTACCTGACAGCCGGAGTCCCTCCTCCGTAGGTTCCCGGTCGCCGTGTTCCATGGACGGACACGTGACCGGAAACCGGAAGGCCTGAAATAGTATAGGCTGGTCGTTGCCTAGACCACAACGATAACATTACCACGTCGCGCCGAGACCGCCATCTTGGGAGTACAGATGTCGGTAGTCCGGAGCCTCATATGTAAGCAAAACGGCACAGGTTAATGTAAAAGACCGGAAGAGGTTGTAGAAGTAGGGGCATAATGAAGTTGGAGGGGTGTATCTTTTTGAGCAAAAGATAAAATATATAAAAACTCAAGCCGGATAACTGTATAGCATGCCCTGGATACAGTCCAGTACATACGCAAAAGTACTGGTGTGAAAACTATACGAAAGGTCACATGTATCCTTGTCAACTAAGTTAGAATGCGTGGCAAAAGGAAGTTATTTAAGCAATAGTGGGCTAAGCCGAGTCGCCAAATTGGAAACTCGAGTAATCATTACTCGTTCAGACTAAGAAAGGAAATTGTAATCAGTAGTCAAGTCCACTAAAGGATCTCAACCATGAGAGCAAGCCACTATTTAGCAAGATAAGAGCCTAAACTGAAAAGGTGGAGTCAATAATTCCATGAAGTGATAAAAGAAATGTAATTAAAATTAAAAATAAAAAATTTATTAATAACTGTGAACGTGGTCGTGATAAAGTGGTGACCTATGACTTGAGCACCCCTGAGTAAAATTAAAAATTCATGCTGTGACTCGTGACATTACAAAATTCATTGGTACAATCACGTCATTATGCCTATAAAGTAGTCGGATTACAAATTATGATGGTTGATGAGGCTACAGTTTGGCATTGCTTAATGAAATACTGAAAAATTCAAACCTTCACATCGTGGTAATCAAGCACAAGAAAAGAGAAACAAAAACTGAAAACATTAGCTAGTCATGTAGCCATATTTACAATGAGATCGTTCATGCAGGACCCATTAAGTCAGACGATTCCATATCATTATTACAGTTAAGTCTTCATATAGCAAATGTGCCAATCAAATGCAACATTTTGTGGAAACAGAGGGAAGAATTAATTCCCTAAAAAGAACTGAAGCTCTGGGTCATAGTTAAGCCCGTGTTCCACGCATTGCAAACGCATGATCCACGTGGCCTCCCTACGCCTCAAAGTCAGTTCTCTGTTACCACCCCTAATATTAGGGGGGATGACGTCAATCCCAAAGAAACGTACCTTTACTTCATCCTCCAGTGGTTGACAAGCTGCCACATGCAGCGCAACCGGATATTTGGGATCCCTTTTCTGGATAGCCCGCATATGCTCCGCCTGCCTCTCCTTAAGGGGTCTGATAGTGCTGCCTACGTATATCAAGCCACATTGGCATTCAATGATATATACTACGTATCTGGTTACGCAAGTGATATTATGTCTGATGGAATATGTGACCCCGTCATGGCCATTGAATGTCTTGGTACCATGCTTACACCAAACACATAAGGAGCAGAAACCACATTTATAGAAACCCAGGCTACGTGTAGTGAGCCAATCTAAGGCCAAAGTGTTATGTGGAACGGTAGGGCTAAGCTTGTTCCTCAGTGTGCATCCCTTCTTGTATGTAATGGCTGGTCTAACCGGTAGCCATTCTCTTAGTGTTGTGTCTTCCATTAACATTTTCCAATGTCTATTAAAACTCTTGGAGATTGTTTGGTGTAGTGCATTAAACTCCGTAATGAGTCTAATTTTTTGGGTAGAGGAATCATTATCGGTACGCTTCTTTAAACAATCTGGTCTCGAGGCGCGGCGAACCCTTTTCTCTGCTGAATTTAGAGTCCGGAGGGGATAGCCTCTTTTTAAAAATCTGTTTTTCATGTTAGTTAGACAATCATCAAGTTCTCTAGGCTCGCTGCAATTGCGTTTGGCTCTCAGGTACTCACCATAAGGTATAGCCTGTATTTGGTGTGTAGGGTGAGAGCTGCAGGCATGGAGAACAGAGTTACAGGAGGTGGGTTTCCTGTATAGTCTGCTATGGAGTTTGCTGTCTTTAATGTAAAATTCCAAATCTAGGAATTCCATCTTTTCTTTGCTGAATTGCATGGTAAATTGTATACCCCATGTGTTTTCATTGAGGTATCTAAAGAAAGAGTTCAAAGAGTCTATTGTACCAGACCAAAGAAGGAAGCAATCGTCAATGTAACGTCCCCAAAACAAAATGGAGTCGATATATGCAGAGCCTTTAGGGCCCCAAATGAGGTCGGATTCAAGGGCCCCCATAAATAAATTGGCAAAGGAGGGAGAGAATTTCGAACCCATAGCTACCCCCTTTGTCTGTCTAAACCATTTGCGGTCAAAGATAAAGTCGTTGTTGTCAAGAATGATTTCCATCATCCGTAGTAACATCTTCGTGTGAGCCCACAACGAAGCTGAACGGTTGGAAAGTATTTTCTCCATTGCCTGCATCCCTAGTTCAGGATTGATGCTGGTGTATAAGGACACCACATCCATTGTGACTATTAAGGTTTCAGGTTGCCAGTCAATATCTGACATCATTCCTAAGATGTGTTTCGAATCCTGGATATAGGATGGTAAGTTTTTCACTAACGGACCTATAAAAAGGTCCACGTATTCCGCTAGTCTCTCTGTAGGACCCCCAATGCCTGAGACAATAGGTCTACCAGGCGGGAACGGTAAGTTTTTGTGTATTTTCGGAAGAGTATATAGCCATGGATAAGTAGGTCTAAAAACTTTCAGATACAAGTATTCGTCATCGTCCAAGAGGCCAGATTGTTTCCATTCAAGCAACAGTTGATTAATTAGAATAGTCAGAGGACCCATAGGGTTCTGAGAAAGTGGTTCATAGCAAGAGGTGTCACTCAGTTGTGTATAAATCTCATTATTGTAATCCGCCAGATTCATCACAACCACATTACCCCCCTTGTCAGCCTCCCTAATGATAATGTTCGAGTTATCACTAAGAATAGAGAGTGCAAAACGTTCGCCTTTTGTTAAGTTGTCCTTATATTTGAATTTGTCATTTAAGTTTTTCATATTCAGTTTATCGATGTCCTCCAAAATACGTTTATGAAAGTTATCTATAACATTACCCCCAGATAGAGTAGGGGTCCACCTGGATTTGTTTTTCAGGCCACTGGTCTGACCATAGTCTGTTTCGATATCTAGCTCCTCTAGAAGCCTCTCCATATCATACGGACTATCTTCTCTGTCTGTTAAGGAAAGAAGCAGATGGGTTGCTTGAATATCTTTAATCGTCAACATTTCTTTGTCACAAACAGTAGGAGAGGATCTAGACTCACCAGTAACCTTTGCTTTACAGGAAAAATACTTTTTCAATTTCAGTTTTCGTATAAACTTGAAAATGTCAATTTTGCTCTGACAGACATCACCAGTACTGTATGGATTAAAGTTTAAACCTTTGCCAAGTAAAGAAACCATGTCAGGGGTCAAAGAAAAGGAAGAGAGGTTGATTACTTGAACAGTGTCCTCAGGGTCAACTAATTCCTTTGTGTGCCTGATCTGAGTTTTCTTCGATATTCCTCGTTTGAGGCTGCGCCTGCCCCTGTGGGTTTTGGGTCTATGGCGCCCCTGTTTAGTGTTGATCTGTAGCCTTTTCTGATGCGTTCCATCTCTAAAAAAAAGGGCATATTAGTGAGATCGGTGTTTTCTGTTCTTTCGTTCTCTGATTCCACAAGTCCTACAGAATTAAGCGAGGAAGTGCTCGAAGTTACTGAGCTAGCTGCAGTGGATCTACCCATTTGGGAACCTTGTCTGGATTTGGGAATCAGTGAATCATATTTTTGGTCATAAGTATAAACCCTCCCATTTTTGTAGTCAGACTCATCCCTTTTGATTTGTCGTGCCTTCCTGGTTTTGATGTCTGCCTGGTGTTTGAGGAGAATTTCATCCAAAGTGGTGTAGTTCTTGACAGTGGATTCCGGTTTGTTGAGATCCTTGATCTCTTGTTCCAAGGTGGATATCTCTAATAAGAGTTTAGCAGACTTTCGTTCCGCACTCTCTATTAATATATCCATTAGATTCATGGAATTCTGGTTGAGAGACTCTTCCCACTTGACCATGAGGTCAATATCCAGATTGTCATATGTGGGAAAGGTCTGGGAACGTAAACCTCTGGGAATTTGTTTGATACGTCTGTAATACTTCAGGGTGGTTCCATCCCACCACTGTGAGTTTTCTTGTTTTTTTAACCTTTCTAGTTTGAAAAACTTGTCCCTGAGACCTTCCACAGGTGCAGGACCTGTAGTGGCAGATGCCTGGTGTGTGGGCATTCCTTTAGCAAGATTGTCGAAGAGGTCTGCTGCTACCTTGTCCCTATCCATAATAGGGAAAGTGAAGTGAACTGATGCAATAAGGTAACGTGGAGGCAACCAATCTGAATACAATACAGACAAACAGCTGAAAGGGTTTTGAGGAATTTCAGATAATGGCGCTCTGCCTAGAGTATACGTTAGATTCTGTGAGGAGATGAGTTCTGATGGGTGGCGCGTGTAGGGCGAAGGATTAACCCAAAAACCGTTCCAAGACAATCTAAGATTACCAAAAACTGTAACACAGCAATGCTCTCGCAGCCACAAAAACAGTGTAAAATAGGAAAAAGAAAAACAGTAGCAATACAGATGAAAGAAAGCAGCAGATCTCTATGTTCAAGTTCTTTTTCAAATGATGTTTTAATTGGATCCAAGCTCAGCCGACACGTGTTTCATCGCGTTAAAGTGGAGTCAACACGACTCTTCAGGGCTGATGAAAATAAATAAAACATGTGTATAGTACATTCCAGTATGTCACATTTTGTACATAAATTCATGACACGGACGTGCATGAAAGTGAAAGTGACGGATTGTTACGTGCCTAGTGGTCGTCTTTGTGATAAATGGACCATGCGCAATCACAAGCACATCCTGGTGACGATGGTGATAGAGTGTGGTTAACGGCTAAAATATCCTTATCTAATTGACCATTTTGTGTACTTATTGATAGTATATATAGACTTATGTAAAATCACATCACTTGGTGTTTCATGCTCACGAGGAACCCGCGTTTGTGGGGTGTCAGGGTGTGGGAGTGTTCAACGCTCAAAGCAATAGGCATGCCAGTGAGTATCTCATGCTATAAAGTGGTAACATGTGTCTGAGAAAAGGTACATGCTAATCTCAAGCCCTACTAGTAGCAGTTAAGGCATACCTAGTAGATAGCTTCAGGCATCCACGGTTAGATGCGGGATTGGAGCGAGGTTGATGGCGTATCTACGTTTAGAATAAAAAAGAAAATATATACATGAATATGTATATATAACAAACGGGAGAAAAATAGGAGCGGGCAATAGGCGCGTTTCGCAGGGTGCACTAAAATTTGAATGTTGCAAAGGCTCACCCTGATGAGATATTGGCGGGTCCGCCAATATGTCTAATCGATCAAGACCCTGGTTCCGGGTGGACAAGTGTGTCTTGCACCAGTAAGGTAAAATGTAAACACACAAATGTTGCACGTCTGAATTCAAAAGGAGACTGCATGAAAAGGAAAGAAAAACGGGCTGTGTAAAAACCTACAGCAAAAACCATCTTACTAGGCATAACAGAGTGAGATATACACAGTCCGAACTTTAGACGATCCGCATAGTACATACCTATGCACGTGTGCGTGAATAGCCGTACCGGGAGGGGACCCGACTGTGGGGTTTACAAGGTGGATTCTTGGTATATGAATCTTCGTGGGTAGCTTAGGCTGAGTATGAAAAACAATAAAAATAGAGGTCAAACTAAGTGTTGTCTCCGTAAAGTAACCGATGAGACAATTAAAAGCGCAGGTACACGGATCATTGTGTCCTTACCTGACAGCCGGAGTCCCTCCTCCGTAGGTTCCCGGTCGCCGTGTTCCATGGACGGACACGTGACCGGAAACCGGAAGGCCTGAAATAGTATAGGCTGGTCGTTGCCTAGACCACAATGATAACATTACCACGTCGCGCCGAGACCGCCATCTTGGGAGTACAGATGTCGGTAGTCCGGAGCCTCATATGTAAGCAAAACGGCACAGGTTAATGTAAAAGACCGGAAGAGGTTGTAGAAGTAGGGGCATAATGAAGTTGGAGGGGTGTATCTTTTTGAGCAAAAGATAAAATATATAAAAACTCAAGCCGGATAACTGTATAGCATGCCCTGGATACAGTCCAGTACATACGCAAAAGTACTGGCGTGAAAACTATACGAAAGGTCACATGTATCCTTGTCAACTAAGTTAGAATGCGTGGCAAAAGGAATAGTTATTTAAGCAATAGTGGGCTAAGCCGAGTCGCCAAATTGGAAACTCGAGTAATCATTACTCGTTCAGACTAAGAAAGGAAATTGTAATCAGTAGTCAAGTCCACTAAAGGATCTCAACCATGAGAGCAAGCCACTATTTAGCAAGATAAGAGCCTAAACTGAAAAGGTGGAGTCAATAATTTATAGATTTATACACAACTGAGTGACACCTCTTGCTATGAACCACTTTCTCAGAACCCTATGGGTCCTCTGACTATTCTAATTAATCAACTGTTGCTTGAATGGAAACAATCTGGCCTCTTGGACGATGACGAATACTTGTATCTGAAAGTTTTTAGACCTACTTATCCATGGCTATATACTCTTCCGAAAATACACAAAAACTTACCGTTCCCGCCTGGTAGACCTATTGTCTCAGGCATTGGGGGTCCTACAGAGAGACTAGCGGAATACGTGGACCTTTTTATAGGTCCGTTAGTGAAAAACTTACCATCCTATATCCAGGATTCGAAACACATCTTAGGAATGATGTCAGATATTGACTGGCAACCTGAAACCTTAATAGTCACAATGGATGTGGTGTCCTTATACACCAGCATCAATCCTGAACTAGGGATGCAGGCAATGGAGAAAATACTTTCCAACCGTTCAGCTTCGTTGTGGGCTCACACGAAGATGTTACTACGGATGATGGAAATCATTCTTGACAACAACGACTTTATCTTTGACCGCAAATGGTTTAGACAGACAAAGGGGGTAGCTATGGGTTCGAAATTCTCTCCCTCCTTTGCCAATTTATTTATGGGGGCCCTTGAATCCGACCTCATTTGGGGCCCTAAAGGCTCTGCATATATCGACTCCATTTTGTTTTGGGGACGTTACATTGACGATTGCTTCCTTCTTTGGTCTGGTACAATAGACTCTTTGAACTCTTTCTTTAGATACCTCAATGAAAACACATGGGGTATACAATTTACCATGCAATTCAGCAAAGAAAAGATGGAATTCCTAGATTTGGAATTTTACATTAAAGACAGCAAACTCCATAGCAGACTATACAGGAAACCCACCTCCTGTAACTCTGTTCTCCATGCCTGCAGCTCTCACCCTACACACCAAATACAGGCTATACCTTATGGTGAGTACCTGAGAGCCAAACGCAATTGCAGCGAGCCTAGAGAACTTGATGATTGTCTAACTAACATGAAAAACAGATTTTTAAAAAGAGGCTATCCCCTCCGGACTCTAAATTCAGCAGAGAAAAGGGTTCGCCGCGCCTCGAGACCAGATTGTTTAAAGAAGCGTACCGATAATGATTCCTCTACCCAAAAAATTAGACACATTACGGAGTTTAATGCACTACACCAAACAATCTCCAAGAGTTTTAATAGACATTGGAAAATGTTAATGGAAGACACAACACTAAGAGAATGGCTACCGGTTAGACCAGCCATTACATACAAGAAGGGATGCACACTGAGGAACAAGCTTAGCCCTACCGTTCCACATAACACTTTGGCCTTATATTGGCTCACTACACGTAGCCTGGGTTTCTATAAATGTGGTTTCTGCTCCTTATGTGTTTGGTGTAAGCATGGTACCAAGACATTCAATGGCCATGACGGGGTCACATATTCCATCAGACATAATATCACTTGCGTAACCAGATACGTAGTATATATCATTGAATGCCAATGTGGCTTGATATACGTAGGCAGCACTATCAGACCCCTTAAGGAGAGGCTAGCGGAGCATATGCGGGCTATCCAGAAAAGGGATCCCAAATACCCGGTTGCGCTGCATGTGGCAGCTTGTCAACCACTGGAGGATGAAGTAAAGGTACGTTTCTTTGGGATTGACGTCATCCCCCCTAATATTAGGGGTGGTAACAGAGAACTGACTTTGAGGCGTAGGGAGGCCACGTGGATCATGCGTTTGCAATGCGTGGAACACGGGCTTAACTATGACCCAGAGCTTCAGTTCTTTTTAGGGAATTAATTCTTCCCTCTGTTTCCACAAAATGTTGCATTTGATTGGCACATTTGCTATATGAAGACTTAACTGTAATAATGATATGGAATCGTCTGACTTAATGGGTCCTGCATGAACGATCTCATTGTAAATATGGCTACATGACTAGCTAATGTTTTCAGTTTTTGTTTCTCTTTTCTTGTGCTTGATTACCACGATGTGAAGGTTTGAATTTTTCAGTATTTCATTAAGCAATGCCAAACTGTAGCCTCATCAACCATCATAATTTGTAATCCGACTACTTTATAGGCATAATGACGTGATTGTACCAATGAATTTTGTAATGTCACGAGTCACAGCATGAATTTTTAATTTTACTCAGGGGTGCTCAAGTCATAGGTCACCACTTTATCACGACCACGTTCACAGTTATTAATAAATTTTTTATTTTTTATTTTAATTACATTTCTTTTATCACTTCATGGAATTATTGACTCCACCTTTTCAGTTTAGGCTCTTATCTTGCTAAATAGTGGCTTGCTCTCATGGTTGAGATCCTTTAGTGGACTTGACTACTGATTACAATTTCCTTTCTTAGTCTGAACAAGTAATGATTACTCGAGTTTCCAATTTGGCGACTCGGCTTAGCCCACTATTGCTTAAATAACTATTCCTTTTGCCACGCATTCTAACTTAGTTGACAAGGATACATGTGACCTTTCGTATAGTTTTCACGCCAGTACTTTTGCGTATGTACTGGACTGTATCCAGGGCATGCTATACAGTTATCCGGCTTGAGTTTTTATATATTTTATCTTTTGCTCAAAAAGATACACCCCTCCAACTTCATTATGCCCCTACTTCTACAACCTCTTCCGGTCTTTTACATTAACCTGTGCCGTTTTGCTTACATATGAGGCTCCGGACTACCGACATCTGTACTCCCAAGATGGCGGTCTCGGCGCGACGTGGTAATGTTATCGTTGTGGTCTAGGCAACGACCAGCCTATACTATTTCAGGCCTTCCGGTTTCCGGTCACGTGTCCGTCCATGGAACACGGCGACCGGGAACCTACGGAGGAGGGACTCCGGCTGTCAGGTAAGGACACAATGATCCGTGTACCTGCGCTTTTAATTGTCTCATCGGTTACTTTACGGAGACAACACTTAGTTTGACCTCTATTTTTATTGTTTTTCATACTCAGCCTAAAGCTACCCACGAAGATTCATATACCAAGAATCCACCTTGTAAACCCCACAGTCGGGTCCCCTCCCGGTACGGCTATTCACGCACACGTGCATAGGTATGTACTATGCGGATCGTCTAAAGTTCGGACTGTGTATATCTCACTCTGTTATGCCTAGTAAGATGGTTTTTGCTGTAGGTTTTTACACAGCCCGTTTTTCTTTCCTTTTCATGCAGTCTCCTTTTGAATTCAGACGTGCAACATTTGTGTGTTTACATTTTACCTTACTGGTGCAAGACACACTTGTCCACCCGGAACCAGGGTCTTGATCGATTAGACATATTGGCGGACCCGCCAATATCTCATCAGGGTGAGCCTTTGCAACATTCAAATTTTAGTGCACCCTGCGAAACGCGCCTATTGCCCGCTCCTATTTTTCTCCCGTTTGTTATATATACATATTCATGTATATATTTTCTTTTTTATTCTAAACGTAGATACGCCATCAACCTCGCTCCAATCCCGCATCTAACCGTGGATGCCTGAAGCTATCTACTAGGTATGCCTTAACTGCTACTAGTAGGGCTTGAGATTAGCATGTACCTTTTCTCAGACACATGTTACCACTTTATAGCATGAGATACTCACTGGCATGCCTATTGCTTTGAGCGTTGAACACTCCCACACCCTGACACCCCACAAACGCGGGTTCCTCGTGAGCATGAAACACCAAGTGATGTGATTTTACATAAGTCTATATATACTATCAATAAGTACACAAAATGGTCAATTAGATAAGGATATTTTAGCCGTTAACCACACTCTATCACCATCGTCACCAGGATGTGCTTGTGATTGCGCATGGTCCATTTATCACAAAGACGACCACTAGGCACGTAACAATCCGTCACTTTCACTTTCATGCACGTCCGTGTCATGAATTTATGTACAAAATGTGACATACTGGAATGTACTATACACATGTTTTATTTATTTTCATCAGCCCTGAAGAGTCGTGTTGACTCCACTTTAACGCGATGAAACACGTGTCGGCTGAGCTTGGATCCAATTAAAACATCATTTGAAAAAGAACTTGAACATAGAGATCTGCTGCTTTCTTTCATCTGTATTGCTACTGTTTTTCTTTTTCCTATTTTACACTGTTTTTGTGGCTGCGAGAGCATTGCTGTGTTACAGTTTTTGGTAATCTTAGATTGTCTTGGAACGTTTTTTGGGTTAATCCGTTCGCCCTACACGCGCCACCCATCAGAACTCATCTCCTCACAGAATCTAACGTATACTCTAGGCAGAGCGCCATTATCTGAAATTCCTCAAAACCCTTTCAGCTGTTTGTCTGTATTGTATTCAGATTGGTTGCCTCCACGTTACCTTATTGCATCAGTTCACTTCACTTTCCCTATTATGGATAGGGACAAGGTAGCAGCAGACCTCTTCGACAATCTTGCTAAAGGAATGCCCACACACCAGGCATCTGCCACTACAGGTCCTGCACCTGTGGAAGGTCTCAGGGACAAGTTTTTCAAACTAGAAAGGTTAAAAAAACAAGAAAACTCACGGTGGTGGGATGGAACCACCCTGAAGTATTACAGACGTATCAAACAAATTCCCAGAGGTTTACGTTCCCAGACCTTTCCCACATATGACAATCTGGATATTGACCTCATGGTCAAGTGGGAAGAGTCTCTCAACCAGAATTCCATGAATCTAATGGATATATTAATAGAGAGTGCAGAACGAAAGTCTGCTAAACTCTTATTAGAGATATCCACCTTGGAACAAGAGATCAAGGATCTCAACAAACCGGAATCCACTGTCAAGAACTACACCACTTTGGATGAAATTCTCCTCAAACACCAGGCAGACATCAAAACCAGGAAGGCACGACAAATCAAAAGGGATGAGTCTGACTACAAAAATGGGAGGGTTTATACTTATGACCAAAAATATGATTCACTGATTCCCAAATCCAGACAAGGTTCCCAAATGGGTAGATCCACTGCAGCTAGCTCAGTAACTTCGAGCACTTCCTCGCTTAATTCTGTAGGACTTGTGGAATCAGAGAACGAAAGAACAGAAAACACCGATCTCACTAATATGCCCTTTTTTTTAGAGATGGAACGCATCAGAAAAGGCTACAGATCAACACTAAACAGGGGCGCCATAGACCCAAAACCCACAGGGGCAGGCGCAGCCTCAAACGAGGAATATCGAAGAAAACTCAGATCAGGCACACAAAGGAATTAGTTGACCCTGAGGACACTGTTCAAGTAATCAACCTCTCATCCTTTTCTTTGACCCCTGACATGGTTTCTTTACTTGGCAAAGGTTTAAACTTTAATCCATACAGTACTGGTGATGTCTGTCAGAGCAAAATTGACATTTTCAAGTTTATACGAAAACTGAAATTGAAAAAGTATTTTTCCTGTAAAGCAAAGGTTACTGGTGAGTCTAGATCCTCTCCTACTGTTTGTGACAAAGAAATGTTGACGATTAAAGATATTCAAGCAACCCATCTGCTTCTTTCCTTAACAGACAGAGAAGATAGTCCGTATGATATGGAGAGGCTTCTAGAGGAGCTAGATATCGAAACAGACTATGGTCAGACCAGTGGCCTGAAAAACAAATCCAGGTGGACCCCTACTCCATCTGGGGGTAATGTTATAGATAACTTTCATAAACGTATTTTGGAGGACATCGATAAACTGAATATGAAAAACTTAAATGACAAATTCAAATATAAGGACAACTTAACAAAAGGCGAACGTCTTGCACTCTCTATTCTTAGTGATAACTCGAACATTATCATTAGGGAGGCTGACAAGGGGGTAATGTGGTTGTGATGAATCTGACGGATTACAATAATGAGATTTATACACAACTGAGTGACACCTCTTGCTATGAACCACTTTCTCAGAACCCTATGGGTCCTCTGACTATTCTAATTAATCAACTGTTGCTTGAATGGAAACAATCTGGCCTCTTGGACGATGACGAATACTTGTATCTGAAAGTTTTTAGACCTACTTATCCATGGCTATATACTCTTCCGAAAATACACAAAAACTTACCGTTCCCGCCTGGTAGACCTATTGTCTCAGGCATTGGGGGTCCTACAGAGAGACTAGCGGAATACGTGGACCTTTTTATAGGTCCGTTAGTGAAAAACTTACCATCCTATATCCAGGATTCGAAACACATCTTAGGAATGATGTCAGATATTGACTGGCAACCTGAAACCTTAATAGTCACAATGGATGTGGTGTCCTTATACACCAGCATCAATCCTGAACTAGGGATGCAGGCAATGGAGAAAATACTTTCCAACCGTTCAGCTTCGTTGTGGGCTCACACGAAGATGTTACTACGGATGATGGAAATCATTCTTGACAACAACGACTTTATCTTTGACCGCAAATGGTTTAGACAGACAAAGGGGGTAGCTATGGGTTCGAAATTCTCTCCCTCCTTTGCCAATTTATTTATGGGGGCCCTTGAATCCGACCTCATTTGGGGCCCTAAAGGCTCTGCATATATCGACTCCATTTTGTTTTGGGGACGTTACATTGACGATTGCTTCCTTCTTTGGTCTGGTACAATAGACTCTTTGAACTCTTTCTTTAGATACCTCAATGAAAACACATGGGGTATACAATTTACCATGCAATTCAGCAAAGAAAAGATGGAATTCCTAGATTTGGAATTTTACATTAAAGACAGCAAACTCCATAGCAGACTATACAGGAAACCCACCTCCTGTAACTCTGTTCTCCATGCCTGCAGCTCTCACCCTACACACCAAATACAGGCTATACCTTATGGTGAGTACCTGAGAGCCAAACGCAATTGCAGCGAGCCTAGAGAACTTGATGATTGTCTAACTAACATGAAAAACAGATTTTTAAAAAGAGGCTATCCCCTCCGGACTCTAAATTCAGCAGAGAAAAGGGTTCGCCGCGCCTCGAGACCAGATTGTTTAAAGAAGCGTACCGATAATGATTCCTCTACCCAAAAAATTAGACTCATTACGGAGTTTAATGCACTACACCAAACAATCTCCAAGAGTTTTAATAGACATTGGAAAATGTTAATGGAAGACACAACACTAAGAGAATGGCTACCGGTTAGACCAGCCATTACATACAAGAAGGGATGCACACTGAGGAACAAGCTTAGCCCTACCGTTCCACATAACACTTTGGCCTTAGATTGGCTCACTACACGTAGCCTGGGTTTCTATAAATGTGGTTTCTGCTCCTTATGTGTTTGGTGTAAGCATGGTACCAAGACATTCAATGGCCATGACGGGGTCACATATTCCATCAGACATAATATCACTTGCGTAACCAGATACGTAGTATATATCATTGAATGCCAATGTGGCTTGATATACGTAGGCAGCACTATCAGACCCCTTAAGGAGAGGCTAGCGGAGCATATGCGGGCTATCCAGAAAAGGGATCCCAAATACCCGGTTGCGCTGCATGTGGCAGCTTGTCAACCACTGGAGGATGAAGTAAAGGTACGTTTCTTTGGGATTGACGTCATCCCCCCTAATATTAGGGGTGGTAACAGAGAACTGACTTTGAGGCGTAGGGAGGCCAAGTGGATCATGCGTTTGCAATGCGTGGAACACGGGCTTAACTATGACCCAGAGCTTCAGTTCTTTTTAGGGAATTAATTCTTCCCTCTGTTTCCACAAAATGTTGCATTTGATTGGCACATTTGCTATATGAAGACTTAACTGTAATAATGATATGGAATCGTCTGACTTAATGGGTCCTGCATGAACGATCTCATTGTAAATATGGCTACATGACTAGCTAATGTTTTCAGTTTTTGTTTCTCTTTTCTTGTGCTTGATTACCACGATGTGAAGGTTTGAATTTTTCAGTATTTCATTAAGCAATGCCAAACTGTAGCCTCATCAACCATCATAATTTGTAATCCGACTACTTTATAGGCATAATGACGTGATTGTACCAATGAATTTTGTAATGTCACGAGTCACAGCATGAATTTTTAATTTTACTCAGGGGTGCTCAAGTCATAGGTCACCACTTTATCACGACCACGTTCACAGTTATTAATAAATTTTTTATTTTTTATTTTAATTACATTTCTTTTATCACTTCATGGAATTATTGACTCCACCTTTTCAGTTTAGGCTCTTATCTTGCTAAATAGTGGCTTGCTCTCATGGTTGAGATCCTTTAGTGGACTTGACTACTGATTACAATTTCCTTTCTTAGTCTGAACGAGTAATGATTACTCGAGTTTCCAATTTGGCGACTCGGCTTAGCCCACTATTGCTTAAATAACTATTCCTTTTGCCACGCATTCTAACTTAGTTGACAAGGATACATGTGACCTTTCGTATAGTTTTCACGCCAGTACTTTTGCGTATGTACTGGACTGTATCCAGGGCATGCTATACAGTTATCCGGCTTGAGTTTTTATATATTTTATCTTTTGCTCAAAAAGATACACCCCTCCAACTTCATTATGCCCCTACTTCTACAACCTCTTCCGGTCTTTTACATTAACCTGTGCCGTTTTGCTTACATATGAGGCTCCGGACTACCGACATCTGTACTCCCAAGATGGCGGTCTCGGCGCGACGTGGTAATGTTATCGTTGTGGTCTAGGCAACGACCAGCCTATACTATTTCAGGCCTTCCGGTTTCCGGTCACGTGTCCGTCCATGGAACACGGCGACCGGGAACCTACGGAGGAGGGACTCCGGCTGTCAGGTAAGGACACAATGATCCGTGTACCTGCGCTTTTAATTGTCTCATCGGTTACTTTACGGAGACAACACTTAGTTTGACCTCTATTTTTATTGTTTTTCATACTCAGCCTAAAGCTACCCACGAAGATTCATATACCAAGAATCCACCTTGTAAACCCCACAGTCGGGTCCCCTCCCGGTACGGCTATTCACGCACACGTGCATAGGTATGTACTATGCGGATCGTCTAAAGTTCGGACTGTGTATATCTCACTCTGTTATGCCTAGTAAGATGGTTTTTGCTGTAGGTTTTTACACAGCCCGTTTTTCTTTCCTTTTCATGCAGTCTCCTTTTGAATTCAGACGTGCAACATTTGTGTGTTTACATTTTACCTTACTGGTGCAAGACACACTTGTCCACCCGGAACCAGGGTCTTGATCGATTAGACATATTGGCAGACCCGCCAATATCTCATCAGGGTGAGCCTTTGCAACATTCAAATTTTAGTGCACCCTGCGAAACGCGCCTATTGCCTGCTCCTATTTTTCTCCCGTTTGTTATATATACATATTCATGTATATATTTTCTTTTTTATTCTAAACGTAGATACGCCATCAACCTCGCTCCAATCCCGCATCTAACCGTGGATGCCTGAAGCTATCTACTAGGTATGCCTTAACTGCTACTAGTAGGGCTTGAGATTAGCATGTACCTTTTCTCAGACACATGTTACCACTTTATAGCATGAGATACTCACTGGCATGCCTATTGCTTTGAGCGTTGAACACTCCCACACCCTGACACCCCACAAACGCGGGTTCCTCGTGAGCATGAAACACCAAGTGATGTGATTTTACATAAGTCTATATATACTATCAATAAGTACACAAAATGGTCAATTAGATAAGGATATTTTAGCCGTTAACCACACTCTATCACCATCGTCACCAGGATGTGCTTGTGATTGCGCATGGTCCATTTATCACAAAGACGACCACTAGGCACGTAACAATCCGTCACTTTCACTTTCATGCACGTCCGTGTCATGAATTTATGTACAAAATGTGACATACTGGAATGTACTATACACATGTTTTATTTATTTTCATCAGCCCTGAAGAGTCGTGTTGACTCCACTTTAACGCGATGAAACACGTGTCGGCTGAGCTTGGATCCAATTAAAACATCATTTGAAAAAGAACTTGAACATAGAGATCTGCTGCTTTCTTTCATCTGTATTGCTACTGTTTTTCTTTTTCCTATTTTACACTGTTTTTGTGGCTGCGAGAGCATTGCTGTGTTACAGTTTTTGGTAATCTTAGATTGTCTTGGAACGTTTTTTGGGTTAATCCGTTCGCCCTACACGCGCCACCCATCAGAACTCATCTCCTCACAGAATCTAACGTATACTCTAGGCAGAGCGCCATTATCTGAAATTCCTCAAAACCCTTTCAGCTGTTTGTCTGTATTGTATTCAGATTGGTTGCCTCCACGTTACCTTATTGCATCAGTTCACTTCACTTTCCCTATTATGGATAGGGACAAGGTAGCAGCAGACCTCTTCGACAATCTTGCTAAAGGAATGCCCACACACCAGGCATCTGCCACTACAGGTCCTGCACCTGTGGAAGGTCTCAGGGACATGTTTTTCAAACTAGAAAGGTTAAAAAAACAAGAAAACTCACGGTGGTGGGATGGAACCACCCTGAAGTATTACAGACGTATCAAACAAATTCCCAGAGGTTTACGTTCCCAGACCTTTCCCACATATGACAATCTGGATATTGACCTCATGGTCAAGTGGGAAGAGTCTCTCAACCAGAATTCCATGAATCTAATGGATATATTAATAGAGAGTGCGGAACGAAAGTCTGCTAAACTCTTATTAGAGATATCCACCTTGGAACAAGAGATCAAGGATCTCAACAAACCGGAATCCACTGTCAAGAACTACACCACTTTGGATGAAATTCTCCTCAAACACCAGGCAGACATCAAAACCAGGAAGGCACGACAAATCAAAAGGGATGAGTCTGACTACAAAAATGGGAGGGTTTATACTTATGACCAAAAATATGATTCACTGATTCCCAAATCCAGACAAGGTTCCCAAATGGGTAGATCCACTGCAGCTAGCTCAGTAACTTCGAGCACTTCCTCGCTTAATTCTGTAGGACTTGTGGAATCAGAGAACGAAAGAACAGAAAACACCGATCTCACTAATATGCCCTTTTTTTTAGAGATGGAACGCATCAGAAAAGGCTACAGATCAACACTAAACAGGGGCGCCATAGACCCAAAACCCACAGGGGCAGGCGCAGCCTCAAACGAGGAATATCGAAGAAAACTCAGATCAGGCACACAAAGGAATTAGTTGACCCTGAGGACACTGTTCAAGTAATCAACCTCTCATCCTTTTCTTTGACCCCTGACATGGTTTCTTTACTTGGCAAAGGTTTAAACTTTAATCCATACAGTACTGGTGATGTCTGTCAGAGCAAAATTGACATTTTCAAGTTTATACGAAAACTGAAATTGAAAAAGTATTTTTCCTGTAAAGCAAAGGTTACTGGTGAGTCTAGATCCTCTCCTACTGTTTGTGACAAAGAAATGTTGATGATTAAAGATATTCAAGCAACCCATCTGCTTCTTTCCTTAACAGACAGAGAAGATAGTCCGTATGATATGGAGAGGCTTCTAGAGGAGCTAGATATCGAAACAGACTATGGTCAGACCAGTGGCCTGAAAAACAAATCCAGGTGGACCCCTACTCTATCTGGGGGTAATGTTATAGATAACTTTCATAAACGTATTTTGGAGGACATCGATAAACTGAATATGAAAAACTTAAATGACAAATTCAAATATAAGGACAACTTAACAAAAGGCGAACGTCTTGCACTCTCTATTCTTAGTGATAACTCGAACATTATCATTAGGGAGGCTGACAAGGGGGGTAATGTGGTTGTGATGAATCTGGCGGATTACAATAATGAGATTTATACACAACTGAGTGACACCTCTTGCTATGAACCACTTTCTCAGAACCCTATGGGTCCTCTGACTATTCTAATTAATCAACTGTTGCTTGAATGGAAACAATCTGGCCTCTTGGACGATGACGAATACTTGTATCTGAAAGTTTTTAGACCTACTTATCCATGGCTATATACTCTTCCGAAAATACACAAAAACTTACCGTTCCCGCCTGGTAGACCTATTGTCTCAGGCATTGGGGGTCCTACAGAGAGACTAGCGGAATACGTGGACCTTTTTATAGGTCCGTTAGTGAAAAACTTACCATCCTATATCCAGGATTCGAAACACATCTTAGGAATGATGTCAGATATTGACTGGCAACCTGAAACCTTAATAGTCACAATGGATGTGGTGTCCTTATACACCAGCATCAATCCTGAACTAGGGATGCAGGCAATGGAGAAAATACTTTCCAACCGTTCAGCTTCGTTGTGGGCTCACACGAAGATGTTACTACGGATGATGGAAATCATTCTTGACAACAACGACTTTATCTTTGACCGCAAATGGTTTAGACAGACAAAGGGGGTAGCTATGGGTTCGAAATTCTCTCCCTCCTTTGCCAATTTATTTATGGGGGCCCTTGAATCCGACCTCATTTGGGGCCCTAAAGGCTCTGCATATATCGACTCCATTTTGTTTTGGGGACGTTACATTGACGATTGCTTCCTTCTTTGGTCTGGTACAATAGACTCTTTGAACTCTTTCTTTAGATACCTCAATGAAAACACATGGGGTATACAATTTACCATGCAATTCAGCAAAGAAAAGATGGAATTCCTAGATTTGGAATTTTACATTAAAGACAGCAAACTCCATAGCAGACTATACAGGAAACCCACCTCCTGTAACTCTGTTCTCCATGCCTGCAGCTCTCACCCTACACACCAAATACAGGCTATACCTTATGGTGAGTACCTGAGAGCCAAACGCAATTGCAGCGAGCCTAGAGAACTTGATGATTGTCTAACTAACATGAAAAACAGATTTTTAAAAAGAGGCTATCCCCTCCGGACTCTAAATTCAGCAGAGAAAAGGGTTCGCCGCGCCTCGAGACCAGATTGTTTAAAGAAGCGTACCGATAATGATTCCTCTACCCAAAAAATTAGACACATTACGGAGTTTAATGCACTACACCAAACAATCTCCAAGAGTTTTAATAGACATTGGAAAATGTTAATGGAAGACACAACACTAAGAGAATGGCTACCGGTTAGACCAGCCATTACATACAAGAAGGGATGCACACTGAGGAACAAGCTTAGCCCTACCGTTCCACATAACACTTTGGCCTTATATTGGCTCACTACACGTAGCCTGGGTTTCTATAAATGTGGTTTCTGCTCCTTATGTGTTTGGTGTAAGCATGGTACCAAGACATTCAATGGCCATGACGGGGTCACATATTCCATCAGACATAATATCACTTGCGTAACCAGATACGTAGTATATATCATTGAATGCCAATGTGGCTTGATATACGTAGGCAGCACTATCAGACCCCTTAAGGAGAGGCTAGCGGAGCATATGCGGGCTATCCAGAAAAGGGATCCCAAATACCCGGTTGCGCTGCATGTGGCAGCTTGTCAACCACTGGAGGATGAAGTAAAGGTACGTTTCTTTGGGATTGACGTCATCCCCCCTAATATTAGGGGTGGTAACAGAGAACTGACTTTGAGGCGTAGGGAGGCCACGTGGATCATGCGTTTGCAATGCGTGGAACACGGGCTTAACTATGACCCAGAGCTTCAGTTCTTTTTAGGGAATTAATTCTTCCCTCTGTTTCCACAAAATGTTGCATTTGATTGGCACATTTGCTATATGAAGACTTAACTGTAATAATGATATGGAATCGTCTGACTTAATGGGTCCTGCATGAACGATCTCATTGTAAATATGGCTACATGACTAGCTAATGTTTTCAGTTTTTGTTTCTCTTTTCTTGTGCTTGATTACCACGATGTGAAGGTTTGAATTTTTCAGTATTTCATTAAGCAATGCCAAACTGTAGCCTCATCAACCATCATAATTTGTAATCCGACTACTTTATAGGCATAATGACGTGATTGTACCAATGAATTTTGTAATGTCACGAGTCACAGCATGAATTTTTAATTTTACTCAGGGGTGCTCAAGTCATAGGTCACCACTTTATCACGACCACGTTCACAGTTATTAATAAATTTTTTATTTTTTATTTTAATTACATTTCTTTTATCACTTCATGGAATTATTGACTCCACCTTTTCAGTTTAGGCTCTTATCTTGCTAAATAGTGGCTTGCTCTCATGGTTGAGATCCTTTAGTGGACTTGACTACTGATTACAATTTCCTTTCTTAGTCTGAACAAGTAATGATTACTCGAGTTTCCAATTTGGCGACTCGGCTTAGCCCACTATTGCTTAAATAACTATTCCTTTTGCCACGCATTCTAACTTAGTTGACAAGGATACATGTGACCTTTCGTATAGTTTTCACGCCAGTACTTTTGCGTATGTACTGGACTGTATCCAGGGCATGCTATACAGTTATCCGGCTTGAGTTTTTATATATTTTATCTTTTGCTCAAAAAGATACACCCCTCCAACTTCATTATGCCCCTACTTCTACAACCTCTTCCGGTCTTTTACATTAACCTGTGCCGTTTTGCTTACATATGAGGCTCCGGACTACCGACATCTGTACTCCCAAGATGGCGGTCTCGGCGCGACGTGGTAATGTTATCGTTGTGGTCTAGGCAACGACCAGCCTATACTATTTCAGGCCTTCCGGTTTCCGGTCACGTGTCCGTCCATGGAACACGGCGACCGGGAACCTACGGAGGAGGGACTCCCGCTGTCAGGTAAGGACACAATGATCCGTGTACCTGCGCTTTTAATTGTCTCATCGGTTACTTTACGGAGACAACACTTAGTTTGACCTCTATTTTTATTGTTTTTCATACTCAGCCTAAAGCTACCCACGAAGATTCATATACCAAGAATCCACCTTGTAAACCCCACAGTCGGGTCCCCTCCCGGTACGGCTATTCACGCACACGTGCATAGGTATGTACTATGCGGATCGTCTAAAGTTCGGACTGTGTATATCTCACTCTGTTATGCCTAGTAAGATGGTTTTTGCTGTAGGTTTTTACACAGCCCGTTTTTCTTTCCTTTTCATGCAGTCTCCTTTTGAATTCAGACGTGCAACATTTGTGTGTTTACATTTTACCTTACTGGTGCAAGACACACTTGTCCACCCGGAACCAGGGTCTTGATCGATTAGACATATTGGCGGACCCGCCAATATCTCATCAGGGTGAGCCTTTGCAACATTCAAATTTTAGTGCACCCTGCGAAACGCGCCTATTGCCCGCTCCTATTTTTCTCCCGTTTGTTATATATACATATTCATGTATATATTTTCTTTTTTATTCTAAACGTAGATACGCCATCAACCTCGCTCCAATCCCGCATCTAACCGTGGATGCCTGAAGCTATCTACTAGGTATGCCTTAACTGCTACTAGTAGGGCTTGAGATTAGCATGTACCTTTTCTCAGACACATGTTACCACTTTATAGCATGAGATACTCACTGGCATGCCTATTGCTTTGAGCGTTGAACACTCCCACACCCTGACACCCCACAAACGCGGGTTCCTCGTGAGCATGAAACACCAAGTGATGTGATTTTACATAAGTCTATATATACTATCAATAAATACACAAAATGGTCAATTAGATAAGGATATTTTAGCCGTTAACCACACTCTATCACCATCGTCACCAGGATGTGCTTGTGATTGCGCATGGTCCATTTATCACAAAGACGACCACTAGGCACGTAACAATCCGTCACTTTCACTTTCATGCACGTCCGTGTCATGAATTTATGTACAAAATGTGACATACTGGAATGTACTATACACATGTTTTATTTATTTTCATCAGCCCTGAAGAGTCGTGTTGACTCCACTTTAACGCGATGAAACACGTGTCGGCTGAGCTTAGATCCAATTAAAACATCATTTGAAAAAGAACTTGAACATAGAGATCTGCTGCTTTCTTTCATCTGTATTGCTACTGTTTTTCTTTTTCCTATTTTACACTGTTTTTGTGGCTGCGAGAGCATTGCTGTGTTACAGTTTTTGGTAATCTTAGATTGTCTTGGAACGTTTTTTGGGTTAATCCGTTCGCCCTACACGCGCCACCCATCAGAACTCATCTCCTCACAGAATCTAACGTATACTCTAGGCAGAGCGCCATTATCTGAAATTCCTCAAAACCCTTTCAGCTGTTTGTCTGTATTGTATTCAGATTGGTTGCCTCCACGTTACCTTATTGCATCAGTTCACTTCACTTTCCCTATTATGGATAGGGACAAGGTAGCAGCAGACCTCTTCGACAATCTTGCTAAAGGAATGCCCACACACCAGGCATCTGCCACTACAGGTCCTGCACCTGTGGAAGGTCTCAGGGACAAGTTTTTCAAACTAGAAAGGTTAAAAAAACAAGAAAACTCACGGTGGTGGGATGGAACCACCCTGAAGTATTACAGACGTATCAAACAAATTCCCAGAGGTTTACGTTCCCAGACCTTTCCCACATATGACAATCTGGATATTGACCTCATGGTCAAGTGGGAAGAGTCTCTCAACCAGAATTCCATGAATCTAATGGATATATTAATAGAGAGTGCAGAACGAAAGTCTGCTAAACTCTTATTAGAGATATCCACCTTGGAACAAGAGATCAAGGATCTCAACAAACCGGAATCCACTGTCAAGAACTACACCACTTTGGATGAAATTCTCCTCAAACACCAGGCAGACATCAAAACCAGGAAGGCACGACAAATCAAAAGGGATGAGTCTGACTACAAAAATGGGAGGGTTTATACTTATGACCAAAAATATGATTCACTGATTCCCAAATCCAGACAAGGTTCCCAAATGGGTAGATCCACTGCAGCTAGCTCAGTAACTTCGAGCACTTCCTCGCTTAATTCTGTAGGACTTGTGGAATCAGAGAACGAAAGAACAGAAAACACCGATCTCACTAATATGCCCTTTTTTTTAGAGATGGAACGCATCAGAAAAGGCTACAGATCAACACTAAACAGGGGCGCCATAGACCCAAAACCCACAGGGGCAGGCGCAGCCTCAAACGAGGAATATCGAAGAAAACTCAGATCAGGCACACAAAGGAATTAGTTGACCCTGAGGACACTGTTCAAGTAATCAACCTCTCATCCTTTTCTTTGACCCCTGACATGGTTTCTTTACTTGGCAAAGGTTTAAACTTTAATCCATACAGTACTGGTGATGTCTGTCAGAGCAAAATTGACATTTTCAAGTTTATACGAAAACTGAAATTGAAAAAGTATTTTTCCTGTAAAGCAAAGGTTACTGGTGAGTCTAGATCCTCTCCTACTGTTTGTGACAAAGAAATGTTGACGATTAAAGATATTCAAGCAACCCATCTGCTTCTTTCCTTAACAGACAGAGAAGATAGTCCGTATGATATGGAGAGGCTTCTAGAGGAGCTAGATATCGAAACAGACTATGGTCAGACCAGTGGCCTGAAAAACAAATCCAGGTGGACCCCTACTCCATCTGGGGGTAATGTTATAGATAACTTTCATAAACGTATTTTGGAGGACATCGATAAACTGAATATGAAAAACTTAAATGACAAATTCAAATATAAGGACAACTTAACAAAAGGCGAACGTCTTGCACTCTCTATTCTTAGTGATAACTCGAACATTATCATTAGGGAGGCTGACAAGGGGGTAATGTGGTTGTGATGAATCTGACGGATTACAATAATGAGATTTATACACAACTGAGTGACACCTCTTGCTATGAACCACTTTCTCAGAACCCTATGGGTCCTCTGACTATTCTAATTAATCAACTGTTGCTTGAATGGAAACAATCTGGCCTCTTGGACGATGACGAATACTTGTATCTGAAAGTTTTTAGACCTACTTATCCATGGCTATATACTCTTCCGAAAATACACAAAAACTTACCGTTCCCGCCTGGTAGACCTATTGTCTCAGGCATTGGGGGTCCTACAGAGAGACTAGCGGAATACGTGGACCTTTTTATAGGTCCGTTAGTGAAAAACTTACCATCCTATATCCAGGATTCGAAACACATCTTAGGAATGATGTCAGATATTGACTGGCAACCTGAAACCTTAATAGTCACAATGGATGTGGTGTCCTTATACACCAGCATCAATCCTGAACTAGGGATGCAGGCAATGGAGAAAATACTTTCCAACCGTTCAGCTTCGTTGTGGGCTCACACGAAGATGTTACTACGGATGATGGAAATCATTCTTGACAACAACGACTTTATCTTTGACCGCAAATGGTTTAGACAGACAAAGGGGGTAGCTATGGGTTCGAAATTCTCTCCCTCCTTTGCCAATTTATTTATGGGGGCCCTTGAATCCGACCTCATTTGGGGCCCTAAAGGCTCTGCATATATCGACTCCATTTTGTTTTGGGGACGTTACATTGACGATTGCTTCCTTCTTTGGTCTGGTACAATAGACTCTTTGAACTCTTTCTTTAGATACCTCAATGAAAACACATGGGGTATACAATTTACCATGCAATTCAGCAAAGAAAAGATGGAATTCCTAGATTTGGAATTTTACATTAAAGACAGCAAACTCCATAGCAGACTATACAGGAAACCCACCTCCTGTAACTCTGTTCTCCATGCCTGCAGCTCTCACCCTACACACCAAATACAGGCTATACCTTATGGTGAGTACCTGAGAGCCAAACGCAATTGCAGCGAGCCTAGAGAACTTGATGATTGTCTAACTAACATGAAAAACAGATTTTTAAAAAGAGGCTATCCCCTCCGGACTCTAAATTCAGCAGAGAAAAGGGTTCGCCGCGCCTCGAGACCAGATTGTTTAAAGAAGCGTACCGATAATGATTCCTCTACCCAAAAAATTAGACTCATTACGGAGTTTAATGCACTACACCAAACAATCTCCAAGAGTTTTAATAGACATTGGAAAATGTTAATGGAAGACACAACACTAAGAGAATGGCTACCGGTTAGACCAGCCATTACATACAAGAAGGGATGCACACTGAGGAACAAGCTTAGCCCTACCGTTCCACATAACACTTTGGCCTTAGATTGGCTCACTACACGTAGCCTGGGTTTCTATAAATGTGGTTTCTGCTCCTTATGTGTTTGGTGTAAGCATGGTACCAAGACATTCAATGGCCATGACGGGGTCACATATTCCATCAGACATAATATCACTTGCGTAACCAGATACGTAGTATATATCATTGAATGCCAATGTGGCTTGATATACGTAGGCAGCACTATCAGACCCCTTAAGGAGAGGCTAGCGGAGCATATGCGGGCTATCCAGAAAAGGGATCCCAAATACCCGGTTGCGCTGCATGTGGCAGCTTGTCAACCACTGGAGGATGAAGTAAAGGTACGTTTCTTTGGGATTGACGTCATCCCCCCTAATATTAGGGGTGGTAACAGAGAACTGACTTTGAGGCGTAGGGAGGCCACGTGGATCATGCGTTTGCAATGCGTGGAACACGGGCTTAACTATGACCCAGAGCTTCAGTTCTTTTTAGGGAATTAATTCTTCCCTCTGTTTCCACAAAATGTTGCATTTGATTGGCACATTTGCTATATGAAGACTTAACTGTAATAATGATATGGAATCGTCTGACTTAATGGGTCCTGCATGAACGATCTCATTGTAAATATGGCTACATGACTAGCTAATGTTTTCAGTTTTTGTTTCTCTTTTCTTGTGCTTGATTACCACGATGTGAAGGTTTGAATTTTTCAGTATTTCATTAAGCAATGCCAAACTGTAGCCTCATCAACCATCATAATTTGTAATCCGACTACTTTATAGGCATAATGACGTGATTGTACCAATGAATTTTGTAATGTCACGAGTCACAGCATGAATTTTTAATTTTACTCAGGGGTGCTCAAGTCATAGGTCACCACTTTATCACGACCACGTTCACAGTTATTAATAAATTTTTTATTTTTTATTTTAATTACATTTCTTTTATCACTTCATGGAATTATTGACTCCACCTTTTCAGTTTAGGCTCTTATCTTGCTAAATAGTGGCTTGCTCTCATGGTTGAGATCCTTTAGTGGACTTGACTACTGATTACAATTTCCTTTCTTAGTCTGAACGAGTAATGATTACTCGAGTTTCCAATTTGGCGACTCGGCTTAGCCCACTATTGCTTAAATAACTATTCCTTTTGCCACGCATTCTAACTTAGTTGACAAGGATACATGTGACCTTTCGTATAGTTTTCACGCCAGTACTTTTGCGTATGTACTGGACTGTATCCAGGGCATGCTATACAGTTATCCGGCTTGAGTTTTTATATATTTTATCTTTTGCTCAAAAAGATACACCCCTCCAACTTCATTATGCCCCTACTTCTACAACCTCTTCCGGTCTTTTACATTAACCTGTGCCGTTTTGCTTACATATGAGGCTCCGGACTACCGACATCTGTACTCCCAAGATGGCGGTCTCGGCGCGACGTGGTAATGTTATCGTTGTGGTCTAGGCAACGACCAGCCTATACTATTTCAGGCCTTCCGGTTTCCGGTCACGTGTCCGTCCATGGAACACGGCGACCGGGAACCTACGGAGGAGGGACTCCGGCTGTCAGGTAAGGACACAATGATCCGTGTACCTGCGCTTTTAATTGTCTCATCGGTTACTTTACGGAGACAACACTTAGTTTGACCTCTATTTTTATTGTTTTTCATACTCAGCCTAAAGCTACCCACGAAGATTCATATACCAAGAATCCACCTTGTAAACCCCACAGTCGGGTCCCCTCCCGGTACGGCTATTCACGCACACGTGCATAGGTATGTACTATGCGGATCGTCTAAAGTTCGGACTGTGTATATCTCACTCTGTTATGCCTAGTAAGATGGTTTTTGCTGTAGGTTTTTACACAGCCCGTTTTTCTTTCCTTTTCATGCAGTCTCCTTTTGAATTCAGACGTGCAACATTTGTGTGTTTACATTTTACCTTACTCGTGCAAGACACACTTGTCCACCCGGAACCAGGGTCTTGATCGATTAGACATATTGGCAGACCCGCCAATATCTCATCAGGGTGAGCCTTTGCAACATTCAAATTTTAGTGCACCCTGCGAAACGCGCCTATTGCCTGCTCCTATTTTTCTCCCGTTTGTTATATATACATATTCATGTATATATTTTCTTTTTTATTCTAAACGTAGATACGCCATCAACCTCGCTCCAATCCCGCATCTAACCGTGGATGCCTGAAGCTATCTACTAGGTATGCCTTAACTGCTACTAGTAGGGCTTGAGATTAGCATGTACCTTTTCTCAGACACATGTTACCACTTTATAGCATGAGATACTCACTGGCATGCCTATTGCTTTGAGCGTTGAACACTCCCACACCCTGACACCCCACAAACGCGGGTTCCTCGTGAGCATGAAACACCAAGTGATGTGATTTTACATAAGTCTATATATACTATCAATAAGTACACAAAATGGTCAATTAGATAAGGATATTTTAGCCGTTAACCACACTCTATCACCATCGTCACCAGGATGTGCTTGTGATTGCGCATGGTCCATTTATCACAAAGACGACCACTAGGCACGTAACAATCCGTCACTTTCACTTTCATGCACGTCCGTGTCATGAATTTATGTACAAAATGTGACATACTGGAATGTACTATACACATGTTTTATTTATTTTCATCAGCCCTGAAGAGTCGTGTTGACTCCACTTTAACGCGATGAAACACGTGTCGGCTGAGCTTGGATCCAATTAAAACATCATTTGAAAAAGAACTTGAACATAGAGATCTGCTGCTTTCTTTCATCTGTATTGCTACTGTTTTTCTTTTTCCTATTTTACACTGTTTTTGTGGCTGCGAGAGCATTGCTGTGTTACAGTTTTTGGTAATCTTAGATTGTCTTGGAACGTTTTTTGGGTTAATCCGTTCGCCCTACACGCGCCACCCATCAGAACTCATCTCCTCACAGAATCTAACGTATACTCTAGGCAGAGCGCCATTATCTGAAATTCCTCAAAACCCTTTCAGCTGTTTGTCTGTATTGTATTCAGATTGGTTGCCTCCACGTTACCTTATTGCATCAGTTCACTTCACTTTCCCTATTATGGATAGGGACAAGGTAGCAGCAGACCTCTTCGACAATCTTGCTAAAGGAATGCCCACACACCAGGCATCTGCCACTACAGGTCCTGCACCTGTGGAAGGTCTCAGGGACAAGTTTTTCAAACTAGAAAGGTTAAAAAAACAAGAAAACTCACGGTGGTGGGATGGAACCACCCTGAAGTATTACAGACGTATCAAACAAATTCCCAGAGGTTTACGTTCCCAGACCTTTCCCACATATGACAATCTGGATATTGACCTCATGGTCAAGTGGGAAGAGTCTCTCAACCAGAATTCCATGAATCTAATGGATATATTAATAGAGAGTGCGGAACGAAAGTCTGCTAAACTCTTATTAGAGATATCCACCTTGGAACAAGAGATCAAGGATCTCAACAAACCGGAATCCACTGTCAAGAACTACACCACTTTGGATGAAATTCTCCTCAAACACCAGGCAGACATCAAAACCAGGAAGGCACGACAAATCAAAAGGGATGAGTCTGACTACAAAAATGGGAGGGTTTATACTTATGACCAAAAATATGATTCACTGATTCCCAAATCCAGACAAGGTTCCCAAATGGGTAGATCCACTGCAGCTAGCTCAGTAACTTCGAGCACTTCCTCGCTTAATTCTGTAGGACTTGTGGAATCAGAGAACGAAAGAACAGAAAACACCGATCTCACTAATATGCCCTTTTTTTTAGAGATGGAACGCATCAGAAAAGGCTACAGATCAACACTAAACAGGGGCGCCATAGACCCAAAACCCACAGGGGCAGGCGCAGCCTCAAACGAGGAATATCGAAGAAAACTCAGATCAGGCACACAAAGGAATTAGTTGACCCTGAGGACACTGTTCAAGTAATCAACCTCTCATCCTTTTCTTTGACCCCTGACATGGTTTCTTTACTTGGCAAAGGTTTAAACTTTAATCCATACAGTACTGGTGATGTCTGTCAGAGCAAAATTGACATTTTCAAGTTTATACGAAAACTGAAATTGAAAAAGTATTTTTCCTGTAAAGCAAAGGTTACTGGTGAGTCTAGATCCTCTCCTACTGTTTGTGACAAAGAAATGTTGACGATTAAAGATATTCAAGCAACCCATCTGCTTCTTTCCTTAACAGACAGAGAAGATAGTCCGTATGATATGGAGAGGCTTCTAGAGGAGCTAGATATCGAAACAGACTATGGTCAGACCAGTGGCCTGAAAAACAAATCCAGGTGGACCCCTACTCTATCTGGGGGTAATGTTATAGATAACTTTCATAAACGTATTTTGGAGGACATCGATAAACTGAATATGAAAAACTTAAATGACAAATTCAAATATAAGGACAACTTAACAAAAGGCGAACGTCTTGCACTCTCTATTCTTAGTGATAACTCGAACATTATCATTAGGGAGGCTGACAAGGGGGGTAATGTGGTTGTGATGAATCTGGCGGATTACAATAATGAGATTTATACACAACTGAGTGACACCTCTTGCTATGAACCACTTTCTCAGAACCCTATGGGTCCTCTGACTATTCTAATTAATCAACTGTTGCTTGAATGGAAACAATCTGGCCTCTTGGACGATGACGAATACTTGTATCTGAAAGTTTTTAGACCTACTTATCCATGGCTATATACTCTTCCGAAAATACACAAAAACTTACCGTTCCCGCCTGGTAGACCTATTGTCTCAGGCATTGGGGGTCCTACAGAGAGACTAGCGGAATACGTGGACCTTTTTATAGGTCCGTTAGTGAAAAACTTACCATCCTATATCCAGGATTCGAAACACATCTTAGGAATGATGTCAGATATTGACTGGCAACCTGAAACCTTAATAGTCACAATGGATGTGGTGTCCTTATACACCAGCATCAATCCTGAACTAGGGATGCAGGCAATGGAGAAAATACTTTCCAACCGTTCAGCTTCGTTGTGAGCTCACACGAAGATGTTACTACGGATGATGGAAATCATTCTTGACAACAACGACTTTATCTTTGACCGCAAATGGTTTAGACAGACAAAGGGGGTAGCTATGGGTTCGAAATTCTCTCCCTCCTTTGCCAATTTATTTATGGGGGCCCTTGAATCCGACCTCATTTGGGGCCCTAAAGGCTCTGCATATATCGACTCCATTTTGTTTTGGGGACGTTACATTGACGATTGCTTCCTTCTTTGGTCTGGTACAATAGACTCTTTGAACTCTTTCTTTAGATACCTCAATGAAAACACATGGGGTATACAATTTACCATGCAATTCAGCAAAGAAAAGATGGAATTCCTAGATTTGGAATTTTACATTAAAGACAGCAAACTCCATAGCAGACTATACAGGAAACCCACCTCCTGTAACTCTGTTCTCCATGCCTGCAGCTCTCACCCTACACACCAAATACAGGCTATACCTTATGGTGAGTACCTGAGAGCCAAACGCAATTGCAGCGAGCCTAGAGAACTTGATGATTGTCTAACTAACATGAAAAACAGATTTTTAAAAAGAGGCTATCCCCTCCGGACTCTAAATTCAGCAGAGAAAAGGGTTCGCCGCGCCTCGAGACCAGATTGTTTAAAGAAGCGTACCGATAATGATTCCTCTACCCAAAAAATTAGACTCATTACGGAGTTTAATGCACTACACCAAACAATCTCCAAGAGTTTTAATAGACATTGGAAAATGTTAATGGAAGACACAACACTAAGAGAATGGCTACCGGTTAGACCAGCCATTACATACAAGAAGGGATGCACACTGAGAAACAAGCTTAGCCCTACCGTTCCACATAACACTTTGGCCTTAGATTGGCTCACTACACGTAGCCTGGGTTTCTATAAATGTGGTTTCTGCTCCTTATGTGTTTGGTGTAAGCATGGTACCAAGACATTCAATGGCCATGACGGGGTCACATATTCCATCAGACATAATATCACTTGCGTAACCAGATACGTAGTATATATCATTGAATGCCAATGTGGCTTGATATACGTAGGCAGCACTATCAGACCCCTTAAGGAGAGGCTAGCGGAGCATATGCGGGCTATCCAGAAAAGGGATCCCAAATACCCGGTTGCGCTGCATGTGGCAGCTTGTCAACCACTGGAGGATGAAGTAAAGGTACGTTTCTTTGGGATTGACGTCATCCCCCCTAATATTAGGGGTGGTAACAGAGAACTGACTTTGAGGCGTAGGGAGGCCACGTGGATCATGCGTTTACAATGCGTGGAACACGGGCTTAACTATGACCCAGAGCTTCAGTTCTTTTTAGGGAATTAATTCTTCCCTCTGTTTCCACAAAATGTTGCATTTGATTGGCACATTTGCTATATGAAGACTTAACTGTAATAATGATATGGAATCGTCTGACTTAATGGGTCCTGCATGAACGATCTCATTGTAAATATGGCTACATGACTAGCTAATGTTTTCAGTTTTTGTTTCTCTTTTCTTGTGCTTGATTACCACGATGTGAAGGTTTGAATTTTTCAGTATTTCATTAAGCAATGCCAAACTGTAGCCTCATCAACCATCATAATTTGTAATCCGACTACTTTATAGGCATAATGACGTGATTGTACCAATGAATTTTGTAATGTCACGAGTCACAGCATGAATTTTTAATTTTACTCAGGGGTGCTCAAGTCATAGGTCACCACTTTATCACGACCACGTTCACAGTTATTAATAATTTTTTTATTTTTTATTTTAATTACATTTCTTTTATCACTTCATGGAATTATTGACTCCACCTTTTCAGTTTAGGCTCTTATCTTGCTAAAGAGTGGCTTGCTCTCATGGTTGAGATCCTTTAGTGGACTTGACTACTGATTACAATTTCCTTTCTTAGTCTGAACGAGTAATGATTACTCGAGTTTCCAATTTGGCGACTCGGCTTAGCCCACTATTGCTTAAATAACTATTCCTTTTGCCACGCATTCTAACTTAGTTGACAAGGATACATGTGACCTTTCGTATAGTTTTCACGCCAGTACTTTTGCGTATGTACTGGACTGTATCCAGGGCATGCTATACAGTTATCCGGCTTGAGTTTTTATATATTTTATCTTTTGCTCAAAAAGATACACCCCTCCAACTTCATTATGCCCCTACTTCTACAACCTCTTCCGGTCTTTTACATTAACCTGTGCCGTTTTGCTTACATATGAGGCTCCGGACTACCGACATCTGTACTCCCAAGATGGCGGTCTCGGCGCGACGTGGTAATGTTATCGTTGTGGTCTAGGCAACGACCAGCCTATACTATTTCAGGCCTTCCGGTTTCCGGTCACGTGTCCGTCCATGGAACACGGCGACCGGGAACCTACGGAGGAGGGACTCCGGCTGTCAGGTAAGGACACAATGATCCGTGTACCTGCGCTTTTAATTGTCTCATCGGTTACTTTACGGAGACAACACTTAGTTTGACCTCTATTTTTATTGTTTTTCATACTCAGCCTAAAGCTACCCACGAAGATTCATATACCAAGAATCCACCTTGTAAACCCCACAGTCGGGTCCCCTCCCGGTACGGCTATTCACGCACACGTGCATAGGTATGTACTATGCGGATCGTCTAAAGTTCGGACTGTGTATATCTCACTCTGTTATGCCTAGTAAGATGGTTTTTGCTGTAGGTTTTTACACAGCCCGTTTTTCTTTCCTTTTCATGCAGTCTCCTTTTGAATTCAGACGTGCAACATTTGTGTGTTTACATTTTACCTTACTGGTGCAAGACACACTTGTCCACCCGGAACCAGGGTCTTGATCGATTAGACATATTGGCGGACCCGCCAATATCTCATCAGGGTGAGCCTTTGCAACATTCAAATTTTAGTGCACCCTGCGAAACGCGCCTATTGCCCGCTCCTATTTTTCTCCCGTTTGTTATATATACATATTCATGTATATATTTTCTTTTTTATTCTAAACGTAGATACGCCATCAACCTCGCTCCAATCCCGCATCTAACCGTGGATGCCTGAAGCTATCTACTAGGTATGCCCTAACTGCTACTAGTAGGGCTTGAGATTAGCATGTACCTTTTCTCAGACACATGTTACCACTTTATAGCATGAGATACTCACTGGCATGCCTATTGCTTTGAGCGTTGAACACTCCCACACCCTGACACCCCACAAACGCGGGTTCCTCGTGAGCATGAAACACCAAGTGATGTGATTTTACATAAGTCTATATATACTATCAATAAGTACACAAAATGGTCAATTAGATAAGGATATTTTAGCCGTTAACCACACTCTATCACCATCGTCACCAGGATGTGCTTGTGATTGCGCATGGTCCATTTATCACAAAGACGACCACTAGGCACGTAACAATCCGTCACTTTCACTTTCATGCACGTCCGTGTCATGAATTTATGTACAAAATGTGACATACTGGAATGTACTATACACATGTTTTATTTATTTTCATCAGCCCTGAAGAGTCGTGTTGACTCCACTTTAACGCGATGAAACACGTGTCGGCTGAGCTTGGATCCAATTAAAACATCATTTGAAAAAGAACTTGAACATAGAGATCTGCTGCTTTCTTTCATCTGTATTGCTACTGTTTTTCTTTTTCCTATTTTACACTGTTTTTGTGGCTGCGAGAGCATTGCTGTGTTACAGTTTTTGGTAATCTTAGATTGTCTTGGAACGGTTTTTGGGTTAATCCGTTCGCCCTACACACGCCACCCATCAGAACTCATCTCCTCACAGAATCTAACGTATACTCTAGGCAGAGCGCCATTATCTGAAATTCCTCAAAACCCTTTCAGCTGTTTGTCTCATCCAAAGGACTACCCCCTGATCCTGAAACCATAGCTATGGAATGCTGAGCGGTGCTGGACACATTAATTGGTGACTCCGACAGGCTGGAGATGACTTGAGTGCCACCGTGGCTACCAGCTCACATTCAACAGCAATGGAAGGTGCGTTTGGGCTCTCAGGGCAGAGGTCTGGTGGAACGGCTCAGAGAGATGTTTGAGATACTCTAATGGGCCCCGGCACCCAGGATTCCCACAGGACATTCTTGGCCACAACCAGTGCCTTAGGTTCTGATGGGACTACGTTTTTGTACCTGTTACACATTGTGTTCTTGCTAGGGGAGTACTCACACTACACAAGGGTTAATTATACTATAGATTCTCAAAAACATGGGGTCATCTAGGGACCACGCTGTCCACACTGGAGGGAGGGTTGACTATTACCCATGTAGCCGTTACTGCACTTTCATCCTTTCCCTCCCCACATGTTAAACTAAAGGTTATCACCCTCAATGTGAAGGGGCGCAACAATCCGTCCAAGCGCTGAGCGATTCTATCATATTAAGAACAGTCTGGGGCTGACCTAGGTCTTCTACAGGAGACCCATCTGGTCGCCTACAGGAGACACTCTGGTCACCCGAGACTGGCACAGGATTAGGTCTTGCACTTTTCTGCAACTGTTTTTCTCATTTGCCACCTCTAACAAAGCGGGTGGCCATTTTGGTCTCCTGCTCTTTCCAAGGTCGGGTGGGTTGGCCCCTTGCAAATGAAGGCATCTCTTTGTCTCTGTGCCCGCGCCGTATTATGGACACAGGAGCAGAGGCAAACATGCCTTTAGGAGACGCACTGAAAGTGTGGCACAAAAAGGTGGCATACTTTCAGTGCGCTTCCTGAAGGCAGCCCTCTGGAGGGAAGAAAGGGGGTCCATACACTCCCTTACTGGCAGGTGCTATCACTCACTGCACCCACTTGCAAGGGGATCTCTCGCCACTCCTAAAAGTGCAGGCGAGCTGCTTTAAAGCAGCTGCTACGTATTTCCCTTGAATGCGCTGCCCCCTGGGCAGCACAAGTTCGTGACTGCCCTGGGGGCAGCGCATTTGCTGTAATACAGCGCACTTTCCCTATTTAAAGGTGCACCATAGCACAAACAGAGAAAGTGTTCCATATACGTGATATGGCCCCAGATTGTCAAACTCCTAACTTCTGGAATTCCAAAGCATAGTCTATCATTCACTTAGCACGACCTACGATAACTACGAACTAACGTTCCCAGAAGAGCAACTCATTCCTCATCAATGTTAGAAACTGATCTAATTATATCAAAGCTTACCCTTTCCACACCACCTTTCATGCTGCCATTATATACTAGCTACATAAGTATATACAGTAATATGGACAATTTTCTGTTTGGCAAAGTGCTTAGAAGAGCAGCAGCATGACATGTTGCTATAGAAATCACCTAAAAAAAAATAAAGGCCTTATTGGAAAGAAAATGGAATTTATTCTGTGCATTAGTTGTAAGCATTTGCAATAAACCATCAGATTTAACAAGTGCACTTTACTAGTTTGCATATGTTCTAACTTGGTTTTATAAAGACAATTTCCAAATATTGGATTTAAACTTGAGTTTAAACATGTCATGGCAAACACCATGGCACTGTTTTAGAGCACATGTTTTCAAAGGGAGTGGAGGTAGCAAAAATGCTTTAATTTTCCCCGGCGGTGATTTTGATGGGTGTGTTTGCTCAGAAAAGGCACAATGTAAAAATGGGAGGGTGTTGCTTTCTGGTGGCCTTAAAGAAGCCCTACACCTAAGAACGCATGTAGTGTATGTGAAAATTGACCAACAGAGTCACTGATGAATCGTCTTAGTCATATACAAATATGTATAGTGTTAAACCTCACCTCCACTCACTATGAAAAATGTCATCATATCTACCCTAGAGAACGAGCAAAAACAGTGAAACAGGTGACCTAAGATGCCTCATTCTTCTCTATAATATGGTCTATTTACATAGAGCATCATGCCATAAAGTGGGTTCCATCTTGGTGCCTAAATAATAAATGCTAATATTACACATCCCAAAAGGGTTTCACTTGGCATATTTATTGTATTTTACATAGTTGTACTCGATTTTCTTGTCCAACGGTTATGGTTTGGAACTCTTCCCTGCTTCTTTTTTTGCTTCCTTTTCTGTTACCCTGTTTTAGTTAAATTTCTGCAATAGTGCTGTATGCCACCATGGCAAACCGACCATTCCTAAGGAAACTTATTGAACCAGCAGCTTTCCCTCAGGCCAGATGTTACAATTCATTGATGATAAATCCATACGTTCTGCCTTCCCCAACATTCCAACATATAACAAAACATGAGTGGAACATCTTTCTCTGTTCTAGCAGCCAAACTATGGAATTCTATGCCCACACATATAAAATCCAATGGCAACCATCTTAGCTTCAGAGGATTTCACAAGAGGTGGCTCTTCCCCATATATTTAACCATGACAACTATACTCACAACATAACAGTGTACCACTACAGTCTACTCAGACATGACCAACTATGCTTCTCATGTTATAGAGATAAAGTTGTTGTTATACATTTGCCATTGCACACAGAACTATGCTTCCTGTTATAAGCACATACATTCATATAAAGAGAAAACAGGCATGTTACACCACAAGAGAAGCGCACTATAGAAAATGCCCTTGTTGCTGCTTCTATGTACATATAGGTGCATATATAGAAGAGTTTATGCCTGCAACTAAAATTCTAAGAAATGTCATGAAAAATGTGCATAAAAATCCACAAGATAACTGTGCACATTGGACCATGTTACATGTTACTGCTTCTTTGCACATATAGGTATTTTATATAGAGCAGTTTTGTCCAATCTGCCATGAATTTCCCTGACATGCTGCAAGACGCCTGCAAGCATGCCAAGGATGTGTCTGGTGTGGGTGTGCCTGCACTTCCAGTACCCACATATGTGTAGTTTGAGCCTATACGTTTTAATGGAACCCGGGCATAGTTTGTCTGTCCACAGCCAACGTCTGCAAAACATGTGCAAGCCGAGAAAAAGCTCTGCAGTCAAAAGTTACTGCGTGTAAGATCTGTGTAATTTGAGGGCTAGTATTGCTGTGTGAGGCCTGAGCCTTAGTTCTGTCTGAAGAGTGAAATCTCTAGGCCAAAATCTTGAAGACAAATAAGTGCCGGTCCCCAAACATGTGTGCCAACAGGCCCCACCTGCAATCACCGTCTCAAATTAAGCAGTGAAATTAGCATTGTAATTTATACCCCACAGACATACATTTCAAGATGATGTAAATACACTTGTAACAACAAGAGGACCTCTCTCAGAAGGACCTTGCATATGGATCTATGTTAAATCTCTATAAGTGCACAGTAATGTATATGGCCAAGCGTACAGTGCCCAAGCTATGCTATGCTATGCTATGTTATGTTATGTTACGTTATGTTATATGTACTTGCAAAGCACGCATCTCACGGGAAGGGTTTCTTGGCGCTGATGAGAATGGGGTTGTCCTGGAGACAAGGTGATTGCAAAATGTAAGCACGCCCACAGCAGAACTAGACAATGCCGCGAATTTCTGGCATCTTCAAAAGGGCGTTTCATATCTTTCTGAAAATCTTTGTCGATGTTTGCACAATGCTGCATATTTCACAATATAGTTATGGGGCGCGGCTGACAGATGCCAGTGGAAGAATCCACACGGCCCGAAGTGCCCGCGCATGAACTTGGCACAGAGGGAAGCCAGACAGGAACGGATTACAGGCTTTCTAAGTGCACCCAGCCCCATACTAACCTTGGGTGGGTGCAAAGGAATCGATTGAGATGACGTCAAGGAGCATTGGAAACCGAAGCCCAAAGATGTACCAACTAGCAGCATTGTTGGAGTGGCCAACCCAACACTTGCGGATTAACACCTGGTCTGTGCTGTCCTGATTGTCCTTTGGCACAATCAGTAATTGTTGGTGATTGTCTTTTGCACCCTTCCAGATCGGCTGCACACACACCTGGTGCTTTAATGTGATATGTTGCCTTTATGAGTCCCAAACCGACGTGCTTGCTTGCTTGAGGCTCACATCAATTATGCGACAATGATATTGCATTTTTTTGTCTTTTAGCTCCGAGTTCCTCACTCTGTTTAACAATTCGTGGCCAACGTTTTTTTTCCATGTGGTACGTGTTTGAGTGGTTACCGCAGCAGGGGTCTCTCTATAGAAACTGCCCCAATGCTCAATACGCTTCCAAGCGCACCCCATCGGCGTCTCTCTGGTCATCGTTTTCACTTAATCTTTCAGATTCCTTAGGAAAATAGCAAAGACTGTAATTCACTCCCTTACTTTTTGATAACATTCTTATCGGCATGTTAGCAAAGCTAGAGAAGTTTAAAAGCTTTGTGTCAGTTCTCCTTTTCTCCCAATAACACATTTTGCGAGGAATCGCTTTGTTGGGGTTGGGAGGGGGGGGGGGGAATGGGGGGTTCTGTTATCAAATTCAGAAATATACATCTATGAACAAGGAGAAAATAAAACATATCTTTAAAAACGTATCATATTTATTATGAACTATGATTTCATACCACAATTAACCGACCTAAAAATGGACACATTTATCAATCTGTTGTCAATAATTTATAAAACTTCTAAACTGCCTGTAAACTGCAGATGTATGTAGCAATTGAAACAATCTGAAAACAGACATATCAATCTGTTTCAATGACCGAATTACACAAAGGTCGTGCAGACCTATCAGAAGGTATTCGTAGTCTCGACTAGGTGAATTTCAGCGAATTACAGCATACAGAAGATGATAGGGCAGGGAGCTTGTTGTCCCGGCTTATCAGACCACCGCTTTCAGATCCTCCAATTACAAGCATGATTGACCACAAAGGGCAGCGAGTACAGAAGCAACACGCCATCAACTTAGCTATTGAAGAACACTACGAAGGACTGTATGCCCCTACCCTGCCAGTAGAACAGCCGAAAATGGGGGAATTCTTAGCGGACCCACCCCTACCTCCAATATCCCCTGATCAGAGGAGGGCCTTCAAAGATCCACTTACAGAACTGGAAATAAAACAAACCATAAGACATCTAACTAAGGGTAAGGCACTGAGGTCCTATGGACTGCCCACCATCTTCTATGGCACTTATGAAACATTACTGGCCCCTAAATTGCTCACATTATTCAATTCGGCCCAGGAATCTGGCCCCCTCCCTGCCACCACCTAGGAAGCACTAGTCACTTCTATATAGAAGCCTGGCAGATACCCTTTAGACCTGGATTCCTGCAGACCATTATCTATCCTGAATACTTTCTACAAAATCCTGAGTAAGCTATTGGCAAATAGGATTCTACTGCTTCTCCCTGCACTGGTCCATATGGACCAGTATGGGTTTATTCCATCTCGATCTACTTCATTAAATTTGAGGTGATGACACCAATTGATAGAATAATCCTCCTCGATCTTGCTATAGACAAAGAACAAACCCATTTGTAGTATGCAATGGGATTATATATATTCTGTGTTGACTTGGATTGGTTTAGGCCCTTTTTCGATAAGCTGGATCCACCTGCGCTACACAGCTCCTACAACGCAAGTCAATCAATCAATCAATCAATCAATCAATCAGATAGAATTTGTAGAGCACGCTCATCATCACTGGGGGTACACAGGCTCTGTGCTGCAGGTCTCAGTGGAAGAGCCAGGTTTTGAGTACCTTCCTGAAGTGTTCCAGCGAGGGTGTGGTTCGGAGATAGAAAGGGAGGGTGTTCCAAGCTTTGGAGGCGAGAATGAGTGTCCTCCGGTGCGACTGCGGTAGATATGTGGCGTTTGAGCAAGGGCAAGGTGTGCAAAGCGAAGTTTTCTGGAAGGTTGGTGGAAGGCCATGCGGAGGTTCATGTAGTGTGGTCCTTGGTTGTGGAGAGCATTGTAGGCATGGGTCAGAAGCTTGAACTGGCATTTCTTCTGGACAGGGAATCAGCTGAGGTCTTTCATGTGCTGGGTGATTTGTGTCCTCTTAGGTAGATTGAGGATCAGCCTAGCTTCTGAGTTCTGGATTGTCTGCAGTCTTTGCATGGGAGCTTGGTGATGGTGCCAGCATACAGGGTCCCTCTGTTGCTGTAGTTGACCCGGCTGTTGATGAGGGCTTGTGTCATCATTTTCCTGGTGCTGATCGGGAGCCATGTGAAGATTTTGCGGAGCATGCGGATCATGTGAACGGCTGAGGAGAAATCGTTGACCTGGCGTTTCATGAAGAGTTCACTTTCAAGTACCATGCCGAGGTTGCATTTGGTGTGGAGGGTTGGTCTGAGTTTCACTGGCCTCAAGGAGTTGTTCCAAAAGGTAGTGTGCCTTCCGAAGATCAGGACTTCAGTTTTGTCTGTGTTGAGTTTGAGGCAGTTGTCTCTTATCCATGTTGCGACACTCTTCATGCAGTTGTGGAAGTTGGTCTTCATCCGGGTGAGGTTTGCTGACAGTGAAAGGGCGAGTTGGGTGTCGTCGGCATAGGAGATGATGTTGATGTTGTGTGATCTGGTGATGTGTGATCCGGCGATGTCTGCACGTGATGTCATATAGATGTTGAATCGGGAGTTGCTGAGGTCTGAACCTTGGGGTACTCCACAGATGGTGATCCTGGAGTGTGCGGTGAAGGGGGGCGGACTCTCTGGGTGCATCCTGGAAGGAAGGACCCATCCATCTGAGCGCATCGTCTGTGATTCTGATCGGGTGAAGTCGATGGATGAGTCTGTGATGGGAGACTGTTTCGAATGCTGTGGAGAGTTCCAGGTGGATGAGGGTTCAGATATCGTCTGTCTCTGCAATCAGGGCTGTCTCGAAGATGTGGTTGGCCCTGAAGCCCGATTGGAATGGTTCCAGGGGTTTGCTTCTTTCTTCGAGTAGGGATGGGAAAACATATATCTGAGGCATGCAATGTTGCCAGGGTGACCAGACAGGGCTGCCCATTACCACCTATCCTTTTCATTTTGGCCCTCAAACCCCTTGCTGCAAAATGAAGGGCCCTGGGTGACAAATTTGGGATATACATCATGGGGAAAGTGGCATAGGTTCATATGTTGCTTTATATTTGTGATAGTCGCGACAGCCTGACAAAAATGAGTGACTTATTGCTCCATTTTCGCGAGGTTTTGGGCCTCTTGGTTAATTATACTAAATCATGTATGTTTCCCATAAGGCCAGCTGAACCCCAGCAACCCCTAACCCTTGATGGCCAGATACTCCGATGGGAGTTTCGCACATTCAAATACTTGAGTATCAATATATATCATGGCCAACAAGACACCATTGAAGGTAATTTATATTGAGCCATCAGATCACTGTGCTCCCAAATATCTTTCTGGAATAATTTGTCTCTGTCGGTGGCTGGATGTATAGCACTTTCTAAAATGGTAATGCTTTTGTGCCTCCAGTATTACTTTGTCAACCTCCCATTCATACTGCCCTCGAGCATGTTTTAAGAGCTTGATATTTTGTTGGAGTAATTAATTAGGGCTTGGGATAGACGCAGAGTAGGACTCAGCAAAATTTAGCTGCCTACGAACATGGGGGTGCTTGGTGCCGAGGATTTCCAGAACTACTATCTAGCTGCTCAATTATAATGGTTGGCCTGTTGGCTAGCAGGTAAACAACTCCACAAGATAGGCCTTTCCCAACTACAGATGGATGAAAGGGGCTTACAGTCCTTAATCTTTCCAGCCAACAATATCTTCCAGCACTTTCAGTTCTTCCTACAACTGCAATAGGCAGCTGGAGGCACACTTTAGCATGTACGTAATGCGCTATCCCCTACACCCCAGAAATTCCTCTTAAGGGACTGGCCATGGGCACTGCCACACCGCCTCACTGTATGGTACATTCCTGGTAAACCACAGGTTTCGACACACTGGGGGATCTTCACTCCGACAATAGCCTGATACCGTTTCCCATGTTAGTAGATCATTGGGATATCCCAGGGGGCCAATTCCTGCTCTAAACCCGAATTCAACGAATACTGCAATTTCACTGGCAAGAGAAACTCATTCAGCCACCTCACACATACTTTAGTGCAGACAGCACAGCTGTCTAGTTTGCTAAATAAATCTTGGGGACTTTCAGAAAATTGACCTAAGAATGCATTCTGCCCGTTGATTATCATTGGCTTTGTGGTTTGTAACTTACATTTTCTATTGATGATGTGCACTGATGTGATTCCTTTTTTTCAACTTACATTTTCTGGCTTTCTACTTGCTGGATTTATTTACTTTAGGCTCTTCAGGTTCAGTTTGTCCCTCCCGTTGCCTAAATCGTCAGATAGGAGCATGCTCCCCACAGCCAGCACTGGTGTGGAACAGCACAAACTAGAGCCAGTGCTCCGATAGCACAGGTCACACCATGGTCAGCGCTCCTGCAACCACTAAACACACAACCCACACTCCATCGTCAGTGTTTGTTCACCACAACCTTAGAGTTGAGCGAGTCACTGAAGGCTCGAGCCAGGCTAGGTCCTGAAGCCCGGCTCGGGCTCAGCTCGAGGTCCTGTTAGAACCTCAGGCCCATAAAGAGCCGGGATTTCATTTGGCTTCTACCTGCCTTTCTCTACCCAGGATGTGGCATTACTGTCAGAGCAGCTAACTGGGGAACCTTGTTTGAGTCTCAGCATCAGTTCAACAACTTGTGATTCTGGCCAAAACACTTAATCTTCCTGTAACAGTTGTACGTGACCTTGTGTCATGGAGGCTGGTGCTCATGTAAAGTGCTCCAATAGCCTTCTGGTCAAGTTTGCACTATATTTTGAAAAGTGCACTGAGATAAAAAAAAAACCTCAGCGTAAGGAACGACACATTGATACCCATTTATTGGCTGATTTGTTCAAAGTGAAACCAGAAAACATGGATGCATTGTGGCTGCCTCTTAATAAATTGTTTAATCAGGCAAATTATTTAATTTCTTCATTATCATGTGTGAAAGCACTTCCAGTTATGTGAATTCAGACTACCAACTGTTCAAAAATGGCACTTTAAACAAGTGCTTCTCAATGCAGTGCTATAATGCCCCTATTAGTGTCAAAGCTTCCACGTTAAAGAACACTAGATGTTGTAGCACCCAGGATAATGTGCTGCATGGCTAAATACTTGTAAGGTTCCAAAGGCGAGACCTAAGGGCTATGCCAATGCTTGTTTTCTTTTTGACACTATTTTTCAATCTTTTTGTTCTTTCTCTCTTTTCTGCCTTTCCCTCTCTTGATCTTGGTCAAAGTCTGAAGAAAAATAATTTCAGGTCCCGAAACATGGCCGGCACCCGCCCCAACTTCTACAACCAACCTCCAGCACAAATTAAGCACTGGCTCCTGCCATCCTTTACCCATCTGATGAACTACAGACAGATATACTTTTTTATACTAGTGGGTTTTATTGTTCATACTCTTTCCCGCTCCACACTCAACATGGCAGACTGTTTTATGTATCTTGGCACAAGTCGCTTCTCACATACCTAAAGCATCGCACATACATATCTAACGCCGCCTGCAAGTGCCCACTTGAAGGAGCTTTCTCCTTAGCACACTAAAAGCTGAAAAATACATAGTCTGAGAAGGACAACGCCCCAAGTTAATCAGTTGCTGTATTACTAATCAACGGGTTGCCAGGGTGATTGACTGTGTTTGGCATATGGCTTTGATGGGTGGGAGGTGAATGCAGCACCCGAGTTCAAAGCATGCCACTGCCCTGCTGAAGCTTGTTTTCTTCCCCAAAAAGATGAGCTTATTCACGCCTAAAACTCGACCTTACTTCCCTGTTTCTTTTGCTTGAAGGAGACACTCCCTCTGTCATTCAAATCATGACCCACTGCAGCGAAATACTCCACCCAGTTGATGAGAAACTGTTTCTGTGCCAAGTATTAAAAAAAATATGTAGGTAAAAAGAAAAACGAACTAAAAGAAAGATTATTTTCAAAGGGAAACTCTACACGCGATATTACAGTATTTGTATCTGTATTATTCCCCCCAAAATGGCTCATCTTAGCTTCTGATTACAGCACGTCAGGCCCTTGCAGAGGGCTCTAACAGTCTTTGAACGCCCTCTAGCCGAGTAAGAGACATGAACCATAAGCAAGTGTCTATAACAAAAGAGATGGTGTGAATCCGAAGTGCTGCAGTGCTGCCAGGGCAGTCCACCACAGATGGGATAATGTTCTAAATCAAACAGGGCGAATGAGAAAGACAAAGACTGGAATGTAGGGACAGAAGGTCTTTGCCTGCTGGCATTAGTCCTCTGCCACCCTACTGTCTTCATTTGAGTGCCCAAAATTTTAGCATTTTAATATCAATTAGATGATGTTCAAAAATCGCACATGACTAAGACTTTGAACACAAGAATTATACATTACTTCTGAATTCAGAGCTGCATTTTAAAAACACTGCTCAAATCCCTAATCCATTTGCATCTTTTACAAACAGAATTCTAGAAATTGCCACTTTCCTAATAATACACTATTAATGCTATTGATCCGTCATGATGACTATACCATATGTTATGTTAATTTCATATCGCGACACTGTGAGCCCAGTCATATTAGATCTGTTCTGTTAGCGTACCAGTAAATTACTCACAGTAAATGACTCATGATCGAAGTAGTACAAATGATAGCAAAACAAGAGTCATCGCAGTGTGAAGACACAATGTAAACTACTCCAGAAGTTGAAGACATGAAAGACTATATAATTCCTCACCACACACCTACATCTAGCAACAAATGGAAACAAAGTGGATGGTGCAGTGTATATGTAGAAGCACGAACCAGCAGTATGAGGAGGCCTTTGCATATAAGGCTTATAATCTTAAATAGTATGCTAGTTTGGGACAGTAGGTAGTTATTGCACTGAGGAGGGGTGAAACCTATTGAAACAGGTATGGGGCTTGCCCGATCTCAAGATGGCCACAATACTTCTGACCTCTCGCTCATAGACTTGATCTGTTTCTCTTCCAAACGCACTTGGGTGCAGCAGAGACATGAGAGTGGAATAGGTGATGTGGGAACATGTAGTGTGCTTGATGGTGCGAAGCTCAGGATCCAACTCCCATGGATGCCACAATGCAGCACTCTGTTACCTCTGGGCTCAGTCAAGGTGCATAGGCATGTACAGTCAGGTCAGAATGGAAGGGGCAGTCTGGAAAGCCACCCATCAACCCAAGTGGGATGAAAAGACATAAGACGCACCAGTAGCGGAGGAGTGACTGGGCTGGAGGGAAGCAGGGGGTGCATTAGGAACAGTGCACCAGGATTTAGCCAGAGTAGGGGAGTTCATGAAGCTGTGTCAAAGGCAGGTGAAGCAGATCAGCACTGGAAATTGCCAGGAGAGTGAGTGAGGAAGTCTTGCAGTGTCAATCTCGGCCACTTTACAAAAAACAGAGTAAGGTCAGTTACTAGATAGCATAGAGTAGATTGCCAAAGTTCATGGTTGGCATATCATAGATGAATTGCACAAGACAAAAGCAGCCAGCCTCTTCGAAGCAGAATAGCCTGACAGTGCACAAACAACAAAGATATGCGCCGACACACCAGATAACCTGAAGCAAGATCTTGCACAACATTTGAGACATTTCTCATTTAGTCATAGCCACTGTGAAATTTTTAGAGATGAGAATAGTAAAGAAAAACAAGTGTTGGCCTTTTGGTTTAAAGAAATGAAAACAATGCCCTACCTACTCTGAATACCAGGCATCCATTAGTTTGTTTAAACTAAAATGGCTGACCTTGAAGATGGCACATAGGCTTCAAAAAGACCTATCCTGCTTTGAGGACTATGCAGAAGAAAGAAGTTGATTTCAAAATTGAATCTGATCATTGGAATTTAAATGTATGCATATCAAGTATATATGGGCTGCTAAATGCATGTGCGTCCCATGTGTACTTAGAAACATACAGCAAGTTGAATTTGTGTGGGTTAAATATTTATAGCAAAAGAAATTATGGTTAACATTTCCAAGTAAATCTAACTTGAAGTGCTGTATTAAACAAGTTTCAAAAGAGCCATCTTGTCTCTCCCTTTGGCTTTGTCAATATAGACCTACTGGCTTTACCAAAGTTTTTTTTGGATGGCGTTCGGCATAGTCAAAACAAGCATTGGCATAGCCAATAGGTCTCGCCTTTGGGACCTGCTGCATAACTAAATACATAGAAGGTCCCAAAGGCGAGACCTATTGGCTATGCCAATGCTTGTTTTTAATTATTACTAGTAGTAGCAGCAGTATTTGTATCCTTGTTGTTGGTAGTAGAAGCAGTCGTAATATCATGTTTTTTTTTAATTTTTACAAATGATCCACGGCTTAACCCACATGGCTTACTGTGTTGTTTCCAGCCCCCACCAGAGGCGTTGCTGCACTAGCACTGTGCAAACGCCATCAGTACCCAGCAATTCAGTGTGTGTGGATAGGATGTGCCTTTTGTGCATGTTGACGTGTATGGGTGCGTTCATGTTTAGACTTCATGTTCGTATATATGTGCACATGTTAATGTTCGTGTGCTTGCCTGTGCATGTATGGGAGTGCACTCAGACTGAGGGGGCAGATTTCATTTTGGGGCACATTGAATTCACCAGCATTGCCCTCGAAGTGGAACATGGTAAGGATATGACGCATTAGCAGAGTTAGAATACGTGACTTTGTGGAGTTGGTAAGCTGCATTTATTTTCTGTGGCTATTTTGTATAGCTCTTCTGCACCACACGCGCATCAGGGCGCCTCACAAAGCATCAGAGCATCCCTGCGGATCACCTCACAGTTCAGGATAAACCCATAAGCAGAAAACTGCACAACCGAAAACATTGGGTTATTCGCAGAGAAATCACATAGCTGTTGTCACTTTCACAAATTTAGACAGACGACCAAAGTCTTCAAGACATTCATTCTAAAGATGGCATTTTTTTGTTTTTGTTTGGTGGATTTTGTTCGTCTGTCCGAAGGTAGAAAGTGCAAAACGCTGGGTTTGTCACCGGTGAAGTCGTCTTACTCTTTCCGGCCTTGGGAAACGAACCCTGAGATGTGCATTGAACCCGTGTCCGAAACCTGTGTTCTCCGGGCCCAGGGGCTGAGTCCTGACACGCGCATTGAACCTGTGTCCAAAGCCTGGACCGAGCTCTGAGATGTGCATTGAACCCATGTCAAAGCCTGCAGTCTCAGGCCGCAGGGTGCCGAACCCGTGGCCAGAGCCTGCAGTCTCAGGCCTCAGGGCCGAGCCCTGCTATGTGCATCAAACCCGTGGCTAGAGCATGTAGTCTCCAGCCTCGGAGACGAGGGGCTATTGTAGCGATTACCAGAGCTCACTGCTAGACGGCCCTGTCTGGACTCTGAACTTTCATGACCTAAGTGACTTATTTGAGGGATAAATCGAGATAGGGCCATAAATCAGCAGCGCTACCTGAGCACAATAAGCTGCTGTCTTTGCAGACACGATAAAAACCGGAGGGGAGACCCCTCAACCCCGTTTGTTTGTCTTTTAAGAAATATATCTGAGCGCTGATTATGAGAGCTTCTTCCAGAGCCTAATTTGCAGATTTCTTCTCTACAGTTTCAATTTAAGAGCTGAACAAGCCTCAAACCTGCAATAGAAGCATGATGACACACCAAAATAAATCACACTGACTGGCCACATACTATAGATAGGCAAGGGCAAAAACACTGACGAGCCCAAATAATATAAAGTAAACATACACCAATCGAAAATCAAGACACGTAAAAAAGGAATACTGACATATTCTTCATAAATACACAGGGAAGACGGGTATAAAGCGTGCACTTTTGGCGGATGGAATAGTTTAAAGCACGAGAGAGGAGAAGGAAAGAAAAAACAAGATAACCTGCGCGACCAGTGCTGACCGCCATCTGTTTCCAATTAATGCAAACGCGATAATTGGAAACAGATGGCATTAATGCTCGCTCCCAAGCACCCTAGGCCAGGGAACAAAGAAAGCGGGACATGCACCCGCCTTGAACCAATTGCGTGCTGTCTTTTTTAGAAAGACGCATGCACAGGCCAATTGCGGGTTAATAAAAAAAAAAGCATATGCACTAGCGTGTGTTCAGAGGTCAAAAGCCCTTACTAAATGCCTCCCACGGTAGTGCATGTGCGCTGGTTCAGGCGAGTCCTAAAAAGGAAGAATGGCTATTGCTAATGCTAAACAGCATCAAATAAATAAATAAAAAGTGTGATGCTGTAGAACTCGCACATGAATCACCATATTTTTTTTTTTTTAGAGAAAAATACTATTCCAAGACGGTAGGTAAAAATTAAAGGTGCAAGATATTTCATTTTTGCAAAGCAGTGGCATAACAGCAAATTGCAGCTGCCTGACCCTCCTAAACAGTTTATAAAAATAATGTAATTAAAAAACAGGAAAGGCACGGGAGCACCAGAGAAGCCCTAGGATCAAAGCTGCAAGTGGCAAACAGAGAGGGGTGTGGGAGCAACAGATGGGAGTTATAAAAAAAAAGCAGAGCGAGATGGGAAGCACATAAGAAACTGACGGTGGGACAGCAACACGGATATCAGGAGGCTTGCGGGGGTGAGAAGTGTGAGGAAGCAGACAGAGGAAAGGAGGACAGGGCAAAGAAACACGTGCACACCCAGGAAGCAAAATAAATAATCTTTGGCATTGGCAAAGCCAATGTTGGCGATCAGCCTTTTGGCAATTCGTGCTTTGTTCTGTCATGGTTTGTGCAAAGCCTTATTGTTGGGGAATGTAAGAAATGGGCTGTTGATTGACTGCGGTGGGAGCCCTGGTCAAGCAGACACCACAATCCTTGTTAGGGTGAGGCACAAGCCAACCCTAAATAACCTGTGCTCAACCCTCTTATAGCTTGGCACAGAGCAGTTAGACTTAATTCAGAGGCAATGTGTAAAGTATTTATACAAAACTTCAATCAGTAATAAAGTGAAAATACCACACCAAAAGGATCTTTATTTAAAAAATCCATCAAGACCAAAATGACAAAAATCCAGTCAGTAGAACCAGAGATATGCAAAATATTTTTTTTTACAAATAGCGCCACATAGCACATAGCGCCAACTGTGGATATCAGGTTGTGCCTAACTGGGACATGGTCTGAAGTTGAGGCTGACTGCAATGGAGTGAAGACTGGCTACAGGGATGCAGTTAGGCCTGCTGAACAGAGTGAATCCTGCTTTGCGGAGCATTGTGAGGATCCATTTAAAAAATGCGTTGGCCAGCTAAAGCAATGCATCTATTCCAAGATGCGGCAAGACTGCGAGGCGAAAGCTTTCATCATCGTTGAGGAGTCCGTCAACAGGGCATGTGAAGCAAAGTCTGGCTTGGAGGATGCGGCGCGCAATTGAAGAGATGTGTCGGTTCTGCTCTGGGTTGCATGGCGCAGCCGGGAAAGTGCGTTGGTTCCATCGGATCCCACAGAGGCTGTCAGAGCACCTTAAGCCCACTTCTAAAGGTCCAGGACTGGGGTGGCACCCCTTGGCAGGGTAGACTGACAGGTGGCAGAGTTCAGGTGCAGGTGCAGGTGCAAGGTGGTTGAAATCCTGTTGTGTCCCTGAGGCTTCATATCAGGAGGCCAGCCAACTAGCCCTTGGAGTCCTGAGTTCAAGACAAGCAAGTCCAATCCTTCTCACTCAGGAAAGAGGGCAGTAGATCAGCACAGCAGGGCAGCAGTCTTTCAGAGCAGCAGCCCAGCAACTTGACAGTCCTATCAGCCGCACATTAGTCCTTCTTCCTGGCAGAGTATCCACAGGTCCAGAAGTGTACTGAAGTGGTGGTGTCTGAGGTCCCGTATAAGTATACCATCTGTGTCTTTGATGTGGGGAGAAGCTTCTAGAGGCAGCCTTTGAAGTGCACAGATGCCCTACCTTCCCTGTCCTGGCTCCAGACTAACTACAAGGGGCGTGAAGCCCTCTGTGCGGAGACAGGACACATCCTATGCAAGTGTAAGTGGGGCTGGCACTGCCTATTTAAGTGTAAGTAGGGCTGGTTTCAGTTCCTCCCTCCCATCCTGCCAGTGATGGCCAATACAGGCACACCTAAGCTCCCCATTATGTGCGGCTGTCTAGGAAGAATACACAATGCCCAACTGTCACCCACACCCATTCATGTGATCCAGACACAGACTGCAGGCACTAAATGGCTAATGCAGGAAAATGCCAGTTTCCTAAAAGTGTCATTTTCAAAAATGTAATTTAAACTTAGACTTCACTATATATTAGAATTTTTGATTTAATTTAAAGACACAAAACCTGAACTTAACTGGGCCTATTTGGAAGTTACACGTATAACATGTAATAAAGTAACTCCAATGTTATCCTATTAGAGAGCTAGGCCTTGCAGTAGTGAAAAAAGACTTTAAGAGTTTTTAGCTACCAGGACGTATAAACCTTAAAAGTACATTTCCAACTTTTTTAATACACTGCACCCTGCCCTCTGGGCTGTCCAGGGCCAAGTCTAGGGGTGACTTATATGTATTAAAACGGAAGGTTTGGGCCTCGCAAAAGGTTTATTTTGCCAGGCCGAAATGACAGTTTAAAACTTCACACCCCAAGGCTGCAGTGGCTGGCCAAAGACATGTTTAAAGTGCTAATTGAGTGGGTGGTTCAATCAGTGCTGCAGGCCTACTAGTAGCATTTGCATTTAATGTATAGGCCCAGAACAGCCCTTTACATTATTTTGCTAATGCTTATTTGTAATGTTTTTGAAAAACATTCTTACAAATAGAGAGGCTTGCAAAGAGAAATAGATAGAGTGGCTTTCAAGGACATAGAGGTAGAGAGACTTGCAAAGAAAGGCAGTGAGGCTTGCAAAGACCAATAGCTAGAGAGTTTTACAAAAATAGATAGATAGATAGATAGATAGATAGATAGATAGATAGATAGATAGATAGATAGATAGATAGATAGATAGATAGATAGATAGATAGATAGATAGATAGATAGATAGATAGATAGATAGATAGATAGAGTTAGACTTGGCATCTTTTGGCGTGTTCCCCCCGAGTTTTTGTTTTCTTCCCTCCCGGTTTTGACTCTGTTTTTGCTGGTATAACATTTCTGCGTGCTTTTCGCACTGCTGATCAGTGGTAAAGCGCTGGTGCTCCTCTGGTAAATTATGTTATGATTGGATGTGTGACTTACTTGTAAGTCCCCAGTAAAGGGCACTGTGGGTGTCGGGCTTGTGAGTCAACCGCTACTCGTGGGCCCGCAGCACGGATTGTGCCACCCACGTACGTAGCCCAAAAAAGGTATATGCTAATGACGTTTGGTATGCCGGAACTCAGCGTCTGGAAACGCAGCATTTAGCGAGGGTGCCTTTTTCATTCTGAGTTCATAGAAGCCACTTTTAGAAAGTGAGTATTATTTTGCTCAGTCATCCCGTGTGCCTCTGCTGGAATGTGGATTGCCTGTCTGGTTTTTGGACGAAAGATGGCTAGGAAACAGGGTGGCTCCCGATAGTCTAGATAGGTCAGGAAAGGGCTAAGTAGACCTGGGTTACGATGGGGGGAAGAGGGAGGAAGAGGGAGGAGATTTCCTTGCACCTCAAACGGCCTGGTCTGCCTCTGACAAAGCCGTCTGCACCTCCTGCCAGGAATTCACGCCAGAGAAGGCCCAACTGGTTCTGTCCGGACACCGACACCATCTACCTGGAAGATCAACTGATTTTTGTGTACAAATACTGGGTCCCAGACCCCTGAACTTTAGAACTCATCTGGAACAAGAAGCCTGCCAAGAAGTAGGTCGGAGAAGCTCCGAAATGGAACAACTGATTTTCTGGGTGCTTTGCTGGGCTGACCTGCAGTGGCTACTTCTGTCTTGGGCAGTGAAAGGCCTGGACTGGACTTTCTGCAATCCAATCTGTGAGTCTCTCCAAGGGCTTGAGGTACAGCTTGCTCCCTGTTCACGAAGTCTCAGGAACAACAAAGACTTCAAGCTCTTCTGCCCGCAGCACTGGGGACTGTGTGTTTTGTGCTGCAAACAGAGGAAAAACAATTCAACGACGTCTACGACGCCTCTGCTGACTCCGTGTCCTGAAGGCACCGCAGAGGGCAGCGCCGCAACGCTGCACCGCTACCTTGGTCTCACCAACTATGCCTGTTGATGCCGCCACCGAGCCACTGCTCGCACCACCACCTGTGGGCACCGCACACCGCACCACCTCGCTTCACGCCGAAGCTTTGGCACCGCAGAGAGCACCGCCGCAACACCGCACCACGACCCTGGTCTCACCGCCGACGCCTGTTGATGCCGCCACCTCTGGGCACCGCACTCCGCACCGCCTTGCTTCATGAGGACGCCTTGGCCTGCCTGAAGCCACCACTTCCAGCCAAAATCGATGCCGTTGCTTGCACCGTGGTTCGAGGACACCACTCGTAAGTCACACGTTGCACCGCCCTCATCCCGCAATGCAGCCTTGGCCTCCCGACGCTGGCACCATTGACTCCAGTTCGTCAGCCGACAACAGCGCTTCAGCAACAACGACGCCACTGCTTGCACCGTGGCCTGCTAGCACCGTGGCGAGCATCGCCTTCATCTCGCACCGTGACCCTGGTCTTACGACTATGCCATCTGATGCCACCACTGAGCCACTGCTCGCACCACGACCTGGGGCCACCGCACACCGTACCGCTGCACTTCACACCGCAGAACCCGACACCTGCCGGCGCCAGCTCTCCTGATTCCACCAGAGAGGAGCTCGACCTGCAACGCTAGGGACTTCAAGGGCTTCCACGCCCTGCATTTCTCACAGGTACTGTTTTGCAGGTCTTCCCGACACCGTAGCTAGCCCGTGACCCCGCGACCAGCCAGAACTGTTGGATTTTGTTGTTCAGAACACCGTGGTAGCCCGGACGGAGTTATCCCCACAAGGAACCCTTTTTAATCAGCGTATTTTTGGAACTGTGAACTTTTAAGTATAGTAGTGTGGATTTGTATGGTTTTTGGTCTTGTCTTAATTATATAAAAATATTTGATATTTTTCTAAACTGGTGTGGTGTCCTTTTGTAGTCCGTACACTGTATTACTGTTGGTTATGTGCAAATGCTTTACACACTGCCTCTAAGATAAGCCTGGCTGCTCGTGCCAAGCTACCAAGGGGGTGAGCAGGAGTTATTTTAGAAGTGTAACTCCCTTATCCTGACTAGAGGGGTGGTTTCTGCCTCGCTTAGTCTCATCTAGCCAGAAATCCCATTTCTAACAGATAGATAGATAGATAGATAGATAGATAGATAGATAGATAGATAGATAGATAGATAGATAGATAGATAGATAGATAGATAGATAGATAGATAGATAGATAAGTGGGATAGATTGGGTGGGTGGACGGGTGGACGGGCGGGCTGGACGAATGGACGGACAGACAGACAGACAGACAGACAGATAGATAGATAGATAGATAGATAGATAGATAGATAGATAGATAGATAGATAGATAGATAGATAGATAGATAGATAGATAGATAGATAGGAATAAACTTAGTAATGTATTAGTTAAGAGACTATATAAGCAAGACATATGAGAGCCCTGAAAGCACACTAGAAAGCCATGCAAACACCACTACGGACTGAATGGTTTACAAATATTCTGACATTCAAGAAAATTGAAAGCAAATTAGAAAGCCATACCAGCAGGATTTACAGATTAAATTGATTTACAACTATAACTGTAGTCCTCAATTAAAGTACATACCAGCATGACATACAAGAGTGCAAGTAGAAATGCACTTCATTTAGCGTGCACACTAAAAAAATTACAACTTCATGAAGTGCAGTTTCAAACTGACACAATTTAAATGTTGTGAAATAGCAGCAGTCAGATAAACAAAGACCATTCCAAAGGAATTTACAACACCATTAACAAGAGATAAGAACTGATAAAACTCTGAGTTTGTAGGATAAATATTTTAGGGATAAATTAGAGATTTCACCCCCATTCACTAGAACTTGAAGAACATCTTTTACGTCGCACAGAGCGGTGTATTTTGAGGAAGGATGGTTTAAGACCCGCATATTTAGCATAATGTTTTTAGTTAGTAAGTTTTGGCCCACACACACTCTCTCTACAAGGCAGTGGCCTGCTGCAATCGCAGACCTATAAACAATAACTGTTCTGTAAGACAGTCCTGATGTGAAAAGTTTAGATAAGTAGTTTAATACATGAACTAAATTAGTTGAAATGGGAATGTAATTCCATTGAAGACACCAACGAACCCATTTCTTCCAAGCCAGTCTATATGCTTTCCTTGTGCCAGGTGCCCATGACTCTGATATGAGTTTGAAAGCATCTGCCGAAAGGCCTGCGATCTACCACTGTCTCCTGAAATCTTTCAGGCCATCAGTGTTAGAAGACCATGCTCTACTAGAGGGTGTGGCTCTCCTCTTGGGCCTGTTAATATTCCCTTGAGTGTTGGTATCAGAATCGGAAGGTCTATGCTAATTTCCAGTAGGATTGGAAACCATGCCTGCGATCTCCAGAGGGGGGTTATTACTACTATCATTTCTTTGTTCCTGCGAGTGTGCCATAGTACTCTGGGTAGCGTGACAAAAGGAGGGAAAGCATAAGGTGTCAGACCCTTCCAATTCTGAAGGAAGGCATCCACCCCCAATACTTGACATACTTATACAAGATCAAATGGGGAAACTTGAACTGTTGTTTTGATATCCCTGGAAATATAGCCAAACTCCCAAGAGCCAAGCTGAAAAGAGACTTTCTCTCCAATTTGTACCAAGTCAGAGATAGTCAAGAGCTGGTAAAAACAAGCATTGGCATAGCCAATAGGTCTCTGCTTTGGGACCTTGTAAGTGTTTAGTTATCCAGCACAATATCCTTGGTGCAACAATATCAACTGTTGCATGGCTAAACACTTATAAGGTCCCAAAAGCGAAACCTATTGGCTATGCCAATGCTTGTTTTGAGTGAGTGGCTCGTGCAGGTATGCCACTGTGAGGTAGAGATGCTGTGAGTGCTTTTACGGGAGCCCCTGTGACATTGTGCCTCTTCAAAATGTATCTTGGGTCTGGTGTAATACTTCTACCCCTATTCCCATCTTCTCGCATCCAATGCATCCTTATATGTCCCATGTACAGCCGGGGTTGACACTCCTATTACCCCTGCCCTCCAGTGACACTTTACCTATCATGCGTGGTGGTGGTGGGTGACGTGGTGGTGGAGGATGTGGTGGTGGTGGTGGACGTGGTGGTGGTGGATGTGGTGATGGTGGTGGTGGACGTGGTGGTGGTAGACGGGGAGGTGGACATGGTGGTGGAGGTGGATGTGGTGGTGGTGGATGTGGTGATGGTGCTGGATGTGGTGGTGGTGGACATGGTGGTGGTGTTGGACCTGGTGGTGGTGGTGGACGTGTTGGTGGTGGACATGGTGGTCGTGGATGTAGTGGTGGTGGACATGATGATGGACGTGGTGGTGGTGGACGTGGTGGTGGATGTGGTGGTAGACATGATGGTGGTGGTGGACGTGGTGTTGGTGGTGGACATGGTGGTGGACATGGTGGTGGATGTGGTGGTGGTGGACGTGGTGGTGGTGGTGGACGTGGTGGTGGTGGTGGACGTGTTGGTGGTGGTGAACAAGGTGGTGGTGGTGGACGTGGTGTTGGAGGTGGTCCTGGTGGTGGAGGTGGTCATGGTGGTGGATGGGGTGGTGGTGGTGGACGTGGTGGTGGATGTGGTGGTGGTGGATGTGGTGGTGGTGGACGTGGTGGTGGTGGACGTGGTGGTGGTGGATGTAGTGGTGGTGGATGTGGTATGATGGACATGGGTGGTGGTGGTGGTGGTGGACGTGGTGGTGGTGGACGTGATGGTGGTGGATGTGGTGGTGGTGGATGCAGTGGTGGTGGTGGCGGTGGACATGGTGGTGGTGGTGGACGTGGTGGTGGTGGACGTGATGGTGGTGGATGTGGTGGACATGGTGGTGGACGTGATGGTGGATGTGGTGGTTGTGGAGGACGTGGTGGTGGTAGATGTAGTGGTGGTGGACATGGTGGTGGTGGACGTGGTGGTGGTGAACGCGGTGGTGGATGTGGTGGTGGACATGGTGGTGGTGGTGGACGTGGTGGTGGACGTGGTGGTGGATGTGGTGGGGGTTGACGTGGTGGTGGTGGACATGGTGGTGGACGTGGTGGATGTGGTAGTGGTGGATGTGGTGGTGGTGGTGGTGGTTGTGGTGGTGGTGGACATGGTGATGGTGGACGTGGTGGTGGTGGACGTGGTGGTGGTGGACATGGTGGTGGACGTGGTGGTGGATGTGGTGGTGTTGGTGGATGTGGTGGTGGTGGTTGTGGTGGTGGTGGACGTGGTGGTGGTGGTTGGGGTGAAAGAATAGTGTTATGGATTTGTTAAAATGGTTCCGTTTCTGTGTGCGGAATTGGCGCCCAGACTAACCATCAGAGGCCATGCGCGATTCATTATGGATTTTGTTGCTGGTATCACCGAGGGCCGATTGTATGGCTGCCCGCTAGCCCGTATGACCGCTGCGAGTGCTTTCGTTTCCTGGATGTATATCACGCTGCATATATGAACTGGGTTTACTGGTGCTTTTGTGAATCTTTCAGGCGCATTGCTCCAATTGGTCCAGAACCATGTCACATTTGTGGTAAAGGTATGAGTAATGTGTCAAAGTACACCAACAGCGTGGCACAACTTTTTTTGTACCCTGTGCCTACCAAAATCAAATGTGTCCTTAAGTAACGTAACTGGGTCTCATGTATAGCTCTCCACTGTAAGATAACTGATACTCTTGTAAAGCACATTATTAAATGTCACCCATGAGTAAACGCACAGCCCACACGCAAACAAAGGTAAACCAGACACACATAGCGTTTCCCTTGCGGGAGCGAGCAGGGGCACCATCTGTTTTCAAGATAATTACAAACAGGTGGTGCCGAAACTCCCTCCTGGAAAGGAACCGCCAAACGTGCAGGCGTTGAAATAGAAAGCAATGCAAAACGTGCACGCTTTTAGCCAAAATGCTGACGATTCCAAAACGTCCCCTCCTATGCAGTGCATGCGCGCTGCATAGGGGAGACATAAAAAGGGCTGTTCCCGGCCTATGTTTAATGAGGAAAGATAATGACTGGCCTTAGTAAGTCTCCCGTTTGTTTCTGGGAGCCCGCAGTTTACTGCATTTGTAGTGTATTGCAATTGTATTTATATAGCGTTTACTACCCCTGACGAGGCCTCAAAGAGCTTTTTCAGCTAGTAACATGCTACTCCAGAACCCAAAACAAGATTAGTGGTGAATTAGTATAGGGAACAATGAAATTAATTTGAGTGGTGAACATGTTAGTCTGTTATTTGGATTGAAAAGGAATATTTGAGGAATAGAAGAGGTAAGAGTCTAGAAAGTTTTTTTGTACGTCTAACCACACCTTTACCACTGTAACAAAATATCCTGATAATAAACGCTGCATTAAAATCTGGCTTGCTTCCCAACAATGTCATACCCCTGGGGACAGCCTTCTTTGCATCTTGCTATCAGATCCACCCCCACAACAGTGATCTAGTTGTCATTTTGGAAACTGTGGAAACAGGGCAATGGTTTTAATCCTGGTCTCCAAATGGGACTAAGTTGTGTGATTTTACACATTTATTTTCTGTCTTTGGTTATCTTTACAAGATTGGAAGAATTTAGAATTCGGCTTAGAGTTTGCAGTAATGTGTGATAATAAAACTAGATTGGAACCCAACACATGCTCATTGGATCTTATGTCTTTGAAGACTGAACCCAGTCTTTTGGTTCACTCATCAAAATGTAGTGGAAAAGCCAAGATCCTGGGAACACGTAACAGTTGTAGTTTTAGTTCCTCGGCTTCACCAAACTGTCTGATCTTGTGCAGATATGAAGCAAGTTGTATAAGCATTTTTATGGTCACAAACAGTCCAAATAGCTGTGCACACCAGCAAAAAAGTTTTTTGCTATTTACTAAACACATTTTAAGGATAAGTAATATTTTAACAGCTTCTAAAAGGGGTTTGGACTCCATATCGAATCAGTACTTGGAAGGGTATATTGGGAGTGTCCCTTTCAAAAGCCCAATTGATATGAGTGCAGCCCCATTTACTTTAAGGAAAATGGACAATTTAAAAATAATAATAATAATAATATTCTTCATTTGAAAAGCTATCAGAGACATGGTGGTCTGCTGACCCTTGCAGATCATTATCCCTGTGATTCTGTCCAATCGAATCAAGTCGCTATTTGCGACCTACCTCATGAACATTAATAGTGACACATTCAGATTTGGAATTTGTGCATAGGTTGGGTCCGCACAGGTAGAAAAAATACTGGTCGCAAATTGAGACTACTTTATGCGATGTAAAAGTACACCTAACCTTTAGTTATTACAATGCCTTTGCTCCTTTATATTTTGCTGAGAGGTCCTCTACCTCCCCTCTCTCATTCATCCCAAACCCCATACCACTACTATGATCCCGAAAATAACCCTTTCTAGACTCATCCTTCCTCCATCCCTCCTTGCATCATCTCATACATCTTTTACTATTTAGAACTCCCAAACAAACATTTCTAAATCCTTCCCTCTGACTCTTCCCCTCCACCTCCCATTTACTCAGCCCAAACCCCATCCTACTGCTATAAACTCCCCCCCAAAAAAACTTTCTAGATCCTTCCCGCTGCTAACCCTTTTCAATCCAAATAACAGACTAACATGTCCACCACTCAAATTAAGTTAATATTTTCCTATACTTATTCCCCACTAATCCTGTTTGGGTTCCAGAGTAGCGTGCTACCTGCCAAAAAGCGCTTCAACGCCTCATCAGGGGTAGCAAGCACTATATAAATGCAAACTTTTCCCTCTTCCATCCCTCCACTGTCCTTTCCAATCCAAATATCAAACTAACATGTCCACCACTCAAATTTATTTCATATTTCCCCACACTAATTCACCACTAATCGTTTTTTGGTTCAGGAGAAGCATGCTACTTGCCTAAAAGCGCTTCAACACCTCATCAGGAGTATCAAGCGCTATATAAATGCAAACCTTTTCCTATCCCTTTACTATCCTTCTCAATCCAAATAACTGACTAACATACCCACCGCTCAAATTAATTTCATATTTCACTATACTAATTCACCACTAATCCTTGGTAGCGTGCTACTCGCCCAAAAAGTGCTTTGACTCCTCGTCAGGGGTAGTAAGAACTATATGTAATTACAACACAATACAATATAGGAAATATATGCTTGGCCTCCTCGCAATTGGTTTCTATGGAAAATCATATGCTTAACAGGTTCTATATGATGTCCACATAAATTCCAGATTCGTAGCTCCTTCCTTAAAAAATAAAACAAATATAATTTTAATGAAGCCATGTAATTGAAAATACATTTGGGGAATCCATGTGACTGGAATGGGCTCTGCCTTATTCACTGCTTATTTGTTGAATGGGGTTATAACCCATACTTTTGGGATTCCCCACCTGGAGGATAAGGATCTACAATGTTTATGATGTTTCACTTATATAGACACCAGAAAAATGGCTGGAGACTTCTTCAGACACAATTGACAACTCTACCTCTAGAGTGGCATAGAGAGGAAAGCATGAGGAGCAACACGTGAAAAGCAGTGATGTGCCGACATAAATTAGATAAGCGATATAGACAAGAAATCTGCATGGGGCATAAGCATATTTGAAGATTTGGGGGGGAAATTATGAGTATTTTACCATCTTAAGTTATTTCAGAGAAGTGCTGGTACTGTGAAAATAAACAACCTAAACATGTAGTAGGGATAAGTTAGATAGTTTGCTGGGTGCCTGGCCAACCGAATCCCGGGAGGTAGGACCATTTTAACCTCTAAAGTCATATATATTTACTATTTTCAATTCCATATCTCTGTACCTTAACAAAGTAAATGTGTAGTGTAACTGGGGATAAGTATAGAAAAAGTATACTTCCCGATATATACTTGCCTTCACAATAGTTTGATCCTCGGTAGTCAGGCTACAATATTTTGCCACCCCTTTATTTCCCACATATATCCAGGGGGTGCGAACTGTGGAGCCCCCCACACGCCTTTAAAGGAACTCCTGAAACTGAACTCTTTAGAATCACTTTCTGTTTAATCGGAGCAGGTGAGGGATGATGATCAAAGAGTATTAGGCAAGAGCACTCCGTCCATTCTCAGTGGACGCCAAGGTCCCCTCCCTCCCTCCCTCGTATTAGTATAAATGAGCCAAGTGCTCTGAACTAATAGAAAGGTAATACGTGGCGCTTTCCAAAATTGATAAGTAAATAAATGGAAAAATACATTAGATGCTGAAAAGCAAGTTTTAGGAGTATGTAAAAATATGAAAACGAAACTTGAGAGGCATGAAAAATGTGCCATGGGAAACGAGGTTCATGATTCATTACCAGATGCGTGCAACATTGCATAGAGCTGCTGGAAGTCATGCAGCAGCGTATGTGCTGACAGGCGGAAAAATGAGTTGAGTGAGCAATCATCAAGCTCATGTTAGAGTTTCACGGATGGGTGTTAAGCGGGGCCACACCCACAAATGGCCATGTCCCAGAAAGACCCTATCTAACCACTTTGCAGCAGCCAATGAGATTTAAAAGAGAAACAAATGTGCTCTCAAAAGTGAGTTTTTGTGTGCAGGGCCGGACTGGTCTTTTAAACCACCGGGCATTTCCCCATTGGGCTGGAGCCCAAGGAGGCTGACTTTAAAAGCCCAGGGCCGCTCCTGCTGCCTCTGTCACTTTCCCAACTCATTTAGGGTAATTATAGTAGGCACAGGAGGGCTTCAGAGAGAGGGAGAAAGATAGAGCGGGAGGGAAGTGGAACTAATCGATCGGAGAGGGAGAAGAGAGGAAAGAGAGAGAATGGATGGGTGGAAAGAGAGAGACAGAGCGATGAGAGGAAGCTAGCGGAACTGGTTTGAGCATTTTTATCAGAGCTGCTTTTGGTCCCCAAGTCCGACCCTGTCTGTATGTCTGCATTAAGTGCTAAATTTTCTCACCTCCTTTTACTATTATAATAGGAACACAGGGCACAAATTGCAAAGCTTTTTTTCTGAAAGTACTTGTGTCTTACTGCAGACGTACAGAGTTGTGCAACAACTTTTCAGAGAAATTGCAACAGTCCCTTACGGGCAGTGTCATTATTGTGCACATTTGTACATACATACCATGAACAGAAAGCAATTTTTGTGTAATCGCGTAAAACCTGTGATTCGGAATTTGGAGCAAATGCCAGCGCGTTCTGGGTGGGCCCTAGTGCAAGGACGGAAATGGACCACCTAGTCGCTGTTTTTAACTATCACTTGGCCCCTGAGGACTCTGGGCCCCAAAGGAAGCTGCGCCCCGACATTCATGAATCATCTTTCCATAAACATGCAGCATCCTCGGACCTTCCACGCCATGTGTTAACCCTTTAGCCCTAGCGCCAGCAAGTTAGCTATCAAAAGCAAACAGAAGTTAGTTTACCTGGCTCTTGTCGGCACTGAAGTCTGTCCGTGTCTGGAGGGGTTGCCTGCTCTTGCGGGGTGTGCTCCTTATAAATACCACTGGTGACATCCACTCCCTGTTAGTTCCTGACGAGCCTAGGTTTTTTTTTGTTTTTTTTAAGGTGTGTACAACTACATGTCTACAGGCACAACTACCTGCTTAGGAATGTTGGTTTACACAATTTATAGAGATTTATCCCACACTATGCAGGTTTATGCATGAATCACAAATTACCTAAGCTATTCAACAGGCGCTTAATAGGGCCACATCCTTTTGCCCTCTGGCAATGGCTGCGTTTGCAACCAGAATACTTGTATTCCATTCGACAAACTCTGCTGCTCTGCACTCGTCTGCGAAAGAGTTTTGCCACTATCAAGGCAGTTTGTGGCGGTTAATGCCCTTTCAAATGGACCCCCAGTGGCCCTGACTGGGGATTCCGTGACAGACTCGATGTTTCTTAGCAAGCAAGTATCCTGGGACATTCTGCCTTTCTCTTTTGTTTTGTTCAAGCAGTCATTCATTTAATGTTACCTCATGGTACAGTCCTTTCCCCTTCTGTTCCACCGCCCCCGATGGGTTCCCCTTCTCCCTGTGTTCCACCTTCCTGAGCTGGTCGCTATGTGACCATAAAAGGCAGGCCCAGCTCCAGGAATTTTTATTTGGGTGGGCCAAGGGTGCATTTGGGTGGGCCATTGCGGGCTCGATTTGTCGCATATATGTCTGGGCAGGCCTGCTTCAGGGCCCTCCTTTATCTCTTACTAGTCTTACAAGGCCCAGTAAAACTCACTCTTTTCCAAATCTCTTTTTAATGTTATCACTCGCAAAAAGTGTTTTTTCCATGTACTGTTCCTTTGATGGGAAGAGGAGGTTTCTGAGGTGGGAGTATCAGGTAAGTGACACGTCTCGGGCTCTCTCTGTGCAAGCTTTCAGGGAGAATCCCTCTTCATTACTACGTCCACCGGATCTCGGACTCTGCAACGCACTCCCTTACAGGCCTGATTATCCACTTTTCTACCACCCTCTCCATTGCACCTTATCTCACTGCTGACCTTGGGCCGTAGCTCCATATCAGGCACCATCGGGCTCCACTTTCATTTTTCCCGGTAAAAACATTAGTAAAATCACCTTCATGCTTAAAACATTGAATATAGCAATAAATATAATTAGCACGCTGTGAGAAAGTGGCTCTATATATACTGGACCAGAATAAGGTACAGAGTATATAGAGTCCACAAACCCCAGAGGTATAACAGAGGTTAAAGCCAGGTGTGACCTTACTCTCTAAAGTGGTAGCTTGGTCCAGCAGTAAGGCAGTACCAGAGGACAGTGTAAAGCATTTGTTGTACACACTCAGTCAGCAAAAGGTTTTACACACTCAAAGACTGAAATCCAGGCCAATTGTTTTTATATCAATAGATATAGTTATTTAATTTCTAGAACCAACAGGCATAAACAATATACTGCTCTCAATATGAGAGGCCATAGATGAGTACTTTGCAGAAAGGCAATAAACTTTGGAAAGACAATAGGTACAGGGGTTGCAGTAGGCAACACAATTCTACACACACTTTAGCATTGAGCTCAGTGGATTTCCTTATATAAACACAGTTGATTACTTTGGTAATCCCAGGACTGGCTCCTAGGTTCAGTCCTGGGGTCTAAAATGAAATCAGTTTAGCAAAAACGTTTTGGGTATTGTAGTGATTTTTCAGGAATAAAAAGCTATTTTAAAAGTTCATACTTAGAAACTTTTCAACAGGAATCTGGCAATGTTATCCAATGGGAGAAAATTCTGGTTGCAGGCAAAGTACGATCTCGTTACTTTTGTAATCCAGTACTGGTCTCCTGGGGCCAGCACTGGGGTCTCAACTCAAAACAGGTAAGTAATTACATTTTAGTATTTTGTGTGATTTTTAAAGAATATTTCTAGTTTTCAGAAGTAGACACTTAGAAGAAATTTCATAGAAAAGCAGACAATGGATTCCTATGGAGAAAATACTAGTAAACCCGCTAGGGATTACTTTTGCGTTTCAGCACTGGGCTGAAAGTTACAGTTCTGGCTCCTCTCCTGATCACAGGTGAGTATTTCGGAATTCGGAAGTTGGATGATTTTATAGGAATATTTAAAGTTTTCAAAAGTAGACAGAAGATTTTTCGAGTCAAACCAGTCAATGTTATTCAATGGCAGGTAAGTGAGTTACCGGTTTCCTGGTGAGTCCTCGACTGGTGTAGTTGTGGTTCTGGGCATAGACTCAGGGGTCCCCCAGGGTCAGCTAGGTACAGTTGGTTCACCCTCAGCAGAGCAGGGGCGGCTGGGTGCAGTGGTAGTTAGGCCCAATGTTATCCAATGGGGGACGGGGGGCCTCCGGTTGGTGGCTGCTGGCTAGCAGGCCACACGGCTGTAGGAGCTGGGCTCCTGGTCACTTGCTCAGGGCAAAGGGGGAAGCAGGATAGGACCAAGGTGGCACAGCCAGCTATGCTCGGCGGCCGGGTGCAGGGTGCTTTTGAGCCATTGGGCGCTCAATGTTATCCAATGGAAAAGGTCAAAAGGGAACAAAGGCTGCAGGCTCGGGGTGGAGACTCTCCGGGGCGACCAGCACGTCGAGAGGTAAGTTGGGATCTTGGAGCACAGGTAGGTACCCTAAAGGGAGGCACAGGAGGCACCGGGTGCAGGGGTGTCTTTGGGTCTCGGAAAACCTTACCCTCAGCTGGTCGCGGTTGGGGGGGCCCTGGTTCTGAGTCTGCAGGTGTCGTCTGGTTCATCGAGGAGGGTCTTTGGGCACTGGACTTCAGGTCCCAGTCGCCGGGGGGACGTCCTCGTGGTCCTGGATCACTCGGGCATGGGCCGGGCTCAGCGGGTGCAGAGTGGGCTGGTCCGGAGCTTCCTGGCTGGCACCACGGGGTTGTTGCAGGAGAGCCTCTGCTGATGGGAGTCCCAGTCTTTAAGAGGGTCAAGGCAGGCAGGTCCTCCGGGTGGCCCAAGGTTGCTGTCCGCAGGAGTCGCCGGGATTTAGGCAGGAGCAGGTTCCAGGATCGACAGGGCGGTAGGGCTGGGGCCAAGTCAGTTGCTGTCGTCCTGTTGTTAGCAGCTGCGCGGCGGGTGTTCTTATTCTTGCTCTTCTTTCTTCTTGTGGTATCGGGATCTGAGGAAGGGAGGTTCAGGGAGCCCCTAAATACTGAATTTAGGGGCGTTACAGGTAGGACGAGGACAGGGACCAATAGGTCCCTGTCCTGGTGTGGGTACACCCCCTAACCTGCTCCTCTCTTGTGGGAGGGGGGGCAGGAGCCTAGCTGTGATTGGGTAGGGCTCCCCATCTTCAAGATGGCCGGAGCCCGGGGTCGTGCTTCACCTTGTCTCCCCCACCTGAGGGGTGGGGTTGGCACAGGTTGGCACCCCCCCTTCCTGACGTAGTTTTTCCCGCCAGTCTTCCCGCCAGAGTGGGGGTCAGGACTGGTGGAGGCCAGTTGCTGGGTACAGCAACTAGTCTGGAGAAGCTCACAGAGGTGGCATGCCTTTGAAGCTTCCCCCCTGCCCATCCTGGGGGAGGAGACCTAGCACCTCACCCAGGATGTGCATTGTTGCAGGCCCAGGAGAGCGGGGGGCTCTCCACCCAGGGGTCCAGCAACATGTCTGCTGTGTGGCAGCCTCTGCAGCCACTCAGCCCAGATGTGGATTGTAGGTTAGGTTTTTCAGGGGGCATCTTTAAGATGCCCTCTGGTGCATTTTACATTAAATCCCACACTGGCATCAGTGTGGGTTTAATGTGCTGAGAAGTTTGGTACCAAACTTGTCAGTCTTCAGTGTAGCCATTATGGTGCTGTGGAGTGCGTAATGACAACCTCTCAGCACCACATACTCGTAATGGCATCACTGCACTTACAGTGCCCAGGAATGGCCCTGGGTACTAAAAGGGGCACAGGGCTCATGCACCTGTGCCCACACCTCTGGCATAAGGCACCCAGCTAGAGGGGTGACTGAAGTATGCCAGGGCAGTGGGTTCTGTGAGCATGGCACACAGGGATGTGTGCCATGTCGACTCTTTGTTTAGTTCTGTACCTAGACACTCAGCCTGAAAAGGCAGTGTGTGGGGGTCAGGGTACATGGCCCCTGAGGGTGGGACAATAAGTGCTGCAGCCCTCAGGGGTCTTCTCTGTACACCATGCCCTGGGAACCTAGGGTACCATTTACTAGGGACTGACAGGTGGCCAGATATGCCAATTGGGTTTTAGTTACAACACAGTTTCAGGGAAGAAACACAGGCCCTGGGTACCTGGTTGGCAGGAACCCAGGGCACTCTCAATCAAAGCACATCAGCAGTTCAGAAAAAAGTGGGGGCATACCAAGGCAAGAAAGATTGCACTTTCTCACAAACGCACTTTAAAGTATGTTCCACAGTAGCCCTTATGGCCCGACATCTAATTAAATAAACAAAAACAGAAAGGCCATGACAGGGCCGGCTTCAGCGCTGATGCGAAAGTCTTTCTTGGTGCCCCGCCAATAACCTCTTTCTCCGTAAATACCTTTACTACCACCTTCCAACAGTGCCCCTCATCCCTCCATGGCCCCCCTATTGACCTCTTCCTCGGATTCCTTCACTGCACCCTCGCCCCTCATCTCTCTGCAGCCCCCCCCCTTCATGACCTCCTCCTCAGATTCCCTCACTACCACCCTCCACCAGTGCTCCTCATATCTCCATAGCCCTCCCCCATTGAACTCCTCATCGGACTCCCTCACTACCACCCTCCACCAGTGCCCCTCATCTCTCCATAGCTCCCCCCTATTGACCTCTTCCTCGGATTCCCTCATTGCCACCCTCCAACACTGTCCCTCTTCTCATCTTTACCTAGCCCCTCTCTCATATGCATTTCATTTGTTGTATAGCGCTACCCATATCAGTGTAGTGTGTGTCAGTACTTTACACCACGCACACATTATACAGAGACAGTGAATCAAGTATGTAAATCAGTCTACAGGGAATGTCACATAAGCCAACGAGGATTACAAGGTGTAGGAATCACATGTCATCCATACTGGTGGGCAGTATATTTTAAGAGGGTTTGGTCTGGGGAAACACAACCTTAGGATTTAAAGAGTATTCCATGGAGGTCAGCTTTACTGATAAAAATGTATATCTGCCCAAACATACTCGTTTTGCAACATTAGAATAATGAAAGACTGGGGAAGTTCTAACTATATCACAAAACAAAAAAGCGAAGTTCTAACTATACCATTCATGTTTGTATGTAGTTCATTTGTCACTGTCCTATGTTAGGATTGTAACTTCTGAACTGCAAGTAACACAAGGATCTCTGTGACAAAGGCAGTAACCCACTGAGCTATCCACATAAAATAAAGTTCATCTGAATTTAAAAACTACTAACCGACAAATGATTGCTCTCCAGCAGGATCATTAATCACCAGCGTTATCTGGGCATTTTGTATTGTGCTATTGTTGTCCTGCATCAGCATGATAATGATAAAAACAGTTTTTAATGAAGCAAACTCGAATTATCTGTCCTGCTGGGCCTGTGGAGATCTAAAAAAGAAAAAAATGTAACAAGGCATTCTCTTACCTACTCCATTAGTCAAACTTTGTGTCACAGCCTGATGTGATAAGACGCTGCAGGGGTCAAGAAGGATGACTAGGAATAAACAAACTTATTTTCTCCTGCACTGCATAGAAAAAGAAATATCAACACAGCAGGACAGTAGGCAAAGGTTACCAAAGGTTACCATTGTCAATGAAAGGATTTGTTGCCTTTCGCCGTGCAGAGATGAAGGGGTGAAAAAATCAACAAAGCTTTGTTAACATGTAAATGGTCTTTTAAAAACCTGTGAAGTACTTGGGTGCGGCTACGATGATCTCTAAAACTGTCTCTGTGTGTGTGCACCCGGGAAGCTGTCTCGGCCCAGGCTGACACACACGACCTGTGCGTTGCACGCCTGCTTTCAAGCCCTCACTGCAAGGGTCAAGGCTCCTGTTTGGGTGGGCCAGGCTCATGTTTGGGTGGGCCTGGCCCACCCGACTCACCCCCTAGAACCGGGCCTGATATAAGGCAAGGATTCTTTTACGTCAAATTGGAGCAACTGTCAGAGACTCAAGCTAGGACGTTTGGTGGTGTCATGGGAATACATAAATAATCACTAACTTCACATCCCCGCCTTTTCAATCTCTCTCTCAGTGCTTAATTTGTAAAAAAAATAATAATAATAAGTACCAGCGCTCTCCTCAGGAGGCCATTGCACCTTGTACAACACGTTGCCCCTGCCAGGGCCGCCAATGATAGTAACAACACATGTACTAATATTTACACGCCCACAAGTGTGACAGTTTATACTATTTCAGGCACTCAAAGCTATAAGAATGGCTTGTGTGTTAGGTAGTATGCAATTTTAACGTATATTAAGTTAATAATTAACTGTCCTTGTGCTCATCTCTAAGTTAGCCAGACAGCGCCACCTTGTGACAGGCTGTCACAGGCCCTGGTGCTGAAAATTAAGTGTTGATGCCGAGCACCGGAAACCACCTGCTGAAATGAAGCACTGGGTCTCTGCATCAGTCTGTTGATGAAAAATAAGTTCAAGTCTCAAAAAATGAAGGCTTTTGGTAATCAAGTGCAACCAGCACATCCGCACACATTAGTCACTGCTGCCTCCCCTAGTTGGGGCAGCCTCCCGCACTGGGTGTAATGTTGGCCATGAGGTACCAAGCTGCCTACAGACACCTTGGACATCTGTCATTTTTGAATATCAGTGTCATCAATCTAGAGTATATGCACTCGTGCCACACGTGAAAAAACAAATCTATAACCGGGAAGGTGGAAGGCCACGTCTCCAGCAGGGGGACACTAGAGGGAACAGCCCCACAGTGTTTCCTCACTGCCCAGGTATAGTAGTTAATTAATCAGACAAGGTTGTAGTCTTTCATCAATAAGTAGGTCTATTCTTATCACTTCTTCAGCCACGGCAAGGAGTGGCGTCCCTCGGAGGTCCGGTCAGCAACTGACATCAGCTGATCAAACATCCAAGAACGAACGCTCCCCGCACCAGAAGGAACATTAGGACATTCGACATACAATACATAAAATAGCACATTAAATCTAGATACTAAACCACTACATCACCTCCCCCCTTTTTATACAATAATGAAAATACAGACATCTCAGACAGCATTCATATGAAACAAAATCCTTGAACTTTGAAGGAGGTTTTCTGATACGGCACCCCAGAGAACTACTTGCTTCAGTTTCAACTGAGTTACCTACAGCCAAATTATTCGGTGAGTATACATTATCCAACCAAGACAGTAGCAAGGCAAAATTGGCCTTTCTACCTCTTACAAGTTCAAATGGGGTGATACCGGTGGTACAGTGTGGTGAAGTATTATAATTCCACACATTTCCTTGTAAAAACTTCCCTACATCCTGACCAGCAGCCAACGCTATCTGTATTCCTTCCTTAAGTACGTTATTACCCCTTTCCACCAGCCCATTAGAAGCTGGGGAATACATAGCCACCTTCAAATGCTTAATGTTATGACTCCTCAAAAATGTACACATTTTATTCGAAACAAAGTGGGTTCCGTTATCAGTTACTAATGATCTAGGTGCACCTTCCAGATCTACGGCTAAAATCAAATATCTCGATGACTCAGCTAGAATATTGTAATGCCCTGAAAAATCCAATCCAACTTTTTCCCAAGGTTTCTCAGGAAACTCTGTGGAGTGTAAAGGTAACTTTGAAAGTTTCCAGTGTTTGTCTGATAGCAAACACTCTTCAAAGCCTTCCACCATACTTCTCACCTGGGCATCGATAGCAGGCCACCAGTAATGTTGTTTAATCCTCATGCAGGTTTTAGTCACCCCTAAACAGGGGTGGATTGGCAAGGCGGGCATTCGGGCATGGGCCGAAGGGCCGGTGCCGCCCTCAGTGCCCTCTGTGGGCCGTTTTTTTCTCCCCTGTACCAGTCCACAGAGAGTGGACTAGGAAAGGGGAGAAAAAAAACGGCCCACAGAGTACACGGAGACAGACAGAGAAAATGAAAGCAGCCTCGCTGTGCGGCCGGACAGCGATTGTCAGCTGTGGCCTCTCCTTCACCCCTGCCAAGCAATCAAGCTGAGGCTGGGCTGGGGAGGGGTGATTGTTTGCAAGAATAGGCCTCCCTGGGGGCCAGGTGTTTCTCAGGCCTTTGAGCCATTTTCACCTCGGCCCCCCTGGGACCCATGCAGCCCAGAAACGGTGTTAGTCTTAACACCTCGCCCACAGCCCTTCACATTCAGGGCATAGTGGGCGAGGAAGAATGGTTCTTGCTGTGGGGGCCAGGTGATGTTTGGGATTTTTTAATTTTATTTATTTATTTATGCAATTTTATATAGCGCGGACTTTACCCGAAGGTGTCAGAGCGCTTCACACTAGGAACAGCAATAATACATGAGGAGAAAAATTACAAGTGGACAAATTACAAAAGCAAACGTTAAGTTACATGAATCAAAAGTGACAATAGTGAGCAACCAAAATACATGAGGTAGCAATCGGTACATTACAGGAGGAAACAGTGATATGTGTGCAGGTAACAAAAGCGTACAATGTACAAGTAGAGGTATAATACTGCAATAAATGGCAGACACTCCAGCACAAGAACAAACGTTACGTAGGCAATGGTGGCACTTGTGCAAGTATCAAAAGCAAACAAAAGTGAGAGGTAGCATACAGTGTGATACCAGAGAAAAGTGACGTGTGCAAGTTACAAAAGGGTACCATACACAGGTACAAGGGTAATACTACAGTAAATGGTAAACACTCAAACTGCCATAACACACTGGGAAGGCACTTCCCATGCACCAGCTTCACCTCAGCCTCCCCCCTGGCTACCTGGCTACCTTGGATGACCCAGAAAGCTGTGTTTTGTGCTCCCCTGCCAGGACATTTTCCCGAGGCCTGGAGGGCTGATTAATTTACTAATTGCAGGGGCCTTACCTCTGTTCCTGTGCTCCTGAGCTGAAGGTCTGGGGAGGGCTAAGTAGGTTAGTAATAGCAGGGGCTTTGCTGCTTTTCAGGTGCTCCTGTGATGGAGGGCTGGAATAATTTTGTGACAGAAAGGGGCCTTGCTATTTTTTTTAGTTGCTCAGCATGTAGGCCATTGTCACCTTGGCCCTGTGTCCTGTGCAAGAACAGTATCCTCCCACTTTCATTCCTTGTCTGTGCAAATGGTGTTTCATGAAAGGGCACGCCCCTTGAATGTGGGCCACGCCCCTTAAATATGGGCCACGCCTCTTGAATGTGGGCCACTTTTTTCGTCAGTGCCCGAGCCGAATTGTGATCCCAATCCGACCCTGTCCCTAAATGCCCTTTATGAGCAAGGTTCTTCTTAAACAACCTGGGGATATAAACTTATCTCCCTTTTACACCAAACCATCCTTCACTGAAATGTCATCTGCTACTAAAGAAACATTTCTTAGCTCACCACAGATACATTTCTTGTCTCCGGCCATTTAGTAGAAGAATATTCCACAACCCTGGACAAAATAGCACCCTGAACATGCAACTTTCCAATCTGACTCAGAGATGACAATTGCAATTCTCCACTGCATCAAGTACTGCCACACACTCAACTTCACCTTCCTCCAAATCCTCCTCATCATCATATTCCATCAACATTCTCGACAGACAGTCCACTTGAAAATGTTTGCCCCCTTGAATATGTCTCATCTGAAAGTTACATTCTTGTAACTTTGAAATTAATCGAGTTAACCTTGCAGACATGGTATTGTTTGACACCTTGCAAAAAATAAAGTAAGGGGCTTATGGTCAGTAAAAATCACAAATTTGCGACCCCAGATATACATTATAAACTTCTGGGCTGCCCAAATACAGGTCAGAGCCTCACGCTCAATGGTGCTGTAATGTTTCCCAAAAGATTTGAGCGATGTAGAGGCGTACAGCACCGTTTCTTCCTTGCCATTCACCTTTTGACTAAGGACCATCCCCAGACCATTCATACTGGCATCAACTGTGATAATAGATGGACAATCATCACGAAAAGCATGCAAGGCTTGAGCTGAAATAATCAGATCTTTTATATTCGCAAATACCCCGTCAAGCTCCTGAGACCAAACAAACTTTTGACCTTTTTTTAGTAACACTCGCAAAGGCTTCAACATTTGGGCATAGGTATTGACAAATCTTGCATAATACTCTGCAAGACCCAGGAAAGAACGGAGAGAATCTTTATCAGTAGGTGGTTTTGCCTCTTTGAGAGCCCTGACTGAAAAGTTTGGTTTGAAGCCTTTGCAAGAAATTGTGGGACCCAGGTAATCCAATTCTTTCACATCCAACTTACATTTGTCAGCCCCTACAGTCATTCCATATTTACCAATTGCTGTCAACACATTTCTCAGAAGTTGCACATGATCGTCTGAATTTTTAGAAAAGATTAGTATATCATCCAATTATGTCTGAACACCCTTCATACCTTTAAAAACCATGTCCATCAAACCCTGAAAGACACTAGCTGCGGATGCTAGATCGATTGGAAGTCTCAGGAACTTATAAGCACCGAAAGGTGTAATGAATGTAGTCAGTTCCTGAGACTCCCTAGCTAGTGGAATCTGATGATACGCCGATTTTAAATCGATCAGCAAAAACCACTGAGCTCCCCTCAAAATTTCACGAAGCTCATGGATCTTAGGAAGATGGTGGAAGTCAATAACAATGCTTTTATTCAGGCCCCTCAAGTCGGCACAGAGTCTAATATCCCCTGTCTTTTTGCGCCCAATCACAATGGGGGCCACCCACTGTGACCACTCGGTGGGCTGAATAATGCCTTGTGAACATAACCTTTCCAACATGGATTTTAATTCTTCTCTAGCACTCAAAGGGCTTGTCTGACTTTATGCGCCACTGGTTGCGCAGCAGGTAATAACCTTATCTTGTGTTCAAACCCTTTTACACAACCAATTTGATCGTTGAACACAGGTTTAAATTCAGACTTCAAACTTTTTAAATCAATAACCAACTCATCCACACTGCCCACAAAGGACTCATTAACCCTCAGAGGATTCACATCCCCTGGGACCAAACAAAGACCCAAATGTGCCAGATCCTTCCAGATCTTTCAAGCCCACAATGTTTTTGCCCTTAGTGGCCACATATACTTTGGTAGTAAATATTTGTTCTACAATTTCAACCTCAGATACAAAAAATCCCAACATATCAATATCCTTTTCACCAAAGGCCTTTGGGTTTACATCTGAACTTGAAAGTGTAACTTTTTCACCCCAGTTCTCCAGAAAATACGAATCATGCAGAATTGTTATTGGGGATCCTGAGTTGGCCATGACTCTTGTCTCTTTACCATCAATTAAAGCAACACATAAGGGGCCTTTAATCTCTAAAGGTTCATCAGTTTAATCCACTGTTAAAAGTAAATTATCAAAAGACGCAACACAACCCTCCGTTTCAATATCGATACTTTGAACTTTGAACCATTTTCTTTTGACCTCTGCAACATTTTTGAAAGTGACCAGTTTTTTTGCATATAGAACATCGTCTACCTAAAGCAGGACAGCCTGTAAAATTACCAAAGTGAAATTTCGACCCACTTCTGTAACAATAAGATTCGTTTTTCCTCTGTGCAAATTTAGTTAAGCTGTCTTTCGAACCCACAGCAAATAGACCTTCCTCATGAGTTTCCTCAGACTCAGAAACAAAATTAACTTTGTTTTTAGAACTGGATTGCATGACTTTAGTAGAGATGACAGGGTGTTCGATACTTAAGGCCATGTCTATCACCTCCGAAAGTGAAGGATTTTTGCAACTAAGAATACTTTCCTTTATCTATTGTGATGTACAATTGAAGACAAACTCATCTCTGATAATGTCATCTGATAAAGGACCAAATCAGCAAGTAGTAGCTAGCACTCTCAGAGCTGATACATACTCTTCCACTTTCTCTTCATCACCTTGTTTTCTTTTTTAAAACTTATGTCTTTCTAACATTATATTAGGAAGCTCAGAAAACTGTTTTCAAGTCTCTCTATAGCCTCCAAATAAATGTTACAATGTCTGTCACCCGATTGGCCAGTGGGAGGAGGAATCGGAGGTAAACTCTGAAAAATGCGTTGTGCTGCTAAACCTAAACTGCCAAAAAGAAAAGCGAACTTACGAGCAGGTGAGTATTCTGTGGCATCAATAGCCACTAAGTGGTTTTCAAACAAACCGAACCACTCTTGCCAGGGTAAACCTGGCTTACCTGGTTTAGCTTGAAATGGTGGAGGTTGTGTAAGCTGAGAAATCTGTTGTTGTGTTGCCATAGCTATAATTATTATTATTTTTTAAATATTATAGCACAAAACAACTTATAAAACAAAACTTTTAAACTTGCTGTAATTTGTACACAACTTTGTAAACAAAACTTTTAAACTTGCTGCAATTCGTAAAATCTAGATGCTTAAATGTATTGTAGGTGTGCTCATCACCGATTATTTCCAATACGCTGATGATAAAACTAGAATAATGGTGTGCGCATCACCGTGACATGTGATCAGCTGATCGCTTACTGCCGCCAGTAGCGCTAAGTTGCCCAAGTTAAGATGACCTCTGTACATCCTCCCGCTACGTGTATACGTAGATTTTCTGGCTCTTCAAACTGATGCACTCTAAGCCTGCACGTGCCTCTACGTAAGGCCTTTGATCATAAGCGTGCCGAGTGCACGCGTGTATCAAGCCTTTCAAATCTCAGCACAGCACAAGGGTCTACCGCGTGAAGGTAACGCTCTCCCAATCCGGTAAACATAAATTAGATTGATTCTACCAGTTTTTAGTCCTCAACGAGACCGCTTCAAGGACTCTTGATTTGTGAGGAAAAGCTTCCGAGTCACAAGAAGCGAATGCTGTATAGGAATATGCGTGGATTCTTCTTCGAGTGTGGCTGAAGATATTCCTGAAGGTATCCCATCCTCGTCGCCAACATGTAGTAGTTAATTAATCAGACGAGAGGTTGTAGTCTTTCATCAATAAGTAGGTTTATTCTTATCATTTCTTCAGCCACGGCAAGGAGCGGCATCCCTCTAAGGTCAGGTCAGCAACTGACATCAGCTGATCGAACATCCAAGAACGAACGATCCCCGCCCGAGAAGGAACATTAGGACATTCAAAATACAATACATAAAGCAACACATTAAATCTAGATACTAAACCACTACACCAGGGTAGTATTTTTTCTGTGGTCACCTGATCTAGAAGCAAGCCACTGGAGTGCGAGATCTCACCGCCCCCATGACCCCTGCCATGATGTCACTTCTGGGAGGGCAGCAGGGTATTTAGGTGGGCACCACACCGGATATCCCTCTTTTGGTGACCAGCAGCAGATGAATTAAGGTCACGCCGCCTCTGTTCGTGTAGAGTCGCATCAGCGTTGTCACGTTGAGTCGGGGCACTACATGGAGTGGTTTGGCTCACTGGTTAGAGGCGGCAGACCTGGAAGCAGAAGTCGGCCCGGGACCAGGGTTCGATTCCCGACGCGGCAGGGTCATGGACCAGGGTCAGCGGACTCGATAATTCTCGCCTCGGTGCCTACTCTAACCAGGGGTCCCACTCGGCAACTCTGGGCATTAGCTTGCTTAATCTCCACAATGGCCCCATCAACGCCGGTGATGCCTGGCTCCACCTTGGGGATTCCCAGCAGGGACCATCCCACAGGGAAAGCCAGGACGGGTTCCCCAGCGGTATACAGCGCCAGGACGCCGGCTGGCAACAGTGCGCTTTACAAGTATGCACATTACATTACAAGTATGCACATTACATGTCACCACAAAAACAAGGCATGGAAATGAGGCTGACCGCGGCTCATGCAGTGGACCACCTTAGTGCCACTTAGGCACACCACCACCCCTCTAGTGGAGGGGACCCCTTGGTGGAGTCCCCAGCCCGGCGTGCCGGCCGCGTCCCTTCCGGCGTGCAGATGGTAGGGGCGAGATATTTATACCTGCCTCAATCAATCAATCAATCAGAACATTTGTAAAGCGGACTACTTACCTGTGAGGGTCTCAAAGCGCTGGTGGGAAGTTACTACTGCTCGAATAGCCAGGTCTTGAGGAGTCTTCTGAAGGTTAGCAGTCCTGGGTCTGCCGTAGGAGGATGGGGAGGGTGTTCCAGGTCTTGGCGGTGAGGTGGGAGAACGATCTGCCGCCGGAGGTCTCTCTTCGGATGCAGGGGACAATGGCAAGGAAGAGGTCGGTGGAGCGGAGCTGGCGTTTGGGGGTGTAGAAGCTGAGTCGCCTGTTGAGGTATGCTGGTCCGGAGTTGTGGAGTGCCTTGTGTGCGTGAGAGAGTAGCCTCCCGACCAGCTGTCATCCTCTTTGGCCCTGGACACCCCGTCTGCAGGTAGTCTCCTGGTTCTGTGTCACATCGTGCTTTTGTCAGAGAAAGAGTCAGGGTTTTTGGCGGTGAGTCTGGGTCATTTGGGGCAGCTCCTCTCGCCTCCTTAAACGGTCATTTGGAGCTAGATGGACCTGCCCCGGGTGTTCCAATTCAGCACTTACTGTGTGGTGCGGTATGTCCCGTGGGTTAGGGAGTCGGGTTGCTTGGAGGGGAGATTGATCCAGCCAGTGAAACATTTGTCAGGCCTGCGGGGGCTTGGACCGTCCCGGGGCTTGACTGTTTTTACAGGGCGTGTCAGTGGGATTTGTATCACCGTCGCTCCGACCGCCTATACTAATAGGGTGATCTTGAGGGAAACCGTATGCCCCCCCCCACACTTTTGTAGGTTGCCCAGCTGGCAGGATAAGCCCCGCTACCATGGCTTCGATGCATCTGCTGCACAGGGCTGTGAGTGGGCTGCGCAGTGGTGTGGGGGTTGGCCGCCATCTACCCGCGCTCCCTATCTTTTGGGGTGGGCCAGATGGTCAAAGCGGCAAAGGCTGGGTACGATGTATCATGGATGTGGGTCGTGGCCCATTGCCAGCGGCTACAGGTTCAAGGGGGGAATCCACACGAGCAGTTGCTGCTCAGGGGCACACGTCGAGGGGTTGCACTGCCGTTAGCCCCAGCATAGGTTCCTGACTGCAGCGCAGATCACTCGGGTGCAGTCAGGGCTCCCCATCTGTCTAGGTTCTCGGCAGCACATGCACCAACTACGCATGGCAGTGTGGGTGGATGGCATTTGGACATGGTTTACTTCCAATTTCAATTCAGACAAGCAGAGAAGTGTCTGATATCCATACTAAGCTGCTGTTCTCGCATGAAATGCACCCACTCACTTAAAAACCAACCGCAGGTCAGATGCAAGGGTGCCACGGGATGGACCGCCACCCTCACCCCGCCCCCTCACTGTTTGCATGCACACCAGGCTGGCGCTGGCAGTAAGCAGCATTTTGTTTTGTTTTGTGGGGCGTGGCGGTTCCACAGTCTCAGCGCACGCCGACATGCCCATGAGAGAGCTGGTAGTTCAACGCAGCCTTGAGGGGCTGGTGAGCTTTGGGAGGGAGGGTGGGAGGGGGGAAGCAGACCACAAACCAACTATTGTGTGAAAAAGGCCGCTTTATTGAAACAGGTGCACATTAACAAATTACAAAACCTCGGTCAATGCCTTACAAAACTAAACCTCACTAAATACCACGCTTCCTTAACCCCCAATCACCGCCACAACCCTAAAATTTCATTGACCCCGCCCCCACCCATACATTACATCATTACAAAAAAAACCAATGCAAATCCCTGCATAATCATTTAAACTTAGCAAATCCCTCAAACCATTATACAAACTCCCTTGCTTAACCCCTCAACACTCTTGCTACCCCAACCTATGGAACCACCCCAACAACTTATCCTGCTCAACTCACCCTGTCGATAACACAACTAAGCAAATAGCAACCATAATCCTGCAAAATCCGGCAAAAACACCACTAACCCCCGCACCGCACCTGTTCTAAGCGACATTACAGCACCAAAAACCCATGCACACCTGTACCAATAAACACAACTCACAAAGGGGGGAAAAGAAAAATGAAAACCCTAAGAAATATCCTAATAATAGGGAGGGAGGGAGGGGAAAAAAGATTAACAGCACAACTCCCGGCCACCAGGTCACCGAACCTAAAATGGTGGCCGGGAGGAGGAGCCCCAAGCCTATATGCTTGGGCTCCTTTTGGGCTATAACCAAAAACCAGCCCAACTAGAAAAAACCCGGCTCGAGGTCTAAAATCCCCCTCCCAAACAGCCCGGGGGGGGACCTCCCTGTGGTCGGCTACCCCCTAATCCCCCCTTGGGAGGGGGGGGGAAGCAGACCACAAACCAACTATTGTGTGAAAAAGGCCGCTTTATTGAAACAGGTGCACATTAACAAATTACAAAACCTCGGCCAATGCCTTACAAAACTAAACCTCACTAAATAACATGCTTCCTTAACCCCCAATCACTGCCCCCACCCCTAAAATGTCATTGACCCCGCCCCCCACCCATACATTACATCATTACAAAAACAAACAATGCAAATCCCTGCATAATCATTTAAACTTAGCAAATCCCTCAAACTATTATACAAACTCCCTTGCTTAACCCCTCAACAACTCTGGCTCCCCTAACCTATGGGACCACCCCAACAACTTATCCTGCCCAACTCACCCTGTCGATAACACAACTAAGCAAAAACCAACCATAATCCTGCAAAATCCGGCAAAAACACCACTAACTCCTGCCACCCAGAAAGCGGGGGGGAGAGAATTGCCCCCCCCTTTCTGCCCACCAACCACAAGAAAAAATTATAAGACAACTGCAGATACCTTAACTGGCAAATTCTTGTACTTTCAAACACCTAGACAAGACTTCTCGCAGCTCTAAAAGATATAAATCCATACCCAACCTGGAAAGGTGAACCCCATCACTTCGAAACAACTCAACAGCGTCAAAACAAATGTCTCTGTGACTCACTCTCCCAAAACCCAGACCTCTACAAAATCTGGAAATTTCCAAATGTATCTTCTTGCGCACCCTATCAATTGCTTTCGGCTTGTGCGCACCTCTCCAAATCCTACGTGGAACCAGTTCCGTCCACAAAACATGGCAACCTGCCCACTGCTGTTTCAAAAGTGTTAGGTCCCTTTTCATAGCCCTCAACAAAACAACTCCCTTGACTCCACACAAATCATTTTCACCCAAATGAATTAACATCACATCCGGGCACTGGCCCCCAACCAGCCAAGAATTGAGCGCCGGAATTAACTCCCTCCAGAGCATCCCCCCTTTATCTTTCCAAACCACATTAAACAAACGCTCATTGAAACCCAGCAATGACCCAAAGTAACTACGGCATGCTTAAACATGGGCCCATTTAACGAAGGAATGTCCCACAATCCAGATGGTCATTGCTGCCGAGCGGGGGAGAGCCACTGATCCTGAAAAGAGAAAAGCAGTATCAGACTTATGACAAAGAGGATGACGCAGGCGCCTCCCCCACATTGTGTCTCACGTAGCGCTGAAAGCAGTTTGAAGACCAATGCCCCAAGCGTATAATATCCTGTCTAGACCAACCCCTATTGTGTGCCTCCGTCACCGCCCCGATCCTGAAAGAATGAGTACCATACTTTGCCCCATCCAGACCTATTCTCCGCAAAGCCTTACGCAGCACCATACGCAACTGGTATTCCGTGACCTTGGACTCATCTGCATGCTGAAAAATACTGGCGACGACACTCCCACCGGACAAAACCCACCAATGCCGGGCCCACTGGAAAGGACACGTCCTAACCGGGGAGGAAGCCTCCAACCAAACCCCTTTTCCCTTGCACCTCTGGTCGGTTTTTGATCGTGGCAGCCAAACGTGAACCCCTTTATCTGACAAACGCACATCCCTCCACCTTATGCCCCTATGTAACTTAGAACCCAACAACTCAGAAACTCTGAACGCCCCAAAAAACATCCAAACCATGAGAGTAGAAAAAAGGTACGCTTCAAACTTATCTCTGCAAACCAGCGGCAACGCTTCCAACACCCTGGCTAAAGTCTGCCATGACAGGGGGCTACGAACTGTGTGTTCCATTCCGCGCTCCCTAGCCCAACCTTCCAACATTCTCCACCCTACCTCCCCTGCGGAAGGAGAGTAACCCCAAATGAGCTTCCCCATGAATGAAATGCCTGCTAGCTTTCCGGCTATGGTAACTCTGGACAGGCCTTTGTCCATTAAATCAAGAATGAACTGGATAACATATTCAGACCGCCGCCAGCCAGGCTCCCACCTACAAGCACCCGACGCCAGGAAATCCCTCCAGGCCAGAGCATATGCAGCTCGCGTAGACGCTGACAAAGAACCTATCATCAATTGTATGACCCTACATTGCCTACATACCACAAGTGATCCGGCTTGGGGGTCGGTGTCCTGTCCGCCTCCGAGGCCAGCCCATGGAATCTCTCCCACTGCGAATGAGACAAAGCATTGTCCACACCGGGAATGTGTAAGGCCCTAAAAGTGATGTCATATCTAAGGCAACCCAACACAAAGACTCGCAGCAATTTCAAAACCTATTCATCTCTGGCCGACTGTCTATTGATAATTTCCACAACGGACATTTTGTCAATCCGGAACAGAACCTTCCTATGAGCCAACTCCTGCCCCCATAGTGTCAAAGCTACCAACACTGGAAAGAGTTCCAAAAAGGCAATGTTCCTCCCGCCTGCCTTCCACTGGTGAGCTATAAAAAAAGCCATTCTGCGAGCCAAAACCTTTTACTTTTCGGAGAGAATATCCCTTTCAGCAAATAAACCTAAGGAGATATTCTCTATAGTTCGCAAACTTGTTGCATCCGACAGAGCCAATTTGAACATCACCCCTTCCCAAGACCTCTGTCTTTCTCTTAATGATTTCTTCCTGGAGAAGATTTCCAAGATTAAAGCCAATATTCCTTCCGCCTCTCCCTCTCCCCCTTCCTCTCCCCCCTCCTTGTCCTCTCCTCCCCTTAATCAGTTTCCCCCTATCTCCCAGGATGTTTTCTTGGCTCTACTCCAGAAAGTGAAGTCCGGTTCCCCCGCCGACTGTGCGCCAGCTCGCATTTTGAAAGTACTCTTCACCCATTGCCCTGACCCTCCTCTTTTTCTTCTTAACTCCTCTATTTCCTCTGGTTTAGTCCCCAATTATTTTAAATCCGCTATAGTTCGTCCCATTCTAAAAAAACCTGGTTTGGATCCTTCCCTCCCCTCTAACTTTAGGCCTACTTCCCTTCTCCCCTACCTCGGAAAGATCTTGGAGAGCTATGTCACCTCTTTTTCTCTCCTCTTACATCGAGGATAACCATCTCCTGGCCTCCCACCAAGCGGGCTTTCGACCGGCTCACTCCACCGAGTCAGTTGTTCTGTCCATCTTGGACGAGCTAAAGAGTAAGGCAGACTCTAACCTGCCCCAAGCCTTGGTGCTCCTCGATCTGTCCGCTGCGTTTGACACGGTCGACCATGCCATCCTTCTCGACCGTGTCTGCACAGCGGGCGTCCGGGGCACTGCCCTCTCTTGGCTCGCCTCCTTTCTTAAAGATCGGACTCAGGCGGTACATCTTTCCTGTTACTCCGCCCCCTCCCGCTTGGTCTCCTGTGGAGTTCCCCAAGGCTCCTCTTTGTCCCCTCTTCTTTTCAACCTTTATATCCGTCCTCTTATTCTTTCCCTTCTTGCTACGGGGGTCTCCGTGTATAACTACGCGGATGACCTCCAGCTTGTTTTTGAACTCTCTTCTCCCTTGCACTCCCTACCCAAATTCCACTCCACTCTGGTCTTTATTTCAGATTGGATGAATCGGAATCAACTGAAGCTCAATCTGGACAAGACGGAGTTGGTCCTGACTGGCTCTTCCTCTTCCCCTTGGTCGACTGCCTTTTGGCCTTCCATCTCTGGCCCCCCACCTTTACCAACGGCCTCGGCAAAGACCCTGGGCATTAAAGTCAGTCGGGACCTCTCTATACATGCCCAGATCAGCTCGGTTGTCTCCTCCTGTTTTCTTTCCCTCCGAATCATCCGAAAGGTGTCCCGTTTCTTTTCTTCTGACGCCCTTAAGCTCATTATCCTGGCCATGATTCTGTCCCGCCTCGATTACGGGAACAGCCTGTATGTGGGCATTCAAGCGTATGAACTTCGCCACCTACAGGCTGTTCAGAATCAGGCCGCCCGCCTTATCCTCCACCTCCCGAAATCTTCCCACATTACCCCCGTTCTGAAAGCACTTCACTGGCTCCCCATCTCTCAGAGATCCCTCTTTAAGATGGGCTGTCTGGTCTTCATGGCTCGGGCCCGCATTGGCCCAGCCTTTATCAACTCTCTCATCACTCCCTATACCCCTAACCATTCCCTCCGTTCCTCTAATCAGTTCCTTTCCAATGTACCTCGGTTTCGTAGATCCAAAACCGGAGGCACCAGATTCTCTGTTTTGGGTCCCTCTTTCTGGAACAGTCTCCCTCTGCCGATCAGATCAATCACTATTTACTCCCAATTTCGTAAGGCCCTAAAAACCCATTTGTTTTCCATTGCATATTCTTGTTAAACAGTTTAGGCTTCTCTCATCTCCCTCAGCTCCTACCTCTAGCGCCAGGAAGCCGCTTGGTCACAGTGCGCTTTATTAAGAACCTTTTTCATTTCATTTCATTTTCATTTCACTGGTCAGGCCACTTCTCTGCACACCACCTGCCCTGCAATAAAGGCCAAAACCTTCACTGCCCGCTGCATCTGAGAAAATCTGTAAGTCCCATTCCCAGTCTTCTTCCCTGGCTAATGGGACTCAGTTAAAAGAGTGCAGAAAGACTGCCCACATACGTAGATCTTCCTTGACCCCTGCTGACAAACGGACATGGTGGTGAGGCAAATGATGTCCAGACAATGCCCGACCAAGACGCCTGCAAAAAGTTCTCCCCGCCCTGACCACCCTGCAAGCAAAGTTAAGATGGCCCAGCAGAACTTGTATCTCTTTGACTCTCACTTTTTGTTTTGCTAGCATTATCTCTAAGAGTTCCAACATCTTTATTTTCTTCTCAACTGGCAAGCGAGTCTGCATTGCCACTGAATCATTCTCAATCTCCAAAAAAGACATGGTCGCGCAAGGACCCATTGTCTTCTCTGGTGCTAGCTGCACCCCCAGTTCTTCCATAAGCTCTTGGAATGTGTCCAGGGCTGCCTGGGACTCCGTGGAGCCGGGGAAACAACAAAAAAGAAGTCATCCAAATAGTGTGTCACTAACTCATGGCCGGTGCGTTGAGTAAAATACCATTGCAAAAAGGTGCTGAAAGATTCAAAAAGAGCACAGGGAATTGAACAACCCATCGGCAATGCTTTGTCCATGTACCATTTCCCATCAAAATGGATCCCCAGAAGATTCCAATCATCTTGATGGACTGAAAGCAATCTAAATGCAGATTTTATATCGCAGTTTGCCATCTCTGCAGTTGCGCCCGCTGTCACAACCAGTGACATAGCAACGTCAACCGAGAAATATGACACAGAGGCCGCCTCCTCATCAATAAAATCATTGACTGAAGACCCCTCAGGCCATGATATGTGTTGAATTAATCTGTATTGCCCTGCCTCCTTCTTAGGGACTACACCAATTGGTGAAAAATCAAGTCTTCCAAAGGCCAGTCCTCAAATGGCCCTGCCATCCTCCCTTCACGCACCTCTTTGTTCAATTTTTCCTGCACAACAACCTTCTGTTCATCAACAGATTTCAAATTCTTTTACCAGCGCCGCAGCCGCGGCCCGTTGTAGCCAAGGCGAAACCTCTCCTGAAAGCCCTCCAATAACATCTTCCTTACTGTCACATCCCCATAACCCTGCAGCCCTTCCGCTAACTGTTCTAGCCTAACCGGAGTATGAGCCTTTGGGCCCAACTCCTTGAAGGCCTTTACCCCCTCTAGCACCCTGGGATTGCTGTGCAGGGCCTGGTGCACTGTTACTCTGCTGTTGCCACTGCTGACTGCCTGAATTCTTTGTCCCCCAGCACTTGACCAAGGGATGTTTCCTGCCACACTGTGAACACTCATGCTGAAATCTACAGTATTCTCTGGTGCACATGCCCTTGTTAAAGTCCCAGCATGCCCCAACCCCAGTCTGTGGTGTTGTTGTTGATGCACTCCCCACCCCTACCCGGGTGGGCTTCCCCTGAAAGGGCCGATATACTAACGGCAAACCACTAGCTGTGAAAATCGTCTTCCCCCCAGCTGGAGCACCCATAGTGTGTTGCCATAAATCAGTATCTAACTCCCCCCACTTGGCCTCTGGATCCCAGGCCATGCGGGCCCTAAACTCTTCATCGTATTGGGCCCACGCAAAACCACTACCCATTATCTGCGCCTTTCTAATGACGTCCATGTACTTGAAAATGGCAACGCAGCGCTCCAGAAACTTTTCACAGTAGACACTAGCATAAATTAAACACGCTGCCGTCCAATTTCCAATCGTTAGCGGTACTTTCGGGCGCTTAGCAAATTCATATTCCTTCTCTTTAGAACCTTCTTTTGAACGTACTTCCCTGTGTAACAACTTCAGGATTTCAACATACTCCCCTTTCTAAATTCTCTCTTTTGTCGATAACATCAGGTGTGCTCCCAAAGGCTTTGTCACACCCATGTAAGGAAGCTTCTTAATCTTCAACTCTTTGCTATGTAATGATTCTTTAACCATTTCAACCTCCTCCATGTTCATCCCACTCTCCACCTTAGCGCCCAATATTCCTTCTCCTTCCCTCGTGCCTACCCCCTGATCCTTAACATAGTGACCATTGTAAAGTTTCCCCTCACTCCTCCCCCCAGCCTCTTCCACCCCCGTCCCCACAGACACCATTTTTGATCTGGCCCGTGGTTCAGAACTCTCACCTGGCTCTAACAAGGGGCCTCGCCAGGCACCGCCTGCCATGACACTTGTTCCACTCTGTCCGCCATCCGAGGAGCCCTCACCGAGGGGCCGCGCTCTCTTCTGGGTCAGGACACCACAGCCCTCTTGGGCAGCACCACCGCAGGTGCCTGCAAAAAACTTGCAGAAACATGAGAAGGCCCCCCCCAACTTCATTGTCACGCAATTTCCCTTCCTCTGGGCTGTCTTCATCATAATCCAGAACTAAGGGCTCCTCCATCTGTAGAGGGCCAGTCACCAACAGCCTACCGCGGGCCTTACCGGACCCTTCAACACCGGTATGGGCCTTACCAGCCCCTTTCGGTACACCTGGCGGGGGAGCCGACTGTACGTGCAGGTACTCCCCTAAACGTTGACCACTCCTAGAAAAAGTCTCTGCTGTCCACTCACAGGACGTAACTGAACTGTTGTTGGGGCCAGCGAGGTCGCGCCGGACCTTCGTCTGCTGGCCGCGCCGGGATTCCCCGACAATACGGAATGTGCCGCGCTAGGCTCCACCCTCCCTCCTTCTCGGCGCCACTGGGCCGCACTTCGCCCTACCGAGTCTGCAGCTCCTCGCCATTCCCTAACCTGTGGAGAAAAAGGCCGGACTGATGTGCCAGGTCCCTCACAACTAAAAACCCCAAAATCCTCCTGCCTCCCTGAAGCACCTACACCTGACCACGCACCCCTCACCTGCTCCCCCTGTCTTATCACTTTCCCACTTGCCCCCGAGCGGCAGCGAGAGGAGGGGGAGCGTCTCCCGCCTCCTCCTCACTGCTCCACTCCCACGTAGCCTGCCCTGCCACTGGACCAAGGGCCCGACCCTCTTGAGCCCTGTTATCAACATTGGCATATTCTTGTGACACCTCAACAGGCATATCAATAGCACCCACCCCGCTCTTATGCTGTCTGTACCCCGTGCCACCCTCCCCGAACCCGGCATCTCGCAACCCTTCTTCACAGGAAGGAAAAATATCTAGGCCTTCCAAGAACGGGCGGCCCCCACCTGTCTCCTGTCCTCCCCTACCGCTGGCATCAATCTCTGTGTCCTGCCCATGTCCCCGTGAACATTCCCACCAGCTGCCCAAGGATGTGAGGGGGTGGAAATGGCCCTGTATCCTGACCCCTACCAAGAGATGGGGAAAGCACCCACCCACCCACCTGAGCCCACTCCCCCTCCCCCACCGAGCCACTATGCACAGGCACCACGTCCTCCTTGCTGGAATACTGTGGAGAAAAAAGGAGGGGGCTCAAAGGAACCAGCTCCCCCCTCGCCTCAGCCCTCACCCCCTCATGTACCTGTGTCCATTCAAATCCAACCGTATCTGTCCCTACCAATAAAGGAGCTCGAGCAGGAGTATCATTCCCAGCCCCCCTCCCATCCTGCCCCCCCACATTTCCCCGTTTAGACACACCGGAGGGGTCGATGACATCATCAACTCGCTCCTCCCTTGCCATCACCACCACTTGTTCCTGGCCGCAAGTATGCAAAATTGAAAACAGCTCCCCCTCCCTCTCCCTTCCCAGCCTCGACTCCTCTCTCGCGGAGGCGACTGACGAGGCAGAGCGCCTCTTGCCGCCCCTCCTCTCCCCCGCTTACCGCGCTGCACAGGGGCCGATGACGCTCTAACATGAACCGCCGAAGCAGGAAGCAGCTCCGGCGGTCCCAATACCTCTGCGCTGTCCACCACTAGCGGCCCACTCTGCGCTGCGGGCAACCCGGGCCCCACACCTGCCCCCTGCACAACAACCTTACAAGGTTTCTCCCCTGGGGCTGCCTTTTTAAAGTGCGGGCGGCCCCTTTCACTTACCGACTCTACCCTTAGTCACTTCGGGGTCATACAGGCAGCAACGACCGCTGCCACCCCAGCTGAGGCCTGTCGCGTAGGTCGCGGGTCAAGTCTCCCGCCTCACTGAGAAGTCTGATAGCTTCAAGCACTCGGTAGTCCTCCACCGCCATAATACACCAGCAGAAATAAACCTCCTAACTAAATACAACAAACTTGTACTGAGAAAAAAGATTAACAGCACAACTCCCGGCCACCAGGTCACCAAACCTAAAATGGTGGCCGGGAGGAGGAGCCCCAAGCCTATTTGCTTGGGCTCCTTTTGGGCTATAACCAAAAACCAGCCCAACTAGAAAAAACCCGGCTCGAGGTTTAAAAGCCACCTTCCCCCCCACCAACCCTCCCAAACAGCCCGTGGGGGGGACCTCCTGTGGTCGGCTGCCCCCCCAAGTCCCCCTTGTGCACATCGGGCAGCCGCTGGCAGTAAGCAGCATTTTGTTTTGTTTTGTGGGGCGTGGTGGCTCCACTGCCTCAGAGAACGCCCACATGCACATGAGAGAGCTGGTAGTTCTACGCAGCCTTGAGGGGCCGGTGAGCTTTGTGCACTCCGAGCGGCCACTGGCAGTAAGCAGCATTTTGTTTTGTTTTTGGTGGGGCCTGACTGTGTTGCAGAAGGAGCCGTGGGCCCAGTACAATGGGGTGCTGATCCGGGTAGCCTCTCGGGTCCCGGGCGGGGCCTCGGTGCAGTGGTTTGGCATCAAGGGATTCCGGTTTGCTAGTGGTTCATGGCCTTTAGTGCTTTCCAGTATTGTGAGGCCTAGAAGAAGGGGGGTACTTCGGCTTCGAAGTCACCATTTGGCTTAGTGACGACATTGATTTGCATCCTATGACTATGGTGGCTTCGTAGTAATGGAAGGCAAATGCATCTATTGTGAATGGTGACTTGGTATTGTTGGGTGTCCTCCACACCCCCTTTTCAGACACAGATTGCTCTTGACCGGTTTCTCGTGCAGCATGTTCGAGAGGTGTGTGGAGGTGCTGCTCAACTATTGGAGGATTGTGGGTGGCGCTCATCCTCTGGGTGATCTTGACCACGCTATGTGCTTTTGTCAGCTTCCATGGTGGAAGTGGGTGGATGATCCAGGTGAGGCTCTGGGCTGCAGTGTGGGCCCGGCGGGCTCATCTCCCAATGTTGGGAGACAGCCTCCATAGCGGTTGAATGCACAGTTTCTGCTGTGCGACCAAGCACCGACCCCCAGAGGGGAGCCTGCATGACCTGAGGTGGGCGGGTGTGTCCATACCTGGCGCAGGTCGGAAGAGGGCGGCTCAGAACAGTTGTGTTTCCCACAAGTGGTTGGCACCTCTATCGCAGGCTCGCAGGTAGCTGCCTGAGAGCCTGATTCTGGGCCCCAATACTTGGGTACCATGGGCAGGTACCTCGACGGGGCCTCCCGTGCCTCATCTGGAAAGCGGGGGAATAGTGAAAGTCCCGGTCGGTAGCAGTAATCACCTTAAGAGAGGCCCGAAGACTTCTGTGCTCGACAAAGTGAAGAAAATTACCAACTAAAGGGCAATAGGGGGTGCAGAAGCTGCACCCTAGTCCCTGGGTGATGACAATGGTACGCACCATTATGGTGAGCGGCATTTGCCTAAGTTAGGCATGAGGTACTTATGGTATGCGCCCTGCTGGAAGCACTTAGAATGGTCCACTGCTGATTATCCTGATGCATAATGTGTTATGCTGAGTACAGTTACTACCATTAACTATTGGGTCGTGCTAAGTGATCCGTAGGACAGTGGCCCGACTGGCCTAGTGATTTATTCACTCCTTGCGAAGCCATGGCGAGTGCCTGGTAGAACAGTGTAGTATATTTTATGGAGTAAACAAAGGATCATTTATATAACCTTGCATTGAGTCTCTTTGTGGTGTGCCTAGTGTGTTGCTGCTGTGTGAGTGTGCAACATGAAACATTTTACACATTGCCTCTTGGATAAGCCTGACTACTCTGCCAGCTATTAAGGGGGTGATCAGGTGTTATCTTCAGTGGTATCTCCCTTACCCTGAATAGAGTGGTGGGTTCTGTCATGCTTAGGTGCATACCCTAGCCAAACAGAAACCATTTATAACATTAGTGGAGAATGCCAATTAGTTGTTGACAGCCCATGTGCAACTGTAACGAATGTTAAGAGGCCACATGGCTGGTGTAGGGCTCTTGTGTGGGAGCTTGGTTGAGGTGTGAGTGTCAGGCAGGTATGGTTTGTGCTCTCATCGAGCGGATTGTATCAGGGTGAGCTGGCGGTGTGTCAGGAAGCGCTGATGCATCAGAAGCAGTGAGCGCTTACAGCCAGATGCTGTACGGTTGGTATATGATGCAAGGGTCATCTGTTAGGCTAGAGCGTATTTAGAGGCAACGTCTCAGTGCTGATTTTAGCCATTCCCCTAGGACCATGGCTCAAGCCCCAGCAGTGTTGACGCCATCATTGTTGTTGCGAAAAATCTTGGTGCGCACCGGAGGCACCTAGCGGAATTGTTGGTGTATCTCTGGGGGGGGGCGGCAGCGTTGCTAGTCACTGGCTTGATGTTTGGGTGTGATTGGCGTGGCAGGGGTGGTTTTCGCGACGGTGGAGCTGGAGACCCGGTTTTGGGTCTCGGCGTCTGCCCTCCATCCTGTGATTCGGAGCAGGTCACTTGGTCTTGTTGTAGTGCTGGAAACAGTTGTTGTTTAATTTGGGACCCGTGACGGGCTGGAGGGTCTGAGAATTGTATGGCATCGACCCTATGGTGTGGGGTAGAGACATTCATTTGGTCGAATGACCCCCCCCCCCCTTTAGCGTATACTTCCATGTTCCAAGGTGCCATAAGGTGTTTAGGTCTGTGGTTCCTCCCTTTGGCCAAGTTTTCAGGTTTCCTATTCACCAACAGTGTTGCTATTGGGAAAACCTCTGTTAGGACTTTTGTCGCATTGGCCTTACGTGGATCCTGGCAGCATCTGTACTAGGTCTGTAAGGCAACCGGGGGACGTGGCCTGAGAGAGATTTTGACATGGCATTATCTTGATGGTGGGCCCTGTGGGACGGCACTAGCTGTGAGTGGCTCAGGCATGCAGGTGTGTCTTAAAGCATCTAGCCACAGGCATACTGCAGCTGCCTCTTTGACTTAATCAATTCTGGGACAGACGAATACTCGGGCACAAACTCTTCATGCTGCATGCCACGTGTTCATACTGCTGGGAGAAGTGGAATGCAGTCAAATTATATTTGAACGATACCTCGCTGCTTGGCCAACTATTGGTTTGTGCCACCGCGAGTGACCGAACTTGGCACCATCTACTTTATTGAAAGAATGCTGCCACTGTACAGATGGAGAACAACTTTATTCTGCTGTGGCAAGAAGGGCTTGGATAGAAGGGATGAATGTTTCTCGCAGAAGGGGTTAGGACTTGCGATCAGGATGTGAAAGGATTGGTTTCAGATCCTTATTTTATCCTCAAGTAACATCAGTGTTGAGCGGTATTTAAGAGCGCCGAAGTGTATAACTACTTTTCTTGTTCAGACAAAACGACTGTGGAGTTCTTATGATGGTAAGGTGGTGCTGACCTTATCGGTTTGTGAGTCAATTAGGGTAAACCCAGGGGTGTATTACTAGGCGTGCGATACTGATGTGCAGGAAACCGAGATAGAGCATGGGTAGATTAGTCCTCAGTATGTCCACAGCACTCTTCCAGTCCGCACCCTAGGTAGTAAGATAACACAAAGAACCCTACGGGTTGCTGATTGATATGAGAGAAGGACAACATTATAGTTTAATTTCAAACACAAGATAAATGGTATGTATGGCCTCTAAACTCCAAGCAGGCAACATGCGCACACCTGGGAGCATTGTGCTCATTCCTGTCCCCTTAATCTGAACATGGCTTGGCACAGGCAATAGTCTTGGTATCTCAAATAGCTGCAGGGCCAAGTCATGACTAGATGTCTCCTCTATGCAGAAGCAATTTCAGAAAAGTTATAAAAAGAGCCTGGCCATCCAAGCCCTAGTAGATGGCCCCATAGAATCAGGTGCAACAGTTTGCATCCTCCCCTAGCTGCAGTGCGTCACGTGTTTGCCAGGTGTCCTTCTTGAGTGACATGCAAGCGCGTTAAGTGAGAAGTATCCGGGTTACTCTAAGTGAGGTAGAGGGGTCCTTGCAACATCCTCAATAAGGGGGGCTGCGTTAGAACATAAACTGGGAATCTTACATTCTGCCATTGATGTCATTGGACCACTCACATTATTAATATTTTTACTTCTGGGGAGAGGGAGCAGATCTGTATCACCAATTTACTGCATGTGGGGGCTGGTATTTCTACCACGCCAGGTAACATTTGGACAACTATCCACACTAAACTTCTGCATTAGTTCCATTAGGGTCACTTAGTGTCCATAACTCGTTCTGTTTGGTACACTGGCACTGCTCACACAATGTATCTAATGTGAACAACTTAACTTTGACAGACAAGTCCAAATGTTTCACATTACAGTCTTTAGCACTTTTCAATTGCCTGTGCATTGTTTTATTCATTTACACTGTAGCAAATTAATTAAACAATTACTGAATTAACTAGTTCGGCTAGCGGATACTCGCTCACCAAGGCATCTGCAGCGGTGAGTGTTATCACGCTGTGGGATAAGAAGGTTAAACTGGACTGCCAGGTCCCGCTGGGTTGCCAGCCAATTGGCCACTTGAAGTTAAATGGTGAGCTTAAAAGGGCACAGGAGGGGTCTTGGCAATGGCTAAGAAAATCTGGACCGATTTATATGCTTGGTTCGACCTCATGGTCATAGGATCAAACTCCATTGGGTTCTTCAACCCTTCACCCCCTGAGGTTGTCAAAAGAGTATCAGTGAGTGGGGTAACACCTCCCTTGTTCAGCGCCAGCATGCCTATGGGAGCACATGCGCCTCTCAAATACACAATTATGTTATCTCCGACAGGCACTATACACAAACAACTAGAATAAAGGAGTTGGCCTCATGGCTAGTGCAATCGACCTCAAATCTGGGGAACCAGGTTTGAATCTTGGCAAGGATGCTCAACATCCTGTGATTCTGGGCAAATCACTTAATGTCCTCGTGCCCAACAAAAATGAATGTGTCCTCATGTAACACAGCTGGTGCTCGTGTAAAGCGCTCTGATACCCAATACCTTTGGGTCAAGTTTGGGCTATATAAAACTCCGTAAAAAAAACAAAAAACAAGTAAGGCTGGCTGGATATAGCTCTTACTTGCACCTGCACTGGCACATCTTGTATGGAGTTGCTGTGGCAAAAGTATTGCCCATTGCCAGGCAACGTTGTCAACCCATACACACTAAGCCGATTGTTTAAGTTCAGCCAGGGCCACGTATGCACAGCCCTGCAATAGGTCCCTGCGGTTGTCAGCGCCGTGAATTACCAAATTACAACTGCATAGGAGCAGATGTGTTAGCCCAGCTAGCAGAGGTGTTCCAAGAGGGATTTATGGGCACTTCGGTTGTTCCTTGCAGCACGGCCCTTTGCTGTGGACAACACATGGGTTTTACCACAAATTACCACTAAGGTGGAGCAATTTAGGTACCCCAGCTAGCAGATCTAGTCAGGTACCCAGCTGTAGAGGTCGATGGGGTGTACATGACCAGACAACTACTGCTTTTAATGTCATTTAATTTAACATTGACAGTTAAACTAACGAAGGGACTGACTTGGTGATGCACAAAAGGTAGGTACCCACTGGTACTGGATTATGACACAACATTGGTTCAATAGAGGTATCTATAATTCGGATGAGGTGCAAACATTCTGGCCAGTTATCGGGTATGTGCTCTCAGCAAACCCAGCGTGGTCCAAGCTGGAGGCAATGACAGACAGAGCGGGGCCTCCTTGACTAACGCTGGTGCCAAGAGAGGTGAGGTCTAGTCCTCGTGTTACATCATGTACACACAGAGGATTTGAAATTGAATCACAAATGGTAGAATATTGACAAACAGTATGTATAAGAATGTATTAATTGCAGTGACAAAGCTTTTGAGCACAAAGGTCCTGAACAAAGCTAGGAAGATTTAGCCCCGTAAGCTGAAACATGTCGACCATATGAGCAGTGACTAATTCAAACTGCTCATTATTCTTTTTTCACTGTTTTTAGACAGGAGTACAACTGTGAGATTGCAATTAAGAGGAATACTATTACTCTATGTCTCCGTTGTACATCCTATTTTAAACACACTGCTTTTTTTGTTATTTTGCACTGCACCATTTATAAAAGAGAGTCTCTTCCTCTTACACTATTCTCCTGTAAGATCCCTACGAGAGGATACAACTTAATCAGTTTGTCCCCCTCCTGGATGGAGCAAGGACGAAGAAAAGTTGTTTGGCATCCCAGATGATGACACTGGGCACGTAATGTGTAATGATGGGACACCAATGATCCTTAAGGGATTCTTCTTGTCCCCATTCAGGTCATCCTACTGATGACCTTCTATCCTACATCTTGATCTTGTTCTCTATACCCTCCCTTTTTTTGCACTTTTGTTACTGAGCACTTAAGGCTTACAGTGTCTTTTTGAATTGTATCTAAAGACACTTTCTCTTCGTTTTTTCCTTTTTTTCTTTATAGACCACGGATTACTTTGTTATTGACAAAAAGAATCAGGGGGATTTAATCTGTGTAAGTCTTTAAATTGTCCCTCAGACCCTCCATTTTTGTATTTGAATGGTCAGGATACCAGTTTACGCTTCACTTGGACTTACAGTAATCAGGGAGTTGTGTTCCTTGTTCTGGATATTAAGGTAGAGAATAACACGTTAAATACAATGGTACATCAGAAGCTAACTGACAAAAACTCCTTGCTACATTATAATTCATATCATCCGAGAGCACTACGCAATATTTTGCCAGTGGGTCAATTCCTGCGGTATCGCAGGAATTGCTCCACGACAACATCATTTCTGGCACAATCAGAAGGACTGTGTAAAAATTCAGAAAGAGAGATTATCCAAACAGAATTGTGAATCAGGCAAGAAAAAGAGTGCTTAAAACGCCTCGCATTCCCTACTATAGAAAAATATGAGGACCAAGGAAGATTGTCTTCCGGTTGTTATGACATTTGATCCTCTGGCGACCCAGATTAGACAATCTATAAGGAAACACTGGGCTATACTGTCGACGACTGAGTTCAAAATGCCCCCACCCAGGTTTGCTTTTAAAAGATCAAGCAATTTGAAGGAAAAATTGGTAGATTGTCACCCGAAATCTCCACACAATGAAGCCACCATTCCGCCTGGGCACTACCTGTGTGGTATGTGTTCAGTGTGCAAGATGACAAAAAAGACTGTGGAGGTGGTTCTTAACTCTTGGAGAGTGTGGCATCTGACCCAATTCAGTAACTGCAACACGGTGAACGTGGTGTATAGACTGACATGTGAATGCGGACTGCAATATAGTGGTCTTACAACACGCAAGATTAAAGTAAGAGTGCAGGAACATTTGAGCACTATTAGAGCAGGCAAACTTTCCACTAAATAAGTACAACACTACAAAGAAAGTAAACATTCCTTTACGTGGGTAGAGCTGGAAAATGTCACGGGAGATCTCTACAGTATAGAGAGTGTCCTTGCAATTAAAGAGGCACGTTGGATTTTCCAAGAGAGATGTGATCAAATTGGATTAAATGATTTTATTGAATGGAACAAAATAAGAAATTAACAGAGTGTAAAGTATCCATTAATAAGATCTTGATCCTGTTGGTGTCCGTGAGGTGGACCCTCCCTGTTTCCTCCATTTGTTTTGGAGATCGTATGGATAGCGAATTGAAGCTCTTGTTTTTAGAGTGCAGGGACACAGGGGAATAATAAAGTTGATTGAGATAGTTTCCCATTCCGAAATGGCCGCTATGAATAGCTAGTGGTATAAAGGATCCTTAATGGGTCAGCATAATTTGTCTCCCGCTCGCTGTGTGTTCATCCCTGAGAATGTGGGGGGCGCAGGTAGGCTTGGAGGGCATTGGGAAAGCATAATTTAATGCTGACCAATATTTCGATATGTTGATTCTTTTGAAATCTCAAATTACGGAAATGGGTGGGGTTCGCCTTGTCGCATCAAGATTAATGACCAAAAGATAGAAGACAATGTAAAAACATAAAAAACGGGCTCCAGGTAGTCTGTTGTGTCATACTTGTAGTGTGAATGGAAGAGAATAGCGAAGTCTAAGATGGCCGCCAACGTCCTAAAGAAAATCACATGATTGGAATAAGGTAGCGCGAAACGTTGTGGACGTAGCCTTTGTAAACATGCAGTGCCGGCTTGCCGGTACCGAGGAATGAGAAGACGCGCCCCGTGTCAAGAAGGGCGGTAAGACAAGTTGGGCCAGCAGCATACAGCGAAATTTGCCAAGGAAGTGCTGTGTAGCAGTTAAGATAAGGACTGGTGAGGTTATGAAGTGGTTCACAGAAGTTAAATACAGGTGAGGAAGTAAGTGATAATTTGAATCACAGCGCACACATAGAGATAGACATATACGCGGCTTGTGTTGAGGCTACAACATAGAATGATATAACGATATGAGAAGGCGGGGTACAAGCCCGTAGTGATTCCAAAGGGGACAAGAAGAGGGGACAAATGGTGAAAAGACACGCGCAATCATTTGTTTTCTTTATATCTAGAAACCATTTTAAGGATATGCCTACGTTTGGAGTTCTTTTCTTACAATGATTGGAGAGCTGGTACGATTGACTTGGACTCCCACATGGTAAAGATTATTAATGAAATGCCCTACATTGATGTATGTGTTTTTAAAGCTGAGAAGAAAGATGTGTTATAGTAACCAGTCCATTTTGTGTTGTTTTGTCATTTGACAGTCATTTTTAGAAATTGCACCAGTGTCCAATATTTGCAACGAATGACCCTGCCCTCACGAACTTGCCTTAAAGAGGGATTGGCAATGAAACATGTCGGCTGAGAAAGAAAGTGGTCTGCATAAATGCAGCCGGTTTTAACTGGGTCTTGCTGTGTGGTAGTCGCAAAGCACATGTCACTGTGTTATCATATTTGATTTTTTTTAGCACTATTTTGGGACACTATATATATTTTTTCAAGTGAAATGGTTGCCGATGATGATAAAAGTGAGCGTAGCCGGTGAGTACCAATCAGCAAGCTCGACTGGTGGTGCGCACGTGAGGTACCATTTTGCTTTTTCACAATTTTTGTAATATAAACATATCTATAGGTGTGTTTTTTGGTAGATACACCAGTTTGTTCTTTTCCCATATGTAACTATATATGGGATGTATGACTGTCACTTGATAAAAAACACTGTTTTATAAAATTGGGCAAATAAAGTGGAAGGACACTGCCTCTTAAGAAAGTGAGGAGTGATAGGTGAAGAAAAATGATAAAAAAGTTCCACCTCCACGTATATGAATCTAGAGCCCTGGGTGACAGGTCTTTTGTGTGTTTGATATAAATTGAGAGGAGGGCGACCAGTTCATTTTTCCCTCTACAGCTCCTTATTGTTAGAGTAGTAAATCAAATAGCCAATCATAGAAACACTAACCCATAACAGTAATTTTACAAAGGGAGCATTTGCACTTTGGCACTGAACAGCAGTGGCAAAGTGCCAAAAGCATCTAGACGAGCAAAACGGAATCCAACATACAGCAAAAACACAGGAGGCAACAGCAAAAAAATGGAAGGGAGACCCACGCCAATGGTGCTAGATCTAACACTGACAATTACAAGAACACATTTGCGAGTCTTATTAAGAAGGTGCAGACACATAGGTTGTATGTTTTAGGCCAGGTTCTCAATATCCAAAAGCATTGGCATATGTTCGGCACCCTGGTATATCTTTAGCAAAAGTCGGGTTAAGGGCTACTTACACCAAAGCAGCCAGTCAGTCAGCCAGGTTGGTTGGGTTAGCGCCATTCCGAGAAGTGGGCTGTTACTCCAATAGTGTTGAAAATATGGGTTTGGAGCACAAATGTTGACAATTATCAGAACACATATTGCAGTCAACTTTAAGAAGGTGCAAGTAACGTTTTTCATATGTTTTACTCCATGTCCTCAAAGCCAAAACATTAGAAACCTTTTGGCACTCTGGTATACCTTTAGCAAAAGCTGTATATGGGCCACATATGCTGGGGTGGGGACCCCAGCATGGCGACACAGCATCTGAGGATCACAGTCAGACTGATGGGTTTTGCAGGCAATAAGGACATGATATGTAGCAGATCACGAGGGGTACCCTTAAAGGACCTCAGGCCTCACCTCCTGTGGGTATTCCCACCTTTGTCCTAGTTTAGGCGAGGAGGTCATCTGGAGTACTCGTATGGAATTGAATTTGAATTTGAATTTAAAATTATTTTTAAAGCGCACATACACCAGCGGTTTCTTGGCGCTACAACTAACAAAGGACCGGGGCTGGCTAAGCAAAAAAAACAAACTGCTAAAAGGTTAATTGAAGGACTTTGTGAACAGATGAGCCTTGAGTTGCTTCCGGAATTGCGGATACAGGGTTAAGGCTCTGAGCTCAGGGGGCAGAAAGTTCCAGAGGAGTGGAGCGAGAGTCGCAAATTTCGAGCCACCCCATTTCTTTCTCCGGAACCGTGGGATTGTAAGAAGAGACTGGGTAGATGAGCGTAGTTCCCTAGTGGGAACGTAAGGGGTGATCTCGGATGAGATGAAAGCCGGTGCCGTGCCCAGTCGAGCTTGAAAGGCAATGGAGGCGAGCTTAAACTGGACACGGGCACGAACAGGGAGCCAATGTAGAGATTTTAGGTTGCAGACGCCGTAAACTATATGCAGGAATACCTGCATATAGGGCGTTGCCATAATCCAGGCGGGAGACCACCATGGCCAAGGTGATCAGCTTGAGGGCAGCAAAGGAAAAAAAACGGGACACCCTGCGTATAGTGCGCAGTGAGAGAAAAGAAGAAGAAACCACAGAACTAACCTGGGAGTGAAGAGTGAGTTGAGAATTGAGTTTAATACCTAGTGTTTTGACTGAGGTAGAGGGGATAGGTGGAGAGCCAAGAGAGGGGGGCCAGAATAAAGACGACCAGGGGCTGGATGAACCACCTGTCAACACCAGCTCAGTCTTGTCTGGGTTGAGTTTTAGATGATTGTGGTTCATCCAGTCCCGGATATGGATCATAACAGATTGGAAATTAAGAACAGAAGAGAGGGAGGAAGACAGATTAAAGACAAGCTGGAGGTCGTCCGCATAGTTAAATACGGCGACCTCCATTTGTTGCAGAGAGAAGATAAGAGGGGCGATATAAAGATTAAACAAAAGAGGGGAAAGGGAAGAGCCCTGGGGAACCCCGCACTGAACTTTCCGAACGTCCGCAGTAAAATCACCCAGGCGTACAGCCTGGGTGCGGTCACTCGGGAAGGAGGATAACCAGACCAATGCGGTGCCCCCGATCCCCGCCGCCCTGACACGGGAAAACAAGATGGTATGATCCACCGTGTCAAAGGCGGCTGAGAGATCGAGGAGGACCAAGGCCTGGGGCTGGTTGGTATCCATACCCTCCCTGAGGTTGTCCAGGACCGAGAGAACTACGGACTCCGTAGAGTGTGCGGGGCGGAACCCGGCCTGGCGGGGGGCAAGAGCTCCATGCTTCTCCACAAAAGAGCTCAGAGCGCAGGTGACATGGCGCTCGAGCACCTTTGCCAGGAAAGGCAGGAGGGAGATGGGGCGAAAATTGGCAGGGATTGAGGGGTCCGCGCCCGGCTTTTTCAAGATGGGTACAATTACTGCTGATTTGAATGGATTAGGCACTACGCCTTGAGAAAGAGAGCTATTAAGGAGGTGAAGGGGGGGGTCTGGACAAGTGATGAAAATGTGACGAAGAATATGAGCAGGACAGGGATCTAATGGGGAACCAGATTTGACAAGAGGTATTATGGAAGTCAAAGATTCCCTGGTTAGAGGGGGGAGGGTAGTGAGTTCTCCCTTAGGAGGGGTGCACTGAGGGTCAACAAAAGTGGGGGAGGGAGGAGGGATATTGGCCTTAATGGTGGCTATTTTCTGAATGAAATAGTTATTGAGGGAGTGACAGAGTTCTATGGAAGGGGCGGGCTTTAAGGTTGTTCTGTCCGAAAACGCCAGATTGTGCACAATCGAGAAAATTTCCTTCCACTGGTTTTCTGCTGCGAGGATTTTGGAGGAGAAGTAGATGGTTTTAGCCTCCAAGATGTCTTTTTTGTATTGGGTCAAGATATTAACAAAATCCAATCGCAATGAGGGGCAATAATTTCTCCTCCAAGCCCGCTCCGCGCGACGTACCGCAAGTTTGGTGGCCTTAAGATTTTCGTTGAACCACAGGTTGGCGTCCTTCTCCCGCTTAGAGGTAATTCGTTTAAGAGGGGCAATAGAGTTGCAGCCTAGGGAGAGCCACTGTTCAATGGCCTTGACCTGGGAAAGGGTGGGTAGACCTTGTAAGGGAGGAAGGGAAGTGGTGAGTAGGGAGGATAGATTTTCCGGATCAACTCGTCCCCAAGCGCGGACCCAGATGTTTTTGGGAAGAGGGGGCTTGACCGGATGATAAATGGGAAGGGCAAATGAAATCAGGTGGTGGTCAGACCACGTGCAAGGCGAGATGGAAAGGGACTCTATGGGGCAATTCAAGGACCAGATCTGGTCTAAGATGTGACCCTTGATATGGGTAGGGGAGTGAATATGAGGAGTAAAGTTGAGCGATTGGAGGGTCTCTGAAAATTCTTTTGACGATGGACATTCAGCTGGGTCAGAGGGCCAGAAGTTGAAATCCCCCAGAAGTAAAATGGAGGAGTTGTTAACGGTGACCGTGGCCAGGACTTCCAAAAAATCCGGGAGAAACAATAAAGGGGATTGAGGGGGACGATAGGTAAGTATGCAGGTGAGGGGGGGGCGTTATGGAGATGGTGCGGATAGCCAGATACTCGGTGGTAGCGATATCTGGCAAAGACAGAGTTTGGAAGGGAAGGTCGGTACGGGCGATGACTGCCACGCCGCCCCCGGCTCTGCCAGTAAGGCGGTCTGCGCGAAGGGTGTAATAAGGGGCCGGTAAAGTGGCCAATAGAGCAGGGAGGGAGTCATCACAGAACCAAGTTTCCGTTAAGAAAAGAAGATCTGGGGCATGAAGGTCTAGTAGTACCGAGAGTTCGTGTGCATGAGCTACTGCAGATCGGGTGTTAAGATAAAATGCCGAGAGGGTTTTGGGGGTGGCAGGGAAAACATTGTCTGTAGAAGAATGAAGGGGGGCAACTTGGGGAGGGGGGATGTCAAGGGGAACAGCCGGAGACAGACCAAGAGACGAAATGAGAGAGCAGGTGGAGGCTGGTAAGGGCCATGGTCCCTGGAGGCAGCGTAGTTGAACGGGGGAGTAGATGGTAAGTTGGGCAGAGTGACGCGCCCCTAGCCCCGGACAGGCGCGGACGGGCGCAGACGGGCTTGCCTTAGGCGCGCCGCTGCGCCCGTCCGCTGCGCCTCCGGCTCATGCACATACTTTTATATGGTGATCAGGGGAGAAGGAGGAAAGGAAGGGGGCGTGGCCGGTAAAGTGGGCGGAGCTTACTCGCTTCGCTGTAGCTGGCGGTAGCGAGGGAGGATTCCCCAAGACAGCGTCCAAATCGGCTGTCTGGGGCTCTCAAGACAGGCAAGGATCGAGGTAATGGTATGGACATGAGACAGCTTATGCAACACATGTCACTCGACTCCCAAGGATGAGATAGCAATGCCCAGGGGCTGTCGTGGGACATGATTATTCAGTTCGTACCCTCAAATTGGGGACTCGCCAAGTAGGGGGGTAAACAAGGGCTTAGTTTTATTGCTCTCGTGGGTCCTGCTCCTGTTGGCACTGTGCTCCCAGATTAGTGGAGGTCAGTGGGTAGAGATAGGGATTGGTCGGCCGCAAGCAATAATTCTAAGGGTAGCACGGCTGTGGTGAAAGTTGGGAACAGGGGTTCCCAACTTCTGGTGAGTCCATTGAACAGTTACAGAAAGGTAAATAAAGCCAGGTACAAGCCCACAAAGCAGGAGGGCTTGGTTCTTCGCAAATGCAAACCAATTAGAAGGGCTTGGTAAAGAGGCATGGCCTCTTCTGTGCAATAGGGATGGGGTCACACTTATCAGAGGTAGATAGGGTGATTATCCAGCTAGAAGGATTGGCAACTACAGGTAGCAGGAGGTTGGAGCTTGCATTAGCTTGAAGGGTAATATGCTGTGGTTAAAAAGTGAACAGTAGTGTTGTATGGGCTTCATCCTGGACTCCTCCCTCTCCATGACCAGACAAGTCAACGCCGTCTCCTCGTCATGCTTCAACATCCTGCGCATGCTACGTAAGATCTTCCGGTGGATCCCCACCGAGACGAGGAAGACGGTCACCCAAGCCCTCGTCACCAGCCGACTGGACTACGGCAACGCCCTCTACGCCGGAACCACGGCCAAACTCCAGAAGAGACTCCAGCGGATCCAGAACGCCTCGGCGAGACTCATCCTCGACATCCCCCGACGCAGCCACATCTCCGGACACCTGAGAGATCTGCACTGGCTCCCGGTCAACAAGAGAATCACCTTCCGGCTCCTCACCCACGCGCACAAAGCCCTACACGACCAAGGCCCGAGCTACCTCAACAACCGGATCAACTTCTACACTCCCAAGCGCCTCCTCAGATCAACCAACCACGCCCTCGCCGCCGTCCCCCGCATCCGAAGAGCGACGACAGGAGGAAGATCCTTTTCCTACCTGGCCGCCAAGACCTGGAACTCACTTCCGACCAATCTGCGCCTGACCCAAGACCACCTCTCCTTCAGGAGGAAGCTCAAGACCTGGCTGTTCGAGCAGTAGCGGCACCCCCCCCCCTCCCAGCGCCTTGAGACCCTACGGGTGAGTAGTGCGCTCTACAAATGACCTGATTGATTGATTGATTGGTATGGCATTTTAGATTCTGATTGAAATTCCCGATTCATGCCCTTATATAGGTACAATCCGCGTTGCCCTGATATAGGCATAGAAATCAAGCCCTTATTTAGGCATAGCCCATGCAACCCAAATACAGGCATGGCTACTTCCATCTGTTTACCAAACGTCATAATGATTTCCTGGAAAACCAGACTCTTAAGCAGAAGGGACTTCCCCTAGCCTGGATATTGATTTCTCCAAGAAACTCATCATTATGCATGAACAACTATTCCTTAGGGGTTCATTCATGACGTTCACATGCCCGACTTTACTTCGAAGGTGGCATTCCTAAAACACCTTCAAGGTATATATATACCTTCACTTGCTATGACAAAGCACAGTGTGGTTCGGTGCAGTTCGACTACCTACTTGCCTGACGCAGCTCGCAACAGCAAGTATCGAAGGAAGCCGACTCTCCAGCTGACACACTGATCGGAAGCTGTCCTCCACTGCTGAGAATCCAGCTCCAGTGTTTATGACTCCCCTTGCGGGGTGTTGGAAAATCGAGTTCGAGACAGAGATACCAAACCTCCTTCATTCTAAGGTATGGAGCTGATTAGAACCTAGAGAAACCTTTGGCAAATTCTTGGCAAAAACTAAACCTATGCTAAAGAGCACACTTACTTATTACCTCATACTAGACCTAGGTTAAGTACATTGGGGTAGGCGTATTTTAGAAGCACCAGTTGAGTTTTTTAGCCTGTGTTATTTATGTATATATTTTTATATATGTCATAGCACCAGACAATGCTATTTCAGTATTATTTTATATTACTGTTTAGCTGCACGCATTATACTTTGCATTCTGTCTAACAATTGTAGCAGTTCACCTCTCTTGCATGAGAAAGAAGACTGTTCAATAAATTCCATTTATTGAAACGCCCGTCTCTCTATTTTCTCTGCAACTCTGTAGAAACGAGGCATGCACGATAGACTGAGTAAAATAGTTAACTATTGTTTCCACGACTCTTAAGATATGTTTTATTCTAGGGAAACAAAGTTGTCATGTTTATACGGTTGTCAGAAACTAATCCCTTCTTGTCTATTAGAGAACGTTTCTAGTGACCTCTGAGCTAGCTGGCACTCACAATTAAGTTTAGTATATTCGATAGAAACATACTGACCTCAGTCCTATGTCATATCTATAGGGCAGAGTTCTTCAAACTGTGGGTCGCGCCCCCCTGGGGGGCCGTGGCTGCATTCCCAGGGGGACGCAAATGGCTCTTGAAGTATATGCAAATCAGGAAGACCTGGTAGAGCGAATTTATTTACTTGCCTTTGACACGTTTCCAGGCAATCTTGATTTGCATACAGCAGCTGAAGGGCTTTACCAGAGAGTATAAACAGTGATCCTGGATGCCCTGAGGCGGTATGTTGGGGAAAGGGCAGTGATTGGTGTGGCAGGGTCAAGGATGTGGCAAAAAAGGGCAAAATATTCTGTAACAGGTTTATTTTTCTAACCTTCTGGTAACTGCATACAAAAATATGTGCACACTTCAAATGGAAAATAAACACAAGTTAAACTAAGCATTTTTACTACAAAACCTCAGTTGCCTAATGCAATCAAAGCAAATGTCTGTTTGTGGCCAGAAAGCAGCACCAATAGATGCATGCAGCAGGAAAGGACCAAAGTAATGCGGCAGGGCTAAATCAATTATGTTATAAGAAAATGCAAATAATACGACCTAATGTGGTACATTATATGATAGTATTTCACTATGTTTCCATTTATACACATGTGAATACTGTTTCGGCAAAGATTTCACTTCATTATTACCAGTTTACCCCTGAAATACACTAATGAGCAACTGAAAGGTGCCTAATCACCTTTTGCGAAGGGCTGTCCATTGCGTGGCAACATGTCACTACATTTTTAATACCTTTCAATCCGTTGAGCTAGAAACATATTTTTTTTGTTAACATTCACTGATTATGCAGCAGATGACTCATTAAGTGACGAATGCAGCAAAATCCCTAACTATGCGGAAAATGATGCAGAGTTTCATAATTTCAGTGGTCCTACCAGAAAATCATAATGCTGAATCCTAGTTGACGCAGTGGAAAATAGTGACATGTGTATATAGTGCTAAAAAATCAAAGCCTGTGACAGAAAACACTGAAAATATGTAAGTCATCATTTTTATCTATATATTTTAGTAAAAAGTAATCAGGCTACATCTGGAAACATTTCGATGAAGGTTTGTTAAAAAGATGCACTCAAGAACTCAACTGGTAAAACCCTCACATTGCAAACAAAATAAGATGAAGGACAGAGCGCTGAAACTTTTCAGACACTCGGCCCCAGTCACATTAGATCTGGGTTGAATCCATCATTGTTCTTTTGCTCACTTTGTCATCCTACTTCAGACCCAGTTATACGCAAATCAGTGTTGACCCTCTTCCTCGTGGAAACAGTCCAGTCCTTACTGCCAAGCCAGGTCTTTCCTGGACCGGAAACAAGCATCCTGGGACCGGTTTAGGGGTAATGCCCCTTATTAGCCAGGATAGCATGAATCCAGTGGCAAAGTGAGCAAGGGACCCATGTTTGGGCTTCCCTTGCCAATTTGGGGCAAACAAAGCAAAGACAATAAGTTGATGGACAGAGGGCTGAAACTTTGCAGACTCCCTCACATTACCTCTCAATATTAAGAAACATTCCTAGAGCTACAAGTGGCTTCATTAGTTCAAGCCTATGTTGGCTCCCAATGCTGTCTCAACGTCCCGTTGGCAAATCACTTAATTTCCATGTGCCTAAAAACAAAACAAGTAATCTGACCCTGTGTAATGTAAATGGTGCTCATGTAAAGGAGCGCTGCAATACCCTTGGGCCGAGTTTGCCCTGAATAGAACACCCAAAAAACAAATGGTACAGAGCCTGTTTCAAGACTGTAGTGATTATTAGGCATTGATGGGAGACGGTTGAAACAGACAGAGGAGATATCCTTTTACTCATGGCCGCTGCTATCTATCACTAGTGCAACAGGTGTAGTTGCATTGGCGCCAGATGTGCAAGCTGAACACAACACACTGATTATGGGGAGCAGAATTTGTTGTCCAATTTCTGTTTTTGTTTGCTGAATTTGCTCTTTGTAGGTTTCAGATTTATTGTGGATTATGAGCTACTGAAAATGTATCCATGAAATGATCTCACAAGCCCCTACCCCCTGCACTCATTCCTGCCCCTCCACTCGCCAGTCATTGTCATAGAGTTCTGAAGGGGGGGCCAACTTTCAAATATTTTGGTTTGGGGGCCTCAGCGGAAAAAAGTTTGAAGACCTCTGCTATAGGGTATATTATTCCAATGCACAGAGCCTACTGGGAATATAGGAACTACACTACAGTAGAGCTTCCCTCCAGGGAGGCCATCACATTCCACAGAGAAGAAAATAAAGCCAGGGACAAGCCCACCAATTGGGAGGGCATGGTTCAATCAAATTCAAGTCAAAATACGTATGGCTGGTTAATTGGGTGTGGCCTCTTTGTGGAACACCACATAGTAGTGATAGGGTTGGGGTACACCTGTCAGATGTAGACAAGGAAATGGGCTACCTAGAAGGGCTAACAGCAGGTTGTAGGTGGTTTAGGAGAATGCCATGGTGGGTGGGCCCCAGCTATGATGGTGGCCAGATCCTGGGCATTGGCGGAGTTAAAGGGCAATCCGGAGGTGGAAGGGTATGGAAGGGTGCCTCTTCAGGAGCACAATAGGGGTGCCTGTGCCAAACCCCAGGAGTCTTTACAGCAGGACCCTGGAGAAAGAATCATCGGCGCCCCGCTAGTCCTTCGGGCGGTTGGAAGCCTGAGCAACTGGGGGCTTGCCTTGCAACGCTCTGCCCTAAAAAGGGGAGTGAGTAAAGTGGTGGACCAGTTGTTCATGGTATTCAAGGGGGGAATCCCCTCATAACTGGTAGCACCTATTGGATTGGCCACGGTACAATTTGGTTCTTCAGGCGGGCAGGGCAGCGTAGGTCAGTCACCGCTGACTCATCTTGGATCGCCTGTAAGTTAACCCCCCATGTTGGCATACTTTTGTATGGAATAAACCTGCAGCAAACTTTTCCCCAAAAAATTGTGTTGTGTGATTTATTTATTCCAATTGCATGGTAGGTTCTGAAAAGGTGGGGAGGGTTGCCTATGTATGCACTATGAGGCTGCCCGCGAATCACACAGTGGGCCACCTAAAAGGGCGGCCACCTCAGTGCCACTTAGGCACACTGCCACCCCTCTAGTGGAGGGGACCCCTTGGTGGAGTCCCCCAGCCCTGCACGCAGGCCGCATCACTTCTGGCGCTCAGAGGGTAGACGCAAGTTATTTATAGCTGCCCCCACTCATCTGGCACCCTCTTTGGCGCTGGACACGTCGTCTCCCACCCTACCGCATACCCGTGTATCAGCTGGTGAGCACGGCTAGGTAGGACTGTTTAATGTTTTTTTTCATTTGTGTTGCAGGCAGAGTTACAGGGCGTTCCGAAGGTGGAAGGTTACAGAAGGGTACCTCTTCAGGAGCACAATAGGGGTGCCTGTGCCAAACCCCAGGAGTCTTTACAGCAGAACCCTGTAGAAAGAATCGTCGGCGCCCGCTAGTCCTTCGGGCGGTTGGAAGCTTGAGCAACCGGAGGCTTGCCTTGCAACACTACACCCTAAAAAGGGCGTGAGTAAAGTGGTGGCTCAGTGGTTCATGGTATTCAAGGGGGGAATCCCCTCATAACTGGTAGCATCGATTGGATTGGCCACGATGCATTTTGGCTCTTCAGGGGGGCAGTGCAGCGTTGGTCAGTCACCGCTGCCTGCCCTTGGATCGCCTGTAAGTTAACCCACCACGTTGGCATACTTTTGTAAGGAATAAACTTACAGCAAAATTGTGTTGTGTGATTTATTTATTCCAAATGCATGATAGGTTCTGCAAAGGTGGGGAGGGTTGGCTATATAGGCACTAAGCAACAATGATTTTTCTGAGACCTCCTAATCTGACAGAGAATCCAGAGAAAAGATGCACAATCAACTCTAAAGATTTTTGGGGTAGAAGGTCGGATTCCCACATGCAAGGAACCTCCGGGGCTCAGTCCAGTGTCTGTGGAAGGCACAGATACCACCACAGATGTGACCATCCCTGAACACCAACCTCGGTTCTCCGGGGGTTTACTCTGTCACATCGGACCTGCACAGCATGGCCAGGCAGTTAACCGACATAGGAGTGACCACACAGACTGGGACAACAGGCACTTCCATTACTCTCTGAGCCTGAAGAGTTGCAAGAGCAGGACAATCGCAATTTTTAGTTGTTGGTGTTTTATATAATGCAAACTCGATCCGAAGGAATTGGAGCGCTTCACATGAGCACCAGTTATATTACACAAGGACACATTCATTATTGATAGGCACGGAGCCTACCATTTGTTAGGTTTAAGATTAAGTGGTTTACCCAGAATATCAGAATGTTGAGCCGAAGCCAAGACAGGGTTTCCCAGTTCCAAAGTCGGCAATTCTGGCCGTTACGTTAGATTCCATATATTTGCTGAGGAGATACAACCAAGCAGGATAGCAAGTACTAAACAGAGAATCCACGCTTTAGGAGTCAAGGAAAGATTCCCAGGAAGGTGCTTGCATTCAACGAGATCAGCCTGGCTGCTCTACAACAGGATGTTTGAGAATCAGAGCTGGCTGTGCCATCTATGCCTTAAACTTTGTAAAAAAGAAGAAGGAACCCACACTTCACATTTCACACCATTCAATTTCGGATGAAAAAAGATAAACAAAACTTAATATGTTTATCTTGGCAATTAATTGTGCCGTTTTATTCAATAAAAAGCAACCTTTGCTGAATATTCTTTAAGTCAAGAGAAATACCATTGCCTTTCATGTACTAACCATGAATGTCGCGATGTCTAATTTTTACCACACAACACAGAAACATGAATCAAATTACATATACAATGTGGAAACATATAACTAATAAATAATGTGCAAAAAAGTGATACCATATCACACAAAAGGGAAGAAAATGTCAAAATATTTTTCAATCACAACATAATGAGCACTTAATCACAATATTTGACCGATAAGCGGACTTCCAATGAGTCTGCTGAAAACACAACCACCGCTCGGTAGAAGTGTTAGTAGGCTTCAAATTCCTAAGCAGTTTATCTATATTTCAAGACTTAGGACTTGATCCTGTTCGCCTACGCGTTTCGAGTTTGGGAGGGTTCTTCACAAACTCTCATCAGGGCCAAATGAATTCTTTCCCTCGTTTCTTAAACCTAATAGTGAAAACATAAACAAATTGTGGACACTCGTTATAAATTGCTCCCCTCAACCTGCTCCATCCTTCTCATATGTACAACTTTAAAAATGGAACATACCTCAGGGGACTTGAGGTAAGTTCAGTTGGTCCAAAGCAAATTTCATGGATTCGTAGAGTCTGTGCGCCTTTCTAAAAAAACGTGTTTTTACATCAGATACTGATTGTGTGTATTTTAGCAAGTTAAAATGCAAATTGGAAAAAAGAAAAGACAAAAACCAATTGTCTCGTACCTGAATCTAAGGTAAGGGGAGAGCCTGTTGTGTTTCTGCCGTTTCCTATTTAGGAATATTGCCACTCGTTTATTTTCCTCGTTTTTTTTCACATACAGCACTGAAAGACATTTTTTTTTAAAAATGCGGATTACCCACTTTCAGTAATAAATATCACCTTGCTCCCAGATGTTGTATGCCGGAGCATAGTGTAACTTACTGCGTTGTTTTTAAAGTCGTCTGAAATTGTGAGTGTGGGCGGCTCGCGGGCCCCTCAAGAACATCTTCGTTTCCTGAAGGTACCAGGGTGTGTCCGGTCTCCCTTTAGGCTGCCACCAGTTTCAGTGATCCTACATGAAGGAACACGGGCACTAATTATTTGTGATGCAATCACACATTGTGCTTGTGAAAGGCTTGTAAAACGTTAAACGCCGAACACGAGTCTTGGCTTTTAATCGTTGCGGTGAAGGGCGCGCGCAGAATTGTTTACAAGCGGCGCGGCTGCATTTCCGCGTCCAAATTCTAAGGTTGGATTTATGAAAAGGGGGGGCACTCTCTAGATGAAAAATAATGCGGAGGCTGCCTATCTGTTGCTGAGGCACAGACGCTATGTGGCATGGCGCCTGCTCGCATTACCTTAGTCAGTCGGACTGTCTGCACGTACCTGTCAGTTTGGCAGCGCGTTTCACTTCCTCATTCCTTTACACAGAGTGAATGGGAATTCAATTGCACCGGCCTATCTAAAAGGTCCGCTGTTTTCTTGACCAATCACGGGTGGCCCGTGTTGGTCTTCCAAAATGGTGCATTATGTGACTTGTAGTTAAGGTGTCTGTTCACTATTCAAAGTCTGGTGATTTCACTAATTGAATTGAGGCCAGTGTTAATGGTGTCAAAGCGAAGTATGAGGTAGGCCTCTTTGCGCAACAGTGCCTTCTCAACAATAGGCGATTTGTGCTGTGGGTCCATCCCAGCTAAGACTGTCCATTTGAAATCCGTTTCTTTATGGTTGGCGGACAAAAAGTGCTCGACCATTGGGGCATTTTGGACTTTTTTCTTTAGCCGGGAACGATGTTGCGTTATCCTGACATTTACTTGCTGGCATGTTTTCCCTATGTACAGTTTATTGCATGCACACAGAATCCCATAGATGACATTTTTGCTTTTGCAGTTTGTGTGTAAGCTATGTCTCCATTTCCTACCATTATGGCAAAATTCATCTCCTTCCACAACATTATTGCAGGCCACACAAGTGCCACATTTATGGTGGCCTGTGATTGGTTTAAGGTTCCATTTAGCCAACAGATCACTTTTTGGTTTCTGTATGTGACTGTCAGCTCTAATGATCTGTTGGCCAACACTTGGATTTTTCTTCATTGCAAAAATTGGCTTTTGTAAGGGAAATTCCAATCCCTCCAACAAGTGCCAATTACGCAGTATGATTTGTCGAAATTTATTTGTGTGGACCCCATAGGTGGTGACACAGACAAGTTTCTCCAACTCCTTTTTGTTTTTAACTTTCAGCAATTCTTCTCGTGGAGTGAAGCGTGCTCTTTTTTTAGAATGCTTCAAAAGTTTTTTGGGGTAGCCCCTTTTGGCTAATTCGTCGCAGAAGGTGTCTGCGTGTGCATTGAACTCATCGAGTTCAGAACAATTACGTCTAATCCTAAGTAGTTGACCATACGGAAGGTTCTGTTTTAAACCCTGCGGATGTGCACTTTTATAGTGTAAGATTGTGTTTTTGTCTGTTGCCTTCTTGAATAGGGTAGTAGTGAACTTACCCCCTTCAGTGCAGACCGCCACGTCGAGAAATGTCATTCTTTGATTACTGCAATCAATGGAAAATTTAATATCAGGATGTCTCAGATTTAGCCATTCATGAAAGGCCATGAGCTCTGTCCGGCTCCCCTGCCACAGGAGCCAGACGTCGTCAATATACCTCAACCATTGTTTGATGTTTGTGCTGTAGGGATTATCCTTATAAATGAATTTCTCCTCATACTGTGACATGTACAGCACCGCTATTTCCGGAGCATAGGGACAACCCATAGCTGTGCCCTTGACCTGGACAAAAAATTCATTTTCAAACTTAAAATAATTACTTTTCAATGTGATTTGGGCCAAAGATAGAATAAACGCGGTAGGAACTCTATGTGGTCTTTCACGTTGTTCCAAATAGATTTCCATCACCTCAAGGGCCTCTTCTTGGGGAATTTGAGTATAAAGAGAGGTAACGTCTAGCGTTACCATCAATTGCGTTTCTGAGTCAAATGTCATTTCATTGAGTTTATTAATGAAGTCAATAGTATCCCTTAGGTACGATTTGACCTCAGGCAAAAAAGGCTTGAGGAAAAAATCAATGTATTTTGATGCCGGCTCGAGGGCTGAATCACAACCGGAGACGATTGGTCTACCTGGGGGTGTTGTGTTGTTTTTGTGAATCTTGGGTAGAAAGTAAAGAACATGCGTTCTTGGTGACTTTTTGTTTAGGAATTCAAGTTCTTTTGGACCCAAGAAGCCACTTTCTAATGCTTCTTTGGTAATGCCCGCAATTTTGGCTTGGATTTCTGCCACCGGGTCATCTTTCACCGCTCGATACCACTCCAAATTGTCTACATGTTTCCTACCTTCTAGTAGGTACATTGGGCGGGGCCAGACAACCACCGCACCACCCTTGTCGGCCTGTTTGATGATGATTGATGGATCTGATTTCAAGTCTTTTATGGCTTTGAGTTGACCCTTACTGATATTGTGATGAATAAATGATTTACTTTTTTCCAATTTTGTAAGGGATGACAGGACCGCTTGTTCAAAAGCGTATACCTGTTTAGGAATATTACTAGTAGGCAAAAATTTAGATTTTTCCCTGAGGCCTGTAGCTTCAAAACTCATGGTGACTTCAGCGCCAGCAAAAAAAGTTTTTAATCTAATTTTACGGCAAAAATCCAACGCTTCAAGTTTGAGCTTTGTGAAATCCGTCCGTCGATTTGGTACAAATTTGAGACCCAAGTTCAGAATAGTGTTTTCGTCCTCAGTGAGGGTTTTATTGGAAAGGTTAACTATTGTCGACACATCTAATTGTTGTAGTACCTGTTCCTTGTCCGCATTTCCCATGGTGCTTTGAAGCGGACGTTCTGTTGACCGCCCCTTCCTAAAAAAGATTGATTTGAACCCTTTTTGTTTTGTTGACCTTGGTTGGGATCATGAGATGATTTTGAAATGGCGCCCGAACAGGGACGAGCCCCTTCCCCACGCGCCGGCGATGTAACGCAGGCCCCCTGACCCTTCTACAGCCGTGACGGAACCCTACTGTGCACGTGCAGATATTTCTGCTTCAAGTCTCCCTCAGGCCCATGGAGGAGACGGAGACTGCGGTCCGGCATCCAGACGAGGCGGTGAGGAAGGCGGATCGTCCCGACCAGAGCCCAAGCCGAGAGAGCAAGGTCCGAGGTATCCGGAGGCCCACCTGTCAGTAACCAGACGTCGTAGCAGTCCAGTCCAGTCAGAGGCCTTCAGTTTGCTTCCCGGTGAGTACCGTTGCTGGGGGTATCTAGACGGGTTCATTAATTTGTCCCCGGTCCGACGGGTTTGGGTACACCTCATTACGCTGTACGAGAGTCAGCATTCTGATCCAGGTCCCTTATATAATGTATTGAACGAGTTACTACTAAACAGATGGAAAGGTCTAGGTACCGATTTAATTAGTGTCATTTTAGAACAACGCCACAAATACAGAACGTTCCTGACTCCGCATTTTGTTCCTATTTCACCCCCATTCTACATAGACAGACAGAATCCGTTGAGAGAAGTACATCCAGTTAAAGGAACGGGGGGTGAGCTCGAACGAGTATTTGTTTACACCCCTATAACGAAAATAGAACTACTAGAAATGAAAAAGTTAGTGCCCTGTCACGATAAAGATCCAGCAGGGTTCCACCGTGAGTTAAAAGACATGCTCCGTATGGGAGAATACACGTATCCCGATATCATCAAAATGTTAAAGGTCCTGTTGCCTGCGGGCATATATGAAAAACTCAAAGAAAAAGAATGGGAGGTGGGAGAGAAAAAGATAGACTGGACAGCATTAGAGAACGAAGATAATACACGAGTCCCAGGTACTGGTCTTTGGGATAAAGCCAAAGAGTTGCCCGAACTGTTAATACAAGTCTTGCCAAGATTACTAGCCACGAAAAAGGAAGATTGGGATGCCATCTCAGCCTGTAAACAGAAACAAGACGAAGACACTAGTGATTTTTATTCCAGATTTGAGAAATGTTTCATTATTAATAGCGGTCTGAAAACAAGTAGTGAATCGTATCCACATCTTTTTGTGAAAATACGTATTGCAAAGGTATGTGCCGAGAAAGGTGTAGATTGGATGGTAGCCCTGCCAGTCGCCCTTTTTTATATGAGAATGGTCGCCCACTCCCGTTCTGGCCTGTCACCGTATGAAGTAATATTCGGCCGTCCCCCGAACATGTGGGGTACACCTATGCCACGTAATTTACCGATGTCGACAGTAATATGCTGACAGATTACCTAGCTTCCTTGATGTCTGCACTACTCTCTTGTCGTTCACCTGGGGGTGTTGTGTTGTTTTTGTGAATCTTGGGTAGAAAGTAAAGAACAGGCGTTCTTGGTGACTTTTTGTTTAGGAATTCAAGTTCTTTTGGACCCAAGAAGCCACTTTCTAATGCTTCTTTGGTAATGCCCGCAATTTTGGCTTGGATTTCTGCCACCGGGTCATCTTTCACTGCTCGATACCACTCCAAATTGTCTACATGTTTCCTACCTTCTAGTAGGTACATTGGGCGGGGCCAGACAACCACCGCACCACCCTTGTCGGCCTGTTTGATGATGATTGATGGATCTGATTTCAAGTCTTTTATGGCTTTGAGTTGACCCTTACTGATATTGTGATGAATAAATGATTTACTTTTTTCCAATTTTGTAAGGGATGACAGGACCGCTTGTTCAAAAGCGTATACCTGTTTAGGAATATTACTAGTAGGCAAAAATTTAGATTTTTCCCTGAGGCCTGTAGCTTCAAAACTCATGGTGACTTCAGCGCAAGCAAAAAAAGTTTTTAATCAAATTTTACGGCAAAAATCCAACGCTTCAAGTTTGAGCTTTGTGAAATCCGTCCGTCGATTTGGTACAAATTTGAGACCCAAGTTCAGAATAGTGTTTTCGTCCTCAGTGAGGGTTTTATTGGAAAGGTTAACTATTGTCGACACATCTAATTGTTGTAGTACCTGTTCCTTGTCCGCATTTCCCATGGTGCTTTGAAGCGGACGTTCTCTTGACCGCCCCTTCCTAAAAAAGATTGATTTGAACCCTTTTTGTTTTGTTGACCTTGGTTGGGATCAGGAGATGATCCTGATGATGAAGTGGAAGAAAAAGTGGTGAACCTTGTCCTAGACCTGCCCTGGTATGAGTTTAAAGCCCTTTTTGAATCAACAGTAGTGTAATAATCCTCTTTTAAAAAGGGATACACTTGTTCTATTTTGAACGATTTGGAGTCTTTCTCAAACTGAGCAGTTTTGGTGTTAATTGTAATATCTTTAAAGGTTTGAATTTCTTTCTCAATTTTATCCAATAGATTTTTAGCCTCTATTTCAGTTTTGTTATCGGCTATGGCTTTTATAAGTTCAGCGATTTCTTTCTCTTCCTCACTACATAAACGTTGGGCAGTCTCAATTGTGTGGACCATAAGGTCTCTGCTGCATTTAGTGTTTATATAGCTAAAACCTTTTTTGTATTCCGGATCCTCCACAAAGATCACCGGTATATTTTTGACTTGTAGACCCCAAGGTATTGTGCCGGCCCGCAAATGTTGTAGAAGGAAATGCCCATGCAGTTCTGTCCTAATGTGTTTCTTTTGGAGACGAGTTAATTTGTCTGCCTCATTTTGGTGTTTTGCAGTAGTACTTAGAGAAAGACCTGAGAAGGGATTAGAAGCAATCAAATTTTGTATATGGTTTTCCGTAAAAGACAATGTTTCTTTCTCTGACATATTTTGACAAGGAAGGGTTCCTTGTCATAGGTTTGGTCAATTTAGTAATGTATTCGAGACACTAATTGTCCCTGTCCTAACTCACTCGGGTAACAACCCGCCCTAAACTGTTTTTCATATTTTTCTATGCATTAACTGAAACAGATAGCTCAATAAATAAGAGGCAGGATCCGTGGTATCTGAGTCGAATGGGCTTTAATTAGATGGCTCGAGCCAATGGACCATCGGGTTCCATCACCTGCAAAGGTTCAGGAAGGGATAGACACAAGGAAAGGGAAATGGAAATGGCAACTGCAACTTCTCATTAACATTATACAGTATATATAGTAAAACAGTACAATTGCATTGAATACAGTAGGCGTAACAAGTGACAAACGAAAGATAAGAACATATGGGCGTGAAAAGAAGGCGTGCACAGGGCGTGCACGAAGACATGTGATATAAACGTCACAGAAGTGTCATAAATGGGTGGACACATGGAGGGGGCTACCTGGGCAGCTGGAACCTTTAACCTACTGGTGCGCGCAAACGAGCCATGACGTGTAACTGGGGAGAGCTGGGGCCTCTGACTTCTGGCACTAGAAGAGGAGACTAAAGTCTGGGATGTCAGGACGACATGTACCTATAGCATATCTGATATCTCGTGTTTGGAGAACATGTTGCTTGAATCTAGAAGTCATCAGGGCAAAGGCTACTTGTCACTAAGGCTGGTGCATGCATATATTCTACATGTATTGCGTGTGCTATGAATCTTCTATGGATACTAATTCAGTAATTCTCTTGCATGGAGACAGAAAGACTAGACTATAGATGAAGATGTTTATGCGGTTCGTTAGCTTAGGAATGTGAAGCCGGGGAGCTGAACTGATAACTAGGGCATAATATATTCTTGGCAGACAGGCAGGCAGGCCAGGCCGGGCACCGCGCTGCTTGGTAGAAAGTAAGTGAAGGGTCAGGGATACGGGAGGGGCTGCATCGCTCCTCGGAGTGGTTTCAGGAGACTGGAGACTCGAATCTGGTGTCCGGGCCCTGTGAGGCCTAGAAACGGGGACAACTCGATGATTTAACGTGCACAATGTAAAGACGTTGGCAACATAGGCCTAAAACTCGCTGCTTTCGCGAGGGACTAGATAACTGGCATACTAACGTTGGACACAACTATAAATGCGTCTTTATTCAGTCAAGGGGGTGAATATGCATATCGATCATGCACATATAACTTACGATGGGGAACACGTAGGGACACATAACAGGGCAAAATTCAATTTTCCTCATTCCCTCCTTGTTCCCTACGTTTCCCTCAGGAAACATTAATATTCATGATACCATCTATCTGTTCATACAGCATCATTTGCTCGTCTCTTATCTTCTGGGAATGGGACTTTGGACTTGGAATACAAGAGGTAGCGCACAAGCCGCAAATCGCAGGGCCACATTGTAAACAGAGACAGCAACTGAATATGATCATTACTACTATTCCTAGGAATGACAGTACTTTCCATCCCCAGGCAGATATTATACTCCAGAGCCAACCGGACCATGTCCAGGTGCCTGGATTCTGGTGTAACTGATGGGCTATCTTGTGAAGTCTGGTTATAGCTGAATATACAGACGGTGCGTTATTACGAATGAAAATGCAACAACTAGATCCGATGACTCTACAAGCTCCGCCCCTATCGGCCAGTATGACGTCAAGAACAAGGCGGTTCTGAAGAACGACAAATCTCATAGCAGATTTCTCTTCGGTTAAGTTTCCTAGAGCAAAAGTAGTCTCATTCACTACTGCTTCAAGGGTTCGGGTTAACCTACGTATTAGCTTACTATTCTGGATAGGTCCTATGAAGAAAAAGAAACCTTTATTGAAATCTGTATACTGTTCTAATGCAGTTTCAGTCTGATCGACAATTGGGGACTCGATCTCCCTTCTATGTCTGATGTGTACTAGATGTGTATTTCTGTGATAATCGGATGGGGCTAGAAAAACTGGTGGCAGTAGGAAGGCAATGTAACATGTTCCATCCCAATCTAGGGGCAGACGTACATATGCGGTCTGGCCACATACAAAATAAGAATGACGTGAGGCTTTGAAATTAAATTTCCCACTGTCACTATACTTGACCACAGTATTCTTGCATTAGTCTCGGACTGAACATTCAAAACCATGAAATTGGAAGAGAAATTACCTAGATCATATACTTCATTTTCTAGATCTAACCCTGTCCTATGGGAAAGACCTTCCTTGTCTGGGAAACATGTTTTATTCAAAAGGGACTTATCGTCTAGGGATGATGTTATCGTAAACCATGCTCCACACGAACCATTGTGTGAAAACGGATAGGGAAAGTGTGGCAGAACTCCCTTCGACGTCTGGAAAGGGGGGAGTCGACCACACACCCAACAATTAGTGGCATTGCTAGTCTGGTGTGAATAGTGTAACATTCGTATGAAAGTATTGTTGCGCATTGCAAGTCGGTAGGATAACTCGTGAGGGGGTAGTTCACTAAATGTTTGCTCTACTGTATCATTAGAGGAAAGATGTACATGCGAATCAATAGGAGGAAAAAATACATGTAAAACATAACTTATACATGTGATCGTAAGACTCAGAAATAACATAAACAATAACGTAATCACACATCTGCTTCGCAGATTTTTACAATAACGTATTTTCTAGGAGTTTCGTCTAACTCTCTCACTATGGGGGTCTATCTCATACATGTCAGGAACCTGTCTAACCGCTTCACCCAAGAGGGACTTAAACAATTAAACTGTCTGACTTGCTAGACCGTAACTTTATTTTATACTCCTGCTGCGGAGTTTTCTCTAACAGGGGAAGTTTAGAGTCAGTATCGGGGCAGTCCTTGAGAAAAGTCTTTGGACGGAGTCCATGAAAACGCTTGATGTGGCTGGAGTTAAGCCACCCTTTTCTTCCTTCTAGCTTTACGGCGGTCCTTGTGGTCATCAGAACAAGCTTCGGCTCCTTCCAGCGGGGCTCCAGCGGACTTGAACGATCAAAGTTCCTCACTAGAACGAGGTCGCCTGGAATGACCTCGTGCGGTTTCACTTGGGTGTTGTCTGGAAAAGCAGCCGCGACCTGTGAACGACAAGAGAGTAGTGCAGACATCAAGGAAGCTAGGTAATCTGTCAGCATATTACTGTCGACATCGGTAATTTTACGTGGCATAGGTGTACCCCACATGTTCGGGGGACGGCCGAATATTACTTCATACGGTGACAGGCCAGAACGGGAGTGGGCGACCATTCTCATATAAAAAAGGGCGACTGGCAGGGCTACCATCCAATCTACACCTTTCTCGGCACATACCTTTGCAATACGTATTTTCACAAAAAGATGTGGATACGATTCACTACTTGTTTTCAGACCGCTATTAATAATGAAACATTTCTCAAATCTGGAATAAAAATCACTAGTGTCTTCGTCTTGTTTCTGTTTACAGGCTGAGATGGCATCCCAATCTTCCTTTTTCGTGGCTAGTAATCTTGGCAAGACTTGTATTAACAGTTCGGGCAACTCTTTGGCTTTATCCCAAAGACCAGTACCTGGGACTCGTGTATTATCTTCGTTCTCTAATGCTGTCCAGTCTATCTTTTTCTCTCCCACCTCCCATTCTTTTTCTTTGAGTTTTTCATATATGCCCGCAAGAGGACCTTTAACATTTTGATGATATCGGGATACGTGTATTCTCCCATACGGAGCATGTCTTTTAACTCACGGTGGAACCCTGCTGGATCTTTATCGTGACAGGGCACTAACTTTTTCATTTCTAGTAGTTCTATTTTCGTTATAGGGGTGTAAACAAATACTCGTTCGAGCTCACCCCCCGTTCCTTTAACTGGATGTACTTCTCTCAACGGATTCTGTCTGTCTATGTAGAATGGGGGTGAAATAGGAACAAAATGCGGAGTCAGGAACGTTCTGTATTTGTGGCGTTGTTCTAAAATGACACTAATTAAATCGGTACCTAGACCTTTCCATCTGTTTAGTAGTAACTCGTTCAATACATTATATAAGGGACCTGGATCAGAATGCTGACTCTCGTACAGCGTAATGAGGTGTACCCAAACCCGTCGGACCGGGGACAAATTAATGAACCCGTCTAGATACCCCCAGCAACGGTACTCACCGGGAAGCAAACTGAAGGCCTCTGACTGGACTGGACTGCTACGACGTCTGGTTACTGACAGATGGGCCTCCGGATACCTCGGACCTTGCTCTCTCGGCTTGGGCTCTGGTCGGGACGATCCGCCTTCCTCACCGCCTCGTCTGGATGCCGGACCGCAGTCTCCGTCTCCTCCGTGGGCCTGAGGGAGACTTGAAGCAGAAATATCTGCACGTGCACAGTAGGGTTCCTTCACGGCTGTAGAAGGGTCAGGGGGCCTGCGTTACATCGCCGGCGCGTGGGGAAGGGGCTCGTCCCTGTTCGGGCGCCATTTCAAAATCATCTCCTGATCCCAACCAAGGTCAACAAAACAAAAAGGGTTCAAATCAATCTTTTTTAGGAAGGGGCGGTCAACAGAACGTCTGCTTCAAAGCACCATGGGAAATGCGGACAAGGAACAGGTACTACAACAATTAGATGTGTCGACAATAGTTAACCTTTCCAATAAAACCCTCACTGAGGACGAAAACACTATTCTGAACTTGGGTCTCAAATTTGTACCAAATCGACGGACGGATTTCACAAAGCTCAAACTTGAAGCGTTGGATTTTTGCCGTAAAATTAGATTAAAAACTTTTTTTGCTGGCGCTGAAGTCACCATGAGTTTTGAAGCTACAGGCCTCAGGGAAAAATCTAAATTTTTGCCTACTAGTAATATTCCTAAACAGGTATACGCTTTTGAACAAGCGGTCCTGTCATCCCTTACAAAATTGGAAAAAAGTAAATCATTTATTCATCACAATATCAGTAAGGGTCAACTCAAAGCCATAAAAGACTTGAAATCAGATCCATCAATCATCATCAAACAGGCCGACAAGGGTGGTGCGGTGGTTGTCTGGCCCCGCCCAATGTACCTACTAGAAGGTAGGAAACATGTAGACAATTTGGAGTGGTATCGAGCGGTGAAAGATGACCCGGTGGCAGAAATCCAAGCCAAAATTGCGGGCATTACCAAAGAAGCATTAGAAAGTGGCTTCTTGGGTCCAAAAGAACCTGAATTCCTAAACAAAAAGTCACCAAGAACGCATGTTCTTTACTTTCTACCCAAGATTCACAAAAACAACACAACACCCCCAGGTAGACCAATCGTCTCCGGTTGTGATTCAGCCCTCGAGCCGGCATCAAAATACATTGATTTTTTCCTCAAGCCTTTTTTGCCTGAGGTCAAATCGTACCTAAGGGATACTATTGACTTCATTAATAAACTCAATGAAATGACATTTGACTCAGAAACGCAATTGATGGTAACGCTAGACGTTACCTCTCTTTATACTCAAATTCCCCAAGAAGAGGCCCTTGAGGTGATGGAAATCTATTTGGAACAACGTGAAAGACCACATAGAGTTCCTACCACGTTTATTCTATCTTTGGCCCAAATCACATAGAAAAGTAATTATTTTAAGTTTGAAAATGAATTTTTTGTCCAGGTCAAGGGCACAGCTATGGGTTGTCCCTATGCTCCGGAAATGGCGGTGCTGTACATGTCACAGTATGAGGAGAAATTCATTTATAAGGATAATCCCTACAGCACAAACATCAAACAATGGTTGAGGTATATTGACGACGTCTGGCTCCTGTGGCAGGGGAGCCGGACAGAGCTCATGGCCTTTCATGAATGGCTAAATCTGAGACATCCTGATATTAAATTTTCCATTGATTGCAGTAATCAAAGAATGACATTTTTCGACGTGGCGGTCTGCACTGAAGGGGGTAAGTTCACTACTACCCTATTCAAGAAGGCAACAGACAAAAACACAATCTTACACTATAAAAGTGCACATCCGCAGGGTTTAAAACAGAACCTTCCGTATGGTCAACTACTTAGGATTAGACGTAATTGTTCTGAACTCGATGAGTTCAATGCACACGCAGACACCTTCTGCGACGAATTAGCCAAAAGGGGCTACCCCAAAAAACTTTTGAAGCATTCTAAAAAAAGAGCACGCTTCACTCCACGAGAAGAATTGCTGAAAGTTAAAAACAAAAAGGAGTTGGAGAAACTTGTCTGTGTCACCACCTATGGGGTCCACACAAATAAATTTAGACAAATCATACTGCGTAATTGGCACTTGTTGGAGGGATTGGAATTTCCCTTACAAAAGCCAATTTTTGCAATGAAGAAAAATCCAAGTGTTGGCCAACAGATCATTAGAGCTGACAGTCACATACAGAAACCAAAAAGTGATCTGTTGGCTAAATGGAACCTTAAACCAATCACAGGCCACCATAAATGTGGCACTTGTGTGGCCTGCAATAATGTTGTGGAAGGAGATGAATTTTGCCATAATGGTAGGAAATGGAGACATAGCTTACACACAAACTGCAAAAGCAAAAATGTCTTCTATGGGATTCTGTGTGCATGCAATAAACTGTACATAGGGAAAACATGCCAGCAAGTAAATGTCAGGATAACGCAACATCGTTCGCGGCTAAAGAAAAAAGTCCAAAATGCCCCAATGGTCGAGCACTTTTTGTCCGCCAACCATAAAGAAACGGATTTCAAATGGACAGTCTTAGCTGGGATGGACCCACAGCACAAATCGCCTAATGTTGAGAAGGCACTGTTGCGCAAAGAGGCCTACCTCATACTTCGCTTTGACACCATTAACACTGGCCTCAATTCAATTAGTGAAATCACCAGACTTTGAATAGTGAACAGACACCTTAACTACAAGTCCCATAATGCACCATTTTGGAAGACCAACACGGGCCACCCGTGATTGGTCAAGAAAACAGCGGACCTTTTAGATAGGCCGGTGCAATTGAATTCCCATTCACTCTGTGTAAAGGAATGAGGAAGTGAAACGCGCTGCCAAACTGACAGGTACGTGCAGACAGTCCGACTGACTAAGGTAATGCGAGCAGGCGCCATGCCACATAGCGTCTGTGCCTCAGCAACAGATAGGCAGCCTCCGCATTATTTTTCATCTAGAGAGTGCCCCCCCCTTTTCATAAATCCAACCTTAGAATTTGGACGCGGAAATGCAGCCGCGCCGCTTGTAAACAATTCTGCGCGCGCCCTTCACCGCAACGATTAAAAGCCAAGACTCGTGTTCGGCGTTTAACGTTTTACAAGCCTTTCACAAGCACAATGTTTGATTGCATCACAAATAATTAGTGCCCGTGTTCCTTCATGTAGGATCACTGAAACTGGTGGCAGCCTAAAGGGAGACCGGACACACCCTGGTACCTTCAGGAAACGAAGATGTTCTTGAGGGGCCCGCGAGCCGCCCACACTCACAATTTCAGACGACTTTAAAAACAACGCAGTAAGTTACACTATGCTCCGGCATACAACATCTGGGAGCAAGGTGATATTTATTACTGAAAGTGGGTAATCCGCATTTTTTTTTAAAAATGTCTTTCAGTGCTGTATGTGAAAAAAACGAGGAAAATAAACGAGTGGCAATATTCCTAAATAGGAAACGGCAGAAACACAACAGGCTCTCCCCTTACCTTAGATTCAGGTACGAGACAATTGGTTTTTGTCTTTTCTTTTTTCCAATTTGCATTTTAACTTGCTAAAATACACACAATCAGTATCTGATGTAAAAACACGTTTTTTTAGAAAGGCGCACAGACTCTACGAATCCATGAAATTTGCTTTGGACCAACTGAACTTACCTCAAGTCCCCTGAGGTATGTTCCATTTTTAAAGTTGTACATATGAGAAGGATGGAGCAGGTTGAGGGGAGCAATTTATAACGAGTGTCCACAATTTGTTTATGTTTTCACTATTAGGTTTAAGAAACGAGGGAAAGAATTCATTTGGCCCTGATGAGAGTTTGTGAAGAACCCTCCCAAACTCGAAACGCGTAGGCGAACAGGATCAAGTCCTAAGTATTGAAATATAGATAAACTGCTTAGGAATTTGAAGCCTACTAACACTTCTACCGAGTGGTGGTTGTGTTTTCAGCAGACTCATTGGAAGTCCGCTTATCGGTCAAATATTGTGATTAAGTGCTCATTATGTTGTGATTGAAAAATATTTTGACATTTTCTTCCCTTTTGTGTGATATGGTATCACTTTTTTGCACATTATTTATTAGTTATATGTTTCCACATTGTATATGTAATTTGATTCATGTTTCTGTGTTGTGTGGTAAAAATTAGACATCGCGACATTCATGGTTAGTACATGAAAGGCAATGGTATTTCTCTTGACTTAAAGAATATTCAGCAAAGGTTGCTTTTTATTGAATAAAACGGCACAATTAATTGCCAAGATAAACATATTAAGTTTTGTTTATCTTTTTTCATCCGAAATTGAATGGTGTGAAATGTGAAGTGTGGGTTCCTTCTTTTTTACAAAGTATTTGGGCCCTTACCCCACTTCTGTCCACATGGGCCAAACTCTTTTTTTGAAAAACAATCTATGCCTTAAAGGCAGGGCAATATTTCCCACCACGACATATTTCTTCCATGACCATTGCAAACCGCACATATGAGAGACTCTTCCATCCTGGTATCCTCCCATGTCCCAGTTACGTTCAGGCTCTTTGAACTACTTCACCCACCCACTGAAATAGCTACCTCAGCAACATTTGTGCTGAATCCTCCCTTCCTACATTTATGCCTTTCTTTAGTCTTAAGAAAAGCAGCTGTTCACCCTTCCCTGATACAGACTGATGCTCTGCTGGGCTGGGAATGAGTGAGGTTAGTAGGTAGTCTCCAGGGAGAGTCAACAGTGCAGGTCATTCAAAGGCTGACATTAATGTGGGATGGGAGAGTTCAGCATGAACTCAGATCTACTGTACTGAGCATGGATTTTCCCAAAATACAACCACTAGGCATACAGTTATAAATGTACACATTTATATAAAATTACATTTGGCAAAGTAAAACCTTATCTTTCCTAAGTGGGTCTAATACGCATTACCACAGTGCAAGTCTTCTATCCCTATTGTTTGTCCGATGAAGTAACCAATACCCAAACACTCACATACTATGGCAATCTTTGAGAGTGCATGTACAAAAAAACTCTCTGCAGGCTTTAATGCAGTGTAAAAACTCCCCACCCTTAAATGCTTATTGACTTTAACATATGATTTTCACAACAAATGTCAGGCTTACTGTTTTTATTATATCATAATAATCAGATGAGGCCTATATAGCTGTTGTTAGAAATTGGGTTTCTGGTTGTTGGCAGAGGAAAGCACCCTGTCCAAGCAGGCACCACAATCCTAGCCAGGGAAAGTCACAAACACACCCTAAATTAAGCTGTGCTCACCCTCTGGTAGCTTGGCACAGGCTAAAGAGGCAATCTATAATCTTTTTGTGCAACACTTCAAACAGTGAAACTGTGAAAACACCACAAAAAGACTTACCACCAGGTTAGAACAACAAAGCTTAATTTTATAAATAACACCAGACCAAAATGACAAAAATTCAATAAATAAAACTTTTTAAAGAATAAACTGTAAAATAGAGCTTAGAAGTAATAATCACTAATTGGGGATATCTAGTGGCGCTGGACCGGGACAAAGTAAAAATTTCAGGCAGACAGGGGCTGGATATAGGTACCTTGATCCAGACTGTGTCGACGTCAAAGACGATGCGAGGTGCAATTGAAGTGTTGCATTGGTGTTGATCCTCGCAATGGCGGTGAGGTGCTGTTCCTGGTCCGTGCAACAGCAGCGATGCATCAGGTCTGATGAGCGCAGGAGCTGCAATGCAGAGTTCTTGTCATCGTCATCGAGGCTATCGTCATCGTAGATGCGAAAACCTCAAGCTCGGGTGAACGTTGCGCAGTGCAAGTTCCGAAGGCAATGCATCATTATCGATCCGTGCAACAGAGCCAATGGGCCAGTTCTGGTCATGCAACAGGGGCAATGCACAGGTTCCAACCCACGCAACGGCGCCAATGCACCGCCTGAGGAGAGGATGTGTGGGTTTTGTTGAAGCAAGCACCTTAGGCCTCACATCCAAGGGTCCAGGACTGAGGTGGCGCCACTTGGCTGGGCAGACTCACAGATGGGAGAGTCCAGGTGCAGCAGAAGAGTTGGAAGTCTTTTATGTCCCTGAGACGTCAGATCAGGAGGCAAGTCAGCAAACACTTGGAGTCACTTTGTGTTTCAATTGAGGCAGATCCTGTCCTTTTCACCCTTTTGTGTCTGGGTTGGAGAGATGCAGGTCCACTCCTCCTTCCTCCCCGGCATGTGGGCAGCAGGCAGCAGGTCAGCAGAGCAAGAATCCAGCAGAGCGGCACTCCAGCAGAGTAGGAGTTATTTCAGCAGCAGAGCAGTCCTTCTTCCTAGCAGAGTATCCACAGGTCCAGAAGTGTACTGAGTTGGTAGTATCAGGTGTCCAGTACTTACACCCAGTTGTGCCTTTGATGTGGGGGAGACTTTAAAGAGCGGCCTATGAAGTGCACAGAGTTCCTGCCCTTCCTGCCCTTCCTGCCCTGGCTCCAGACTCACAACAGTGGGGTATGCAGCCCTTTTTATGGGAACAGGACACAGCCTATTGAGGTGTATGTGTCTGCTCCTCCCTCCCATTCTGTCCAAGATGGCCCATCAGGATGTGGATGACCCATCAGTCACACCTAAGCTTCCTTTGTGTGTGGCTGTCTAGAGGGAAAGCACAAAGCCCAGTTGTTACCCACCCCAGACGTGTATTCAGAGACAGGAAGAAAGCACTATATGTTTAAATTAAGAAAATGCAAACTTTCCAAAAGTGGCGTTTTCAGAATGGTAATTTAAAAATTAAATTCACCATATGTTAGGATATTAAATTGTGATTCCAGAGAAACCAAACTTGAGGGTCACACCTCCCAATTGGAAATTACACTTATAAGATGTGATGAAGTAATCCCAGTGCTAACCTATGGGAGAGATTGGTCTTGCAGTAGTGAAAAACAAATGTAAGAGTTTCTCACTGTGGTACATGTAAAATTTAAAAGTACATGTCCTACATTTTGAATACACTGCAACCTGCCGTGGGCTGTCCAGGGTCTACCTTAGGGGTGACTTATATGTAGGAAAAAAGAAGGTTTGGGCCTGGCAAGAGTTGACTTGCACATCGACATGCCTGTTTAAATCTGCACACACAGGCTCTGCAATGGCAGTCCTGAGACATGTTTAAAGGGGTGGAACGATCAGTGCTGCAGGGCCACTAGTAGCTTTTAATATTCAGGCCCTGAAAACATGTAGTGCACTTTACTAGGGGCTTGTAAGCAGTGCTTAATTTGAAAATAAATAAGTGCCAGGGCTCTCGTCAGTAGACCACTGCAGCTTGCACCACCCATTCACCTGACAGTGCTGCCAATGATAATAACAACACAATAATAACCCTTACAATTCAGACTATTCCAGGCCCCCAAAGCTATAAGAATGGCTTGGGTGGCAAGTAATAGTATTTTTTTATGTAGATAGAATAAATATTTGACCGTGGTTGGGGTCATTCTAGACAGTGCCACCTTGCGGCAGACTGTCACAAATGCCGGTGTTTACAATTAAGTGTCATTGCCGAGCACTGGAAACCACTGGCTCAAATTAAGCACTGCTTATTAGTAAAAAAAAAATTGTGGATAAGCCAATGTTATCATGTTTAAAGCAGAGAGCATATGCACTTTAGCACTGGTTAGCCAGTGGTAAAGTGCCCATAGTCCTAAAGCCAGAAAAAGAAAAACAGCAAAAACAGGTGGTCTGAAGGCAAAAAGTCAGTGGAAACCATACCAAGGATGCCTGGTCTAACATGTGTTCCCCCCCACCGCTGAAAAGGGGGAGAGGTAGCCAAACCCTTGGAAGTTCTCTTCACTAATGTGGAAGAACCTGAAGAGACAATCAGCATTGCCGTAGTTTGTGTCAGGACGATGTTCCACCGTAAAGTCCATTCCCTGTAGGGAGATTGTCCATCTCAACAGTTTGGGATTTTCACCCCTCATCTGCATTAACCTTCTGAGGGGTCTGTAGTCCCTCTGAACCCCGAAGTGAGTGCCAAACAAGTATGGTCTCAGCTTCTTCAGTGCCCAGACCACAGCAAAGACTACTCTTTCTATTGCACTCCATATCTGTTCCCTGGGATGTAGCCTTCTACTGATGAAGGCTACAGGTTGATCTAGGCCTTCTTCATTTAGCTGTAAGAGCACAGATCCTACACCATGTTCTGAGGCATCTGTATGCACAATTAATTCTTGGAAGAGGTCAGGGACCTTGAGCACGGGTGCTGTGCTCATAGCCTCCTTCAGGGTGTCAAAAGCTTTTTAGCACACCTCTGTCCAGATCACCTAATGTGGCTGCTTCCTGGAAGTCAGCTCCATCAAGGAGCAATAATGGTTCCATATCCCTTGTCAAATCTCCTGTAATAGCCAGTTTGACCTAAGAAGGTTTTCGCCTCAGTCTGGCTCTTGGGTTTTTCCCAAGCCAGAACGTTTTTCAATTTTGCCTTGGATGGGCTGCATCTTGCCACCTCCCACTTAGTGACCCAAGTAGACCCCTGAGCCCTAGCATTTAGTTTACAGGTCCTGGGCACAAGTAGTGCACTTTACTAGGGACTTATAAGTAAAATACATATGCCAAATGTGGATAAGCCAATGTTACTATGTTTAAACCAGAGCGCATATGCATTTTAGCACTGGTTAGCAGTAACAAAGTGCCCAGAGTCCTAAAGCCAGCAAAAATGAAGTCATCCAAAACAGGTCTGAAGGCAAAAGTCAGGGGAAACTACACCAAGGATGCCAGGTCTAGCACAAAGCATAAGGGTAAATGTAAACAGGTAGCGCAGAGAGAAACAGTTATATATATGCAAAATACATATATATATGATAGATAGACAGACAGATAGAGTTTTTTTGTTGGGAAAAAAGGGGATTTGGAGGTAAAAATATATTAAATATATATTTATTCACTGAAAAAAACAACTGTTAAAGGGGCATTATAGTTAGGCAACAATGTCAGTGATAACTTAACATTTTAAACAAAAAAAAGGCCAGAAATTGTCCAGTTGTAGTTCAGTGAGCTAAGTATAACTCGCTCTCTGTCATACACTCCTTTTGACCTCAGAAATCCCATCACTCATGCTATGTTCAATGACATCATTGATGACATCACTCATGACATCATCTAATCAGTATGACACTTTGATATACACCTATCAAATGGCAAGTTAATCAATAAGGTACTTTTTGACTCAATTTTCTATATTCCCTACTGCTAACGGGTGTAAACTTTAGCCACAGTCCTCACCTCCTAATGGGTCTCCAGTGTGGGAGGGTGGTCAGCTCTCCATGAATAGTTGTACACTACCAAAGGACCATGCGTAACAGAGACATGCAGAATCACATATAATTGATTACCCAAAAGAGGTTGACTATCTGTAAGAGCTTTCCTTCAAAGCAAAGTTTGCACCTAGTACTTGCTTGCTCTAAGGAGCCTTGTGTGTCTAATGCCCTCTGTATAGGGCAAGCACTGCATTTAGTAGGGTTCGGTAAGAGACTGGCCTGAAAGATTCCGTATGCGGGGGGAAGGCTTTGTGTAGTAGGGCTTGGTGAGGGATTGGCCTGTCCGCAAACATCTCTCTACAGAGAAAAGGCTGTGCATAGTAGGGTTTTTTGAGGGACGGGCCTGCCCGCAAAGACCTCTTTGCAGGACAAAGGCTCTGTATAGTAGGGTATAAGATGGGACTGGCCTTTCCACTAAGACCTCTGTACAGGGAGAAGGCTGTGCATAATAATACCACATATACCAGATGCAACATCACAATATAAGGGGTTGGCATTTTAAATAAGACAGGCCGGATCACTGACACAATATCAAGACCAAAATTATTGGGATACAGAAATATCCTGTCCAAAAAAAAAAGAAAATTATATATATATATATGTCTATGGTGGTGAGCAATTAAATCACTATTCACGATACCTGGGTTTGCCTCGTCTTTTCTGCTGCTGCATTGCTGCGAGACGTCTTTATGCTGAAAATATATATATGTGTGTGTATATATCTCCTTATGAGTTTCAGCTACATTGGTAGCCTTGATCACAGGTGAGCTGTATGGGTGACATTTGAGGCGTCTTAGCATGCTTTATACGCCTCTTTCAGACTACAACATTATCAACGTAGTCCTCACATCCTTCACTTCCCACAATGCCCTTGGAATGGGAAATCTCTCGTTTTTGTTCAACACACTGTTATTCATTTTCCATTTTAAAATGTTACTGGGTATTTTCACAGTGCAATGTAAAACATGAAGAGTCCATTCAAAGTGACTTATATTGCTCAAATCTTTCGACTGTCACTTATATTTACAATTCTAGTTTGTACCTTCAATCCTGAAGTCGGTAGTGAAGGACCAATATACTTCACCCTTCTCACCCTTCCCTGCAGACGAAATTGTGTGGAGATATATATATATATATATATATATATAAAGCAATGCGCTCCAGCGCTTTAGGAGGGCTCACCGCGGCATTCAACCATCCGGTCTGAGAGCTAGCACCCAAGCAACTTCATCACCTCCCTCCAATTGTTGCCAAAGTCCGACGCGTTTCGGGGCTGGAAACCCCCCTTCTTCATGGACAAACAACACATGCACACCTTATTCACCTTCGTGATTCAAATGCCATTTATTTGAATCGTTTACGCCCTAAGTGGGTGTGGTTAACATCAAGGTCGAGTCCCCAGGCATGCTGGTTACGGAAGTCCTTTCAGGTGAGTGGATTATGTTCCTTGAGTAGGCGGTGTGTCAAGTTGTACAAATTTCAGTCCTTTATTTTTTAACCTAAAAATCGAAGGCGGAGGGTGGGCTCTGAGATTGCACATTATTCCAGAATGTCGCGCTGGCAGTTCAAGATGCAGTCATCTCTACTCAGTCCTCACTTAGTGCAGTATTTCTGAACACTTGATGAGGTGGAGCACCTCCCCACGGCAGGAACCGGCCGCGTGAGTAAATAGAAAGCAATGCGCTCCAGCGCTTTAGGAGGGCTCACCGCGGCATTCAACCATCCGGTCTGAGAGCTAGCACCCAAGCAACTTCATCACCTCCCTCCAATTGTTGCTAAAGTCCGACGCGTTTCGGGGCTGGAAACGCCCCTTCTTCATGGACAAACAACACATGCACACCTTATTCACCTTCGTGATTCAAATGCCATTTTTATATATCTCCACACGTTGGTTCAAAGTTCCCCGGCCACTGAGCGCTCGTTGTGGGTGCGGTCACCTACGGCAGAACCACGCCGTTAATTATCATCACACTTCTTCTCCTGGTTTGGAAAAGATATTGGGCGCACACCCTTTGGTTTCCACAAGTTAATTTATTTCGATCTGTTAAGCATGGGGGTCGGTGGCAGCTTCCTCCCACTCCGCTTGGCGCCATTCTGTGTGCAGATTGCTTGCACTGTTTTTACTGAGTTAATAGCTCCGTGAGCGAGAAATATCGTATTTTACTGTGTTAATATTGAATTTAAATCGTATTTTTAAAGAGTGTCAGGATCTGTAAGAGCGCAGGAATTGTTTATTTTAGTTGCACTCTGTGAAACAAATCCGCACTCCCACACGCATTCAGGGACCAATCAGGGACCAGCTCCTCTGTAGCCAGACCTGTGCCTGCTCGCCCAGCCCGACCCTTCAGCCAATCACGGGGGCGGAAGGCGGGGCAGAGCCAGGAGCACCCAGGGAGGCGAGCGGTTAGCGCTCCAGCTCTCCCCTACTCGAGGGCTATAAAGTTAGCGAGGAGGCGATCACTTTTGCGGTAAGGGGGTCGGTGGCAGCTTCCTCCCACTCCGCTTGGCGCCATTCTGTGTGCAGATTGCTTGCACTGTTTTTACTGAGTTAATAGCTCCGTGAGCGAGAAATATCGTATTTTACTGTGTTAATATTGAATTTAAATCGTATTTTTAAAGAGTGTCAGGATCTGTAAGAGCGCAGGAATTGTTTATTTTAGTTGCACTCTGTGAAACAAATCCGCACTCCCACACGCATTCAGGGACCAATCAGGGACCAGCTCCTCTGTAGCCAGACCTGTGCCTGCTCGCCCAGCCCGACCCTTCAGCCAATCACGGGGGCGGAAGGCGGGGCAGAGCCAGGAGCACCCAGGGAGGCGAGCGGTTAGCGCTCCAGCTCTCCCCTACTCGAGGGCTATAAAGCAACTCGTCGGCCTAAACGCGCAGTGTTTACGCGCAGTGTTTACGCGCAGTGTGGCGCCTACTCCTGCGCCTAAGACGAGCCGAAGACCAGCCCGTCTGCGCCCGTCCGCGACAGGACGGGGCCAGGGGCAGGGGGCCATGGCAGATTGCACTTTTCCAGCAGAGAACGGCCATTGTACCACGCTGTCATATTCTCGCCATACCCTATTGGAAATAGGCAGGCATGTTACCACACTGTGTCCCCACCGGACCTGTTCCAGTGTGGGGGGACCTTTCTCTTGTTTAGTATGTCATATGCAATTTACCAGCACTGCGATAATCACTCCTCCTCATCTAAAGTGTGCCAGGGCAGTTTTGAGCACCAATCCACCAACATTGGCTATTAATGCCCCTAATGATCCGCCCCTAACGTGCAAGAATCTTTTGTGTAATGTCCGGTCCCTTGTTTCTCATGCTACTCAGGTCTGGGATCTCATAACAACAGAGAGACCTCATCTATGTTTCTTAACTGAGACCTGGCTTAAGCCTCACACAGTTCCTGCCATAACGTTGGGAGTACCGGCAGGGTACAAAATAGTAAGGCTGGACCGTCCCATTAAAACGGGAGGAGGGCTAGCTATTGTTTTTAAACAAGAGATGGAGATTATAGTCATTGAAACCGTGTGTACCCCAGAAATGGAGCTTATGATTTTTTCCATTAACCCTACTTCTGGGGAAACCAGGAAGGGTGCACTTCTGTACCGGCCTCCTGGCCCGTGTGGGTCCTTTTCCATTAAATTAATGGAAATCTTGGCACCTCACATGCAAGCCAATTCTGATTTTATCCTGGTGGGGGACTTTAACATCCACAGTGAGATTACCACGTGCATTGAGGCACAGACTGTGTTAACAGACTTGTCCACACTTGGACTCAATAAAAAGAATCAGGGGCCTACCCATTCTGCCGGCCATACTTTAGATTTAGTGCTCTGTAACTCAAGAGCTATTGATTGCCTGACTCCCAATCAAGTTGATTGGACGGACCACTCTGTTATAATGTTTTTTACTCGTTCCAACTACAAAGCCAAAGCCATCCATAGGACTATGGCTGAGATCAGGAGACCCTGGAACAAACTAACCCCAGAAGGCTTCAGGGATAAATACTCTGAACCAAAATGGGAAACATGCGGAGATAATGTCACTTCAGTTTTAAATGCATTTAACGAAGCCACGTTAACTACTATTAACCAGGTGGTCCCGCCTAGAACCTATAAACCCCGACCTGCCCCAAAACAAGAAGTCTGGTTCACGGGGGATCTCAGACAATTAAAAATAAATATGAGAAAGTTAGAGAAAAAATGGAGAGTCACACATCTGGCAGAGGATAAGGAAAGCTTTAGGAGGTCGTTTAAATGCTACCACAAAGCAATCCGAGCTGCTAGGAAACAACACATAGCAGTTCAATTGACAGAGGCTGGTACTAACGTAAAAACTCTGTATCAAATTTTACAGACATTTACTAAGCCCACTGCCTGTGATACTGATGGGATCGAATCTCAAGAGCTCTGTGATAATATCTCACAGTTCTTTGTTAGGAAAATTGAAGCTATCTACACTAAGATACTAACATCTAATTCCATCCCTAATAATCCAGTAAAAATTGACCATCAAGTCCAGCCTTATACTATAACTGCATGTAATGAGGCTAAGAAGCTTGCCGCTTTCCCCCCCATCTCTATGGAAGAGCTGACTGTTCTTGTCGCTCGAACAAAAAGTGGGTGCCCCACAGACATCATCCCGGCACGTATTATGCCACTTCTGTTGGATGATTTGGGGGCTGGAATACGACATGTAGTCAATCTGTCCCTGTGTTCAGGGGAAGTCCCTTTAGATTGGAAACAGGCCCTTGTGAGACCCTTGCGGAAAAACAACTCGATCCCCTGGTCCGATTTGACAAACCTGAGACCGATCTCTCTTCTCCCTTTTATGGGGAAGCTCGCTGAGAGATACGTAAATCAGCATTTGTCAAAGTTCATTGAACATGCAGGTGGGCTTGATCCCTCTCAGTCGGGCTTTAGGCCCAGGCACAGTACTGAGACCGCCTTGCTGTCCGTCGCTGACAATCTTCAGATGCTACAGGACAAGGGCTATTCCGTTGTCCTTGTACTCTTAGATTTGTCAGCGGCGTTTGACACTGTGTCACACGACATCATGACCTCCAGACTAGTTGACATCGGTCTGGAAGGCAAGGCCCTGGCCTGGCTAAGGAGTTTCTTCATCAAACGCACCCAAAGAGTCATTCTGGGACCATATCAATCTGAGGTGGTGGCGATCTCGAAGGGGGTGCCACAGGGCTCTTGTTTGAGCCCGACGTTATTTAACATCTACGTGGCACCCCTAGCTAACATCATGAGATCCCATGGGTTCATTCCAGTATCATACGCGGATGATACCCAACTCCTCTTCCCTTTTAAAACTATGACTCCTGAAGTGCGTGACTCCTTTGCCCGGGGGATGAAGGAGGTGGCATGCTGGATGGCAGCTAACTTCCTTCAGTGCAACGTCTCCAAGACCGAGGTTATGCTCTTCGGAGAAGCCAAACGCCTGTGGACTCCGGACTGGTGGCCTCAAGATCTTGGCCCCGTCCCTGAGCCCAAAATGGTGGTAAAAGACCTTGGAGTGAAATTGGATCATGAGCTTGCCCTAACACAGCAAACAAATCAAGTGGTAGGCTCATGTTTTCATGTCATTGGGCTTCTCAGGAGAGTATTCCCTCTGTTGCCGGATACAACCAGGAGAACGTTGGTCCAGTCACTGGTGCTAAGCAGGCTGGATTACTGCAATGGGTTGATGCTAGCTGCCAATGAGGGGATTTTTGCCAGATTGCAGGTGGTGCAAAATACTGCTGCGCGATTGGTTTTAAATGCCCCGCCTCGTACTCCCTCAAAACCGTTGCTGACTAAACTCCATTGGCTTCCAGTGAAGCAGAGGGTGATGTTTAAGATCTGTTGTATCATCCACAAATGCCTCACTGGAAAAGGTCCTAGTTACCTTACGGAAAAATTCACCCCTTATCTTCCATCTAGATCTCTAAGATCAGGAGATCAGGAATTGCTATGTGTTCCCAGGGCCTTTAAGGCAAGAAAGGGTGGAAGGGCTTTATCAGTAGCTGGCCCCAAGTTGTGGAACCAACTCCCAAAGGATATTAGAATATGCAGGGAACATTTCCCTTTTAGGAAAAAACTTAAAACCTTCCTATTTAATTTTTAGCTGGCCTTAGTGCTTACTCATTAAATCAGGACTAGTTTGCTGTCTTCAGATGCTGCCTAAGGCGCGGAGATACTCCTTCGGGAGTCGATTCCCAGCGCCATACAAACATGCAAACATGCAAATGAAAAGCAGATGATCTACGCGTTTCGATGCTACAAGCATCTTGCTCACGATCAGTTTCCTGCATTTTTTCAACACATTTAAGGCATTCAAATTGATCTTACATCATTTCCTGTACAAAAAATGCTAGGCATTGTGGTTATTGTAGTTTTATCTAAAAAAGTCTCTGGGTAAGGTTTTTACCAGTCAAAACCTTGGAAAATAATAACTCCCTATTTTCGCCAGCTTGTCCCTTTTAAGAGTTCAATATTTTTTTTGACCTTTTGAGTTCTTACTAGTCGTAATTTTAATTAGCGTCTTTCGCGCTTCAGTTCTCATTCAAATCCCTCCAGTGGGATTCGTTATTAATTACTTTTGTTCCAATTGGGTATTTGGCGTTTTCCTCAATCGGAATTCTTTGTTGTTCTTTTTCTTCTTGTTCCCATTTTCCAATGTGACTGGATTTTTTCTCCCTTTAGTTCCTTTAAAATTGATCTTTCATATTGTATGTTAAAGATGAATATATAACTCCTCCGATTGATTGAGGCCATACGGACTTAAAGTTCTGAAGTTTATAATGTGACGTGACTCTTTTTGTCTTAGGGATTTCTCTCGGTCGCCTCCTCGTATATGTTTTGGTATTGTTTCTATCCCAAAGAATCTCAATTTCAACCAGTCTCCATTGTGTGTCTGCTCCATGTGTTTTGCCACCGCATTTGCTCTGTCCTTATGAGTGGTTGCTCTAGCGTGTTCCATGATGCGTTTCTTTAATTCACCCTTCGTGCTCCCCACATACATGAGTGGGCACGGACATTCTATTCCATAGATCGTGTACTCCGTCTTGCAGGTGATTAGTTGACGTATTTGCCACGTTTTGTTGTTTGGCATCTTCACTTCTTTTGTTTGTTTCGCAATTTGGCACATTTTGCAATCATAACACTTTTTGAAGCCTGTGGTTTTGAGCCAATCCTTTTTATTGTCCTTTTTAGTTTTGCAATGACTGTGGATGAGATGGTCCTTCAAGTTTGGAGCTCTTCGATAGGTTACCGTTGGATGTTTCCCAACTATTTTCCCAACTGTGTCGTCAAGATGTAGGATTTTCCAATTTTTTCTCAAGATATTTACAAATTCCTTGCTGCCTTCTGAGTAATCTGTAATGAGTCTGATTGGCTCTTGTTCATTTTTATTTTTGATTTGATTTTTTAGGCACTCAGCTCTAGGTTTCGCATTTGCTCTCTTCCAGCACTGTTCCACATTTTCTTGGTTATATTTGCGGTTTTTGAATCTCTTTTTTGTTTCAGCGCTATGTTTTTGCCACTCAATTTCTTCGCTACAAATTCTTTTTATGCAGAGAAATTCCCCGTAGGGGATACTTGAGATTAATGAGTTTTGATGGAAACTGGTTGCCTCCAAGGTAGCATTGGTTGCGGTAGATTTCCTATGCAGGGTTGATTGTATTTGATTGTCCTTGATGTAGATGTGTGTATCAAGGAAATTTATTTCCTGATTGCTGATTTCATATGTTAAATTTAACCCTGTTATGCTTCCATTGATGGTATTGTGATATTCCTCAAATTCCTCCGGAGATCCATCCCAGATGATCAATAAATCATCGATGAACCTTATCCAGCAGATGATTTTGCTGGTCATGTGGTCATTTTCCGGTGCCCATGCAACTTCTTTCTCCCAATAGCCCATTGTAAGGCATGCATAGTTTGGGCTAAAAGAAAAACCCATTGCGGTTCCATTACTCTGTCGGTATAGTTCTTCTCCGAACAGAAAGATATTTTGCGATAGACATAATGTGATCATTTCCCGCAGCATCTGGTTGTGGTTTTTGTATTTGATGTTTCTGTCCTGTAAAAAATAATTACATGCTTTTATCCCAATATCATTACTGATATTCGTATAAAGGGATACGACATCCATTGTTATGGGCTGGTAGTTCTCTTGCCAGGGAGTATTCTCCAATCTTCTCAACAGATCATTGGTATCCTGAATATAGGAGCTTAGTTGTATCACGTAGGGTTTCAAAAAGTGATCAATGTAATTTGAGACTGGTTCTAGTAGAGAGCCTTTTGCAGATAGAATAGGTCTGCCGGGGGGGTTCCTTTGATCTTTATGTACCTTTGGCAGGAAATAAATTGTAGCTGTTATTGGGTGATTCACTGTTAGGTACTTTAGTTCGTCATCATCAATAAGGTTTTTCAATTTCCACTGTTTCAAATCATTATCAAGTTTGTTTTTCACTTCTGGCGTTGGGTTGATTTTCAGTTTCTTGTAGTATTTGGTGTCCTTTAATTGGCGGTGGGCTTCAATGATGTACGCAGTCTTTTCCCACACCACTATATTTCCTCCTTTGTCCGCAATTTTATTTGGATTTGGTCATCGTTGGTTAGGTTTTTTAACGCTTCTCGTTCCTCTGATGTTAGATTATCCTTGTAGTTAGAACCTTTGATTTTATAGAGGTCTTGTATTACAGCTTCTTGAAACATATCCACTTTGTTTCCCGGGGGCAATTGTGGATAAAATTTGGATTTCTGTTTCTTTTTGCTGAGGCCAGCTCCTGCTTGTGTAATCACCTGACTCAGGGTTGTCTCTTCTTCATTCATCACATCCAAGTTAATTAGTGTGGTGTATGCAGTAGCATCCCTTGCTCTTATATCTGTGGTCGTGTCCTCACTTGGTTGAGTTTTTTTATTTTTCAATTTGTTCTCCTCAAAGAATTTGGCCAGTTAAATTTTCCTTATGTATAAATAGAAGTCTATTCGTGCTTGAGCCATATTCATTTTCTTCTAGGACAGAAGTTTATGCCTCTTTTCAACAGTGAGATCTCCGTTTCTGTCATGATTCTTTTTGAAAGATTTATGATTTGTAGTTCGTTGTTTAAGTCCCTCTCTTCTGACGCATGCTCCTGGTTTCCGTTCCCACTTTTGGGGGTGCTTCGTTTGTTCCTTTTGCCCCTTCTTGTCTTTTTCTGGTTGATGTCCACTGTCGCCCCGTCCTCTTCCTCTTTGTTGATTTTGAGCGCCCCGGTGCTGTTCCCACTGTCGTTGCTGCAACACGAGGCGCATATCCTCTAAAAAAGGTATATTTTCAGGATTAATAGATGTGCCTGGTTCTCCATCACTGGCTTCTATTGAAGTTAATGATGAGGATAATGAGGAGGCGCTGGCGGACATATAAACTGTTGGATTTTTCGGGGATAACTGTTTATAGTAATCATATTTCTTGGAGAAGGTAAAGATACGGCCTTCTTCGTAGTCCACCGTATCACGGATGAATTTATTATGTTTACGTTCCCTCACTGTTTCTTCATGTTTTTCAATCTGGCTTTCTAAATCCTCCTTGAATTTGGTCATATCATTGTTTAGCTTTAATTGTGCGACTTCCTTTTCCATTTCATTAAGTGCTTCTTGTATTTTATTTAAGCCAATTTCTATGTGTTTGACGAGGATTTCCACCAATCCCAGTGAGGATCTCAGGATGAATTACCCCCATTCTTCTAGAGGAATTTGAGGAATATCACAATACCATCAATGGAAGCATAACAGGGTTAAATTTAACATATGAAATCAGCAATCAGGAAATAAATTTCCTTGATACTCACATCTACATCAAGGACAATCAAATACAATCAACCCTGCATAGGAAATCTACCGCAACCAATGCTACCTTGGAGGCAACCAGTTTCCATCAAAACTCATTAATCTCAAGTATCCCCTACGGGGAATTTCTCTGCATAAAAAGAATTTGTAGCGAAGAAATTGAGTGGCAAAAACATAGCGCTGAAACAAAAAAGAGATTAAAAAACCGCAAATATAACCAAGAAAATGTGGAACAGTGCTGGAAGAGAGCAAATGCGAAACCTAGAGCTGAGTGCCTAAAAAATCAAATCAAAAATAAAAATGAACAAGAGCCAATCAGACTCATTACAGATTACTCAGAAGGCAGCAAAGAATTTGTAAATATCTTGAGAAAAAATTGGAAAATCCTACATCTTGACGACACAGTTGGGAAAATAGTTGGGAAACATCCAACGGTAACCTATCGAAGAGCTCCAAACTTGAAGGACCATCTCATCCACAGTCATTGCAAAATTAAAAAGGACAATAAAAAGGATTGGCTCAAAACCACAGGCTTCATAAAGTGTTATGATTGCAAAATGTGCCAAATTGCGAAACAAACAAAAGAAGTGAAGATGCCAAACAACAAAACGTGGCAAATACGTCAACTAATCACCTGCAAGACGGAGTACACGATCTATGGAATAGAATGTCCGTGCCCACTCATGTATGTGGGGAGCACGAAGGGTGAATTAAAGAAACGCATCATGGAACACGCTAGAGCAACCACCCATAAGGACAGAGCAAATGCGGTGGCAAAACACATGGAGCAGACACACAATGGAGACTGGTTGAAATTGAGATTCTTTGGGATAGAAACAATACCAAAACATATACGAGGAGGCGACCAAGAGAAATCCCTAAGACAAAAAGAGTCACGTCACATTATAAACTTCAGAACTTTAAGTCCGTATGCCCTCAATCAATCGGAGGAGTTATATATTCATCTTTAACAAACAATATGAAAGATCAATTTTAAAGGAACTAAAGGGAGAAAAAATCCAGTCACATTGGAAAATGGGAACAAGAAGAAAAAGAACAACAAAGAATTCCGATTGAGGAAAACGCCAAATACCCAATTGGAACAAAAGTAATTAATAACGAATCCCACTGGAGGGATTTGAATGAGAACTGAAGCGCGAAAGACGCTAATTAAAATTACGACTAGTAAGAACTCAAAAGGTCAAAAAAAATATTGAACTCTTAAAAGGGACAAGCTGGCGAAAATAAGGAGTTATTATTTTCCAAGGTTTTGACTGGTAAAAACCTTACCCAGAGACTTTTTTAGATAAAACTACAATAACCACAATGCCTAGCATTTTTTGTACAGGAAATGATGTAAGATCAATTTGAATGCCTTAAATGTGTTGAAAAAATGCAGGAAACTGATCATGAGCAAGATGCTTGTAGCATCGAAACGCGTAGATCATCTGCTTTTCATGCTTAACAGCGCGAAATAAATTAACTTGTGGAAACCAAAGGGTGTGCGCCCAATATCTTTTCCAAACCAGGAGAAGAAGTGTGATGATACATATATATATATATATAAATTCACTGAAAAAACCATAGGTTTGACACCAGTTATAGTTAGCTGGAAATTTTATTCGCATAAAACCAATGAAATTCCCACGTCATAGTTAGTTGGACTCACTATAACTTGCGCGTGCAATGCACTGCTGATGACGTCACATATTACATCACTCATGACATGGTCAGTGACATCAGTCATGACATCACTGATTACACTATTCAGTGAATGTGTGTCTTTTTAAAAAATAAATATGTGTTAAATATGTATATGTAAAAGTTGATGGAAGAATAAATGTTTAAATAAGTGATTACTTGGATGTTTTTTTTTTTTTTATTGATTGGTTAACTGGTTTATTAAGTGTATCTTAGTGAATACATATATTAGAGAGTAATGTTTAAATATTTAAATATATGTATTAGTGTTTCACTTTGTGTATAAGTGGTTGCATGGGTTGGTGAGTAGCTACATGTGTATGTATATGGGTTATTAGATGTTTTTGTTAGTATCAGTATGAGTGTTTGTATGGTTTGGTGGGGGTATTACTTAACACATAGATGCATGAATGACTGACTCTCTCTTTGTATGTGTTTTGAAGACAACATATGTGCAGGACTGTATGGGTGGAAGAGTGTGTATATGTGTGTGTTAGTGAGTGAATGACTGTCTCACTAGTGTCTTTATCAGTAACTACATATGTTTTAATCTAATATATGTGAATATTGATGTATATAAGTGAGTATATGTGAGAGAAAGAGATTGTAAGAGTTCCTGTTTAGATAAGTATGTGTTTCTATAAATGATTGTTTAAGAGAGTAAGTATGTGTAAGTTTCCATAGAAGTAAGGTGGTTGTGTGTGTATAGCTGTATATGCAAATAAATGGATGTTCAATAGTTTATTTGCATGTGTGAATATGTGTGAGAGTATCTTTTGGATGACTGTCGGTGTGTAACAGGATGTATAGGTGTATCACTACATATCATGAGTGAGTATATGTACGAGTGACTATATAGAACTGTTGATCAATGAGTGGATGTGTATATAGATGGTGGAATTATTGAATTGGTTGTTGTAACTGGTATGTGTATCTCAATTTTTTTGAAAATTTTAGTTTCTATTTTTAAATATGTGTTTCAAGGGTTACATTACAGTGAAAAGAGGTCTGTCACTCTGTCACAAGGATGGTGTCATCAGTGATGTCATGACTGATGTCACTGACCATGTCATGAGTAATGTAATATGTGACGTCATCAGCAGTGCATTGCACGCGCAAGTTATAGTGAGTCCAACTAACTATAACGTGGGAATTTCATTGGTTTTATGCGAGTAAAATTTCCAGCTAACTATAACTGGTTTCAAACCTATGGTTTTTTCAGAGAATTTCATAGGTTTTGTAAATGCTATTTCCTAACTATAACGTGTGTAAAACCTATGGTTTTTTCTGTGAATTTCATAAGTTTTTTAAATGCTACTTCCTAACTATAACGTGTTTAAAACCTATGGTTTTTTCAGTGAATATATATATATATATATATATATATATATATAAAATTTCTATGGCAAAATGAAACCCCTCATTTTGTTCCTTTTCAAATTAAATGTATTAAGTGTTACCACTTTATTCCAATCAAGATGACTTCAGGTGTGCCATACTTTTGTCATAAGTTAGCGTTCTAGTTGTTCTTTAGAACACTCTGGGACATTCTGTCATTGGGCTATAGTTGGGCTACATCTGGCTGATATTTGGGCTACATTTGGGCTCTTTTGTCTCTGGTGGCCATCTTGGGAGACTGCATATCAGAATTTTTTTAATGAATTATAAGAGGATTTGAGAAGTCACTAAAAATGTGCCCAAATTTTTCTTTCTTCAGCACTAATCATAATTTCTATGGCAAAATGAACCCCCTCATTTTGTTCCTTTGCAAATTAAATGTTTTAAGTGTTAACACTTTATTCCAATCAAGATGACTTCAGATGTGCCATACTTTTGTCATAAGTAAGACTGTTAGCGCTCTAGTTGTTCTTTAGAACACTCTGGGACATTCTGTCATTGGGCTATAGTTGGGCTACATCTGGCTGATATTTGGGCTACATTTGTTTTTTTTTGTCTCTGGTGGCCATCTTTGGGCTACATTGGGCTACATTGGGCTACATTTGGGCTCCAACATATATATAGCCCAATGTAGCCCAATATATATTTTTTCAAAGTTAATTTTCTCAGCAACTACTGAACAGATTTACACCATTCAAAGAAAAGCGTAATCTGCGAGCCAGACTCTACCTTTCTACCAAATTTCTTATAAATCCATTCAGCCGTTCGAGCTGTAGCCGCATCTAAACATCCTATGGAAAATAACATGGGGAAAACACGTTTTGGGACCCCCCTTTTATCTCAGCCCCCACTTGACGAATCCCCCCCAAACTTTCAGGGAAGGAGCGGAGCGGAGCAGGCCATCTTCTTTGAGAAATTCGCAAAGATTCGTCCACCGGCACCAAAGTTATTCTCAATAGAATGTTGCGGATTTCCTATGGAAACTAGGTCCTAACTACTGTCATTGGGCTATAGTTGGGCTACATCTGGCTGATATTTGGGCTACATTTGGGCTCTTTTGTCTCTGGTGGCCATCTTGGGAGACTGCATATCAGAATTTTTTTAATGAAATATAAGAGGATTTGAGAAGTCACTCAAAATGTGCCCTAATTTTTCTTTCTTCAGCACTAATCATAATTTCTATGGCAAAATGAACCCCCTCATTTTGTTCCTTTGTAAATTACATTTTTAAGTGTTAACACTTTATTCCAATCAAGATGACTTCAGGTGTGCCATACTTTTGTCGTAAGTAAGACTGTTAGCGCTCTAGTTGTTCTTTAGAACACTCTGGGACATTCTGTCATTGGGCTATAGTTGGGCTACATCTGGCTGATATTTGGGCTACATTTGTTTTTTTTTGTCTCTGGTGGCCATCTTTGGGCTACATTGGGCTACATTGGGCTACATTGGGCTACATTTGGGCTCTAACATATATATAGCCCAATGTAGCCCAATATATATTTTTTCAAAGTTAATTTTCTCAGCAACTACAGAACAGATTTACACCATTCAAAGAAAAGCGTAATCTGCGAGCCGGACTCTACCTTTCTACCAAATTTCTTATAAATCCATTCAGCCGTTCGAGCTGTAGCCGTGTCCAAACGTCCTATGGCAAATAACATGGGGAAAACATGTTTTGGGACCCCCCTTTTATCTCAGCCCCAACTTGACGAATACCCCCCAAACTTTCAGGGAAGGGGCGGTGCGGAGCAGGCCATCTTCTTTGAGAAATTCGCAAAGATTCGTCCACCGGCGCCAAAGTTATTCTCAATAGAATGTTGCGGATTTCCTATGGAAACTAGGTCCTAACTATAACTACCCACTGGCGACCGCCAGTAGGTAATATATATATATATATATATATATATATATATATATATATATGTATATATATATATATATATATATATATATATTTTACAGCTCCAAGTTCACCAGAAGGTTTACGTATTCATACTGTCATACGGTACCCGCATACGAGAACTCAGGCCCCCTGTTACTAGATGAGTGGGCGTCAATCCTGCAAGGGAATGGTGACAATATTGGTCAAATTCGGAGCAAAGGTCCATAAGTAAAGGAGGAGGGAGGGGAAGGGGCGACAATAGGCAACCGTTCACCACCTGTGACATGAAGCAAGACATTTTTTAACAAAAAGAAATGAGTGGAAATGAGGAGCTGACCATCATTAATCTGACTACTAAAACTATGTCAGATATAGAAGAATCAGTCTTAAAACTCGGTCTATCCTTTTGCCCCCCACAAGACAATAGAAGATACACAAACACACATCGACCTTTTTAAATTTACCTGGAAGCTTAAGTTGCACAAGTATTTCAAAATGAAAACAGCAACAATTAGGCCACAAAATTCAGGCCATACCCAGAAGGACACAGATATCCTAACTGGTAAATACTTAAACACTATGGCTATTCTGGAAAATTTAAGTACAGAAGAAGTATCAGGCATCGAGACGACTTTGGGCTTGACTCAACAAGTGGCTTTAGTGGGGGTGGAACAAAGTGGAGGACAGAGTTAATTCAAACCCACTTCACAATTTCTTCCATGTGGATGCCATAGATATATTTGCAGAATCAGTCACTAAGGATCTGGTGCGTCTACGACAACGTAAACGTGGATGTTAAAAAATGGTGACAAACTTTTTAAAGGAACAACAATTGGCTCTGATGGATTTATGCCAAGACACATTCATATTATGCAAACCATCAGATAAGGTTGGGAATATCGTCCTACAGACATGCGAACAATATATTTTGGAAGCATACCGACAACTGGCCAATACCACCTGTTATGAGAACATCAATGAAAAGATTTATAATCAAAGCATAACTGACTACCATCTGATGACCTGTAAATGGTACGAAAAAAATATGTTGGAAACAGAGGAACATTTGTTTCTTAAGTGTCTTAACCCTATGATTCTGACTTTCTACCACCTTCCTAAAGTGCACAAGGATAAGTTGAATCCTCCAGGACGACCAATGGTTGCCTCGCAGGGAAGCTTGACGGAACATATGTCTATCTATATAGACCATTTCCTTGCCCTGCATGTAGAGAAATTGGGATCGTATATAAGAGATCTAAAAGATTTTTTAAGGCATATCAATGAAGTAAGGTGGGAGGAAGGGTTCCAATTGATGGTTTTAGATATCACAAGCCTTTATACATCTATAGCCCACAAGGATGGACTAAAGGCAGTGAAGTTTTTTCTGGATAACCGTCCTCTAAAATACTTAGAGCATAATTGTCATGTTGATGAACTTCATAGAATTCTGTCTTGAAAATAACATGTTTCTCTTTCAGAATCAATACTTTAGACAAGCATCACGGACGGCCATGGGAACCTGCTTCGCCACCAGCTACGCAAATTTATTTGTGGGCTGGTGGGAGGAGTAGGTGGCCTGGGCCATGCCCAACAGCACCTGGACTGATAACATCGTAACTTGGCATTGTTATATCGATGACCTTTTCATAATTTTGAGGGGGTCAATCAAGACAGTAAGGGCATACATTGACGTGTTAAATTCCAACACGGTAAACCCAAAATTCACGGGGGAAGTAAATTCTCAATCTGTCAATTATGTGGACCTGAATGTCTATATCTCAGAAGGTAAACTAAACACGAGGCCATATAGAAAATCCACAGCTGGCAATTCTAATCTGCATGCCACCAACAGCCATCCTAAGAAACTCATAAATAGCATCCCTTATGGTGAGCTACTTAGATTGAAAATAAATAGTTCAAATGAATTTGAGACTCAACAAGCTGTGAAAGCTAGTATGAGACAGTTTAGCTTGAGGGGATATAGCAATTTGGTCCTGACACAAGCATTAAAACGAGCTAACTCTCTGGCAAGAACAGACCTGTTGAAAGAAAATTCCAAAGAGAATATTGAGCCTATGAAAGATAATGGGAAGTTAAGGATGATTACTACATACTCTGAAGATGAAGGGCAGCTCAAAAGAATCCTGCAAGAAAATTGGCATACTCTATTGTCCGATTCTGTCATAGGGAGTGATTTACCCCCTAATCCGCTAGTCACATTTAGGAAAGCTAGGTCCCTCAGAAATTACTTGATCCACAGTCATCAGACCAAGGAAGTTGCGAAATTAATTGTGACAACCTTGAATGTTTTTTTTTCCATGTGGGAAATGTAAGGTCTGCAGCAAAAGCAAAAGAGTTCTATCCTACAGTGTTCCAGGGTTGGGAAACCCTAGAAACATCAAGAAATGTTTAACCTGTACTACACCTTACACAGTATATTGCTTAAACTGCCCATGTGGCTTAAGATATATCGTCAGCATTGCCCTGCGAAGGTGCGAATATTAGAACACATGAGGGCCATAGCCAATGGGGATGCAACGTATACGGTCGCAAGACACTTCAATAGAGTGCATCAACGCAATAGGGATCTTCTAACCTATTATTGTATCGGCCATGTCCCAGTGAATTAGACTAGAATCTCGCTACATTATAGATCTGCAGACAAAAACACCATTGGGGATGAATAGCGGTGAGGAAATGGCAGTCCACTTAGGATATTGAATCCTAGACAGTCAGAGAAATGTAGCTCATTCTATTGTGTATAAAGATGGCTTCCAACTCATGTTCTGTCTCTTTGTCTATCCTCCTGCTCTTTAAATGTTTCTCTAATTTTTCTCCAATGTTTCTCTAAATTTCCTCTAATAAGAGGTTTTCTTCTGAAAAGATGTTTTCTTCATTTTTCTCTCTTCCTGACCCTGTTCCAGATAGAAATTTTCAAATAACAGATAAACTTGCATGCCTTGAATTCCGCAAGGGTTGGCCACTAAGTATGTGATAAATTGGTGAGGAGAACAAGTTTAGGCAATTTACTGTGCATGAAGAGCCCATTCAGGGCGTGATGAATCAGTAGGTACTCACCATGTGATATGAGATATTATCTGATAACACACTCTGTGCAAGACGTGGTGACGTTACCCATTCAGGGTGAGATACTGATTGACTGGATGTTATTTTATGCAAAGAATGTTAATGTCCAAATTTGTCCACGTAATAATGACATGTGAAATATATGAAGTTTAGAAAATGAATTGATATCATAAATTGCAGATGTTGTCTAACGGTATTCCGATGAAATAGGGGAACTACTGTATTTACACAGTGTTAAAATGGCGGCGTTATTTGCATTCACATTTGCAACTGCCATAATAGTCCTTTGTTTGTGTTGCCTACTTGAGAATGCATTTTCTATATAAAAAATGATGGGCAAGGCGCGTCCGACAAACATCGATAAAGGCGTCAGCCGAAACGCGTCTGTTTGGCCGTAGTCAGGTGACTAAACTACGGAAAACTCACCCCCGAGAGTGCTGTGTTTTTTTGCTGGGTACTATTACCAGGGAAACTTGGGAGCTGGAATATACACATATATATGTATACATAAATAAATATATTTTTCCAATCCTGGCTTGGCTATTCAAAAGAACAGGCACCGACTCCGTGGATGAAGATCAAAGGTTTTTATTTGCCAATAAGAACGATCAGACGCGTTTCGGCGGACAAGTCCGCCTTGTTCACTACATCTGATATAAATAAATATATATATATACATACATACATATATATGTGTGTGTGTGTGTGCGTGTGTATATATATATATATATAGATATATATGTGTGTGTGTATATATATATATTCACTGAAAAAACCATAGGTTATAGACCATATATAGTTAGGAATTAGCATTTACAAAACCTTGAAAATTCACTGAAAAAACCATAGGTTATAGACCATATATAGTTAGGAATTAGCATTTAGAAAACCTTATTTTACTCACACAAAACCATTGAAATTCCATATATAGTTAGTTGCACTAACTATATATCGCGCACCCGCAATCCACTGCTGATGATGTCACATATTACATCATTCATGACATGGTCAGTGACATCACTGATGACATCACTGATGACATCATCTAGTGTCTGTGTGTTTTTGTAAAGTTTAAATACGTTTTACATATTGAAGAATGACTGGATGGATGGAAGACTGAGTGTGTGTGTGGCTGGCTGGGAGGTGTGTGACGCTGTGCATATCAATGTGTACTTGTATCAGTGATTGTATAAGAGAGTAAGTATGTGTTAGTATATGTGTGAAAAGTATGGTGTTCTGTGTTTAACTATAGATGAGGAAATCGAAGTGTGATTGATTCTTCACAGGACTGACTAGGTGTATGAGTGCATATGATAGTGTTCTAATAATAACTGACTGTATGTATGAGTAATTGTGTGGGTGAATGAGTGAATGTGTGTGTAGACATACGAATCAGTGAGTGCGTATGTAGTAACTGGTATTGGTGTGTCATGATGTCATCAGTGATGTCATTTGAGATGTCATCAGTGATGTCATTTCAGATGTCATTAGTGATGTCATCAGTGATGTCACTGAAGTATGGTGTTCTGTGTTTAACTGTATAGATGAAGAAATGGAAGTGTGATTGATTCTTTACAGGACTGACTTGGTGTGTGAGTAACTCCATGGATGAGTGGCAGTGTGTGACTGTCTGCATAGGTGTATGAGTGCATATGATAGTGTTGTAATAATGAGTGACTGTATGTATGAGTGATTGTATGGGTGAATGAGTGAATGTGTGTGTAGACGTAGGAATCAGTGAGTGCGTATGTAGTAACTGGTATTGGTGTGTCATGATGTCATCAGTGATGTCATTTGAGATGTCATCAGTGATGTCATCAGTGATGTCATTTGAGATGTCATCAGTGATGTCATCAGTGATGTCACTGACCATGTCATGAATGATGTAATATGTGACATCATCAGCAGTGGATTGCGGGTGCGCGATATATAGTTAGTGCAACTAACTATATATGGAATTTCAATGGTTTTGTGTGAGTAAAATAAGGTTTTCTAAATGCTAATTCCTAACTATATATGGTCTATAACCTATGGTTTTTTCAGTGAATTTTCAAGGTTTTGTAAATGCTAATTCCTAACTATATATGGTCTATAACCTATGGTTTTTTCAGTGAATTTCATTGGTTTTTTAACAGCTAATATCTGTAGCTGTAAAATGTATTCTTCTTTAAATCCAAAAATATATTTTATATGTTTATTAATAATTTTTTTTTTTAATATTTTTTTTTCTTCGTTCCCGCTTCGCGAATCGGGAAGCTTCCCGTTAGCTGACCTTGATGCCGCGAAATAGACCGCGAGCCGGTAAACGTTTCTTTACCGCAACTGCCGCGTTAGAAAACAACATCGTGACGCCTCCCGTCCGCATGACGTTTCGCGTTGTCGCGTGATACGTCATATGACGTGCTACGTTAGCGAACTGGTACGCTTACCGAGTCGCAAAGCACAGGTTTCTGGAAGCAAACCTGGAGGCCCTGCAAAGCGCTTAACGTAAACACAGCAGGTCATGTGACTTGGTAATAACACTTTTCATTGGTTCATTTCGCTTTTGGTTTCCTAATGATGTAAGACTAGGTCATATAATCTAAAATGAACACTTTTCATTGGTTGAGAACTATTGTTTTTCCCAAATGATGAAAACCCCTCCTTCTTTCCTCACTCTGACTTTCATCTTTGTGAGAGAAAGACCCTTTGTTACCAGTGAGCAATGGCTTCTTTAGTAGCTTCAGCTGGTGCTTCCCCACCACCTCCACCACATCCAAGGAAGAGTGGACCACCTGCTCAAGTTATAATTCAGCAAGAAGGGGAAGAAGAAGAACAGGACGACGAGCACGAAGAGAGGCACTTTTTGCCTGAGGAGCCCAGGACGTCTCACCGGAAAGAAAACTTCATTTGGCAATTTTTTAAAATTCCCAAAGGTCAGAAAAAAGTAAATGCAAGATACGTAACTTGCCTTATATGTCAAGATAGACTGTCCAGAGGGACCGACAAAAAATACAGTTTCGGAAACTACACAATGCATCGCCATATGACTAGGTGGCATCCTAACAACTACAGTGCTGCACAGTTTCGTAACGACCTAGATAATCTCCCTATTATGGCCAGAAGATCTGTTGTACCGGAAGTAACGGGACCAGAGGGCAGGGAGATGGTGCCAAATATTCAAACGAGATTTCATGAAGTAAAACACGTCTGCGTACATTGCAATGGATTCATTTGCTACGGAGAAAGAAGCATCACTCTGATCAACAGAGCTATTGACTATCATATGCAAGTTTGTACGAAACGCCCCAAATAATAAATACTTTTTTTTTGTTTTGTTGCTCCTGTTGAGCCCTTTACAATGAATGGTTTTCATTGCCCCCTGCAAGAAAAACCCAAAAAAATATAAAACTGTTCAGAAAAATTCAAAAAAAGTAAAAAAATGTTCAGAAAAATAATTTAAAAAATATAAAACAACAAAAACAATAAAAAAAAAAGTTCTTTTCAGAACTACCTCCCCGTTATTAAAAAATTGGTACAATATTTGGAACTGTGCCAACCTCTATTTCTCGTAGTTCGCTTCCCAGTTCGCTCGCCGGTACGCGAACCGGAAGTGAACCAAAAATTAAAAAAAAAAAAAAAAACAGTAAGTATAAGGGAAGGAAACAGACACTTATGTTAAAAGAAAGACAGCTATAGGGGAGTAAACTAGAGATACTATTACCCGTAATCCACTGCTGATGATGTCACATATTACATCATTCATGACATGCTCAGTGACATCATCAGCAGAGGATTGCGGGTTTTTTGGCAACGTGCCTTATCCACGGTTTAATAACGCTGCCTTTTGCTTTATATAAGTTTTCAAATTGTATGAAATATATACCAATAGGTCGTTATGAACCTTTAGGTAGTGCTTTTCTTCATGAGGTCTGGTCGCTTCCATACACATACAGATGTTTCAAAGATGATTAAGAAGTTTATCTGAATGGAGAGGAATGCACTGAGACGCCAGATCATTCACTAATGTGTAGGCACATACAGTTACACGGTTCATGCAACAAACACCAACCAAATATGGCTTGCATGTTGAAAGGCACGCCAGTTCCTGCTATCATCCCCACGTTCAAGTTGTTGGAAAATGGTAGTTATTTGATGCTCAATAATGAAGATTGTTCTGGGTTAATTAAAAGTATTCCTTTTATCGTAACAGTAAGTGAACGGGTTATTTGCTGCAGAAATGTTCTATTTCCTCCCACACATGAACATAGGGAGTTTTCAATCTGGCCACAAATACCAACCTTGGGAGCACATTTCAACGGCATGGCAAGAATAAGAGCTCTTTTATCTCAGAGAGAGGTGGCCTTGAGTTCGGCCCGTGAAACTTTCGTGCTTCACATAGCGAACACCCGTACAGAGGTGCAGACCCTTTTAAATACTGATTCGCCTTTGCATTTCAGCGACATGGTTCGGACTATCTTTGACGCGTCCTCCACAAAGGCCCTGGCGCACTTTTTTAAAGTTGTTACCAGTGGTCTCGTGACTTCATTTGAGAAAATCTTTGGAGTCATCCCTGCTTTCTTTCATTCTATTTTTTCCACTCTGCTTCGTGGATTCCCATTTTTACTTGCATTACCAGCGGACGCTCTTGTGCTTTTTTACATTTTTAAATATGGATGTCCCTCCTGTGCAAGCTCCCGTCCTGCAGCTGCTGACACTGTTCCGCAATCGCATGCTAGAATATTATGGCACAATGCCGTTGGCGATATTAAGCACGGCATATGGATTATCTTTTCGATTCTCCTACTTCACCTGTGTCCAGCCTGTATTTCACTGCCTGACCTGTGATTTCGATTGGGCCATTGATTTGTGTCTCTGCGGACCGGTTTCTCCTGACGTCGACTTTAATCAGCTGATGACTCCTATCATTACTCACGAGTTGGTTTGTCCTGGCGAAAGGATTATGGCTGTGGCATTGATGCATGGACTAATTGGTCCCTGGAATTTACTGGCGGCAACACAGTCTTTCTTGGAACAGAGCTTTCTTGAAAACCCACCGAGCTGTCCTCTGATGGTGATAGAGGATCCGGTGCTGGGAGAGCACGTATGTTCTTTTCCGCTTTTAAATTGGATGGCTGAACTCTTTTCGGATGAAGACGGTGACTTCCTATTGGAGGCTGTTGCAGCTTATTTTGCATACACAGTTATGTCATATACCTTTTTCATGTTTGATATGCTGAGTACTAGCATTTCATTGACAATTCATTGACTTATTTGTCAAGTTTTTATTATTTAGCTTGCCTATTGGCTTAAGACTCGATAAAGTACTTGGCTGTTTTATTTTTCTTTAGCATTAAATTTTCCTAGTTTTTAATGTTTTACCTTGCGGACCGTCCACATATAAAGTTGCAATCTGCTCTCATGAGATGGCACTTCTATTATCTTATTCAGTTCGTTTCCGGATCATGGGGAGGTGTCATCTAGGTCCTGGATATCTTTACACCGTGTTAAGTTAGCATGGGCTCATTACCGGTTTAAACGCCATTTTTCCTTTTTTGCAACTTCTGCACACGACACTTAGTTGTTGCTTTAGCTTTCAACCTAGTAGTTCATCGTGGTTTACATGAGAATAATATGTTATTGCTCTACTATCTGCTTTGCTTGTTAAACTATATCTGTACAGCGAGTGCTGAAGTTTCAAGAACAACACGATACAGAATTGTTATGAGGTCTGATCTCCACGACTTCATACTCATAACATAAGTGCAGCTTCTGCCAATTCTGGGCATGAGGCGGGTTTTATATTGCTTTGCCGAACACACATACACAACAGTTGATGCGGTTCACATGAAGAGAGAGCTGGTGTATGCTGATGTGATTCCTTCAAATCTAAGACACTAAAGTATGGGCACGCCCTAAACCAACACAAACAGACCTTCTTAGCAAATAATATAATATGTGTATTAGGGAGGGTGAGATATAAGCAGCCGCGGGCCGTGGAGGGAGTTACGGTGGGGCAGGGAGGCGGGGAGGGGGAGGGGCAGGGTGGAGCCCTCTCCACCCTGCCCCTCCCCCTCCCCGCCTCCCTGCCCCACCGTAACTCCCTCCACGGCCCGTGGCTGCTTATAAGTGTTGCTAACTCTTATTCATTTACAGCATGTTAACATACTGTCACCATTCGCTTTTTATGTACTAGTAACTATGCTGGTAATTTTGCTACTGATAATATGTGTACTTGTATTATCTAAGATACTACGCCTGAGAAGACGGCATTAGTAAATAAACATTTCAAATACACATGTGTTCTTCTTAACTCCATGTTCTGGTTTCTAAGAAATATATAACGACCGACTGTTCATGAGTTCCACGTATCCTGAGGTACTATAAGTTCATATTCTGGATTGTCTAAACATTGAGAGTTTGTTATATCCAATGTGACACTGTACCTAGCTTGCTAAGGGGTTTTTGATTACTAAGGTGAGTTTTGGGACACCCTAATTCGCCGAGGTTCCAATCCTCTGTCCACAGTTCTGTGTGAGAACAGAAACCCTGCGACAGGGGCACCCCCGACCCTTGCTGGAGCTTCATCACACTTGCGATACAACTCCAGCAATGCGCCACCTTTACGGCACAGATACATCACGCATCTGTGCTGTTTTTGCCCCATGATGCGCCGCATTGTAAATGCAGCACACCATAGGTGACGGAACAGCGGCACAGAATGACTAACACATCCCTGGTGATGCGCCAGTCATCATAAATCTATCCCTATGCTTCTTATCTTGTTAGAGATGAACCGCCATATGTATCATCAAAGTTTTTTGCATTTCCTAAATAGCGAACTTTAAGGAATAAATAGCGATTCTTTACCATTCCTAGTTTGCGATGAGCTATTTGCTAATTACAAATTACCCATTCATTTCCTTCATTTCCATAGGGCGGTTGGACTCACTTTTAGCTCGAACGGCTGAATGGATTTCCACGAAACTTGGCAAAATTGTAGGGACTGGTAGCCCGATGTGCCTTTGCTATGTCTCAAGATATATGCTCCAGTGGTTTTTACGAAAATTAACTTTAAAAAATATATATTGGGCTACATTGGCCTATATATATGTTGGAGCCCAAATGTAGCCCAATGTAGCCCAATGAAGCCCAATGAAGCCCAATGTAGCCCAATGTAGCCCAAAGATGGCCGCCAGAGACAAAAAAAACAAATGTAGCCCAAATATCAGCCAGATGTAGCCCAACTATAGCCCAGTGACAGAATGACCAATCAGCTTCGCAAACCTCCGTTACGCGAAGCGGAGCGCTGTTACAGATATATATCTTTTTTTGAACGTTAATTTCTCAAAATCCACTGGAGCACATATATTGAGACCTAGCAAAGGCACATCGGGCTACCAGTCCCTAATATTTTACCAAGTTTCGTGCAAATCCATTCAGCCGTTCGATTATTATTATTATTATTTTTTTTGCCCCGCGGGGCCCTTTTAAAACCTCCACATCAAACCTAGGGGGTCAGCGAGGATCTACTATGCCCCCTTATGGTCATTTGCCCCTTCGCTTTGGCCTCCTCTTGTCTCTCGATCCTACCGAGAGACAAGATGGCGGCCGCTACGGACTGTTTGGAATGTTTACAGACGCCGGAGAACCAATCAGCTTCGCTTCACAAAGCTCCGTTGCGCGAAAAGTACGCGTACTGGAGCGCTGCCCGGTCCGCTGTTACAGATATATATCTTTTTTTAAACGTTAATTTCTCAAAATCCACTGTAGCACATATATTGAGACCTACAAAAGGCACATCGGGCTACCAGTCCCTACAATTTTGCCAAGTTTTGTGCAAATCCATTCAGCCGTTCGGGCTAAAAGTGAGGCCAACCGCCCTATGGAAAACTCAATGTTAAAAACACGTTTTGGGACCCCCCTTTTTTCTCGACCCCCCCTGGACGAACCCCCCCCCAATTTTCAGGGGCTGCTCAGAAACAAAATGTGCCATTTTCCTGAAAATTTCAGCCAATTCCGTCCACAAACGCCAAAGTTATTAGACATAGAATTTTCAAAAATCCCATAGAGAAAAAATCCTAACTATATATACCTACTGGCGACCGCCAGTAGGTAATATATATATATATATATATATATACACATATATGTATATATGTATGTATGCATTTATGTATGTATACATATATATGTGTGTGTATATATATATATATATATATGTATATATATATATATATATATATTCACAGAAAAAACCATAGGTTATGGACCATATATAGTTAGGAATTAGCATTTACAAAACCTTGAAAATTCACTGAAAAAACCATAGGTTATAGACCATATATAGTTAGGAATTAGCATTTACAAAACCTTGAAAATTCACTGAAAAAACCATAGGTTATAGACCATATATAGTTAGGAATTAGCATTTAAAAAACCTTATTTTACTCACACAAAACCATTGAAATTCCATATATAGTTAGTTGCACTAACTATATATCGTGCACCCGCAATCCACTGCTGATCATGTCACATATTACATCATTCATGACATGGTCAGTGACATCACTGATGACATCACTGATGACATCTCAAATGACATCACTGATGACAACATCCAGTGACTGTATTTTTCTGTAAAGTTAAAATATGTCTTGAGTGGATGTATAAGTGTCTGGATGAAGGATTTAGTAGGTGCATGACTGACTGTATGAGTGAGTGATTAAATGTGTCTCACTGAATGCATGGGTTAGTGACTAAACTGTCTTAATTTGTGCATCATTATGTCTGTTGTTCTGTAAACTGCTGCATGTGTTGATCATTAGCTATACGAGAGGCTATATGTGTTATTAATTGGTTGCCCAAGTATTTCTATGGGAGATTGAGTTTGTGTGGGGGTGGCTGGAAGGTGTGAGACTCTATGCATAGATGTGTGAGCAGTTTATTCACTAGGTGTATGAGTTCAAGAGTGCATGTGGAAACAGCTACATGGGCAGTTGACTGTGTGCATGAGTGTATTGATGAGTGAATGGATATCTCAATGCTACATGTCATAGTAAGTACATATGTAAAACACAGTACATGTGAGAGTTGGCATATATAAATAACTGTGCATGAGAGCCACTGAATGAGTGAGTGGTTGTATCGATCATTGTGAACTTGTATCAGGGATTGTATAAGAGAGTAAATATGTGTTAGTATATGTTTCAATAAGTAAGGTGTGTTTAACTGTATAGTTGAAGAAATGGAGGTGAGATTGTTTCTTTGCATGACTGACTGGGTGTGTGAGTAACTCCATGGATGAGTGGCAGTGTGTGAGTGTCTGTATACACTGAGTGTATCTAAGGTTATATTAGAGTCTTAAGAGGTTTATCGTATTAGCACAAGAATGATGTCAAATGAGATGTCATCAGTGATGTCATCAGTGATGTCATTTGAGATGTCATCAGTGATGTCATCAGTGATGTCACTGACCATGTCATGAATGATGTAATATGTGACATGATCAGCAGTGGATTGCGGGTGCACGATATATAGTTAGTGCAACTAACTATATATGGAATTTCAATGGTTTTGTGTGAGTAAAATAAGGTTTTTTAAATGCTAATTCCTAACTATATATGGTCTATAACCTATGGTTTTTTCAGTGAATTTTCAAGGTTTTGTAAATGCTAATTCCTAACTATATATGGTCTATAACCTATGGTTTTTTCAGTGAATTTTCAAGGTTTTGTAAATGCTAATTCCTAACTATATATGGTCCATAACCTATGGTTTTTTCTGTGAATTTCATTGGTTTTTTAACAGCTAATATCTGTAGCTGTAAAATGTATTCTTCTTTAAATCCAAAAATATATTTTATATGTTTATGAATAATTTTTTTTTTTAATATTTTTTTTTCTTCGTTCCCGCTTCGCAAATCGGGAAGCTTCCCGTTAGCTGACCTTGATGCCGCGAAATAGACCGCGAGCCGGTAAATGTTTCTTTACCGCAAGTGCCGCGTTACAAAACAACATCGTGACGCCTCCCGTCCGCATGACGTTTCACGTTGTCGCGTGATACGTCATATGACGTACTACGTTAGCGAACTGGTACGCGAAGCGAGTCGCAAAGCGCAGGTTTCTGGAAGCAAACCGGGAGGCCCTGCAAAGCGCTTAACGTAAGCACAGCAAGTCATGTGACTTGGTAATAACACTTTTCATTGGTTCATTTCACTTTTGGTTTCCTAATGATGTAAGACTAGGTCATATAATCTAAAATGAACACTTTTGATTGGTTGAGAACTCTTGTTTTTCCCAAATGATGAAAATCCCTCCTTCTTTCCTCACTCTGACTTTCATCATTGTGAGAGAAAGACCCTTTGTGATCACTGAGCAATGGCTTCTTTAGTAGCTTCAGCTGGTGCTTCCCCACCACCTCCACCACATCCAAGGAAGAGTGGACCACCTGCTTAAGTTATAATTCAACAAGAAGAAGAAGAAGAGGAACAGGAGGACGAGCACGAAGAGAGGCAGTTTTTGCCTGAGCAGCCCAGGACGTCTCACCGGAAAGAAAACTTCATTTGGCAATTTTTTAAAATTCCCAAAGGTCAGAAAAAAGTAAATGCAAGATACGTAACTTGCCTTATATGTCAAGATAGACTGTCCAGAGGGACCGACAAAAAATACAGTTTCGGAAACTACACAATGCATCGCCATATGACTAGGTGGCATCCTAACAACTACAGTGCTGCACAGTTTCGGAACGACCTAGATAATCTCCCTATTATGGCCAGAAGATCTGTTGTACCGGAAGTAACGGGACCAGAGGGCAGGGAGATGGTGCCAAATATACAAATGAGATTTGGTGAAGTAAAACACACCTGCGTATTTTGCGATGGATTCATTTCCTACGGAGAAAGAAGCATCACTCTGATCAACAGAGCTATTGACTATCATATGCAAGTTTGTCCGAAACGCCCAAAATAATAAATACTTCTTTTTTTTGTTTTGTTGCTCATGTTGAGCCCTTTACAATGAATCGTTTTCATTGCCCCCTCCAAGAAAAACCCAAAAAAATATAAAACTGTTCCGAAAAATTCAAAAACAGTAAAAATATGTTCAGAAAAATAAAAAAAAAAGTTCTTTTCAGAACTACCTCCCCGTTATTAAAAAATTGGTACAATATTTGGAACTGTGCCAACCTCTATTTCTCTTAGTTCGCTTCCTAGTTCGCTCGCCGGTACGCGAACTGGAAGCGAACCAAAAACAGTAAGTATAAGGGAGGGAAACACACACTTATGTTAAAATAAAGACAGCTATAGGGGAGTAAACTAGAGATACTATTACCCGTAATCCACTGCTGATGATGTCACATATTACATCATTCATGACATGCTCAGCGACATCATCAGCAGAGGATTGCGGGTTTTTTGACAACATGCCTTATCCACGGTTTAATAACGCTGCCTTTTGCTTTATATAAGTTTTCAAATTGTATGAAATATATACCAATAGGTCGTTATGAACCTTTAGGTAGTGCTTTTCTTCATGAGGTCTGGTCGCTTCCATACACATACAGATGTTTCAAAGATGATCAAGAAGTTTATCTGAATGGAGAGGAATGCACTGAGACGCCAGATCATTCACTAATGTGTAGGCACATACAGTTACACGGTTCATGCAACAAACACCGACCAAATATGGCTTGCGTGTTGCAAGGCACGCCAGTTCCTGCTATCATCCCCACGTTCAAGTTGTTGGAAAATGGTAGTTATTTGATGCTCAATAATGAAGATTGTTCTGAGTTAATTAAAAGTATTCCTTTTATCGTAACAGTAAGTGAACGGGTTATTTGCTGCAGAAATGTTCTATTTCCTCCCACACATGAACATAGGGAGTTTTCAATCTGGCCACAAATACCAACCTTGGGACACGTTTCAACGGCATGGCAAGAATAAGAGCTCTTTTGTCTCAGAGAGAGGTGGCCTTGAGTTCGGCCCGTGAAACTTTCGTACTTCACATAGCGAACACCCGTACAGAGGTGCACACCCTTTTCAATTAAGATTTGCCTTTCAATTTCAGCAACATGTTTCCGACTATCTTTAACGCATCCTCCACAAAGTCCCTGACACACTTTTTTAAAGTTGTTACCAGTGGCCTCGTGACTTCATTTGAGAAAATCTTTGGAGTCATCCCTGCTTTCTTTCATTCTATTTTCTGCACTCTGGTTCGTGGATTGGCATTTTTACTTGCATTACCAGCGGACGCTCTTGTGCTTTTTTACATTTTTAAATATGGATGTCCCTCCTATGCAACCTCCGACCCTGCAGCTGCTGACACTGTTCCGCAATCGCATGCTAGAATATTATGGCACAATGCCGTTGGCGATATTAAGCACGGCATATGGATTATCTTTTCGGTTCTCCTACTTCACCTGTATCCAGCCTGTATTTCACTGCCTGACCTGTGATTTCGATTGGGCCATTGATTTGTGTCTCTGCGGACCGGTTTCTCCTGACGTCGACTTTAATCAGCTGATGACTCCTATCATTACTCACGAGTTGGTTTGTCCTGGCGAAAGGATTATGGCTGTGGCATTGATGCATGGACTACTTGGTCCCTGGAATTTACTGGCGGCAGCACAGTCTTTCTTGGAACAGAGCTTTCTTGAAAACCCACCGAGCTGTCCTCTGATGGTGATAGAGGATCCGGTGCTGGGAGAGCACGTATGTTCTTTTCCGCTTTTAAATTGGATGGCTGAACTGTTTTCGGATGAAGACGGTGACTTCCTATTGGAGGCTGTTGCAGCTTATTTTGCATACACAGTTATGTCATAGACCTTTTTCATGTTTGATATGCTGAGTACTAGCATTTCATTGACAATTCATTAACTTATTTGTCAAGTTTTTATTATTTACCTTGCCTATTGGCTTAAGACTCGATAAAGTACTTGGCTGTTTTATTTTTCTTTAGCATTAAATTTTCCTAGTTTTTAATGCTTTACCTTGCGGACCGTCCACATATAAACTTGCAATCTGCTCTCATGAGATGGCACTTCTATTATCTTATTCAGTTCGTTTCCGGATCATGAGGAGGTGTCATCTAGGTCCTGGATATCTTTACACCGTGTTAAGTTAGCATGGGCTCATTACCGGTTTAAACGCAATTTTTCCTTTTTTGCAACTTCTGCACACGACACTTAGTTGTTGCTTTAGCTTTCCACCTAGTAGTTCATCGTGGTTTACATGAGAATAATATGTTATTGGTCTACTATCTGCTTTACTTGTTAAACTATATCTGTACAGCGAGTGCTAAAGTTTCAAGAACAACACGATACAGAATTGTTATGAGGTCTGATCTCCACGACTTCATACTCATAACATAAGTGCAACTTCTGCCAATTCTGGGCATGAGGCGGGTTTTATATTGCTTTGCCGAACACACATACACAACAGTTGATGCGGTTCACATGAAGAGAGAGCTGGTGTATGCTGATGTGATTCCTTCAAATCTAAGACACTAAAGTATGGGCACGCCCTAAACCAACACAAAGAGACCTTCTTAGCAAATAATATAATATGTGTATTAGGGAGGGTGAGATATAAGCAGCCGCGGGCCGTGGAGGGAGTTACGGTGAGGCAGGGAGGCGGGGAGGGGGAGAAGCAGGGTGGAGCCCTCTCTACCTTGCCCCTCCCCCTCCCCGCCTCCCTGCCCCACCGTAACTCCCTCCACGGCCCGCGGCTGCTTATAAGTGTTGCTAACTCTTATTCATTTACAGCATGTTAACATACTGTCACCATTCGCTTTTTATGTACTAGTAACTATGCTGGTAATTTTGCTACTGATAATATGTGTACTTGTATTCTCCACCCTGCTTCTCCCCCTCCCCGCCTCCCTGCCTCACCGTAACTCCCTCCACGGCCCGCGGCTGCTTATAAGTGTTGCTAACTCTTATTCATTTACAGCATGTTAACATACTATCACCATTCACTTTTTATGTACTAGTAACTATGCTGGTAATTTTGCTACTGATAATATGTGTACTTTTATTATCTAAGGTACTACGCCTGAGAAGACGGCATTAGTAAATAAACATTTCAAATACACATCTGTTCTTCTTAACTCCATTTTCTAGTTTCTAAGAAATCTATAACGACCGACTGTTCATGAGTTCCACGTATCCTGAGGTACTATAAGTTCATATTCTGGATTGTCTAAACATTGAGAGTTTGTTATATCCAATGTGACACTGTACCTAGCTTGCTAAGGAGTTTTTGATTACTAACGTGAGTTTTGGGACACCCTAATTCGCCGAGGTTCCAATCCTCTGTCCACAGTTCTGTGTGAGAACAGAAACCCTGCGACAGGGGCACCCCCGACCCTTGCTGGAGCTTCATCACACTTGCGATACAACTCCAGCAATGCATTCGCCGAGGTTCCAATCCTCTGTCCACAGTTCTGTGTGAGAACAGAAACCCTGCGACAGGGGCACCCCCGACCCTTGCTGGAGCTTCATCACACTTGCGATACAACTCCAGCAATGCGCCACCTTTACGGCACAGATACATCACGCATCTGTGCTGTTTTTGCCCCATGATGCGCCGCATTGTAAATGCAGCACACCATAGGTGACGGAACAGCGGCACAGAATGACTAACACATCCCTGGTGATGCGCCAGTCATCATAAATGTATCCCTATGCTTCTTATCTTGTTAGAGATGAACCGCCATATATATCATCAAAGTTTTTTGCATTTCCTAAATAGCGAACTTTAAGGAATAAATAGCGATTCTTTACCATTCCTAGTTTGCGATGAGCTATTTGCTAATTAGCCGAATGTAGCCCAATGAAGCCCAATGTAGCCCAATGTAGCCCAAAGATGGCCGCCAGACACACAAAAAAACAAATGTAGCCCAAATATCAGCCAGATGTAGCCCAACTATAGCCCAGTGACAGAATGACCAATCAGCTTCGCAAACCTCCGTTACGCGAAGCGGAGCGCTGTTACAGATATATATCTTTTTTTGAACGTTAATTTCTCAAAATCCACTGGAGCACATATATTGAGACCTAGCAAAGGCACATCGGGCTACCAGTCCCTACAATTTTGCCAAGTTTCGTGCAAATCCATTCAGCCGTTCGATTATTATTATTATTTTTTTTTTTTGCCCCGCGGGGCCCTTTTAAAACCTCCACATCAAACCTAGGGGGTCAGCGAGGATCTACTATTCCCCCTTATGGTCATTTGCCCCTTCGCTTTGGCCTCCTCTTGTCTCTCGATCCTACCGAGAGACAAGATGGCGGCCGCTACGGACTGTTTGGAATGTTGACAGACGCCAGAGAACCAATCAGCTTCGCTTCACAAAGCTCCGTTGCGCGAAAAGTACGCGTCCTGGGCCGCTGCCCGGTCCGCTGTTACAGATATATATCTTTTTTTAAACGTTAATTTCTCAAAATCCACTGGAGCACATATATTGAGACCTACAAAAGGCACATCGGGCTACCAGTCCCTACAATTTTGCCAAGTTTCGTGCAAATCCATTCAGCCGTTCGGGCTAAAAGTGAGGCCAACCGCCCTATGGAAATTAACATGGGAAAAACGCGTTTTGGGACCCCCCTTTTTTCTCGGCCCTCCCTTGACGAAACCCCCCCAAATTTTCAGTGGCTGCTCAGAAACAAAATGTGCCATTTTCCTGAAAATTTCAGCCAATTCCGTCCACAAACGGCAAAGTTATTAGACATAGAATTTTCAAAAAACCCATAGAGAAAAAATCCTAACTATATATACCTACTGGCGACCGCCAGTAGGTAATGTATATATATATATATATATATATATATGTGTACATGAGAAGGTGTAAAAATGTTACACCTTCTCCCAGGCTTAAGGATGGAGACTCCCTTTCCTGTGATTGCACACCCAAGCAGATTACACTGCCGTGAACCACTGGTCCACCACTTTACTCACTCCCTTTTTAGGGCGGAGCATTGCAAGGCAAGCCCCCGGTTGCTAAGGCTTCCAACCGCCCGAAGGACTAGCAGGGCGCCGATAATTTTTTCTCCAGGGTCCTGCTGTAAAGAATCCTGGGTTTTTGCACCGGCTCCTCTATTTTGCTCCTGAAGAGGTACACTTCTGTACACTTTCAATTCCGGATCGCCCTGTAACTCCACCTGCAACACAAATAAAAAAATGAAATAGTCCTACCTAATCGTGCTCCCCAGGCAACACGCCGGGTATGCGGTACGGCGGGAGACGGCATGTCCGGCAGCAAAGAGGGCGCCCCAAAGGCGGGGGCAGGTATAAATACTTTCCAACCCTCTGTGCGCAGGACATGATGTGGTCCGTGCATCAGCATCTGGGACTCCTCCCCAGGGTCCAAAGACTAGAAGAGTTGTTGGTTTGGATAAGTGGCTCTAAGGAAGCTGCCCTTTTAGGTGGCCCACTGCGTGAGCCGCGGGCAGACGCATAGGGCCCATATAGGCAGCACTCCCCATCCTTTGCAAAGTTAGCATGCACAATGTAATAAATAAATACACAACACAATTCTTTGTTGGGAAATGATTTCTGCAGGTTTATTCCATACAAAAGTATGCAACATGGTAGGTTAATTTATGGGCGATCCAAGGGCAGGCAGCGGTGACTGACCTACGCTGCCTTGCCCGCCATTACCCCTTACATCACGTGGACCGCCAGTTTACCCATTCACTCACGCCCCTTGAGGGGGCGGAGCGCATCCAGGCTAGCCCCCGGTTGCTCAGACGCCCGCAGGACTAACGAGGCGCTGGCGTTAATACGGTACATGTATCAGTCAATAAGTTCAGAGAGGGTCAGTATCGCACAACGGCAGAGACCTGCTAAGTACAAGTTCAGCAGCCACTAGACATTTTCATGTCCATGTTTTGTAACTAAATTTCTCTTTAAACTAAAATATACATTCCCGAATTTATTTTGGTTTAAATTGTCAGTTCATTTATCCGGGTGCTGTTTCTTTTTTTCCTCATTAAAAGTAAACATTACCTGGAGAATGCGAGGGCAGTGCATGCCTTTTTAGCTACACTTCCTACGGTGTTTGGCAAGTGCTGTCATTGCACTCTACAACATTCACCTTTAATGTGGCCTCAAAGGATGTTTCAACTCCCACAGTCAAGGCCCTTTTAATCACTTGGGGGTGGGGGGGGGGGGTGCTCACACTTGAGTAGATGCATTTTTTACGCAATTAGCTGTCTGGACAAGCTTCCTTGTGCTCACTGTTCACTCTTTGACTGCGGTTTACTCTTTGACTACCAGGTGTTCAGAGTGTGCTCTAATTGTTGTGCTCTAATTGTTCAGGTAAATTACACTGCCCTTAAATCAATTAAACAAAATGTAAGACCAATAAACCAATCCATCACTCTTTCATGGTGTGTAGAAACAGCCATTTTTTATTTTAAAAAACACAGATCCGTGCTTTGATCGTAAGCACTTTTTAGAGCTTTTGTGTATGTGTTTTAGAACTTTTGCGTATGTGATTTGTATTATTTTAGTTGACTGTTTATTTTATTGTCACTTGATGACTGAAAGACTGCATTGAGAAACTGAACTTGCAACCTGCAGAGGCGAGTGCTAAATATACCCAGTTTCATTGAAATGCAGTGCTAAAAATCAAGAGATTTTGGGACACAAGAAAAAATAATCATTTATTTGGTGTAGTGTATTCAAAATGCATTTTAACAGGTTCCACTAAAATATGGTGAAGCAATCAAATGGGCAGAACTTGTGTAAGTCTGCTTAATACACGGAACAGGTGTTATACAAATAGCAAGTGCAACATGTGGAACTGAAGAAGACACAATATCCCTCTGCACTGTCTTTCTTAGTCGTCCCATCAGCTATTTTATTGGGATTTAACATGTAACTGCTGGCCGCTGAAATGTTTTCACCTGAGCTATCACTAACATTTCCTAGAATGGAGCACGCAGTGATGCACGTCAGTAGAATGAAGCATAACAAGGACACACAATCTCGGTATTATAAGTGTCATTGCAGAGTTGCAATCAATCCATCCCAATGTCTCACTTATTGGATATCAATGCTTGGTGTATTTTAGGCTAGAGGTGCAGTGTAACTCTTGAGTAGGGGTGTTCAAAGTTTAAGACCTCATAACTTTGACAATTTAATTTTTAAACTTTGCCAGTTTTGCTAAGCTAAGAGCTCACAAAGTTTTAAAAAATGAGGGGCAGGGAAGGAGCCTTCTGCGACAGTGGGAATGTTCCTATTGCCATTTTGGGTATGTCACCTTTACAACACATCTTTTATCACGTAGCCTGTTTACAAGGCAGTGTGTATCAAGTAGGTAAGTGCCACGCACACCATTTATAGGTATCTTACAAAGCAGGACTTTCCCATGAAGGAAAGTTATATATATATATTTTTTAATGATATATAGCTGCGCATAATCTTGGTGAACGGGGAGACACTGGCTGGTAGCTCCCTGGTCGCTTCAAGATCCAGTCAAGTTCCAAACAAGGTACGGCCTATTTCTGGCAGACACTGGATGCTTCACTTCATACGCTCTGACGGTTTCACTCCCCGCCACTCATATTCTCCACTGCAGTATAACGTCTCGTCTGGACGTACTTCTCCCACCTTTAGGTCCACATGCTATTAGTGACCCACCAACCTAACTGAAACGCATTCTGGAGGGACTGCCACATTGGGCCCCTGTCGTCAACAGTACGAGGAATAGTTACGTCCCACTATTCCGTTTGTGACCCCCTTGGAATTATCTCCGGCCTCGCACCATCGCAAGATAGTTCAACATCGCCACACACCCTGAAGAAGTCACGGGATACTTCCCGCATGTGACGAAACACATGTTGGCTGGTTGCTTTTCGTTGTTTGATTCATTAAATACATTTACACTACATACTGGTGTTGACCAAAGATTTTCATCTAATACTAGACATTACCACCGTGGTTTTATCATCATCACGTGTGCCCGGGACTGTGTTACCAGTTCAATGTGGTACAATCCAATCCACCCAATCTGCCCCACTCCAGTCCACTCTACCACACCAACCAAACTCAATTCTTCTCTACCCAATCTACCATACTCTACTTTACTACCTTTTACCAAATGCCACTCAAATCTACCACAATCCACCCACTCCAATCCACCTAATTTACTCGATGCCACTCTACCCCAGTCTACCGCATTCCATTCTACTCTAGCCAATCTATCCCACTCCACTTCACTCCATACTACTACATGCCACTCAAATCTACCCCACTCCAGCCCAATCTACACTCTCCAATCCACCCTATCTACCCTACTCCTATCTATCCCACTAAAATCTACTCAACTCCAATCTACCCCACTCCACCTCAGTCTACCATATTCCCCCCCAATCCACCACATTTCACCCCAATCTACCCCACACCACCCCAATCTACCCCAATTCAATCTGCCCCACTCCAATTTACCACAATAATCTACCCAACTACCCCACTCTAATTTACTCCATTACAATCTATCCCACTACAATCTACCCGAATCCACCCCACTCCGTTCTACCCCACTCTACCCTACTCCAATGTATGGCAGTCTACCACACTCCACTCTACCCCAATCTACCCTAGTCCACTATACCCCAATCTACCCCTCTCAAGTCTCCCCTACCCCACCCCACTCCATTCAACTAACTTTTTGCCTTGCTGAACAGCAGCCGCAGTGGTATACAACATGGCTAAAACACATTGCCAAAGCCAATGGCTATCACATAGGTGAGACCTATTGGATTTGCCAATGCTTATTTGTAAAGCTTTAGGAAATGTTTTTAAATGAAGCAATTCAAATGATTCCAATGCAATTGGATATTATGGTGCTCTTTGAATATATCTTCTAAGACGTTCATTAATTTTATAAGAATATAGCTCAGTTTGCTGTCTGCAAGAACGTAACCCTTAGCAAAGTGGGAGCCTAGTCACTCACTTATCTAGCCATCATCTAAAAGAACATATTACACTGTGCATATAAATATGTAAACTGAGGAAAAGCAACATAAAAATTCTGAATTCTGGGTACAGACATTAAAATGTAACAATAGGCATTGATGCCTGTAGGTTATGTGCACAAAAATTATCAATTCAGTTTATACTAAATCACAGTGTAGTGCACCATCATTGTTTAGTTATAAATAAGGATCAAACGGCAACAGCCAAGAATGTTGGGATATGAACTGACCCAAATTACTTTTAGCAATGTTCATAAAACCACTAATAATGTTTAGCTACAAAAAGTCTAACATCAATAGCTTCATGTAAATAAAGTTTTATTTTTTATAAATAGAGAAAAGTTTAATATGGATGAAAAATATTTGAATAAACACAAGTTATGGAGCTTTTCCTTTGAAATATCTGTCCTTTCTGCTGCTACTGGGTGATTCTGATCAGCAAAGAGTGTTTAAATGCAAAATGTGTTTAAGACTGCAGTGCCGCCTCCTGTCTACAGGGGAAGAGCGGAGCAGAAATATAAACACACTTGATGAATCACAGGTCCCCATGGGGTCATTTTTTCAAAAGTTGTAAAAATTGGCACAGATGTTCCTGAAGTCATTTTTTATCATTTAGAAGACATTGCCTTGTGGGGACTTGGGTTCAGGTCCCCCAGTGCAATCAAGTTCCCACAGCGTGAGTGTGTTATCACACCCAAGTCCCCACATGGATAGTAGCACACACACACACACATACGCGACCATTAAACACTTTCTTGAATCGAACCAAACACTCTGCTCAGAACAATATTTACAAGGGCACACTCATGTTCACTCGCACAAAGTACAAAGGAAGTGTCCCCAGCACCGAAGTCTGCAGTTCTGTCCATTACACCACACCCACTCCCCACTTTCATGGTTAGTAGCTGTTCTGTTTTAGGTGGCGCTAACAGGAAAAAAATGGGATGGTGGAAGCTTCCTCCTAACGAGAACCCCTGCATTTATTTTGTAGATCAATTTAAAATACATGTAGAGTCACCCAGAAATGCGTTATTAGGGGTGGAGATTGATCTTCCAGGGCACTAGCTAAATGGACTGTTAAACAGAAGCTGGGTTAATTGATGGTGGGTGTAGGGTCCTCAGTTATAGGACTACTGAAAGGCAGATAATTGGTTAGTTCCACTTGCTGGGAATACTTGTTCAGACATGGTACAGTCAGGAGTAAAAAGTCAAGATTGTTATCAGCTCTGTGATCTGAAAGCTATGTGGATTTGCAGTGCGGTAGGCATTTTTTTTTTTTTTAAGTTTGAAGTTTATTGAAGTATAAAGAAGCAAAGACAGAAAATGAAGAAACAATCATAAGTTATAAAAACAAGAAATCTCTCTTACAAAAAATTAGAATTGATAAATAAATCTATACATAAAATATGGCAAACGAAACTATTCATGAACATAAGGTAAGTGAGGTATATCCTGTAGAATAAAACACATAAGTGATATGAAAAATTAAATATAAGGAAGAAATGCAATTACGGTGGTTTTTGGACTTCAACATTCCGAACTTGAGTGGTAGGTGGGATTTGGGCAGCACCGGATAAATACTCAGTGAGGGGAATCCATAAAAGATCACGTTTGATTGCAAGGGAAATGGGGGAAACAAAGTTAGTGTCCAGACGGTGATTAAAACAAACTGCGTTCCACCATGCATTGAAGGAGACATCTTTAGCCTGTTTCCAATGAGATGTAATATGGTGGAAGGCAACGGCTATCAGAAGGTCGATTAATTTATGTTTATGGGACGAAGTGGCAAAAATAGGAGAAAGAGAATCTAGAAAAATGTTAACAATGGAAAAGGAAAAACAGAAATTGAAAATCTTTTGAAACTGGGACCATACTTTTTGCCAAAAACGAAAAATGGGAGGACAATCAAACAACATATGCTTCAAATCAGCTGAAAAACAGGGACAGGACCAACAAGTGGAGGGAGTGTCTGAGGAAAACGATGACAAAAGTAATGGAGTGAATAATGTGCGATTATAAACAAAAAATAAGGTTTGGGTAGTGTTTGCAGCTCTGGAAGTACTATGAATTTTTGCCCAAATTTTGTCCCACAAAGTGAAGGACCAAACTTGAGATAAATCTTTTTCCCAAGCCAACTCAACCCTAGATTTGAGACGAACAGTAGAAGACTGAATAGATTTATAGATAAAAGAAGCAGAAGGGGAGTGATCAATGACATTGGAAATGGGAAGATATGCTGTAGGAATAGAATTTGTAGCGGGAAGTGAAGAGAGGTATTGGATGAGAGAGGGAATCAGTGAGATATATCGTGTACGAGAAGAGGAGGGCAACGAGAACTGTTTTTGGAGGTCTTGAAAGGAAAGAGGTTGATTATCCACAAGAAGTTGAGAGATCCATTTTAGACCAAGAGAGTGCCAGGTCTTCCAATATAATGAGCGATTGCGAATTTGGAGTAGTTTATTATGCCAAATAGGCTGAATATGAGTGGAGGAAGTAGAAATAAGAGGATGACAAGTATGGTAAGAGAAGAGTACGAGAACGGGAGATAATGGGGGAGCGGAGAGATGTTACATTAGAAGTGAAGGAAAGAATCTCATGAAAATCAAAAGGATGAAGAAAAGAAGACTCTAGCTTTAGCCAAAGAGGGGGATAAAGGGGGAGGTCCGAAGAGAGCCAACCCAGAGCTTGCTTTAATGAAAAAGCGGTATGATAAGATTTGAAATTCGGAAATTTAACCCCTCCCAATGTTTTATCTTTCTTCAAGGCAGAAAGGGCTATTCGAGATTTCTTACCTTTCCACAAAAATTTTTGCAAAATAGAATCTATTGATTTGAAGTAATAGTCCGGAATATGAATGGGAATCATGGAGATAGAGTAAAGTACTAGAGGTGCCAACATCATCTTAATTGAGTCAAGACGTCCCCACCAAGAAAGGAAAAGAGGGTTCCAGCGAGTAATAGCCGCATTAAGTTTAACAGAAAGGGAATTGAAATTAAACTTAAGAGTATCTAAGAGACGAGGAGCCAACCAAACACCCAAGTATTTAATCTTGGAAGGCTGCCAAGAAAAGCCAGAGTTGTGAAAGAGATGTTTTTGACAGAGAGGGTTTAAGGGTAAAATTTCACATTTATCAATATTAAGACGGTAGCCAGAAACCTTAGAAAAGGAGGAAACTTGAGTCAAAAAGAACGGTAAAGTGGATTGTGGGTCCGAACAATATAACAAAATATCATCAGCGTAGACTGATAGTTTAACTTGCTGTTGGGAGCCGTAACGAAATCCAGAAATATGCTCATCAAGTCTGATCTTAGTCAAAAAAGGTTCTAAAGCTAAAACAAACAAAAGAGGGGATAAGGGGCAACCTTGACGCACGCCTCGTTGAAGAGGAAAATAATCAGAAGTTATACCGTTTGCAAAAATTGAAGCATAGGGGCTAGAATAAAGTAATGAAATAAGAGAAATGAATTTAGGAGAGAAACCAATTCAACGGAGAGCTTGAAACATAAAGTCCCATCCTATTCTATCAAAAGCCTTTTCGGCGTCAAGAGAGATGGCAGCCAAAGGATAAGAAAGGGAGGGAGCTTTACTCAGAATATTAAAGAAAACTCGGGAGTTATCTGATGATAAACGACCTTTAACAAAGCCTGATTGCTCAGGGCCAATGAGATTTGGTAAAAGGGGATCCAATCGAAGAGCTAATATTTTGGCGAAAATTTTATAATCGGTATTTACGAGGGAGATGGGGCGATAATTTTTACATAAGGTATGGTCCTTATCTGGTTTGGGAATTAAACAAATAAGCGCTTCCTGAAAGGTTCCCCGGGAAGAACCAGAATCGACAAAAGATTGAAATAATAGATGTAGTTTAGGGAGGAGAAGGGAGGAAAAATGATTATAGAATTCAATGGTGAAACCGTCAGGCCCAGGTGCCTTACCACGACGAAGGACAGAAACAGCATGAGAAATTTCAGAGAGGGAGATATCCGAATCAAGTGTAAGAAAATCAACATGAGTGGAGGGAGGGGGAGGAATGTCTTGAAAATACGTAAGTAGATCAGCGGGATCAGGACTGGATTCAGGAGTGTATAAAGTTTGATAGAACGAAACAAACTGATTTAATATGTCTTTATCTTTAAACAAAGAAATACCCGACGGACCTTGTAGAGACTCAATCTTCGTTTTCTCCCTTCTTATCTTAAGATAATTAGCTAATAATTTGCCCATTTTGTTTTGACCTCCATAATAACGAGAGTTGCATTTAAGGAGAGAATTAGAGGCTGCATTAGTGGTAAATTTGTTAAAATCGAATTTGGCTGAAATAAGCTCTCGAAGGGAGGAGTCAGAGGTAGAGTTATAATAAGCATATTCTAGTTTCTTAATTTTATCCAGAAGTTGAGTTGTCTTAGAAATAGACTTCTTTTTCTTTTGTGATACGTAATTCATAACAAATCCCCTAACAGTAGCTTTAAAGGAATCCCACACCATGACAATGGAAGATTCAGGGAGATGATTAAGTGTGAAAAATTCAGTGGCAAAAACTGTAAATTGAGTGCAAAAATCAGAATCAAGGAGTAAAGAATTATTAAATCTCCAGCGTCCTGAATGAGGAGAGAAGGGGACTAGGTCAATATCAACAAAAACGGGAGCATGGTCTGAAATTAAAATAGAACCAATGTCTGCATGAAGGGCAAGTTGAGCTAGGGATTTGCTAAGGAACAGGTAATCAATACGGGATTGGGAATGATGAGTGGGAGAGTAAAATGTGTATTCTCTAAGGTCGGGATTGCATAGCCTCCAAATGTCAACCAAAGCGTTATTATGAATAGATGCAGTAAATTGGGAGTGCATTTTGGAGGAAACAAATTTAACCTTAGAGTTTCTGTCTAAAATGGGGTCAAGAACTTGATTGCAATCACCACCGAAAATAACATATTGTTCATCAAGCATAACAAGTTTTTCAGAAATAGCAGGCCAAAACAATTTGTCAACCCCTGTAGGAGCATAAACATTAAATATAACAATTGGTATCTTGTCTATAAGAAGATTTACAAGAACCCAACGACCATTAACGTCACATTCTTGAGATTAACTTTTTGTGACACAATATAACTGAACCATTTTTCTTACCTAAAGCAGGAGAATGGAAAACATGTCCCACCCAACAACATTTGAGTTTTACAGCCTCCTTTTCCGAAAGATGGGATTCTTGGAGGAGGGCTACATCAGCGTTAAGCCTAGCCAAGTGTGTCAGAACTCGTTGACGTTTAATAGGGTTATTTAACCCCTTAACGTTCCAAGTGACTACTCGGAATATGAATCAAAAGTAGAATGATATGGAAAAGAAGATAGAACAGAAAAGGTACATTGGAAAGAGAAGAGAATGGTTGTAGGAATGTAAAGATAGAGTAAGTAAGAGAAATAAATCAAGAGAGTGGATAGAGAATACAGTAAGAAAAAAGGAGAGAAAAGAGTAAAGAGAGGAGATAGGAAAAGAGAGTAGTAAAGAGGACAGAGCAACATAAGAAGAACATAGAAACATACCAGTAGATACAGAACGAAGACGAATGGGGGGTGACGACGCCAGAAGATGACGACAACGACAACGGAACACACGCCACCGAACACCGAAGGAACCAGCAGAGAACTGAATTGACGGGATGCACGAATACACCGGGATGAAGAAAGGGGTAGATCATCTATAAGAAGACAAAAAATAAGAAGAATATTAGAGAAACATACGAGATATAAAGTACAAAATACAAAATACCAAAAACAAAAATACTAAAATGAGATATTAATCAACAGAGAATATATGACAAAAATACGACACAGTAGGATAACGGAAAAGTAAACAGGTCATTCATGCGTGACTAAACAGCTCTAGCAGTGTCCATGACGTCGGTCTCCTGCTGATGAAGAAACTCTTGAAGGACCTGTGGATCATCGAATGTCGTTGTCTTATCCTTGTAGGTCACCTTGAAGAGACAAGGATGAAGCAGCCCATATCTTGCATTCAGAGCTCGTAGTTGTGGTCTCAAGTCAAGGAATTGTTTTCGACGATCAGCTGTCACTTTAGCCACATCCTGAGAAAGATAAAGACGATGACCTTCCCACATAACTTGTTTTTTAGTTTTTGCTGCTGAAAGAACCTGCAGGAGATCAGTATATTGTAAGAACAGCATGATGACTCCTCGGGGTTTGTTGGAAACTTTAGGACCAAGTCTATGAGCACGTTGTATATTAAGTAAAGAGGAAGGAGGAAGATCCAGCATTTTCGGCAGAAAGGTTTGAAAAAATGCAGTTGGGTTGGATCCCTCTGTAAGTTCCGGAAGACCATAAAGGCGTAGGTTATTTCTGCGATTACGATTTTCCAACTCCTCTGTTTGCCTCCTCAGGAGAGAAACGTCTTTTTCCAAAAGCGAAATCCTAGAGCTTGAAGTTTGAAGGGCTTCCGTGGCCTGTTCTACTAGAAGAACTCGAGATTCAAGAGTAGACCATTTATCGTGAAGAAACTGCAAAGTCTTAGTAGTCTCAGCCATGAAGGGTTTTAGCGCACGAATTTCCTCAAGAATAAGATCCATAGATGCAGAATGTGAAGATGAGCCTGGGGAGGGTGGGTCTTTTTTGAGGCGTTTTGTTGAAGCAGGTTGCAAAAGTTTACTTGAGGAGGTATTTTTTGGAATTGCCCCAGGAGTTGAGTCCGGTTTTCGAGAAGCAGGATCATCCATGGTTGGAGTCGTGGAGTCAGAGTCTGAAGAATGACGCGGTTTGGGTGTTGAAGCAGTAAGCTTGAGAGTACGCAATTTCCCCATAGAAAAAATAAGAGGAAAAATATTAGTGCCACCACAGACCACCAGAGAAAGTCAATAGGAATAGTATTCAGAGAAGAAACACTGTGGCTCGGCACTGTTGAAAGCGTACAGGAAGCGCACCAAATAGAAATAATGAAGCTGAAGAGAAGTCGGATTAATCACTATATCGGCTGTGAAAAATACATTTCTTCATGAAGAAAAACCTTCAAATAGCATTTGCATGGAGAGAACACTGAAGCAAATCAACAGACATTGCAAGTGAGCATAAGCGCAAAGGCAGCAGCGTCGATGACCCGCAGGTTATGCAATATGATAAAAAATCAATGTCCAGTATGAAGGTTGCTGTGGTATTTCTGCGCAAAGAAATATTGCAGTAAGCCAGGAAGCATAGCGCATATGAGAAAATGCGGTTGAAAAAAGGGCGCCAACCAGGATTTGTTAATTGAAGATGTCAACAAGCGTAGCGCATATCAATATGCGGGCGAGAGAGGCGCCAACCAGGAAGATAAGGCATGAAGTACTGATGCAAAGTTGGTGAAAACAGGCAGAATTAGTGCGAGCAGCGTCTGCACGTCAAAACATGTGAGGAGGAAAACTGCAACTGTATAGGCATTTTGTATTGTGCCCAAGCTGATTAAGAAGGGAGCAGACAGCCAATGTTCCGTGGGATGGAGAACGAGGCGTACATTCGGGAAATACCGCTCATGAAGGGATCGCGGTAAAAAAAGAAAATGGCAGCCGCCGAAATAACGGACCGCGTCACAACAAAAATGAGCGCATGTCGCTGGTTTTAAGGAACAAAGCACGGATCCTCCTGCTCACCTCACATTCCGATGGCAGATTATGGGGTTAGAGTTCGTGTCAGTCCGGTGTTAGCGGAGATAAACTGTCGGCGCCGGGCTCGGTCAGCAGAGCTCCGGTATCAAGCCGCCATCTTGTGCGGCGCTCAAGCCACGCCCCCGTGCGGTAGGCATTTTAAGATGAAATTTGTAGTGAAGTTAAAGTGAAGCTACAGAGCATGGCACAGTCCCCATTTTATTAGGTTTACATGGTGACAACTATTTTCTTGACAAATAAACTTTTCCTAATTCTCATCAAGAGTTTTTAAGATGCCAAGAGTAATGTGAGGCTGCTGGTTATTTGGAGGACTGAGCAAGGTACAACGTTTGGAAGTAGAGCAGGAGGTGAACCTTATCTGGGTTATCTAGCGTTGAAATAAAGCAAAATATTGCAGGCCGGAGATCTTAGTTCCACAAGAGTGACAATTTTAGTAAATTTTAGTAAATATATTATTTACCTTCAGGTTTGATTACAAATGTTCGATGGGGTTCCTACATCCCCATTTGAGGAGTCCTTCCACAAGGGAGTCCAGCTATCCACATGCATCCCCCACCCCACACAACAGGTAAGATGAATCAATATTCATCAGGTGTAATGATTATAGGTGGTGGCTAGTTCCACTAGACTTAAAGAGAAAAACTTTTGTTAATTTTAGGGACACCAGAGAGATGGTCTGTTTTGCCATGTTGTAAGTCATAGGACATTGCCTGTTGAAGGTGGGGGTGGTGTCATTACCTCCCTGCATTGAGTCGCATGGTGTGCACACAACTCTAACACCGTTCTTGGGGTGGTGCATTAGTTTTATGTTCACTTGGGAGGCTGGTTCATGGGCTACTGTCTAAGATACAGCTGCAGTTAAAGTAAGAGAGAGAGTTATGCGAGAGCGTTGTGGACACTGGGTTTGGTTCCTACTCATGGTCCCGGCAATTATACTGGTTTTACTAGAATTTCTGTGACTTTGATTACTGTTCTATGTTTAAAATTTCTGACTTCATTTTTGGAAAGGCCTACAAAATATTTGATTTTAAATAAGAGGGCGCCTGCTCTACTAACACGCATTTGCAATGCAATAGGCCTCACATGACGGACGTTGAGCTATTGGTGTTGCAAATAATAATGTGTCTTCGATTTTTATTTGTTGTGAACAAACCAAGCAGTAGCATAAGTAATAAAAGAAAATCCACGAAGAAAGGAAAGGGTGCAGTACTATGGGCTGTTACTAGCTGTTCCTATTGAGTTGAAAAAGGACCTCTATTACCTATATAATGTACTGCAAACTTAATGCAATTGTAAAGTGAAAGATTGCAGCTGAGCATAAGTTTCTATTTGTTTCTATTGAAAGTTAGATTTTTGTTAGCTTGCATTTAAAAAAATGCACTATTAGAATAAACAACAATGGTGCATTTTTAAAACGCAAGCTCACAAAAATCTCACTTCCAATAAACACAAATGGAAACATATACTCAGCTGCAATCTTTCTCTTTATAAATGCATTAAGGATGCAGGACCTTATGTGGTTAATAGAGGTCCCTTTACAACTCTACAAGGACACCTGGTAAGAGCATGTGGTACTGCAATTTTTTCTTGCTTTGTGGCTTTTATTTTACTTTATTACTTATGCTACTGCTGGAATATTTCTTGACAAAAGAAAAAAATGAACAAACATTGCCATTTGCAATGTAAATAGCTCAAACCTTTAGTAATCCAAGACCTGTGGCATCAGCTACAAATAAATGTATTACGTTGCAGGAGAGCGTGTCATTCCGGCAACAGCAGGTAGGAGAAAATCATTTAAGATAATAGTGTTCACATTATGTAATACTGATTAAGGACACATGTAACGGGCTGTTCTTATGGGAGGTTACAACAGGAGAAAATGAGGTATAAGGAAGGAACTAATAAGCCTATTCACGAATTAAAAGTCACCATTGAACTGACATAGCAGGCACTGAGATGGACGGAAAGTGTAGTGTGATTTTTCCTGATATGACCAGGGTCCTGCCGGATCTCTAGTTATAAACCCACAAGACTACTCAGTCCGTGCACCAGTGGGTGGCTATATGTGGGTTGAAAGACTTAATTCAAGCTCCAGTTGGCATGAAGCAGCTCAGCTAGCAGCTTTATACAAGCAGCAAGAGTAACAGCAGATTAGCATGGGGCTGTCGACAAATCATCCTGTGTCCTGTATTATGCAGCTAGACAACATCTACTGAGGGAACCCAACAAATTACATGACCGCCACCATTCAGCCAGACGGCCAGATATCGAGCCGCTGGAATTAAAATAGTATGTCCAATGCAGTGCTTCGAGACAGCTTGGCCTGTGTAGAGCCAGAGAGGCCACATCCAATTCTAGTCCCAAAGAAATGTGAGCTACTATACTAACTAAATACTTGGTATAGTTCTGCAAGCTTTACCATATAACCCCTGCATCAGCCAAGGACAACACAGACACACTTGTTGTTGAGAGCAACAGGGCACAGCCCATCAACATGGTCACAGTGCAGCAAACAGCAGTACCTATTTTAAACTGCTGTAAATACCTGATGTTACAAATACCCAATTTAGTGGTGCTTCATTTACTGAGCTAAGAATGAGGGTAGCTAAGTCTGCCTTGCCGGAATTCCATCTGGTGACCTAACGATAACCACATGTATGTGTCATCAGCAACAGTGTAATTCACTGCACCAGCCTGCCAGCTGATAAACTGGGCCTCAGTACAAAATTGAGGAGCAAATGTCAAAGAGCTAATCTCTAACAGTTCGGAGTCTATGCAACCAGTACAGTTGAACAGTAACTCTTTCCAAAAGAATGTAACTGTTAAAATATCAGTTTAAGATAGCTCAAATTGTCATAGAAGGTAACATGCTTAACCTAAGCATGTTTCAGACCTGCCACTGCAGAGCCTGTATGTGCAGTTTACACTGTCATGTCGACATGGCATTTAAAACCCCTTACCAAGTCTTAAACTCCCCTTTTATTACATATAAGTCACCCCTAAGTTAGGTCTTGGGTAGCCCATAGGGCAGGATGCTGTGTAAGCAAAAGGTAAGCTTGTACTTTTAAGTGTTGTATGTCCTGGTAGTCAAAAATACTCAAATTAATTTTTCACCACTGTGAGGCCAACCCCACTCATAGGTTAGCATTGGGAATTCCTTATTACACTTTATAAGCTGTAATTTCTGGTTGAGATGTAGTAGATCTGCTATGTTTCCTATCACTGGAATGGTAATGATAAATCCTCTTCCCTAGTAAAGTTAACTTTATCATTGCCCTTTAAAAAATGCTTTTTTAGAAAGATGACAATCTTCTGCTCTTAGCCCTGTGTGCCTGCAACTTGCCTTCAATACACGTCTGGGGTAGAACAGACAGCTGGACTTTGTGCATTCCCTCTAGACAGCCACACACAAAGGGAGCTTAGGTGTGATGGATGGGCCATCCGCATCCTAATGGGTCATTCTGCGCAGGATGGGAGGGAGAAGCTGACACATCCACCTGAATAGGCTGTGTCCTGTCCAAACACAAAGGGCTGCATACTTACCTGTAGAGAGTCTGGAGCCAGGGCAGGAAGGAAGGACCTCTATGAACTTCAAACACCCTTCTTTGAAGTCACCTCCTCCTCAAAGGCACAACTGGGTATAAGAACTGGACTTCTGACCATACCACTTGTGTACACTTCTGGACATTTATTTATTTATTTTATTTATTTAAGAAGTTTTATATAGCGCTGGCTAGACCCGGAGGTATCAGAGTGCTTTACATAAGGTAAGCATTTTTTTACATAGTTAAATCTGTTACATTTTTACATAGTTAAACAGAATCCTTACAAGTAGAAAAGCTGAGTTACATAGTTACAGATTACTACAACCTTAAATATCATAGAAAACAGGTCCAATGGTGTGTAGAGGGGAGATAGAGGGGAGTCAGAATAAAGAACAGAACTAGGCAAGGAGGATCGAACATCAGGGGAACACCACAAAGTTAGGGTAAGCGAGTAGAAAAACCCCCAGAAAGTGTCAAACAGATCCGCAACATCCAGAGCGGGACCTTTTGCTCCATCGGATAGGATTAGAAATGGGAAGGGACGGGTAGGGAGGAGGGGGAGAAAGGGAGCATATCAGTGACCAAACGAGTGAAGCAGGGTGCATGAGTTCAAGTGGGGAGATCGATTTAGGCTATGGTCAGACTGGAGCGCACAGGGCGCTGACCGGAGGAATGAGTTAATTTGAGAAATCGAGGAGACCGCAAGATGGAGGCTCCAGGAATGAACCTCATTAGTTTAGCAACAAAATGGCGTGAGACCACAAATCCGGTCAACAAGCCCATAAGGGAATCAACCCCCAAAGCAGGGCTGAGAGGGGAAGGCTGTCAAACAGATCTGGCGGGGGAAGGCTGAAGTTCGTTGATCGCTCTAAGGTCGTACAGTCTCGGTGGAACAGGGCAGCGGCATTTGCGGCATTCTCGTTGTTGCTGACGGGGGACTAGAATCGTGCATCCTGACGCAGTTCCAAAGAGGCGAAGCAGGACACCATGCAGTCGCGGCTCAAGCCTGGGAGACGGGCAGAATGGCAGGATAGGAGTTACCCAGACAACTCACCAGCAACCACCAGGGCAGCTCAACCAGGTATCATCAGCGACGAAGGAAGATCAGCCACCATTATACCTCCCCTCAAATTGCGAGGGGAGAAAGAGGACGAGACGGGGAGGCAAGAAACAGAGCCCAGGTAAAGAGGGAATGTGGCAGCCGAGGGAAATCCGCAGCCGGTCTCGTTCGTGCATAGCGGGATGCCATGCAAACAAGTTTTAGGTCCGGAATGCATGAGAAGGAAAAGGAAAGGTCCGTTAAGGCAGGATAAACGGCTGGAGGGTTGATCCCCATCACCAACCCTTAACAGCTACCAGTCATCTCCACCGGGAAACATGGTATGCAGAATTGGAGTCCGCCATCAGAAGAGCCACGCTGCATTGTCGGAAAGGCGGGGAAGACGACGAGCCAAGTGGAGAGACAAAGTATAGTGTGCCAAAGGTCGGCTGGGTAGGTGACGGCCACGGGGGGACCCACTGCCAATCTCCCCTATAGCTACTCGGGTAGCTCCACCGGTCCTCGGCCACGACGCTATGTCTCAGAAGTCGGCGGAACACTCACAATTCTTCAGCGGTTGCAGTAGCAGGGCTCGAAGCTCAATCGTGGGAACTTGGAGAGTTGGAAGTACCGCAGTCCAAGGAAGTCCCAGGTGAGTAAAAAGGCCCAAGGAGGGGGTAGAGTTCCGGGGATTTTAGCCAAAAAGGCGATCCCTTAGCCGGGAGCTCCCGGCCGGAGCTCCTCACCAGGCGGCCACTCTTCAGTCCACTCTGCTGGACTGTTGCTTTTCTGGACTCTTGCCTTGCTAAGCTGCCTGCTGTTCTCCTGCCTGGTTAAAAAGGACTGGACCTGCATCTCTTGAACCCAGAGTGAATGCAAGGGCTTGCTGGCTTGCCTCTTGATTGAAGTCCCAGAGCTACAAAAGACTTCCAACTACCTGCATCTGGACTCTGCAAGCTGTGAGTCTGCCCTGCAAAGTGGCGCCACCCCAGTCCTTGACCCTTGAAAGTGAGCTCTAAGGTGCTTTCCCAAGCCAACCCATGCACCCTTATCAGAACCAGCGCATCTTCACTTTGAATTGGGTCAGAACAAGTGCAACACACTCAGAACCAGCACAGAGCCTTTGGAATTGATGCATCCTCTGCTGTGGGAGCAGTAGTAACCATGCATCACATTCGGAACCAGCACATTGCACTCAGAACCAATGCTTTGCACCATTTGCGTTGAGTATCTCGACGCATCTCGCCCACTGCGTGGTTCGAGACCGACGCATAGCTTCAGCTGCACCTCACATCTTCTTCTATGTCAACGCAATACCAGATTGAGGTACTGTTGTTCAGCGGGCCTAAGCGGGTACCTGTATCCGGCCCGCGCTTCATCGCGGTTAGCCTCAACTTTTGACTTTGCCCCTGCCCGGCGCAACCAGATGTCCCATTTTAACCATATTGCTTCTATGTGCTTTTTCACAGTTTACTCTTTGCAAAATTCATATCTCGACTTCTACTTGTTGGATTTTTTGTTATTTTGGTGTTCTTTTATTTATAAAATGATTCTCTATTTTTCAAATGTGGTGTGGAGTCTTTTTGGGGTGTTTTCACTGTGTTACTGTTTGAAGTGTTTCACAAATAATTTACGCATTGCCTCTTATGTTAAGCCTGACGGTCGTGTAGTTCCTATAAATCTATACAGGATCTACACGTTTAGACAACATAAACTAGGGGATTGGTGTCCAGATACCCCAAAGGATATGTTAGTCTGTTAGTCCAGTGTGGAAAGGAAACGTCCCCTACCTCCCTTAGCCGATGGCTCAGCACGGACTCTCTGGGCTCTGAACCCGACCATACCGCGTCCCTGGCAAAAACAGACTCCTCCCCTTTCTCTTCCCTTGCAGGAACCTATCCCGATAGACGGAGGACCAGAAGCACATCGCCCTGACCCAGGAAGTCCCGCCCTCGATCCCGACCCGGAACCCGGAAAAGCCGTCAGAAGCGAGGAGAGAGCGTTCAAGGCAGCGGACTTGTGGCAGGAGACAGCGTGCGGAGAACCGGAGGTAGAGAACGGAGGTATCGGAGGCGGCGGAGAAGAGAAGACCGGAGGCGAGGACGAGGACGTTTGGACTGAAGACTGGTGGAGTCCCCAGGAGGTGGCTGGAGAGCGGCCGCAACTCGCAGGAGAGTTGCGGCGGGGCATGTGAGTACCCTGTCTCCTGGCTCCCAGGTAGACTTGTATATAGCTGTAGATAGAGTATCCCCGCACCGTGTAGAACCACTAAAGTGCACTGCATCTATATATTATAGACCTCGTCACGAGCCCGATAGCATAGAAGCCCACACCAGAACCCTCACCGCGTCCACCTTCTTCCTTCCCGTTCTTTCTAATTCCACTCTCTGACCCTTCCCTCCCGTTCCTCACGCTCGCTTCTCCCTCCACACAACCCCGGTGTTGGTGTCAGTACTCCGACAGTCCTGCGTTTGAGGACTAACCGCCCTGTTCTCTCTCTCCCTTTCCCTCCGAGGACCACTGGAACCACCGTGGAAAAGAAGGATCTACTCCACAGACATCCAGTATCCAGAACCATCCCGGACCTGCTCTCACCTGACGACTCGACATCCCGGAGCGCTTCCTTCATCCCTAACCCTCTGCTTCTTTGGCCTCCCCAACCCTGTCTTTGTGTACAACAATAAAGAAAAGCTGCACCATAGCTCACTACATCTGGCCTCCACGCCTGTTATTCCGGTCCGCCCGAACCCCTAGCCCACATCCAGCTAGCTCACAGTGCCACTACTAGCCCCTCTTACCAGGGAGCAAATAGCTTCTGTCAACTTCCAAACATGACAACCTTGACCCCTTAGGGATCGTGGAAACAGTACAGTACTTTTCGCTCAGTCACTCATGCTTACTTGGGCCTCCATTAGGATGGCAGGCGGACTTTGCCCTCCCACCATCCGATCGTGGAAAGGGACCGCCCGCCATAAGGGCGGGGGTCCCGTGGGGGAAATTACGATGACCATAGAGAACCCTTTTCCACCCGGCGCAAGGCGTCCGGGCGGAAAAGCGACAGACGGTCTTTCCGTCCGCCGCGGACCCCCCAGCCATGATAATATGGCGGGGGGTCATTCCGGCACGGATGGCGGGCGGATCGCCCCCGCCAGGCCATCGGTGGCAATCCGCCCGCCTTCCTAATGGTGGCCTTAGTCTCAGAGAAATACCCAGAATAAACGATGGGGACATTTTCAATAAGAATTTATTGAACCAGCGTCATTCTAGTATAAAATATGTGTGCTGCAACAACCATGAGACCGAAACAGATATACACGGTTATAAGCACCAGCAGAGTAAAGAAAAGGTAGAATTATACCATAGCATTAAAACAAATAATATATGCAGGCATATGAATACAAGATAGTAATAATGCGTACTCCTACGATGCAAACCCTAACTAGGTGTACCTAAATGTACCTGGCATGTATGTAGTTGTATAGCCGTGAATCCCCTTAGGATAGAGCCAACCCCATTACCTGATATGGGAGAGTGAAGGACCCTGTCTTGGTCTTGAGATGGACACCCCGCAAGGGATGTCAGACCACTGAGTGCTGGAGTGTCTACGTGCAGGAACCTCAGCGTCTCGCGTCAGCATGGAAGTCTTTTGCTCCTCTGGTTTTCCCAGCAAAGATGTAGTGCTTATATACCCGAAAGGTACCCTCAGGGTTCTACCTAGAAGTGTACTATCGACATGTCGGGCAAGGATGACGATAGAGGTGTCCCTTATACAGAGTTATTATGCAGAAGATGGAAATCCTGCTGTGATACTGAGAATCCTCATGCATTATACATGAAGCTGGTTTTCGGAGAAAACCACACAAAGTCATGTAACACCTAACTAGGTAAAAGGCAGAGCCAGACCTGTTATGTAGAACAATGGTAGGAAAGATGCAGGTAAAAGGTTGTGTGACTACCTAGGCCTATATTGGGGTACATTGGGGTTCATAACAGACTGCTCGGTGACAAGCTACCTGAGGGTGAGCACAGGCTAGTTTATGGTCTGTTGTTGATTTACCCTAACTAGGATTGGGTTTCCTGCTTCGGCAGGGTGCATTCCTCTGCCCACCAGAACCCCAGTTTCTAACTCGGCTAGAGTATAATCCTGTCTCACCCCTCTTTTGACATCAAACCTCACTGTGCATTGGCCAGTCATTCCACATGTAATGGTGTCTGTGGTAGCTAACATGTGGTAGCTAACATATGCAGCAATCTTCAAAAAAGGAAAATGTCTACATCTACACTCATTGATATCAACAGATCTAAAGTTTGGCTCTGTTGACTCGATCAAATGTGGAAGGCCACATGTAGGGTCCCCGCTTAGCAACAACATATTTATTAAATACAAGATACAGATTTAAACATTGGTTGAGTGATGCTCCGTTCAGGCCAAAAGCCTTTCTGTAGGTCAGAGATGATTCCATTACTTTCTGCCTAGGAGGTAAGTTTAGTCAGAAATGGAATCACCTCGCCAACCACTTTGATTACTGAGTCTATTACCAAGATAGGGCTATATAATATTGTGGGTCCCCTTCTTAAAAAATGGGCACAATAACAGAATGTGACCAGGAGCTAGGCAAGCCTTTTCTGACTGTTGCATAAAGGACCCGAGTAGGCAATGGGACCCATAAATTGGGTTCTAGCAAATACAGATCGGCAGGCAGCTGGTCTGGTCCCAAAGCTTTATTCTTTGTTAGCCGATAAGGGACTCATGAACTTCATCTAAGCAGAAAACAATGTTTGAAACACCTACAAGAGATCCTGATTCTGGACTAAAAGTGGACAAGTAGCCATAATTGTAGACCCATTCAAAATGCTTGACCCAGCTTTCAGGCGAAACATGGGAACATACTGTGTCACATTGTCGTGTGCAAACAAAGGCCTCTTTCAGGGCCCTTTTCCCATCTTTTATGGGCCTTTTATAATACTGTAGACAAGATGCAACCAAACCTCTGTCCCTAGGATTAGTTCTTAAAGGCTTTTCTAGATCCCAATGAGCTCAAGAGCACCTATTACTGAAACATCTGGGATGGCAGCGAGACAACTGTGGATTTTTAACTGTTAGTATGGAGAACACTGAGCTACAGAGTGCATCAAAAGCAGCAAGAATCTCTGCGTCACTGGACCCATCTTGGAGGCACTCATCAAATTCCGCGGCACTTGAAGCTATTAAATTGCTATGAAGAGTCTCAGGAATAATTCTGGACCGCTTCAACCTAATACCCTGAACCAAAGGGATTAGATTTGTTGGCCAGATTAGGAGAAATTAAGCCTAGATCGCTGTAGTATACTTGCGATCCTCACAAGATGGCCACCTGTAGTCATTAGTCCTTCTTTCGTGTTCCCACCTCCCCAGCCTCCCAGATTACCTGTGTGCATTCTACCTTGTACTGTTTGAGAGTTCCACTCTTTTCAGTTGATGTCTGGTCAGCTGGCGAGGTGTGCGCTCTGCTGTGTTCTTAAGAAACCTATCTTGCAGCTACAAAGAAGTGTCCTGACGCATACTAATCACTTTACAACATTTTGGCAACGACTTAGCTGACCAGACCAGACCAGAGAGGCAGGAAAAACCGCACGGCCTGAGCAACACCTCGCACCGAGAACCCACGGTGGGCCACCCAACTGCGACAAGGAGCAAGAGGAAAGCAACTGGAAACGTATGAAATGCCAGAAAACTCAAAGAAACCAGCCACAAGTACCCCAACTATGAGTCCATCTCGGGGTGAAGTCGCCGTTTTCCTGCTGACTGCGGTTTCCCAACTGTTGCCTGCAACAACAAAAACACGAGAAAAATAAACCAGTCGCAAGTATCTCAGGGGCATATTACCAACGTTAAGCGATATTTATCGCTAACGATGCTTAGCAACGAATTTTTTAACGCTAAGCATCGTCAGAAATTATCGCAGATAAACCTTGCTATTATCAAGGTTTATCGCAAATGCGATAAAAAACGGCCGCAATGCATGAATATCGCTGAAAAGTCAGCGATATTCATGCATTACCGAGCTAATGCTCTTAGCCATGTTATCCACCTCCCATTGGATAACATGGCTAAGAACTGCTCAGGGCAGGTGTTAGTTTTTGGAGATATTCGCGCTTAGCGCGAATATCTCCAAAAGTTGGTAATAGGAGATAGCGATGTTAGCGACTGTTTCCAGTCGCTAACATCTTGGCACGCCCACTTTGCATGTCATTAGTGATAAATATCACTGACATGCAAAGTGGGGCCCAAGATGGTCGCTATCTCCTACTAGCTGTCGCTAACTGGTGTTAGCGACAGCTAGGTAATAGGGAGATAATTTTATCTCCGCTTTCTTGGCTTTTAAAGCCAAAAAAGCGGCGATAAACCCCCTTGATAATATGCCCCTCAATTACTTGGTGAAATCGCCACTTTCCTGGTGAGCGCTGATCCGTTACTTTTTGACTATATACTTGACTGCCTGCCTGCCTGCTGTTTAAGAATTCCGAGTTCCTCGGTGCCGATCTGATCATCACTGAGGCACCTTTCCACTGATGACGTCAAAGAATCTTTGTGTGTCCTAGCGGAAAGGCAGTGCACGTTCATTGTACCATGTCCTGAGCGTACAGCGTCTCAACGTTGTCCTGGTTCCCAGTGTGTGGCCCGATTTGAGATAGAGACAATCCTGCTATCCTTAAGCATGTGCGAGTTCGAACCATAGGGAAAATTAAAGTGCAAGGTGTACCAACGTTAAGCGCGTGTGCTTTGTGAAAAGAAGGCTGGTGGCTACACGCTGGTGAATAGACACTGAGATCTCAAGCATCGGCAGTTTCCGTCACGCTGCACAATGTAATTCCCTTTTCAACAAAATACATGCCAATGTGCATAAATCAACCAGATCTAGGGGCATATTACCAAGGGGGGCGATAGACAATTATCGCCGATTTAGCGGCCGTTTTCGCCCGCTAAGCGGCGATAATTCTATCGCCCCATTAGCAAGCTGTCGCTAACTGATGTTAGCGACAGCTTTTAGGCGATAGCGAGCGGTTTGGGGCCCGCTTTGCATGTCAGCGATGTTTATCGCTAATGACATGCAAAGTGGGCGTACCCAACCCGTTAGCAACTGAAAGCAGTCGATAACGCCGCTATCGCCTATTAACAAGGCAGGCATAGCGTTGGAAATATTCGCGCTAAGCGCGAATATCTCCAAAAACTAACGCCTGCTCAGACCAGTTCTTAGCCATGTTATCCAATGGGAGGTGGATAACATGGTTAAGAACATTTTGTCGCTAATGCGTGAATATCGCTGTATTCTCAGCGATATTCACGCTACCGCCGGAAAAATTATCGCTTTGGAGATAAACCTTGCAAGTTATCTCAGCGATAGCAATTAAAAAATTTGTTGCTAAGCCTAGTTAGCGATAAATATCGCTAATCGTTGGTAATATGCCCCCTAGTTCTGAGCACAGAGTCCAGTGAGAGGAATCAAGACCGAAAAGCGCACAGGGGTCAATGAGCTGTAAGGCTGTGAATTCATTGACAAGAGTGCCACCTGGTGGATTTTGGAAGTATTTTATGTTATTTATTTATTTAATGCGAATTTATCGCAAATATTACCCGAAGGTGTCAGAGAGCTTTACAAAAGAACCAGTTGCGATACATAAGGACTTAAGATTACATGAGTTACATAAAAGATACAAAGAGAAAAAATTGCAAATGTACAAGTTGTAAAGTCACACAAGGAAGAGATAGAAACAGAAAAAATTGCAAATGTACAAGCTTCTGCCAACACACCCGGAACAATAAGGTCCTCCCTCCCAGCCTCACATAAGGTGCGCAGAGCTTCCCGCACCGAGGCTGCCGCCTCCATGGCCAAATATACGCGCTAATGTTGAATAAAATAGCGCTAACCTCAAAACGCCCCCTCACCACACGCAGCGGCCAGTGCACCTCAGAAGACATGCGTTACATAAAAGATACAAACGGAAAAAATTGCAAATGTACAAGATGTAAAGTCACACAAGGAAGAGATACAAACAGAAAGAAAAATTGCAAAGTCACTCAAAGAAGAGATACAAAGAGATATAGTCTAAGAGTCACATAGGAATGGTAGAGAGTACAAAGGTCTACTGCCTATACTAGTGATTAGAGTTATCTCTATATACATATACATACACATAGTAGATCTTCTCAGGTCAAGACCCCCAAAAAAAAAACAGATGAGCAGAGTTCCATTAAGTGGGGTCGGAGGGGAGACGCAGTCACAACACCAAGGGAGGGCGGGAGGGATACAAGGGTATGGAGAAAAGGCCCAAAACCAGGGACAGATATTCCTGAACCGGGTCAATGAGCCCAGTACTGGCACAGACGACCATAACCACGACAGAGAGCCCAGAACGGGGACATAGGTCCCAGAACTAATACTAATAGACCAGAGCTGAACCGTAGCAGAGAACCCAAGAACTGGAGCAGAGAGCCCAGAACTGGGACACCGAGCCCAGTGTGTCAGAGGACCGCGCTGAACTGTGACAGAGCACTCCCAGAAACCTCAAGGGGACAAAGGTTTGTCACAGAACCATGAGGGGATGAAGATCGTCCCAAGGTCCAAGAACGAGGAGGGGCCAAAAGTTGTCTCAGCCCATTTGCACACACTGTAATAACTTTAAATAACTGATTAGAACAGTACTATCAGTTATTTAAAGCAGAGGGGAGATACCCCAAGACTGTGATGCAGAACCCATATCTAAGACAGAGAGTCCAGAACCAGGAAAACATAGTACCAGAACAAGGAGTGGACAAAGTGCATCCCAGAACAAGGTGTGGACAAAGGTTGTCCCAGAACCAAGAACCACGACAGAGATTCGTGGCAGAGAGGTTCACAGAAGAACCAGGGCTAAGGTCCCAGAACCACGACAGAGATTCTTGACAGAGAGGTTCAGAGAAGAACCAGAGCTAAGGTCCCAGATTCTTGACAGAGAGTTTCCGAGAAGAACCAGGACTAAGGTCCCAGAATCAGGACGGAGATTTGTGACAGAGAGGTTCTGAGAAGAACCAGGACTAAGGTCCCAGAATCAGGATGGAGATTTGTGACAGAGAGGTTCCGAGAAGAACCAGGACTAAGGTCCCAGAATCAGGACGGAGATTTGTGACAGAGAGGTTCTGAGAAGAACCAGGACTAAGGTCCCAGAATCAGGATGGAGATTTGTGACAGAGAGGTTCCGAGAAGAACCAGGACTAAGGTCCCAGAATCAGGACGGAGATTTGTGACAGAGAGGTTCTGAGAAGAACCAGGACTAAGGTCCCAGAATCAGGATGGAGATTTGTGACAGAGAGGTTCCGAGAAGAACCAGGACTAAGGTCCCGGAACCATGAGAAAGAATTGTGACAAAGGGGTTCACAGAAGAACCAGGGCTAAGGTCCCAAATCCACGACAGAGATTCATGACGGAGAGGTTCAGAGAAGAACCAGTACTAAGGTCGACAAAGATTGCCCCAAGGTCCAAGAACCAGCAGTGGACAAAAGTCTTCCAGTACCAGTTGGGGACCAAGGTTGTCTCAGAACTAGGAGGGGACAAAGTTCGTCCCAGAATCAGTTGTGGACAAAGGTCGTCCAGAACCAGGAGGGGACATAGGTCTCCCCACAACCAGGACAAAGTCCCAGAACCAGGAGGGGACAATGGTCCTAGAGCCACAACAGAGAATCGTTACTGAGAGGCTTCCACATCTGAGAATTGTGACAGAGAGGTTTCCAGAACCAGGAGAGGACTAAGGTCGTCCCGCAACCAAGAGAGGACAAGGTCGTCCCAGAATCACGAGGGGACAAAGGTCGTCCCAGAACCAGAACCACGACAGAGAATCGTGACAGAGAGGTTCCCACAACCAGGAGGGGACAAAGGTCGTCCCAGAACCATGACAGAGAATCGTGACAGAGAGGTTCCTACAATCAGCAGGGGACAAAGATTGTCCCAGAACTAAGAAGGGACAAAAGTGTCCCAGAACCAAGAGGGGACAAAGGTCGTCCCAGAACCAGGAGGGGACAAAGGTCCTAGAACCAGGAGGATACAAAGGCGTCCAACGACTGAAAGCTGGTCAGAGAACCTAGAACCAGAATTCCCACAACCAGAAGGGGACAAAGGTTCCTCCAGAACCAGGAACAGACAAAAGATAGTCCCACTAGGGATTGCCTGTTTTTCTAGTTTATTGTATTTTCCAGGTGAGTGTGACCTAGTTCTAGGACACCCCCGCGCCGCACGGCCACCAGCTGCTGCGTGTGCCTACCCTGCCTGACTGCCTCGCTGCCGCCGCGTGACCACGCCCCCTGCCTTCGAGCGGCGTGGTCCGTGCTCGCCTGACCGGCCCCTGTTGGCTTTGCTGTTTTTGAATAGTATTTTGTTGTTCTGTATTGCCTGTTTTTCTAGTTTATTGTATTTTCCTTTCCTTTCTGCATTGCCTGTTACTTAGCTGCCCTTCGTCCTCCCTCCCCGCTTCCCACCACCGCCGCTAACCCCGCCCCTTTTTGCCTTCTGTACCCTCCCCGCTCCCGCCTCCCAGCTGCTCCGCCCCCCCGCGCACTTGGCCATATATGGCGACCGTGCGACGCAGGTGAGTGTGACCTAGTTCTAGGACACCCCCGCGCCGCACGGCCACCAGCTGCTGCGTGTGCCTACCCTGCCTGACTGCCTCGCTGCCGCCGCGTGACCACGCCCCCTGCCTTCGAGCGGCGTGGTCCGTGCTCGCCTGACCGGCCCCTGTTGGCTTTGCTGTTTTTGAATAGTATTTTGTCGTTCTGTATTGCCTGTTTTTCTAGTTTATTGTATTTTCCTTTCCTTTCTGCATTGCCTGTTACTTAGCTGCCCTTCGTCCTCCCTCCCCGCTTCCCGCCACCGCCGCTAACCCCGCCCCTTTTTGCCTTCTGTACCCTCCCCGCTCCCGCCTCCCAGCTGCTCCGCCCCCGCGCACTTGGCCATATATGGCGACCGTGCGACGCAGGTGAGTGTGACCTAGTTCTAGGACACCCCCGCGCCGCACGGCCACCAGCTGCTGCGTGTGCCTACCCTGCCTGACTGCCTCGCTGCCGCCGCGTGACCACGCCCCCTGCCTTCGAGCGGCGAGGTCCGTGCTCGCCTGACCGGCCCCTGTTGGCTTTGCTGTTTTTGAATAGTATTTTGTCGTTCTGTATTGCCTGTTTTTCTAGTTTATTGTATTTTCCTTTCCTTTCTGCATTGCCTGTTACTTAGCTGCCCTTCGTCCTCCCTCCCCGCTTCCCGCCACTGCCGCTAACCCCGCCCCTTTTTGCCTTCTGTACCCTCCCCGCTCCCGCCTCCCAGCTGCTCCGCTCCCCCGCGCACTTCGCCATATATGGCGACCGTGCGAACGTGCAGCGTTGACGCGCAGCGGGCGCGCCGATTGTGCGCCGAAGGCGCGCCAAAGGTAAGCCCGTCTGCGCCCGTCCGCGCCTGGACCGCGCCCAGTGCCAGGACCCCTGGCCCCCACCGACTGAAGCCGACCCGACGAACCTACAACGCCGCCGAACTCATTGCACTCAACACCGGCGGCATCCCGGGATGTCACCGAGCCACCCCGAAGCACACCCACGGACCCTTCAGCTGCCACGCCTGCAAGTTCACCTGCATCCGGACCTACCCTGCACCAGCACCCGCCAAGCCGAACACCAGCAGCAACCACCTCAAATGCATCCTGCTCAACACCCGCTCCGTCCACAGACACGCCATCGAACTCTGGAACCTCCTCGACACCACAGCCCCTGACATCGCCTTCCTCACGGAGACCTGGATGAACGCCTCCTCAGCGCCCGACATCGCCATCGCCATCCCAGAGGGCTACAAGATCACCCGGAGGGACCGCACCGCCAACCAGATGGGAGGAGGCATCGCCATCATCCACAGAGACACCATCCGCATCACGACCAACACCGACGACACCCTAAACACCGCCGAACACCTGCACTTCCAGATCCACACCGACCCGAAGACCACCCTCAGAGGCACCCTGATCTACCGACCCCCGGGACCACGCTCACGATTCAGCGAGGACATCGCCGACTTCATCAGCCCGCATGCCCTCCCCTCCGCCGACTACATCCTCCTGGGGGACCTCAACTTCCACCTGGAGAACAACAGCGACCGTAACACCATCACCCTGCTCGACAACCTCGCCAACCTCGGACTCAAGCAGCTGGTGTCCACCCCCACCCACCTCGCCGGACACACACTCGACGCCGTCTTCTCATCCAGCAAAGACATCGCCTTCAGCCACGCAACAGGACTCCACTGGACGGACCACAGCTGCGTCCACTTCACCTTCAAAAGAACGACGATCCACCACCACCAGCAACAGGTTGCCCGAAGAAGCTGAAACAAGATCACAGCCGACCAGCTCACCGCCTCCCTGAGCCAGCACCCTCCTGCCGGCTCAGCGAACCCCAGCCAGGCCGCCGTCAACCTCACGAAGTGGATCAGCAACTGCGCGGACGAACTCGCCCCTCTGAGGACCCCGCCCAGCAGACCCGGCAGCAGAAAAACCCCATGGTTCACCGACGAACTCAAGAGCTCCAAGAAGAACTGCCGAGCCCTCGAGAAAGTATGGAGAAGGGAACCAACAATGGACAACATGACCACCCTCAAGCTCGCCACCCGGAAACACCACCAACTGATCCGCGCCACCAAGAAAAATACATACAAGGACCGGCTGGACAACAACGTACACAACTGCAAGGAACTCTTCAACATCGTGAAAGAGCTCTCCAACCCCAACGCCGGAAACAACGACATCACCCCGTCGCAAGACCTCTGCAACTCCCTCGCCTCCTACTTCCACAACAAGATCGCGGACATACACAACAGCTTCAGCATCCAACCTACGCACGCCACAACCGCAGCAACGCCACCCACCACCACCCTCCGCGCCTGGACTCCGATCAGCACCGAAGACACCATCCGCACTATGAACTCCGTCCACTCCGGATCTCCGACCGACCCCTGCCCTCACCACGTCTTCAACAAGGCCGACGTTGTCATCGCACCCCACCTGCGGGACATAATCAACACCTCCTTCGACACCGCCACCTTCCCGGAGAGCTGGAAGCATGCAGAACTCAGCGCTCTACTCAAGAAACCTACAGCGGACCCCACCGAACTCAAGAATTACCGCCCCATCTCGCTCCTCCCGTTCCCGGCCAAAGTCATCGAAAAGACCGTCAACAAACAGCTGGCCGCCCTCCTCGAGACGAATGGATCCCTCGACCCATCACAGTCTGGCTTCCGAGCCAACCACAGCACCGAGACCGCCCTCATCGCTGCCACCGATGACATCCGAACCCTGATGGACAACGGAGAAACAGCGGCCCTCTTCCTCCTGGACCTCTCCGGGGCATTCGACACTGTCTGCCACCGCACCCTAGTGCAGCGCCTCGGCAACATCGGAATCCAGGAGAAGGCACTGGAATGGATCACCTCCTTCCTCGACGGAAGAACACAGAGAGTCCGCCTACCACCGTACAAGTCAGAGGCCACCGAAGTCATCTGCGGCGTCCCTCAAGGATCCTCGTTGAGTCCCACCCTCTTCAACGTCTACATGAGCCCCCTCGCGGCCATCGCACGCCAACACAACCTCAACATAATCTCCTACGCCGACGACACCCAGCTGATCCTCTCCCTGACCAACGACCCCGCCACCGCCAGAGCCAACCTGCACGAAGGGATGAAAGATGTAGCCGAGTGGATGACGACCAGCCGCCTGAAACTGAACTCAGACAAGACGGAGGTCCTCATCCTGGGCTCCTCGCCCTCCGCCTGGGATGACTCCTGGTGGCCCCCCGCCCTGGGCACCGCACCCAAACCGACGGACCACGCACGCAACCTGGGCTTCATCCTGGACTCCTCCCTCTCCATGACCAGACAAGTCAACGCCGTCTCCTCGTCATGCTTCAACATCCTACGCATGCTACGGAAGATCTTCTGGTGGATCCCCACCGAGACCAGGAAGACTGTCACCCAGGCCCTCGTCACCAGCCGACTGGACTACGGCAACGCCCTCTACGCCGGAACCACCGCCAAGCTCCAGAAGAGACTCCAGCGCATCCAGAACGCCTCAGCCAGACTCATCCTCGACATCCCACGAAACAGCCACATCTCCGGACATCTGAGAGACCTGCACTGGCTCCCCGTCAACAAAAGAATCACCTTCCGTCTCCTCACCCACGCACACAAAGCCCTACACGACCAAGGCCCAGGATACCTCAACAACCGAATCAACTTCTACGCTCCCAAGCGCCACCTCAGATCCACCAGCCACGCCCTCGCCGCCGTCCCCCGCATCCGAAGAGCGACAACAGGAGGAAGGTCCTTCTCCTACCTGGCCGCCAAGACCTGGAACTCCCTCCCGACCGACCTGCGCCTGACCCAAGACCACCTCTCCTTCAGGAAGAAGCTCATGACCTGGCTGTTCGAGCAGTAACGGCACCCCCCCCCCTCCTAGCGCCTTGAGACCCTACGGGTGAGTAGTGCGCTTTATAAATGTCTTGATTGATTGATTGATTGACTAGAACTAAGGATCCCAGAATCACTACACATAACCCAGAACTATGACACTGAACTGTGACAGAGAGGTCTCCAGTATCAGAAAGGTACAATTGTTTCTCCAGTACTACGAGGGGACAACAGTTCCAGAACCAATACCACCCCTAGAAAAGGCAAGACCACAAACAGTTGATCATTATCAGTGCACTTAGAGGAAGTTGGACGTCATGTAGCCATTCACAGTCCTTCAAACAAAGCAAGAGTACAGGCGAAAAGAAACACAACAACACCCTCAAAAAGGATGTGAGACCTGGAACCATGCATCCTATTATAGGGACTAATCAGTGTGTCCAGTTTCTAAACAAAAATTCTAGGGAGAGTGCTAAAATCTGCAAAAGAAAGGTGCCTATAACCTGTGAATGTACATTGAGCCTTGAACCGGGTCAAAAAGACCCAGAGACTCTGAAACCAGTGAAAGCACAGAGAGTCCAGAACCGAGAAAGTACAGGAACTACCAGAGCCAGTACTGAAAGCCCACCACGGAGACAAAGGTCCTGCAACTTGAATCGGGTTGGTGAGTCCACAAAACTGTGCCCGGGGAACTGTGGGTCATAAGAGCCCAGAGTCCAGTTTTTGCGAGTATTGGAGAGGAAGGTGCCATCCGGTGATGATAGTTTCTGCAGTGATTACACGAAGATTATCTAGGTGGAAGTACAAGAGCAACCTGCGTTATGGTTTACACTTGGATCTTGCAAGAAACTGGGACCTTACCGGAGAATTCTGATGTGTACCATGTAGTACCAGATATGAGGACACAGTGGCATTCTGCAGTGCATATAAAGGAACCGTATAAGCTTGGTCATTGGGAAATTGCACAGTTGTTGGAAAGGCGGTTGCTAATATACAGAATCCATGGCAGCCTCGCTGATGTGATGGGAAAATGTTGCTCAAAGGACATTGGGTATGCTTTGGAAGCTGAGAATAGGAATTCACCCCACCAAAGCCTCCACGGATCTACAGTTCCCTTGTGGATGAAGGTATCAAAGGGAAAATCGTGCAATTACATTGAAGCTAGCTCTGTAGCACTGAGAGCCCAAGAAAAGGAAAGAAAAACGTGTCACCGAGACCAGAACCAGAGAAAGAGAACCAGAATTGGGACGAGGGGACCGGCAAGTAAAACCGCCCAGAAACCAGACAAAGATGAAGCATGCTGGACCAACAATTATCTCGTCTGAACACTGTAAACATCACAAGTGGTTTTGCACCTGAAAATCTAGAAGAGTGCACACTACTAGTGTCTGCAGGTAAAACTCCTAAGTGAAAGCATGGAGGCATCTGTTCAGCGATGTATCCACTACTGGGAGCAGAAGGCAGTGGTGGACTGAGTCAGATTGACTGTCTCTCCCTTTTTTGTCAGCCGAAAGGGAGTAGGTGATGGTGACGCTTATCAGTCATGTTGCTCTTGCTCCTCACTTCACCCTTGACCCTGAAACTCTTCTCTGTCTTTCTCTAAACACTTCTTTGCCTTCGTGACCTGAAAGTCCAAAGAGGTCTCAGATCTCCTACATGTCTTCTTTATTATTGTTGTAGTCTCTCATGCTTTAAGCTTTCCTTTTGTGTGTTTTGTTTCTTTATTTCGTTTTCCCGGTAAGGGAGGGAGATGTGTTGTATACTTGGTTTCTTTATTTCCTTTTCCCCCGCAAGGGAGGGACATGTGTAGTATACTTGTGATCCTCACAAGATGGCCACCTGTGGTCATTAGTCCTTCCTTCCTGTTCCCACCTCCCGATCCTCCCAGAATACCTGTGTGCATTCTACCTTGTACTGTTTGAGAGTTCCACTCTTGTCAGTTGATGTCTGCTCAGCTGGCGAGGTGTGTGCTCTGCTGTGTTCTTAATAAACCTATCTTGCAACTACAAAGAAGCGTCCTGCCACCTACCTAATCACTTTACAACAATCGCAGACCTCAAAAATAGATGAGTCCAAACTAAGGAAACGTTTAGGAGGATTATGGTCACTATGCCTGTGCTTTAAAACCAGTGGAACTATGGTAAAAATATTCTCTGCAGTGTACTAACAAAACTCGTAAGGCTGTCAAATGTTCAATCATATTAAGGTATGAGGGAGAATTGCAAAAATGAATAACCAACAGCTTGTTTAAGTCTGAAAATCGTAGGAGAACAACTACATATGTAAGGTGAGCCCGTGTTCAACTGAGATAATTCACAACACAGTTTCAGTGAAATTAATGTAATTAAACCACCTGTTGCACTGAACATGCACGGGCAATAAATAGATGGAGAAAAAAACAGAAGCAACCCCATTTAAATAATAAAAAGAGCTATCGACAAGCCAAGTTTCCAGAAGAGAAATAATATTAAACTTTTCAATAAAATTAAGCCAAGGAGCGTTTCTTTGAGTTTAAACCTGCGATATTCCACCTAAGAATATCTAAAAAAAGAAAGGGGCTTATTCGGGCGGCAGGCGGGGCTCTGGTCTCCCAGCATGTGCAAACCCGGCGCACTTTGTGTGGGGTATACATCTGAGGAGCTGCGCTCTCTGAACCTTCGGGAGAGCCGGTGTTGCTCTGTCTTTCCGGCACGCCATAGGGGTAAGCTTCGCTGCCCGGGCTGTAGCTGGCGCCCCAATCGGGCTATGTCATCTGCCCCGATTAGTAACAACGTGGGCACAGAGTATGCCTGCATGCTGCTTAATACCAGATCGGCGTGCTGTCATGCGCAAGATATCTTTGAGCTTCTTGAGACAGAGAAGCCTCTTTGCTTATTGCTGACCGAGACATGGTGGGGAGAGTTCTCGAACCCCGACGTGGCGATGGCAATTCCGTCAGAGTATAACATCTTCAGGAAGGACAGGGTCAAGGGCAGGGGCGGAGGTGTCGCACTGGTGGTGAAGAAGGGCACGGTTTGCACCGTCTTGCAGACGGAGGATATCCGTGGCTCGGAGTCGCTTGCTTTTTCTATCATGCTAGCGCCGCACCAATCAGTGAAAGGACTCCTGGTCTATCGACCACCAGGTCCGCCCGGTACGTTCTTTGCTGACCTTGAGTCGGTGTTGCTGGGATTGGCCTTGAGAGCAGAGCATTGCATAGTTGCGGGGGACTTTAACATCCGAATGGACGATCTGTCTGACCCCGCTGCTATAAAGCTGTCCGACACCTTGACTCCGCTGAGCTTTATCCCCTACTTGAGGGGGCCGACTCATGCTAAGGGGCACACGCTGGATCAGGTCTTCTCCACTGCGCCTCTGGTGGTGGAAGAGATTCTCCCGGTTGTGTGGTCGGATCACTGCCTTGCCAAATTTTCTATCATTGGCAGTGTTAGATCGTCCGTCCCTGCCCCTCAGCAACGGGCTGGTGTTGCCAGAGCGTTCAATCGAGTGACCCCTGAGATGTTGGCTCAGGCCGCTGTGGATCACCCCTGCCCGCTTGTCGGAGACCTCGAGAGAGACCTGGAGTCCCTGCAGGAGTGGCTTGCGGATAGGCTTGATGATCTGGCCCCGGTGTTGCCTCCCCGCTTAACATCTAAGCGGGTCTCGGCCCCTTGGTTTACTGCAGCACTGCGGGCTACGCGGCAGCAGTGCAAGGTTGCCGAAAGGGCCTGGCGGGCACACTATGACATTGTGGACAGGTCTGCCTACAAACGCGCGGTGAATGACTACCATCGGGATATCCGCCTTGCAAAGAAAATTTATCTTGCGGACAGAATCGACGCAGCATCGAACTCTAGTAAGGAAATCTTTACTATTGTGAGAGAATTTACTTCTCCCCGGACCGTCATGTCGGAAGAGGCGCCCCTAGAGTCCTGGGCGGCGGACCTTGCCTGTTTTTTTACGGCCAAGATAAAGCTTATTCAGGATTCTTTTCCATCGGGAGCGCCTGAGGAAACATCGTCTATTTCCGCGGCTGGCCTTCCCTCTCTCGTTTGGCAGGGTGCCGTTTTGGCCGAGTTTCCATCTCTGCCGGCCTCTGCCTCCTTAGCACTTATGGGCAATTTAAAATCGGGGTCGCCACTTGACCCATGCCCAGCTAAGCTCTTGGGTAAGTTGGCGGAGGTGGTTAACCCACTGGCGAACCCTCTTCTCAATCTTTCGTTGAGTCAGGGAGTGGTTCCGCCAGGATGGAAGCAGGCGATGGTCATCCCGCTGCTAAAAAAACCGGGGCTCGACCCGAAGGTCCCAGCCAATCATAGGCCGATTTCGCTGTTGCCGGCCCTCGTTAAAATCCTGGAGAAGCACGTCCAGTCGGTGCTCTCCAATTTCCTGGAGTCTCATGAGATCTTGCCTGACTCCCAGTCTGGCTTCCGCACTAATCGTAGTACCGAAACCGCGCTCCTTGAGGTCTCTGAAACCATCAAGGGAGTGTTGGATACCGGGGGCAAAGTCATGCTGGTGTTGCTGGATTTGTCGGCGGCTTTTGACACTGTCCCCCATGATGGCCTTCTCGCAAGACTCTATGAGATTGGCCTGCGGGGGACGGTGCTCAAATGGTTTTCATCCTTTCTTGCCGACCGCCGGCAAACGATCTGGACGCCGCCTGACACCGCTGTGATGCCGCCATTGGGAGTCGGGGTCCCGCAGGGCTCTATTTTGAGCCCGACCCTCTTTAATATCTTTCTGTCCCCCTTGGCGGCGGTCGTGGAGTCTTTCGGTGTCCGGATCGTGTCATATGCCGACGACACCCAGCTCCTCTTCTCTTGCGAGAGAGGGGCTGACTTTGACGGGGAGAGTATCCGGAGTTGCCTTGGGGCTGTGTTTTCATGGTTCCAACTGCACAGCCTCAAGTGCAACTCTGATAAGTCCGAGGTACTCTTTTTCGGGTGCGATGCGGAGCCTAGCTGGCAGGCCTGGTGGCCCACTGACATGTTCCCTCCGTCCGGTTCTTCCCCTGTGGCTAAGAACTTGGGGGTTAAGATGGATGGGGGACTGTCAATGAAAGCCCAGATTTTCGGGGTGACCGGCACCTGCTTCGGCCTATTAAAAATGCTGCGGAGGTTCCTGCCTCTTTTGTCGGAGGAGCATAGGAGGCTGACAGTGCAGGCCCTGATAGGCTCCAGGTTGGATTATGCCAACATTCTTTACCTGGGCCTACCTGAGTACCTGCTGCAGCGGCTTCAGGTCGCGCAGAATGCGGCGGCCAGGGCCATTTTTGGTCTAAACAGGCGCGCCAGTGCCTCTGGGTTAATTAGGACTTTGCATTGGCTTCCGATCCGTAAACGGATCGCTTTTAAGGCCATGATATTGGCCTATAAGGCACTCCACGCTGTAGGAGCTAAACATCTCCAGAAGAGAGTGGTCTTTTACCATCCGGGCCGCTCTCTGCGGTCTGAATCGCTGCTTATGGCGGTCGTCCCTCGCATTAAGAGAGCTCGCCGGGGCGGCCGTTCTTTCAGTCTGCTAGCCCCACAGATGTGGAACGCGCTTCCACTCTCACTTCGGGGAGCGACTAGTCTTTTGGACTTCAGGAGAGGTCTTAAAACCTGGTTGTTCACCCAGTAGGCCTCACTAGTTGCTCTTTCTTGTTTCTTTGTGTGTGTGTGGTCTTTTTGTGTTCTTTTTAATTGCGTTATGTTATTATGAATCAGTTCCCCTTACCCAAAGCGCCGGGACACTCTTTTTGAGTATCCGTTGCGCTATATTAAAAACATAAATAACATAACATAACATAACATAACATAACATTTAGAAGCCCCTTGCTCCAGCGGTACGCACTTTTTCCCATATAAAAGTGACGCACCTGCAACGCAAGTTTGATCCGCCCCTTCTGGGCGGTCAAGAGGCATGGGGGTGTGCAGTCAAACCGGATAATCCACCGAGTTTAAGGGCTCAAATGGATTGAAAGTAGGAATGCTGTTAATAAACCGAGTGACTCGGTCAGTCAGTGGCTGGTAGAAACCCCGACCTCGGGGAGCTGGCTGAGACCGGTGAGGAGCAGCGGAGTTGGTGGATAGAGAAAGCCTAAAGGGCGTGTGAGCAGATTGCCAGCTAGCTCTGCTCGATCAAAGTTCCCCATAGTAAACCATCTGGCCTTCACCTATCCAGTCAACTCGTGTCACCATCTTTATATTATGAAACAGAGATGGATGGGGGGCGTGGCTTGGCGCGCAATGGAGGAAGACGCGCTGAGGTAGAGCTCCTACCCGAGCTCCCCTTTCCCGGGCCACTTCTCCGGTTTATTTATCCTGAATCACCCGAAACTACCGGCGGACCTTCATACTACCCCCGCCCACCCATTGTCCGACTGAGGGACGATCTGGTCGCTGTGCACCGCACCGAAGCCAGCCGAGATCCCGTAGCCGCTCCTGACACGATCCCCCTGGGGTGCCTGAGTGCACGAGACCGGGGATTGGGTTGCGTCGCTGGGCCTGGCGCTGCGGCCTGTGCGACCCCCGACCGGAACCTGTGACGCCTGAGGGAGGGGACAGATTGGCTCTCCGAGTCACCCGCTGCTGCCTGGCCCTGCTGTGTGACTGAGGCCCAGCTACCCGGTCTCCTGCGGATGCTGATTGCGGCGGAGGTGGATTGGCAGTGATCGAGACTCCGGACAGGGCCACGGCTCAAGATGGCGGCCTAGGAGGAGGGGCGCGGTGCGGCAACCCCAGCGTCTGCGATACGGAGTGACATCCTGACTGCCCGGCGGTGCCGCTTGCTGCCATTGGTGAGTGGGGGAGCGAGTGTGTGGCCGGGAACCAAGCGGCGCCCCCCCCCTGTGGTGCGGTCACCCGAGACCCGGGAGTGTGGCGTTGGGCCCGGAGCCGCGGCCAATTAGAAAACTGAGTGCCCTGAGACCGTGGGCTGGGGGCTGCGCCCCCCCCTTTTCCCCCAGCTGCTGCCCCGCCGCCCCCCTGCACTGGGATACAAACTTGGCCATTTAACACAGGGGCGGACGGACGCCGGGGGGGGAGACTGAGTGTCACTGGAGGAGTGCTGAGGTCTGCGGGCTGAAGAGGGCAGGAGCTCGGGAGCCCGAATCACGCAGGAAGCGGCCGCTGGAGGAGAGTAATCTACCCACCTCCCCACAACGAGGATTCATGAGGGACAGCGCTGGGACCCCGTAGATCTGAGCTGGGGGGGACGTGGAGACGTGAGAGGCACTGGGGAAGAGAACGCCAGCGGGTGCACCGCGAGGACTACTGAGGGCAAGTGCCCCCCCCCCCACCTCCTGCTGGGAGCCCAGGGGTTGCCGCGCCGAGGAAGCCACCGCGACATAACGACACAATCTGTGCCTGGCCAGGCGTCTGGTCTCTGTTTTATTTTATTTATTCAAAGTTTTATATAGCGCGAACAGGATCCTTACAGATATCAGAGCGCTTCACAAAGACAGGGTAGGGGCAGTAGGAGTCAACAGAGATAATGGGAACAGTATAATAGTCAATAACATGGTAATAACAGGGATAGTAATAACATACATAAAACAAATCAATATACAATCAGGTAAAGAAGTAGTATAGGACAGCACAAGTCATTGATCCCACTACAGATGTCTTCAGGTACCCCTTGGGTGTGTGGGTGGCTTATACCAATGTTTTAGTATAGAGAGAATAATGAGTGGGGCATCGGGAGAGTGGATCAGTAAACCAACGTGTATCATATCTTGGTCGGTAGTAAGGGAGTAGCGTAGTAGTGCCCCCATCAAGTAGAAGTATAGTGCCAAGGACAGGGTGAGCAGTGATACAAGGCAATGCATAGTCTCTGATCCAACACCTATAAGGTTCAGGAGATCTTGGCCAGAAGGATGGTTTTCACCTCTTTCTTGAAGAGTGCAGTGGAGGAGATAAGCCTGGTTTCAGGAGGGAGCGCATTCCAGATCCTGGGTGCCATTCCTGAGAAGGAGCGCTTGTATGTTTTCACTTTCCGGAATCTACGAGGTTTCAGGAGTAGATTTTTTGTACTCCTATTGGATCTCGAACCTCCCGATATAGACAACTTTTGAGCGACGTAGTTTGGTGCTTTGTGGTGCACGGCCGCGTGTGTCATAACTGCAATTTGTAGCTGTATTCTGGCTTCAAAAGGCAGCCATTTTAGAGACTTTAAGTCTGGGGATATGTGCGAATGCTTTCTTGAGCCAGTAATGAGTCTCGCGGCAGCGTTCAGGGAGGCTCTTAAGGGTGCTGTTGTGGATAGCGGGAGTCCGCTGAGGGCTGCAATTCCGTAGTCTATTCGAGGGATGACTAAAGCTTGTACAGCAGTTTGGAAGTCTTTGGCAGGGAGGAAGGGTTTAATTTTCCTCAGTGTGTTAATTTGGAAGTTAGCTGTTTTTGTGGCTTTGCTGACGTGCTGCTGCATGTTGAGCTTGGCGTCGAGTGTGATGCCTAGGGATTTCGCCTAGTCCACGATGGTAGGTTGGACATTGAGTGCTGTTAGGTTGTTGAGCCAGGTTTGGGTGGAGGAAATTTTCGCCGGGGGTGAGATGAGCAGGAACTCAGTTTTCAGAGCATTTAGTTTGAGGTGATTATCGGCCAGCCAAGATTGAGTGTTAATAAGCGTGGAATTCAGATGTTTGATATCTTCCGGGGATTGTAACTTTAGGTAAAGTTGTGTGTCATCGGCGTACATATGGAATTGAACATTGGATGCTTGGAGCAAGGTGGCGAGCGGTTCCATGACGAGGTTGAATAGTGTTGGGGAGAGGGAGGATCCTTGTGGAACACCTAGATCTGCAGGCACAGGAGTAGATAGCACATTGTCGATCTTGAACCTCTGAGACCGGTTGTGAAGGAAGGACGAAAACCAATTGAGAACAGTTCCCGATAGCCCCATTCTAGTGCTTAGCAGCTCCAGCAAGTTCTCATGTTTGACCGTGTCAAATGCTGACTAGAGGTCAAGAAGGATGAGGAGGCAGGACTCATTGCGATCAAGAATTTGGAGGGCGTCATCAATGATGTGTGTCATAGCTGTTTCCGTGCTATGTTTCGCTCGGAAGCCTGATTGATGAGGGTTGAGGAGGTCAAATTGGTCAATGTGTTTTGTTAGTTGGAGTTGGACACATTTCTCCAGCAGTTTGGCCAGGGTGGGGATATTGGTGATGGGCCGATAATTGTTTAGGTCAGACGGATCAGCTGTAGGTTTCTTGAGTATAGGCGTGACTTGCCCCACCTTAAGGGAGTCTGGAATGTGGCCTTGTTGCAAAGAGCTGTTGATGATTTTGGTCCAGAGAGGGAGGAGCAAGGGGATGAAGTCTTTTACAGCATTAGCAGGTAGAGGGTCTGTGAGGTGATTAGAGGGCTTCAAGGTGCAGAGCAGTTTGTGTATTGCTTCTTCCGAATAGGAATCGAAGTACATCCAAGATGCCTTGTTTTTAGGTTGATTGTCAGCCATTCTGGTGTGGTTGGGGTATCGGCTTACATCCTTGATGAGGTCATTTCTTATGTTGTCAGTCTTTAGCTTAAAGAAAGCAGAGAAGGCTTCACAGTGTGGGGTGTCATTTGTTGTGCTGTTTGATTGTATGGGTTGTGCCTTTGTTTGGGTCTTGATTAGTTCGAATAGCTTTCTTGGCCTGTTCTTTGCTTGGTCCAGCTGGCGGCTGAAGAAGTCCGACTTTGTGCGCTTTATTTTCCTGAAATAGGCATTTCTCTTGTTCTTAAGCCTTTTGAGATGCAGTGCTGAAGGGTCCGATCTCCAGGTGCGCTCTGCCATTCGCATAGTACGCCTGTCGTCATTGAGTCTATCATCATACCTGGGGTTAGAAATTTTGGTGGAGACTCTTTTTAGTTGCAGAGGGGCGACTTCATTGACTATTGTATTCATAGAGTTAAGGTAGTGGTCAGTCAGTGATTGAACATCCGAGGCACCTGAAGGGGGAAGGAGGAGGTTGCCGATGTGGGGAGGCAGGGAAGAGGGGTTAAGTTTCTTCATATCCCTTTTCCATGTTTTGGATTTGATTGGTTGAGTCGGATTAGGTTTAACTTTTTCATTGATAAGTAAGGTGATAATGTGGTGATCTGACCAATCGCAGGGTAGAATCGCCTCCAGTTGTGTAGAGTTCTCTTTGGCAATGATGAGATCGAGTATCGCGCCTTTGTCGTGTGTTGGTTTATCGCATATTTGGGTGAGGTCGAGCGCATTAAGGAAAGTTTTGAGACTATTCACCACTGTGTCGTTCCAGTGGAGATTGAAGTCACCCAGGTAGACTTGGGTGGTCTGCCGACTGGCATTGGAAGTGATGAGGTCCATGAGTTGTTGGGTGAATATGAGATTGTCACCAGGCGGGTGATAGATGAGATGTAAAGCACAAACTTGTTTGCCCTCGCTGGTGATGTCGAGGCAGAGGAGTTCACAGGAGGAAAGGGAGGGGGAGGTGACTTTAGTAACTGAGAGGTTGCTCCTAAAAATGCATGCAATTCCCCCGCCCGTCTTGCCAGGAGATCTGTCCAGCCTAATGATGTGATAATTGGGGGGGACTAGTATGTCCATAATCGGGGTAGAGGCTTCAGTGAGCCATGTTTCCGTTAGAATGGCTAGGTCCAGATCCCTAGCTGAGACGAGATCAGCGATATCGGAGGAGTGTCTCTGGGCCGATCTGCAGTTTAGTAGGATGCATTTGAGTTTGGGAGAGAGAAGGGTGGTCGAGCTTTCTAGTGTGAGGGGAACTTTTCTAAGGTTGTTAGGGACGGAGCCTCTGTTGTTGAGTGTTGGGAGCCTCAGAGGGTTTGTAAGAATTGTCGGTATGGGGATGTGTGTGTTGGATATGTGTTTTACCGGACCTGAGCCATAAGAGCGTAGGAGAGAGCATAGGTCGTGGTCCGACAATGGGTTGAGGACACGACGGGGGCGGTTGGAGTTATTGCGAACGGGGATAGTCGGCCAGTGCTGGTGTCGTCGGAGGCGAAGGAATGTAGGGAGGGTGCGTCGTTTGTAGGGTAGTGGGATGATGGGAGGTAGACTGGGCTGTGAGGAGAGATGGATGCGGCAGTGAAGTTTGCTCGTGCCGACCAATCGCATGAGCCAGTGCGCTTGCCTGGGCCCCGGCGGCGCGCCTCCAGTATTTGCTGTACCTCAACACGGGCCCTACTGTGGTCATTGGCGATAGAACGGACGCGGGTGTGCACCCTGCTATCTATGTAGCACCACAATACTGCGTGCCGGGCAACCGCCCAGAGTAGTCGACTCATTGAGGCCACCGACCCCCCGGAACCCTACAAGCTATTCGACTGAAGCTGCGATCCGCGCTGCCCCGCCAGCACATAAGATTTGCATTGCCACTGCGTCCGGCCCATGTCTGGAGGGGCGAGGACGCGGACCGGTACCGGAGGCACGACGCTCAAGAGGAAGATCTCCAAAACAGCGGCTAAGATGGATGCGGAGCAGGTGATGTCCAAGCTGGACCATGTGCTGGCCGTCATGGAACGGCTGGAGGAATCTCTGCAGCAGACCCGCTCCTCCCTGGAGACCAGGATAGATGGTGTGGCAACCGATTTGACCCACCTCACAGCCGACCATAAGAAGCTGCAAGATAGCACCTCAACCTTGGAGAAGGCTGTGTCGACACTGGAGCCCACGGTGAGCCAAGCAGACAAACATATCCGAGACTATCGCCTCACTTCGTGGTGGAGCGGGCTCACCGAGTACCCACGCGACCCCTTCCGACTGGCTCCAACCCCAGGCCTCTAATTTTCCGTTTCCTTAACTATAGGGACCGCGACACGATCCTGCGGGAATCCAGAAAACTTGGTGACATCCGAATAGATAACGCCACGGTGATGTTCTTTCCTGACTACACCATACAGGTGCAAAGACAACGCCACTCTTTTCTGATGATGAAAAAACGATTGCGGCAGGCGAATCTCAAATACTCGCTGCTTTTCCCAGCTAAGTTGAGAGGGGTGGCGCAGGACAAAACGCACTTCTTCACTAGCCCTGAGGAAGTCGAGGCCTGGCTAGACGGTGGTATGGCTGGAGCGCCACGGAGAGCACCGGGGACCGCTACGACCACGCGCACACGAGGACAAAGGCGGCGCCGCAGGCGCAGGACACCCATGCCCCCCCACACACAGGAGGTGCCGACCCATTCTCCACCAGCGGATCTGATCCTACAGGTACAGCAGGATGCGCTACGCAGGGTCACGGAACTCAGCGGCTCCCCTTCAAAGGCCCCACATGCCAGCCCGAACACGTTTCCCAGCGACGACGAGGCAATCTACGGCCTGCCGGATTCCCAGCAATCTACGGATCCTCCGGACGTCACGCCACAGACAGTGGACCTTCTCGGCTGAGAGGGCCCAGGCGACTCTCTTTCCCTGCGACGCCGAGCTGGCGTAGCGGTGCTGGAGTTACTCAAGCTTGCCCTGCAGTGAACGACCTGTAATGCAGACTACTACGGAAGTCTCCATGCCTGGGGCCGAGTGATGGAGAGACATGGTGAGTACTGTTTTGATATGCACCCATGACTCTATCCTCTACCATGATGGGCACATTACTTCGGCTGGATCCACAAGCCTGCTAGTGACTTCTGCCCCGGCCCCCTTTGATGATGAGGGCTCCTTTTGAACTTTCCTTCTACCTTCCAATAATGAACGCCCCTCCCTCATCTCCATACTTCCAATATCCTGGGCGGGCGGATCCATGACCTGCCTATCGGACAAGACCTCTATCTTTTGGCCTGGGAGAGGTGACACCACTCTCGCGGACATCATTGTTCTTCAGACTCTTGTTGCAAACGCCAATTACTACCCTCCTGGAACTGTTACTATAGCTCGATTGAGTGTTTGGACGGCGACATGTTGTGCAGCCGACCTTTTGGTATTATCTATCATGTTGCCTCTGCCTGGCTTTATATGTTCCTTTTTTCCCTTACCCGTAGACGCCTGTGGGGGGTGCTGCATATTGTGTTAATGATTGAAAGTGGCTTGGGGCAAGGATGGGACCGGGAGGCCCGCGGAGTACCACACCCGAAGGGCTGGCTGAGGCCGGTGGGTGCGGGATTGACATGAGTGACTATTATGGCTGATATACGGATATGTACCTGGAACGTCAGGGGCATGCACACGCCAGCTAGACGGTATCAGATTTACTCTTATCTTAAACGCCATAAGATACACATAGCGCTACTCCAGGAAACACATTTGAATAAAACGGAGGTGCGCGCTCTGCACCGCAGATGGCGCGGACAGCTTTATGCCACGGACTTCTCCTCATATGCACGCGGGGCCCTATTGTGGGTCCGTCCTGGGACCCCCTGGGTAGCCACGGACACACATGTAGATCCCGAGGGCAGATACGTGGCGGCCCAGGGTAGATTAGATGGACAACAGGTGGCCCTAGTATCCCTATATTCCCCCAACACGGACCAGCACAGCTTCCTTGCGCGCCTCTCCACGACAATGGCGACCTGGCATGCGGCTCGTGGATACTGGGGGGAGACTATAACTGCGTACTGGACACAACGCTTGATCGCTCCTCCCCGCCACTGACTGGCGCACAGGCGCGCAGCGCCTCGAAGGCGCTGCTCGGCTGGGCCACGCAGTGGGGCCTACATGATGCTTGGCGCGCTCACAACCCCACGACACAAGTGTACTCTTACTACTCTGGCACGCACAGGCTACATGTGCGCCTGGATAGATTCATGGTGTCCACTGACCTCCTACCACTAGTCACGAAACAAGAATACATGGGACGCACTCACTCGGACCACAACCCACACTTCCTGACGATCGCTTGGGAACGCCCGCACCTGCCCATTCCCACCTGGCAACTCCAACCGGCGCTACTGTTGGATGCGGCTTTCCGCGACTCACTTCTCACACAAACAGCTCAACATTTTGAGGAGAATTCTGGCACGGCGTCCTCCCCCCAGGTGGAATGGGACGCCTTTAAAGTCGTGATTCGCGGCCACTGCTTGGGTACGCAGGGACACATGCAGCGACGGCTAGAGGGCGAATTGTCGCGGCTGGAGACCGATCTGCTTGATCGGGAACAAGACGCAGTCGATGGTGCTGCCGACCCATTGACGGAAGCCCGAGCGGAACATACACGCCTCCTGGAGCGGCTCCGCACCCTTAACTATGCTGCCCACTCGGCGCGGACACACCACCTGGGTGATCGGCCCGGCAAGCTGTTGACATGGCTGATTTCACAGGTAGACCGCATGACCCCGGTGGCAGCGATACAGGTAGACGGGACAGGCCTGCTATATTCACAACGGCACATTCATGACGCATTCACGGCCCACTACAACGCCCTATATCGCTCCCGGTTGGACGACCCTCACTCCGACATAGCTGGGTATCTTTCCCCCCTCCCGATGCCACACCTGACTGTTGCGCAGCAGGACGAGCTCGGAGCCTCGCTCACGCCTGTAGAGCTCCGCGATGCCATCTTTAACCTATCCAATGGCAAATCCCCCGGCCCGGACGGACTGCCGGCTGAGTTTTATAAAGCCGGCTCGGACATTTTAGTTCCGAGACTTCTAAAGGTATACGCCGCAGCCGCAGAAGATTCCTCTCTTCCACCCACGCTGAATGACGCCAACCTGATAGCCCTACTCAAGCCCGGAAGGGACAGCACGCGGATGGGCTCTTATCGCCCCCTGGCCCTCCTGAACACGGACTATAAAAGTTTTACTTCCACATTAGCCCAGAGACTGGCCCCCCTAGTCCCACTCCTGGTACACCATGACCAAAATGGCTTCGTCCCGGCGCGCCACACCTCACACAATATCCGCCGTTTGTTCCGTGTACAGGAATACGCCATTCGACATTGGCCTCGAGCAGGGTGTCTAGTGTTGGACCTCGAAAAAGCGTTCGACTCAGTCGAGTGGCCGTACTTGGGGGCGGTGATGGAGAAATACAAGCTGGGAGGCGGCTATGGGACCATGGTTGACCTACTCTACCGCAGGCCAACGGTTCGAGTCCGCACCGGCAGACTACTTTCTGACACTGTTCGAGTGCGAAGAGGTACCAGACAGGGCTGCCCCCTATCGCCCTTGCTGTTCTCCCTGGCCATGGAACCCCTGGCCACGATCCTTCGGACGCAGGGAAATGAGTGGGGGATCCCACTGGCAGATGGTCTTCATGTGGTCTCGCTGTACGCAGACGACCTGCTCTTATACGTCAGGGACCTGACTAATGTTCCAGACTCCCTGGCCGACATTTTCCGCACTTTTGAGGAAATGTCGGGACTGTGGGTCAACTGGTCCAAGTCGGGAGCCTACTACTTCAGCCCAGACACGCCTGAGTGCGACATCCGCCTAGGTGGAGAAAGGCTGCAATGGTACTCCACTACATTCCGATATCTCGGAATCCATATTTATCGAGACCCAACGGATGTTTTGGAGGGAAACTTGATGAGAGCGATTGCCTCCATTCGAGCCCAAATCGGTTTTTGGAGGACCCTGCCCCTGAATGTGCCTAGCCGTGTGACACTTGTCAAGATGATAGTCCTACCACGGCTACTGTATTACTTCTCTAATATTCCGACATACGTCCCCAATAAAGTGTTCCGGGACCTTGAGGTCCTCATTCGTGGCCTTATCTGGAACACAGGCAGACCCCGGGTAGCATTGACTAAGTTATACATGACCACTGACTCCGGAGGCCTAGCGGTCCCAAACATGGAGCTGTACTACCTAGCGGCGCAGCTACAGTGGGTCTCAGGATGGCTCTGTGGAAAACACCTGAGCGACACTGCCTCGGATGCCACTATCTGGACCAAGACGCAGATTTATGCATTATTCCACCCCCTGGCTCGGCCCGCTTGCCCTTCTCAATTACACCTAGCGGTGGCACGCAAGTGCTTCCTTCGAAGCCTGCGGCTCACCCGAGCAACGACACCCTATGCCCCAATAATCCCTCTACAGGGCGCCCCAGGAGCGGCAGGAGTGCTGACGGAGGCCCAACTGGTTAGCTGGACACAAGCGGGAGTGGAGACGCTGGGCGACCTCTACGCAGAGGGCGCGTTGCTTTCTTTCACGGACCTCGCTGCAACCACGGACCTCCCAGCCGGACAATTCCTTCTGCATGCGTCCATAATGCGCACACTGGCCACCTCTTGGGGCGATGTATCGGAGGAGTTGCCGATGCATCAATTTATGCAGTATCTACATGTCATGGGCAATGGCTCCCATGTAATACACTGGCTAGCGCAAGCCCTACTGGCCCACACGCAGCCCTCCACCTTGCCGCTAAGAGAGAGGTGGGCAACTGAGAGAGGGAGGGACTGGACTGACAAGGAGTGGGCGATAATATTGGTGGGGCCAACTAACATCCCACGCAACCCCCGTTTCAAACTCATCCAGTTTTACATCCTACATCGAGCCTATCTCACACCTGACAAAATTAACAGATATTTCTCCACTACAGACGCAGCCTGCCAACGCTGCTCTTTGGTGGGGGCGGACCTCTTACACATTCTATGGCACTGTCCCAACATTCAAACATACTGGGACGATGTCACAACAATGCTCACACAATGCACCGACGAACGCGTACTGCGCACATGGGAGGCCTGTATCCTAGGACTCTACAAACGCACGAAACAGAACAAAGTACCATCACGATTTTGGGATATGTGTCTCATCACTGCCAAACGCCTACTTACAAAGCATTGGAAAGCTAGCAGCCCCCCACACATCAGACATTGGCACACGTCCTTCATCAACTGGGCAAGGGCGGAGGGTGCGGTGCTCCTCCGGGAGGAAACTACAGGTCTCTGGAAGTTCCCCATTGCACGGCTCTGGGACGACCTCCTTAAATCATTTCAACAAGCCTGCCAAGCGCCAGGGATGGCCTGAGGTGCACCTATCCACTGTTACCGTGCTGTCGAGCGGCATTGAGAAACTGCCACAACACCCACCCCTCCCCCCCCTACCCGGTGACACACTCATGCCGACGCTAGGGTTCCTGTCTTTCCCCGGCTCTACATGCACTTGAACCGCGCCATGCCCACACCCCTATTCTCGCTCCTGATTATATGTATCGCGCGCCCCACCGCTACTGACAAGCGAGCTCCTCATCTACGCTCTATAACGCCCTACACACACTGGGCCCTGCCCATATCCCTCTCAACACATGCCCACTGCCCTAACTGCACACTAGACACACGCTTTGGGGACCCTTATCCGGACTCCCCTCATGCCCGTGGGAATGGCCCCGCTGCGCCCTGCCCTGAACCCACTGACCTCCTTGTAAAGACTGCAGAGACGCCCCCCACCCCATTCCACGCTGACAGGCGTTGACGCTTTCGTACCTCCCCCCTTTATTGTTCCATTGTTCGAACCGGTTCATGTATTAGTTCCACCACCGGTCACGTTCCCCGACTGGGCCTTTTATTGCTGTAGACAAAGACGCACGACATGTCGGGACGATATCGGGTGATATCGCATATCTACTACTATAATACACGCCTGATATAACAACTTGTTACCACTTCCCACGCATTTGGAATGCAGGCCACAGCTAGGGCTTATGCCCCCCCCCCCGGCGCTGTAGAGCCGACCTTGGGCGCCGTCCCCTATATCTGGCGTACACACCCGAGCGCTTACCGCCGGGGGGTTCCACGCGCATTGGGCCAACTGACGTCACGGTCTTGACCGCAATAGACATGACCTGGCGCACCCGCCTATGCGAACCTGCTCCCCCACATTAGTGAGCTATACCATTGCACACCTGCTCATGACACGGCGGCATCTCCAATGCAGATTGCTCACACCTCCTTTGCCTGTCCACATACTACCCCTTGACCACAACTGTTAATTGATACTTCTGGTGGATACAGATCGTTGCCCATTCAATGCGGATGCCGGAGATACATTAATGTACCTATGCTAACGAATAAAGGAAAAAAAGAAAATCTACTGACCTACTTATCAATTGTGTTGAGTAGTACGGCATGTCTACGTGCTCTATCCCCAATGCGCCGCCGGGCCCCAGGTCTGTCGGCTAAATGGCTGTGTTATCCCGCCCATACTTTCTCTGATTGCCAACTCATGCTGCCGGCCCCTGTGGGTTGTAGGCTATGTGCTATATGCAAACAAAACGAACTATCTTGAGCAATAAAGGTCTTGTTTAAAAATAAAAAAAATGAAACAGAGATGGATTGCCTCAGTGCTTGAAATGGAAAAATAGAAGTGCAGGTACTCTGTAGCAGAGTACCTGCTTGTTTCTGCGAAGTGCTGGTACTCTCCAAATAAAAGTATTACGTTTCTCTAGAGAAGTGCCGGTACTCTCCCTCTAAAAATAAAAAAGTTCCTGTACTCAGTACCGGACAGTACCGGCCCATTTAAAGCACTGGATCACCTATCATCTACCCTACACCAATGGGCAACTTTGTCAATTAACTGCTGTGTGGATTCACCTCCTACCTCCTTCGCTGCGGGGTGTTGAGGCATCAGGGGGATGCCAAAATCTTTGAGACCTGCAGCTAACTATGATGGAAATAGGCAAGCCCTCAAAGGCCATGCTGGGGAGGTAGGCTGGGTGGTCGGGCCACAACTTAAAGAAATGGGATTTCAAGTGTTATGAACTAGTGGCCCTTGAGACCACCGCATCGGCTCTGGGTCGCAGGCCATACATTAGAATTACTTGCTGCCATTAAATCAGGGCCAACTTCCTTGCTAAACAAGTATTTTGACTAGTAATATCGCTAGTAGCATAACAGTTAGTCTTTGGTTCCGTAGCATATTTTTCCCAGGTAACTCAATACAATCCCCTAAGCCTTTACCCCTTGCATGCTTGTGACGGAACCATTCCGTCATGAGCCACGGTGGGGCTGTGCTGGTGACGGAATGGTTCCGTCACGGCCCGGCCGCCGCGCAGGTGCGGCGCTGATTTCGCGCCTGCGCTGAGGGTTCTATTAGGCGGGCGGGGCCGTGACGGAACCATTCCGTCACAAGCACAGCACCACAGCGCCTTGTGACAGAGTGGTTCCGTCACGAGCATGGCGGCGCCGCGCGCCCCCCCCCCCCCTTAGCGCCACGGCAGAATTACCACCGCGGCCAAGGTGTTAAGTGTTGTGTCAATGTTAGAAAGTCCTTGTTGAATGTGCTTCAAAAGATTCTTCAGAAAAAGTTCCACCTTGACATAGATATCTGTCGAAAGAATGCCATTTGCCAGGGTATAATGGCACACAAATCCTTATCTACTTCTGGAACATTCATCTCTACATTGATATGACCATTATTCCCCTTGCTTACTTCCTTAGAGCCTGGTTTACTAATGCCAGCGCCCCTTTTGATAATCAATATCTTTTTTTCCAACAGGCAGAATTAGTTACGAAGTTAGTTCCTTGGGGGTAGGTGAACCATTGCAGCCACTGTCCTAGTATTGGGGTCTTTTTCAAAATGTTCAGAACATTTGACAATGTTAGAGTTGATTGGTACTCTAGATGAACCCTAGTTCGGGCTGGACTGTTCCCATGATGCACAGGGTCAAGACTGATTTGCATATAGATGCGTCTGAATTGGGGTTGCGAAGTGAGCTAAAGAACGATTATGGATTCAAACCAGATCTGTGACTAGGGGTGAGTTTCTAAAAATTTTCAGCGCCCCGTTCATCATCTCCTTGTGTTTATTTTGTTCGCCCTAAGTTGTCAGGGTATGCCCAGATGTGGGTCCCTTGCTCACTTTGCCACTGGATTCAAGCTAGCCTGGCTGATGAGAGCTGAAACCGGTCCCAGGATGCTTGTTTCCGGTCCAGGGAAGACATGGCTTGGCAGTTCGGGCTGGACTGTTCCCATGAGGCACAGGGTCAAGACTGATTTGCATATAGCTGTGTCTGAACTGAGTCAGTGAAGTGAGATTAAGAACAATGGTCAATGGGTTTTACCCAGATCTGTGACTGGGGGTGAGTGTCTGAAAAGATCTGTGACTGGGGGTGAGTGTTCAACCCAGATCTGTGACTGGGGGTGGGTGTCTGAAAAGTTTCAGCGCTCCGTGCATCATCTCCTTGTGTTTACTCTGGATGAACTGCCATTCCCTGGGGTAATAGTGCTAAGGAGGCTTGCCATAATTATGCTGAGTCCAAATTCCTCCTCAACTGAAGAAATTTCGTCAGGTAGCGCTCCAAACACTGAGGTGGGAAAAGACATGGTAAGAGAATTTTTAGGCTTGCTTGGGTTAGTGTGATCAGTTGCCAAAGGGTAACTTTTCCTTTTCCCCATGTTACACCTTTACTTCAAATAACTAGACTATAGATGAAAGAGAAGGGCCCAGCCAAGCCTCCTCCAGATGCGGACAGGCTGGTGCAGATGGGCCCGCTCTTGGCCTGGACTTTGCCCTGGCACGTGCCCAAGCTCATCGCGTGGGCTAAAGCAGAGGGCTTTATGGTGCCCGCTCCGTGCTGATGCAGCATCCCTGCCTTCTTGCAGGCACTGTGTGTGAGCTTGCTGTGATCTCCATGGCGCTTCCTTGCATTAGACGATTTCTGGCGCGCTCTACCTGCATGTAGGCCTCCCGATGTTGATTGCCAATTGACACTGGGTGCGACGAGAGCTGAACCTCTGACTGCAAGACATTTTGAGTCATCCAACCACAGAGGCTCTTAATGTAATGAAATGAACACAACGTACGAAAAGGTAGATTTCCTCAATGAAGTGGTTGTATGTCAGTACAACGCATGCTTTTACCCCACATGCCATTACAACGCGGGGATTACAATGCAAGTCGTTACAACGACTTGCGTTGGGGGGCGCTGGATAGTGGAATAGTTTAATTTTCTATTCCAACTCCAGTCCCCGTGGATAGTAGGGAAGGTGTTGGATAGAAAATTAAACTATTCCCTATCCAACAGCGCCCTCCAGCGAAAGTCGTTGTAACCACTTTCGTTGTAATCCCCGCATTGTAATGGTAGTGCGGGGTAATAGTTGCGTCGTAAAGGATGTTCTCCAATGAAGTTTATTGCCATCAGCAACCTGTAAACGAATCAGGCACCATTAACTGCCTCAAACTCAACCGACATGAAATCTCGTGATGTCATCACCAGAGCAGTGTGACATCAACAGAATTCCATGTGAGTCTGATAGCAAGCCCAAAGTACAGTATATCCCCTTTCTTTCCACCAAAGAACTACACCAAAGGCAAAGCGCAGGAAAGGATACAAATATACAGGAAACAAAGGATGATCCTGAGAGTGAAATGATGGAGACAATGCACAATACAACATAAACAAAACATACTAAATGCTATCCCCGAAAACAGGAGGGTGGGCATAAGACAAAAACACTAAAAGGAACAAAACTAGCAAAAACATAATCACCCCACCTGGAAGGTCTGCTCATTCGAACACCACGGAGGCCTGAGTCCTCCCCACTCACTCCTACATTTGCAGCCCTCCTAACACCACTGTCTTGAGGTCTAACAAACTCATGTCATCCATAAGCAATCAGCCAGGACTACCTTCCTCAGTCGATGGAATAACAAGACCTTGCCAGTTCTTTTGAAACACAGCTACTTTTCTGAAATTCCTTGTCTGTCCACTAACCAGTCTGACCCAGTTGACACCAACTTTCTTACTTTATATGGGCCACGAAACTTGGCTAACTCTCCACTGACTCCACCCGGTTTAACTTTCACCCAATCATTAACACTAATCAACCTCCAAACTTTACAAGGAGTGTTGAGATTCTTCAAAACTTTGAAATCACACTCACGCATCCATGACGGAACCAACTTGGTACCTGGTTTCCTGCCTCTTATAACTTCAAAAGGAGTCTTCCCTGTCTCGAAATTCACTGTAGTGCAGTATGCCAACAACATGTCTTTGATCGCTTTCTGCATGTCAATCCCAGCTCTATCAGCCAATTCCATGGTGCCTTTGACCAAACAGCTGAGTCTCTCGACTTGATCATTACTCTGTGAGTTGGAAAGTGAAGGGTGTATGTTTTGAATACCCAGGTGTGGTAAATGTGTTTCTTTTATTTTCATTGTACTTTATTGTAATTTGGGAATAGCATTGTTTAACATCATACAGAATGTTATGCATGTAATATGGAACGTGTTTGTGGGGAGTTCAGGTTGGATTGTCAGAAAAGCGGTTGGAGCTGATCTGACAAGACGCTTGAACTTGTACTTATATTATCTTAATAAATAAGATTTTAACTTAATCAGCCTCTTCCGCTCTTTACAATGGCAACGAGGACCTTAAATTAATTATTTATGGACCCACGGTGTTATTTAAGGAACCTTTTCACAATTTCATGAAGAGAAATATACTGAAAAAGATTTTATCCTACTCTTATCGGTTGGTTTGATGTTTGATTTATGGAAGATTTCACCCGGCTGTATTTATTTCGCGATTGAGTAACTGTTCGTTTCTTTCATTATTGGAAAAGACCGTTGCTTGCAGTGAGCTCCAGCGCTGCGCTTGACTCTGCACGCGTGCTCAGCTGATTACGTGCAGCTACTGTGATGCAGCTCATTAAGGTTGCAAAGGAGTTCCTGGGTTGCATTGGAAGCGAAGCTTGGAACGCATACTGAGGTCGGAAGCGATTACGGAAGGACGGAACGCGGCGGCCATATTTGTGAAGTTCCCAAGTGCTTCAGTTGATTTACGCGCTACTTGAAATTGATCTAAAAATTTTAGCGTGTCATTTATCTTCTGTCAAATGCGGATTCAGTGATTCGCACACTTTAAATCTCGATACTTCACAGTTTGACTTTGCCTATCGATTACACAGTGGTCCAGATGTTTTGCATTAAATTCAAAGGGTAATACACATGAGAGTGATGATTTAAAAAGCATTTTATGAAGCATTGTCAGAACTCTGCTGCAAGGAAGTTTCAGCATCAAACACTCAGTTGATGTGTGTATAAAGTGCATGTTATTTAATACTACCTTCTGCAGTGATATGCACACTTGCTTATTTTGAAGTGCATGTTACATCTTCGTTACAACTGTGATTTGCACACAATTTAAAGGATATAATATTCGTTATTATTCAAGAGTGAAAATTTCACAGAAGAAAATAATATTTGTCATCATTTAAGAGTGCAATTTTCACCGAGGAATCGTTTTTTAGTGTACTACCTGCTATAGTGATATGCACACTTGCTTGTTTTAAAGTGTATGTTACATCTATGTTACATCTGTGATTTGCACACAAACAATTTATTCATCTTCTTAAATTTAGAATTTTATTTGCTGCATTTAATTATTTCTTTTATTTTTTATTGATCATATATTTATTTTTATTGTTTAAAGTTTTACTATGGCTTCTTCTCAGATTTGTAATCCACCATCTATTTTTTGGGAAATTCCTGGGAAACCAAAATTGAGATGGAAAAAGTTGTTAGAGACATTTGAGAGTTATATTGTAGCGATTGATGGAACTGAATTTTCGGCGGAAAGGAAAAAAGCAATTATTTTTAGTTATCTAGGAACAGCTGCATTAGAAATGTTTAAGAATCTTGTGCCCATAGCGCCACCAAGTGAAGCTGGAGATGGATGAAATGTGTTTAAAGAAGCTGTAGCCAGACTTGAAAAACAATTTGAAGATGAGCCTAATGTGATGATTGAGAGGCATGCCTTTCATAAAAGGAAACAGTCTACTGATGAATCTGTGGTAGATTATGTGGCAGCTTTAAGAGTTTTGGCTGCCAACTGTGAATTTGGAGCCTATGTTGATCTTTCCTTCAGAGATCAATTTGTATTTAATTGTGCATCAAAAAAGGTACAGGATGACTTTTAGCCTGTCGTAATCCTACTTTAGCTGAGGTAATCGATTTAGCTAAAGGAATAGAGAGGTCAATTGAGTCATCCAAAGTTATTGCTGCAGAAGAAATTAAAAGTTCTAGTAATTCCTCTGTTTGTGCTGTTCAAACGCGCAATAGGGGTAATTTTAAAACAAGTAGAGAGTTTAATTTAAGTTGCTTCAGGTGTGGGTCTAAAACACATTTGGCAAACTCTTCTGAATGTCTTGCTCTCAAGAAAAAGTGTACTAAGGGGCCTATTAGGATGGCGGACGGAAATGTGTTCCGTCCGCCATGGTCGCGGCAAAATCACTCCCGACCGCACCGCGGAGAATCCGCAGTTGCGATTAGGATATTTATGTCAAGAAACTCCGACCGCGGCTGACGGATCATAACAAACACCGTCCGCGGCGGACGGAGCACACCAAAGACCGCCGTAAGCGGACGGTACCAAAGAAACACCCTCTGCCGCAGACGAACATGACCGCGGGAACAGGCCCAACCTCCTCCATACCTGCGGAGGGTCCGGCCGCGCGATTAGGATAATGCCGCCATTCCAACGGAACTCACCACCGTCCTCGACCGCCGCGGAAACAATGCATCGCCAAACGGACCATGACTGCGGAAGGACCACACAAACACCATCCCTGCCGTCAAACCGATTACAAAATGGCAGATGGAAGTAAATAGAAAACACACTAAACAGGACACCCCCCACCCCCCACCTGAAACACCCACCCCCAGCAACTACACGCCCCAATAACACCCCCCCAAGCACCGAAAAATGCACCAAAATCACCGCACCCACAGAACACCTGATTGCCAACAACCATTGGGACACCACCACCACATAGAGTATAAAATGAATCCCTCCCACTACCACAGTCCTTTGCATCACAGCATAGCTGCAAGCAAGAGCCACAAAACCACTAACAGCACACACACACAAACACACATACAACCTGCACACAAACACACCCACCACACAAACCCCCACAACACCATCCCTACACACCACACACCTGCACACCCCACCTCACCAACACCTTGCACATCACACACAATGGCACCAAAGAAAAATCCCAAGTTCACAGACAGTGAGTTGAAGATCATGGTGGATGAAATCATCCGTGTCGAACCACATCTTTTCGGCACCCTAGTCCAGCAGACCACCTTGGCAACCAAAAACAACATGTGGGACAGGATAGTGACCAGAGTGAATGCGTCAGGGACCGTGCCACGCACCAAACACGAGATCCAGAGGCGGTGGCACGACCTCAAGGCAAGGGTGAAAGGCATCAGGGCGAAGAACCACCTGCGGGCACACCACACTGGCGGCGGCACTCCCCCAGAGCCCATACCATTTGCAGAATGGGAGGAGAAGGTGCTGGGCATACTGCACCCTGAGAGCCTGGAAGGAATCGAGGAGGGACTAGAGGCTGGTAAGTACAAACTAATGACCACTATCACACTGCCATGTTCTGCCTTGCACAACTGCCAACACACATCTCCCTGGCTCCAATCTATGCATGTGTGCCACATAGTCATCCAAATGTGAAGTCCTGGGCTCAAATGCACCCACCATGACCAAACACAAATGTTGCCTCCTACGTTCCCAGCCTTGCATGTTGTCAAAGCAGCCAGCACCACAATGCCCAAGAGGCCCCCATGTCTACAGGGAGGGTGGTGGTGGGTGGGGTGTGTGAGAGACCAGCACTACAACTCCCAAGCAGGCCCCCATGTCTACAGGGAGGGTGGTGGTGGGCGGGGGGTGTTAGAGACCAGCACTACAACTTCCAACAGGCCCCCATGTCTACAGGGAGGGTGGTGGTGGGTGGGGGGTGTTAGAGACCAGCACTACAACTCCCAACAGGCCCCCATGTCTACAGGGCGGGTGGTGGTGGGTGGGGGGTGTTAGAGACCAGCACTACAACTCCCAACAGGCCCCCATGTCTACAGGGAGGGTGGTGGTGGGTGGGGGTGTTAGAGACCAGCACTACAACTCCCAACAGGCCCCCATGTCTACAGGGAGGGTGGTGGTGGGTGGGGGGGTGTTAGAGAGGTGGGTGGGGTGTGTGAGAGAGGTGGGTGGGGTGTGTGAGAGACCAGCACTGCAACTCCCAACAGGCCCCCATGTCTACAGGGAGGGTGGTGGTGGGTGGGGGGTGTTAGAGACCAGCACCCATGTCTCACCCCAGAGCAAGATTGAGTCCGCCCACCATTTGGTGACCAGTGCATCTCCTCCTGCAAACTGACAGGTAGATAGACATCTTCTCAGGGGGAACATCCAATAGCAGGACAGGACCACACATATCCAAGTATTGCCGTCCCAACTCCACGCCACCATATTGCCCTGTACTGTCAACCACAACAACATGATGTCAACAACAACCATGTCCTGATTCCATAGTGATTTGTAATGTTGCTACCAAAAACATGTCATGTCCACAGCATTCATTTTGAAAATCTTGTCCCTCAGGTGATCGCAACTTAACCGGCGAAAGCAGCAACCGCCAGCACCAGTCGCCCCCCTCACAGCCAGGACTCTCCGGGGACGATCCCATTGACAGCTCGGGTGCAGAGGACGATGCTGGCCCAAGCAGACTCCCAGGGCCATCAGGCTCCCAGGACATCCCGGCCTCCACCACCTTGGCCTGTGTCACTACAAGAACACCTGCCATTGTGAGCTGTGCAGCTACCACCACCACCACTACCACCACTACTCCTGCCTGTGCCACCCTGCCTGACCCATCGCCCGATGATGGGCCATCGACATCCCAGGCTAGCAGGGAGAGTGGGCGGGAGAGGACACCGGTGAGGCCACAGCTCACAACCAGGAGTGTAGTTGCTAGGCGAGGTCAGGAAGGAGACTCACCCCATCCTGGGGCCGAGACCCTGGAAGCCATCGCCAGAGTCAATGCTTCCTATGAGCGGTCACAGGCACAGTCCGATCGGGCCCACCAAGACTGGCAAGAGAGCATCCAGCTGTTAAGGTCCATCGACACTCGCATTGGCCAAATTGTGGACCTCATGGGCCAGCAAACTGCTCTGTGGAGGGAGTGGTTGTCCCGCGCCACACCACCTCCCCCTCACCCCAGTGCTCAGCGGGACAGGTCACCAACACCACCGCCACCATCACCTGAGGCCACGGACAGGGACGTGGAACCTGACCAACCTGCACCCACAGTTGTCTCCGCTCCGGTTCCAAGACGGAGGGGCCGTCCAAGGCTGGATGCAGCTGAGAGCAGTGGAAGTGCACCATCTACCCACTCGAAGAGGGGCCGCCACTGACTTCACCCTTCCTTGAGCCTGCCATTCACCCTGTCAACTCTCCTTCCCCACAATGCCAAGCATTGGCACACGTCAGTTGGACTAGGTGGACATCACACAATGTGGTGTCCCCACTGTGTTTTCATCTGCCATGACCTTCAACTTCACTTCCCCCAACACCTACTTGTAAATATGCACAAACATCAATCCACAACCTGTAAATAAACACCACGTTACCACTCTATGCTGTGTGACATCCATGTTTTAATCACATGTTTGTCTAATAAATTGCCATTACCAGGTGCAGGGATCAATGTTCTTGAGAATCATGCCTCTGTGGGAGTGACCTAGGGATAATGCGATAACAACAAACACAGGGCAGGAAAGTGATTCACACCCATCACACTGTACTGCAACATCCCACAAACCACACTCATCACCAATTAAGTGGATCACAGGACACATATCAGGGAGCATTGCATGTACAACATCTCACACACACATCTGCAAACAGAACATACCAGAACAGGCAGCATAGACACACCACACCCACACATCACCAGCAAACATCCATCACGCATTGTCTAGCTGCACAAGAGGTAGCTACTCACATTCAAGGAAAATATCGATCAATGAGCTGACACCTCTGGTCCACACCTTCTTCCTCCCCACTATCCTCATCAGTGGACATGGGTGGGATGGGAGGTGGAGCAACCTGTTGGTCTTCAGCGTCCATGATCAGTTCAATGTTATTGTGCAAGGCCAGGTTGTGGAGCATCAAAAAACAAAACATGAGGAGGGTCTAAGGGGAAGTATTTTAAAGACCAGCTAGCATCCTATCCCCCAGTCTACCTATCAAAAAACACAACAGGGATGCTAAGGGTCTAAATGGAACAACATATGCACAACAGATCCACCAGTGATGAAGATGCCAACAGAGAGTGTAGGCAGGATGAATAAGGGCAGTGTTGCAGTGCTCAAAAGAAGTGTGTAAAATAATGAGAAAAGTGTAGAAATTAAGATTGCCTAGTATGATGCCAATAAGACAACTTTATTAAAGGTGGTCATCATGCTGGCAAGATAAAAAGCAGAGTGAAGATAGTGTATGTAACAAATATCACTATCAGATGTAGAAATTGGTCAACATGTTTCAGCCTCACAAGGCTTTCGTCAGGACCTATTATAAATACACTACTGCAACAGTGATAAAGTGAAAGAAAGTAAATGACCTACCAGTCGGAAAAAAATATTTTCATGGTGGTTTCACCTCATAAAGAGAACTCTCCTATGACAAAAAACAGTCATACAATCATAAATATAATTATTATAAATGTAATGAGTACACAAAGTCAACGATCAAGCATTTATTTGTGTCCACAATATTAAATATAGGTTGGATAACTCACCCATAAGTTATTATGGAAGTTGCCTCACCTCGCCTGGCACTCGCTCAGGTCAAAAAGAGGCCCCGCTCTAAAATATGAGAAGGAAGTAACATATATTTTATTGTTCTGCTTATATTAGTAGACTTCAAGCAGAACACTCCGAATTGAAAGGAAAAACAGTAAAATAGGGGGACCGCTAGCAAGACTTGCCATGACTGAAAACTTTTTTCAATTCAAAGATTCTTTGTACCTTCAAACATCAGGTACATCAATGGGGAGCATTTTCGCCCCTAGTTTGGCTAATCTGTATGTCCATCTCTTTGAGACACAGTACGTCCTCAACCACAACAACCCGTATTACCATCAAACGGTGTTGTGGAAGAGATATATTGACGACGTACTAGTGGTATGGCGAGGAGATGTGACCTCTATACTTGCATTTCAGGGTTGGTTGAACATCCAGAACCAATTCCTAAGGTTCACAGTAGAATATAGCGAGAGGGAACTCCCGTTTCTAGACCTACTCATCTACCCTCAAGATGGTCATCTAGCAAGTAAACTATACCGCAAGCCCATGTCCAGGAATTCTCTCTTGAGATTTGATAGCTACCATCCACGGTCTCTAAGAGAGAACCTGCCTTTTGGACAATTTTTAAGAGTCCAAAGGAATTGTTCTGATAAATCAGACTTCAAAGTCCAGGCGGAAGATCTTTGTTCCAAATTGAAACAACGCCTGTATCCAAGCAAATTAGTCAGAAGATCGTGTAAGAGGGCCTCCAATAATCTTTGATCAGCCTTGTTAGCTCCACCTGTGGCAAAACCACCTTTGGATCGCCTGACCTTTGTGACTACTTTTAGCACAGTATCCACGCAGGTCCAAAAGATTATACGGAGAAACTGGCGCATTCTTGAAACTGCGGACAAACAAGTTCCACCACCGTTGTTCTCTTTTAAGAGGAGCTCTAACTTAAGGGATGAGCTAGTACACACTAGCTGAGGTTCTGCGAAGGAGGCACTACAGGTCCAAAGCAGGCTCTGTCCAGTAATCCTGGCCAACCCTTGCCACTTCTCAGCCTTGAAGTAGCATATTGCCAAAACTAGCGTGCTTTGAGAAGGGAATCCCCCTCTCACACATAGAAAACCACTTTAGGGCGTGTATACACATAGTCTGAAGTATACACCCACTAGTTTTAATCACACACACATATTTTATCCGTCCTGAAGAAAGCCAGCTTACTCATAAGGCACTGGCTGAAACATGTTGACCCGTTTCAGGATGTGGGAGGTCGTAACTCGCCTCTAACATCCAACAGCCTTATTTTTAACCGCTGACCCAGCTATTAAAGTCTAATTTGCCTCCGGGCACTGGGATCCCCGCCAAGCCGTTTTAACCCACATTCCATAACACCCCTCACCGCACACTCAGCGACATACCTGCTCCGCTGTAATCAGGCGTCGCAGCACACCCGGGACACGCTAGGTGTCACTGGGTGGGCCCGATGATGAAGCATGCCACCAACTAGGTTGGTGGGTGAGGGCTTCATGAGCACACCTACCAGGTGCCACTACCCCGTGACGAAACATACTTGAGTCCTTGAACAAAAAATTAAAAATTAATTTTTGTTAATCCTGTCTATTTTTAGCTAGTCTCTTTTTGATTAACTACTAGTACACACTAGACCACGATCTATAGCTCAAAATTCCATCACCACACTCTGGAATCTATCTCCAGTTCAAGGACATCATCCTTGTGGTAATTGTTCGGTGTGCCCTCAAACTAAGAAGACTCTTACGGTGGACATTGGCACAACGCGTCCTTGGGTGCTCAAGAAACACACCAATTGCAATAGTGAAGGGATCATATATTTAATCAGGTGCCCCTGTTCACTATGCTATGTTGGCATGACGACAAGGAAAGTGAAACTAAGAATTCAGGAACACAAAAGTACAATCAGGCGCAACAAACAGGCCACACGTCTCACTAACCATTTCATGACAATGAAACATCCGGCTGATGACATGGAATGGCTAGTCTTAGAACAGCCGTTTATTCCTCCACATGTCAGTGATATCTCCCAATACCTGTTCATTAGAGAACAAAAATGGATTTTTAGGCTTAAGTGCGACACCACGGGACTAAATGATGACATCCCCTGGGTCCAACTTTGATCCCCTGGCAACCTGATACCTGTCAATAGTTTCCCTGAATGAGTGCCTCACCATCCTTGGTGAGCCTTTAAGAGTACAGAGTGTATAACCCTCTTTACAATCCTAACAATGTGCCACTATTTCCTGGCAACCTGATATCTGCCATTTGTTTTTGTTTTTGTTTTTGACCATTTTTGGTGAGTCCTCATAAGGTTAGAGTTTGTATTTACACCGCAGACAATGTGCCGGTATGTCTGACTTTCAAGATAAATTTCCTGTGTTAGTAACTTTAACCATGGTGACGACAACCGGCTTAGTAATTCCGGTATTTCTAGCTTTCATTTTCTGTGCTAGTAACTTTAACCATGGTGACGATCCCTGGTTTATTATTTCCTGTCGGCATTGGTAATTAATGATACACGCGATGCGTGATAAACCAAATAATTATAAGTAATTTCATGTTCTTTACGTTCTTTTGGGTCTCTTAAGCAACCCGATAATGGCTCTATTATGAAGCCACAGAGAGCGGGCATTTTTTGGGGCTTTTGACTTCCGTTTCCGTTATAGCATAACCAACCAATCGAAGGAAACTCTTCTTTCCATGCGCTAACCAATTATGAGAAAGATACGGTTGCTCCCTCCCTGGTCCGCATTCCCGCACTTGAAAAACAGCCGCAAATGATTCTATCAGTCAACAGTTAGCGGCGCGTTTTATTTATTTATTTACATTTTTCCCCCATTCCGTTCGTGTAATGACGGGCAACTTGAAGGTGAATGGTAAACCTTTTCCGTCAACAGATAGTATGGCGAACGCTTGTATGGCTTGTATGGATTGTCCTTTCCGGTCTCGTGTCCATCAACCAATCAGGACACAGAGGCCTTATTTCCCTATTTGGTCCGCTATGTGCTTTTATAAACCAGCGCATCGGTATGCCTCCCACCTTCCCCTCGGCTCAGATGGAAGTGGGAGGCACCGACGGACAGATGGGTGTTCGGGTTCCTTGGTTATAAGACACCTTCTTTGCTGAGCTGGATGCGGGTCCGTTTGAGGTTGCAGCATCGTTATCGTGGATGTTTCTTTTTTAAAACTATCGCTGTGTCATCCACTTAAATACTTTGTCTAAGATGGTGTAAGACTTTAAATATGATCTTTCTGAGTATGTAATAATAGGAGTATGGTAACTCATTTTTACAAACTCATGTTTACAAACTCAATTTTACTAATTTGTTTTTTGTTTTTGTCATCTCATGCTGGGTTACAGCGGTCCCTCTATTTTACTGTTTTTCCTTTCAATTCGGAGTGTTCTGCTTGAAGTCCACTAATATAAGCAGAACAATAAAATATATGTTACTTCCTTCTCATATTTTAGAGCGGGCCTCTTTTTGACCTGAGCGAGTGCCAGGCGAGGTGAGGCAACTTCCATAATAACTTATGGGTGAGTTATCCAACCTATATTTAATATTGTGGACACAAATAAATGCTTGATAGTTGACTTTTTGTACTCATTACATTTATAATAATTATATTTATGATTGTATGACTGTTTTTTGTCATAGGAGAGTTCTCTTTATGAGGTGAGACCACCATGAAAAAAAAAAATTCCGACTGGTAGGTCATTTACTTTCTTTCATTTTATCACTGTTGCAGTAGTGTATTTATAATAGGTCCTGACGAAAGCCTTGTGAGGCTGAAACATGTTGACCAATTTCTACATCTGATAGTGATATTTGTTACATACACTATCTTCACTCTGCTTTTAATCTTGCCAGCATGATGACCACCTTTAATAAAGTTGTCTTATTGGCATCATACTAGGCAATCTTAATTTCTACACTTTTCTCATTATTTTACACACTTCTTTTGAGCACTGCAACACTACCCTTATTCATCCTGCCTACACTCTCTGTTGGCATCTTCATCACTGGTGGATCTGTTGTGCATATTCCTCTACATATCAGTAAAGAGGAAATTAACAGATACCAGTCTTCAAACTTATCCCAGATGATGAAACTCCGCCGATGGGTGGTTTGATGGGTACTTTTCTACACTGTTTTTCCTCTTACTCTCCTTACACAATCTACCTTCCTTAATACTGTTGAGAGCATTGGTTGATTGTAGTTGTTCCATTTAGACCCTTAGCATCCAGGTTGTGGAGCATGCAGCAGGCAATCACGATTTGGCATACTTTGCCTGGTGAGTATGGCAGGGCCCCTCCGGTTTTATCAAGGCAGTGAAACCTAGACTTCAGTAGTCCAAAAGTACATTCTATCACTCGACGTGTCCTCCCATGGGCATCATTATAACGCATTTCACCAGGGGTAGTAGGATTCCGTATGGGGCTCAGGAGCCACGGCCAGTTTGGGTACGCAGAGTCGCCTAGGTGGGGGGATGACAGACACAAATATCATTACCAGGATTGGTGGGAACACCATGCCACACATACAACACAATTGTCCTCACAGCACACTGACAACACAATTGTCCTCACAGCACACTCACAACACAATTGTCCTCACAGCACACTCACCTACAAGCCACGCACGTTCTGGAAGCAGATTAGCCATCAGTTGGGGGACAATGCTGCTCCGCAGGATGTGTGAGTCATGGGTGGAGCCAGGAAATCTGGCACACACATGTGAGATGATGTTGTCAGCCAGGCACACCACTTGCATGTTGATCGAATGGTAGTGCTTTCGATTCCTATATACAGGTTCACGTGCCTGCGGTGGAATGAGACCAATATGTGTGCCATCAATGGAACCCACTACGTGTGGTATCTGGGCCAGGGCATAGAAGTCCCCTTTGACGGCTGCCAACTCTGCCGGACGTGGGAAATTATGTAATCATCCTTGTAATGCATCATGGCATTCAGAACATCCCGCAGTACTATGCTGAACATGGATTGGAACATCCCCCCGGCATGACCAATTGTGTACTGGAAAGTGCCAGTTGCAAAGAAGTGAAGTGCCGCCATCACCTTTGCTGTGGGTGTAATAGCTCCTGGATATGTCCTGCGTGGCTGCAGATGAGGTGACAATTGTGCTACAAGCTCCGCAATCTATGTCGATCAAGCCAGAATTTGTGGATCACCTCCTCGTTAACCATGTCCTCCAGAACAGTGTATGATCGATGCACATTTGGAGCCCTCCTGTGTGGGAGTAGATGGTAGCAGATGTCAATTGACCAACAACGCATAGCTGTGCCACACTATCACATCTTGACCAACGCAATGCAAATAATACATGTTCCAAACAGTGATTATATGTGTGACGTGACCAATATATAAGGCAATACAGCTAACTACACACACAATGTTCAACCACAAACAACATCCTGTGTGCAAACATGTCCAATGTAACGTGCAAACATGTTGAAATATCTGGCAACAACACATGACTGAGGGCCCAAATGTGGACAAGCGTCCACACAGACATACGTGTACGTGCACACACAACACAAACATGGAACACACCCTCCTTGTCTTCATGCACCCATGACCCCACCTACAATACTGGGCATCCTCACATGACATGCATGGGCACACAACAACAGACACGCATACACAGAATGCATGTGCACCCCATCATTGTTACTTGCACACACAAACCACAGACTCACAACAGCTTCTAAATGTGGGTACACACCCTTGATGTACTGTGTAGATGTGTACAAATGGAAACGTGTGTCCGCAAAACCAAGACGTCAACCCGTCGCCATGCACATCTGACACAACTTGGGTGCACATCACTAGCCTTTGTTAACCACTGGCAAGGTCAACAGTATGAGCACACATGCAACAAATGGACATGAATGTCACACGTGGACACGGGCCATTGACTTGACATCATTATTCTTGCAGCATTCCGGACATGTCATGACACACATGTACAACTATGAACATTACATGTGTGCGGAGACATGCAGTGTGTGTACATACGCCATCTGGGGACGCCTTCCACCAACACAGAAGATGATCGTTGACACAGCAATTAAGCATGACATATACTGTATGGTCAAGGACCATCCCGGTCACACCCCGCAAAACGCATGTGCGCACTACCGCGACGGTGCATCATTTGAAACTAATCACTCACTGGCGTCGCTATGGCGGTGCACACATTCCGCGGGGGCGGTGCAGGCAAACACATACATTTGAAAATGCAAATCGAAATGACAGTTGATACCCCCCCTTACAGTCACATTGCAGCACCCACCGCAGCCCGCCGGTCCTGGCCGGTCACCCACCGCCAGTCCTGGCCGGTCACCCACCGCCAGTCCTGGCCGGTCACCCACTGCCGGGTGCTGGCGGTGGGTGAGCGGCCTGTGCATTGAGGTCACCATGGCATGGGTGGCCCTGGCCGGTCACCCACCACCAGCACCCGGCAGTTGGTGACCGGCCAGGACTGGCGGTGGGTGACCGGCCAGGACTGGCGGTGGGTGACCGGCCAGGACTGGCGGTGGGTGACCGGCCAGGACTGGTGGTGGGTGAGCGGGCAGGACTGGCGGTGGGTGACCGGTCAGGACTGGTGGTGGGTGATCGCCAGGACTGGCGGTGGGTGAGCGGGCAGGACTGGCGGTGGGTGACCGGCCAGGACTGGCAGTAGGTGACCGGCCATGACCAGCGGAGGGTGAGCGGGCAGGACTGGCGCTGGGTGACCAGCCACGACCGGCAGTGGGTGACCAGCCACGACCAGTGGTGGGTGAGCGGGCAGGACTGGCAGTGGGTGACTGGCCAGGACTGGCGGTGGGTGAGCGGGCAGGATTGGCGGTGGGTGACTGGCCAGGACTGGCGGTGGGTGACCGGCCAGGGCCACCCATTCCATGGTGAACTCAATGCACAGGCCGCTCACCCACCGCCAGCACCCGGCGGTGGGTGACCGGCCAGGACTGGCGGTGGGTGACCGGCCAGGACTGGCAGTGGGTGACCGGCCAGGACCGGCAGTGGGTGATGCAATGTGACTGTAAGGGGGGGTTTCAACTGCCATTTCAAATTGCATATTCAAATGTATGTGTTAGCCTGCACCGCCCCCGCGGAATGCGTGCACCGCCATTGCGACGCCAGTGACTGATTATTTTCAAATGATGCACCGTCGCGGTAGCGCGCACATGCGGTTGCTGGTGTGTGACCGTGATGGTCCGTGCACATGTAGCCAATGGAAACAGGTTACGCGGGGCGCATAAGCGCATTCAAAAATTTTGGCGGAAGCCGGGCGAGTCATTGGCTCATTTTGAATGATGCATCCAGGGAAAACCAATTGCTGCACACGTGTGCCACAGATATGAGCTCAGGGCCCTATATATGTGTGAAATTCTTCTGCACACATTCACTGCTTCCAGCCACTGCTGCCTGCGACCGTCGCCTCGACTTGCTGCTCCTGAGCTATCCAACAACTGCTGCCTGCGACCGTCACCTCGACCTGCTGCTCCTGAGCTATCCAACAACTGCTGCCTGCGACCGTCACCTCGATCTGCTGCTGCTGAGCTATCCAACAACTGCTGCTGTTGTGCCACAGTCCTGGACCTTGCCATGCAGAGAGTGCGAGAGATCCGGTCTCGTCCCTTCACCGCAGCGGAGCTGGATGTCCTTGTGGACGGTGTGCTCAGCCACTATGAACGGCTCTACGGTGCCCCCGGACAGGTGGTAAGTGCAGTGGGTAACATGTTGGTGGGCATGAGGTGGTCACTGACTCCTGGATTCTGTAAGCTTGGCGGTGTGCTGTGGGACCTTCACATGTGTTGTACTGAGCATGGCTGCATGAAGATACGTGTTTCTACGATGTTTGTGAATGTCAAACTGTCCACTGACATTCCCCTCTTGTCTCCCATCATGGTAGGTCAAGCTGCACCTTCGCAAGGCCGTGTGGAGGACCATAGCACGTGATGTACGGGCAGTGGGGGTGTGCAATAGACGACACACACACTGCCACAAGCGCTGGGACGACATATCCAGGCTCAGCAAGAATGTTGCGGAGATGACACTGGGTATTATTCCAAGATCAAGCCGCCTTGCCCGACGCACCATGACCCCTCTAATGCACCGTATAATTGCTGTGACGCATCTTGACCTGTCCGCCCGGCTGAGAGGGGATCAACAGCAAACTAGCGGTAAGCAGACTGTATGTGTCTGTAACTTGTGAGTGCATGCATGTATTGGTGCTCAGACACAGTAGTGACATCCGTGGTGCGTATGTTTTGCAGCAATTGCATGTTGGTGCCTTTAGCGGAGTGAGCGTTAGCACCCATGTCCGCCAGGTGGATGTACCAGTTGATTTGTAGTTGAGGGTTCCAGGACATGCCGTTGAGGTCTGTGGTCCATTGGCATGACATGTGTGGTGGTCTGCATGCACTTGCCCTGTTTGTATGATGTACATGTTTCACAGGCACCCCCGGTTCTTTGATATGAGGATGTCTGGTAGGGGTGGTTCGTGTGCAGGATGGGTGCTACATGTCAATCGACTGTAAGGAAAGGTGTGAATTTGTGAGTCTGGCACTTAGGTTAACATCTCTTCCCTCTCTTCCAGCTTTGACCGAGGGCACTGACACACAGACGACGGAGATGAGTGGTGGCAATGCATCCGGATCCGAGATGACACACACGCAGACTGACACTGAAGAGGGCAGCCCTGGAGAGGGGGACAGAACCGTCCCTGAGGACTCACATGTGGAGACACCATCGTCCTCATCCTCAGACAGTGGTGGTGAGTCAGCACTGTTGTCACAGACAGGGAGTGGGCAATCAACACCTTCAGTCGGTACACAGCACACAGGGCCCAGACTGCCACCACCTGCAACAAGTACTGCTAGTGCTCGCCAGAGTAGGGGGAGCAGAGTTGCCTTCGGCACAGGCACCGCTGCCCCTGTGCCACAAAGTGCACTTTGTGCTGAGGCTGTTGATCTGCTGCGACAGCTGTGTGTAGGGCAGACCAACATGATCAATGCATTCCAAGACCACGATAGGAAGTTGGGGCAGGTGGTAGCATTCATGGAGGGGATGCATGGCGATGTTGCTGGTCCCCACAGAACAGTTCAGTCATTAGCAAACACTGTGTCTTCAGCCATTCTTCAGTCGCATGGACAGGGTGCTGCTTCTGTTCCCCCATCCACACCACTAGATGTCTCAAGGGAGAGTGAAATTTCAGACCAGGCGTCATTTTCGGGGTATTGCACTAGAAGCAGCCACAGGCAGCAAGGCAGGGCACGGAGGGCACAAACACCATCCCCTAGGACAGGGAAATCTTTCACCCATCACGACATGAGCTACACTGGAGTTGACACACAGGATCCTCAAGGGGTGTTGGGGGAAAGTGATTCACATGTAACAGACGCATCCCCTCAAAAGGTACTCCCAAGGCAAGGGCACCTCCCAAGTCCAAGGACACTCCCAAGGACAAGGACACTACAAAGGAAAGGGCACCTCCCAAGGCCAGGGACACTCCCAAGGACAAGGACTCTACACAGGAAAGGGCACCTCCCAAGAGCAGGGACACTCCCAAGGACAAGGACACTACACAGGAAAGGGCACATCCCAGGAGCAGGGACACTCCCAAGGACAAGGACGCTTCAAAGGAAAGGGCAACTCCCAAGAGCAGGGACACTCCCAAGGACAAGGACACTACAAAGGAAAGGGCACCTCCCAAGAGCAGGGACAGTCCCAAGGGCAAGGACGCTTCAAAGGAAAGGGCACCTCCCAGGAGCAGGGACACTCCCAAGGACAAGTACGCTTCAAAGGAAAGGGCAACTCTCAAGAGCAGGGATACTCCCAAGGACAAGGACACTACAAAGGAAAGGGCACCTCCCAAGAGCAGCGACACTCCCAAGGACAAGGCCGCTTCAAAGGAAAGGGCACCTCCCAAGAGCAGGGACACTCCCAAGGACAAGGACACTTCAAAGGACCGGTACACTACAATGGACAAGTCTGCTCCTAGGGACAGGGCACCACCCAGGGATCAGGGACATTCCAGAAACAGGACACCTCCTACGTCCAAGGCACTTCCCAGGGCCAAGGGTTCTCCCACGGACACGAGCTCCATCAAGGACAGGTATACATCACCCCTGGGTGCCCTGAGGCTGATGTTGTTGAAGGAACGTAAAACACATGTGTCAGCGGTGGAGTCCCCACATAAACCTCAACTCGCATCCACACCCCGCAGTAGCAGAATAAGGAGTACACTGTTGTTGCATCCCCCATTACACATGATGCAGAGGGCAGAAGGCAAGGCCACAGCAAACGTCAAGCAGGGTCCAACACGTCCCCAGAGAGCAGACCACCACAGGCACATGATCCTTCTTTGATGTCTGATGAGGCCACAACACTTACCAGTCCAGTCATGTCCAGGGTGCCCCTACATTTCACAAAGAAATGGAGACACACACCAGTGAGACCTGACCACCCCAATGTCGCTCCAGTACAGCTGTCCCCAGCTCCCAGAGCCACCCTGCCTCCTGGCCCATACAGCCCTGTGGCTCATCATTTCAGTGGTCCTAGTGGGTCAGCTGCCGTTCACTCTCATGTGTCAGATAGTGGCACTGTGTCTGTTGTTCGCTGTCATGCATCATGTAGTAGCACTGTGTCAGTTGTGCCCTCTCCTGTTTCAGGTACTGGCACTGTGTGTGTCAGCCACTCTCATATGTCAGATGCTGGCATGGTATTTGTTGGTCAGTGTACAGGGACATGTCCTGTCAGTGTGTCTGGGTCTATGGCTCATGTGTCAGTCACTAGAGCTGTGGCTGTGTCTCACACTCCTGTTTCTGGTGCTGGCAATGTGTCTGGGTCTATGGCTCATGTGTCAGTCACTAGAGCTGTGGCTGTGTCTCACACTCCTGTTTCTGGTGCTGGCAATGTGTCTGGGTCTATGGCTCATGTGTCAGTCACTAGAGCTGTGGCTGTGTGTCACACTCCTGTTTCTGGTGCTGGCAGTGTGTCTGGGTCTATGGCTAATGTGTCGGTCACTACATCTGTGGCTGTGTCTCACACTCCTGTTTCTGGTGCTGGCAGTATGTCTGGGTCTATGGCTCATGTGTCAGTCACTACATCTGTGGCTGTGTCTCACACTCCTGTTTCTGGTGCTGGCAGTGTGTCTGGGTCTATGGCTCATGTGTAAGTCACTAGACCTGTGGCTGTGTCTCACACTCCTGTGTCTTGTGCTGGCAGTGTGTCTGGGGCTATGGCTCATGTGTCAGTCACTAGAGCTGTCGCTGTGTCTCACACTCCTGTATCTGGTGCTGGCAGTGTGTCCGAGGCGACTAGTTCAAGCAGTCCACCAGATTCTGTGCTGTGAGGTGTAGCTCCCATCACTCACATGTAATTTGACTTTGTGTCTCGATTGTCCATTGTAACCACCCTTGCGTTGTTACTGTCCTTGGGCCGTGGCACTTGACCCACGTACTTGTGTTGCCTCTGGTGTACCTGTGCCTTGCCATGGACTGTTGATGCACTTAGCCCCTCTCACGTGCTGCCTCTGATGTACCTGTGCCTTGCCATGGACTGTTGATGCACTTAGCCCCTCTCACGTGCTGCCTCTGATGTACCTGCTCAGTTGTAAACACTGCCCTGTTGCTGTTCTGATACTGCATTGTGCCCTCATGTGCTGCCTCTGATGTACCTGCTCTGTTGTAAACACTGTCCTATTGCTGTTCTGATACTGCATTGTGCCCTCTCGAGGGCTGCCTCTGATGTACCTGTGCCTTGCAATGGACTGTTGATGCACTTAGCCCCTCTCATGTGCTGCCTCTGATGTACCTGCTATGTTCTCTGCCATGGGATGTTGATGCACTTAGCCCCTCTCCCATGCTGCCTCTGATGTACCAGTGCCTTGCCATGGACTGTTGATGCACTTAGCCCCTCTCACGTGCTGCCTCTGATGTACCTGTGCCTTGCCATGGACTGTTGATGCACTTAGCCCCTCTCATGTGCTGCCTCTGATGTACCTGCTATGTTCTCTGCCATGGACTGTTGATGCACTTAGCCCCTCTCATGTGCTGCCTCTGATGTACCTGTGCCTTGCCATGGACTGTTGATGCACTTAGGCCCTCTCATGTGCTGCCTCTGATGTACCTGCTATGTTCTCTGCCATGGACTGTTGATGCACTTAGCCCCTCTCACGTGCTGCCTCTGATGTACCAGTGCCTTGCCATGGACTGTTGATGCACTTAGTCCCTCTCATGTGCTGCCTCTGATGTACCAGTGCCTTGCCATGGACTGTTGATGCACTTAGCCCCTCTCATGTGCTACCTCTGATGTACCTGCTATGTTCTCTGCCATGGGATGTTGATGCACTTAGCCCCTCTCACGTGCTGCCTCTAATGTACCAGTGCCTTGCCATGGACTGTTGATGCACTTAGCCCCTCTCACGTGCTGCCTCTGATGTACCTGTGCCTTGCCATGGACTGTTGATGCACTTAGGCTCTCTCATGTGCTGCCTCTGATGTACCTGCTATGTTCTCTGCCATGGACTGTTGATGCACTTAGCCCCTCTCACGTGCTGCCTCTGATGTACCAGTGCCTTGCCATGGACTGTTGATGCACTTAGCCCCTCTCAAGTGCTGCCTCTGATGTACCAGTGCCTTGCCATGGACTGTTGATGCACTTAGCCCCTCTCATGTGCTGCCTCTGATGTACCTGCTATGTTCTCTGCCATGGGATGTTGATGCACTTAGCCCCTCTCACGTGCTGCCTCTGATGTACCAGTGCCTTGCCATGGACTGTTGATGCACTTAGCCCCTCTCACGTGCTGCCTCTGATGTACCTGTGCCTTGCCATGGACTGTTGATGCACTTAGCCCCTCTCATGTGCTGCCTCTGATGTACCTGCTATGTTCTCTGCTATGGACTGTTGATGCACTTAGCCCCTCTCATGTGCTGCCTCTGATGTACCTGCTATGTTCTCTGTCAAGGACTCTTGATGCACTTAGCCCCTCTCACGTGCTGCCTCTGATGTACCAGTGCCTTGCCATGGACTGTTGATGCACTTAGCCCCTCTCACGTGCTGCCTCTGATGTATCTGCTCTGTTCTAAACACTGCCCTGTTGCTGTTCTGATACTGCATTGTGCCCTCTCACGTGCTGCCTCTGATGTACCTGCTATGTTGTAAACACTGCCCTGTTGCTCTTATGATACTGCTATGTACCCTCATGTGCTGCTTCAGATGTACCTGCCCTGTTATACCCAGTGCCCATGCTCTTGGGTAGTGTACGATTATACCCCTATTATGTTTAATAAAGCAAGTCAATCATGTGTCGGGGTTTGTCGTTGTCACTCCTGGTTGTGTATTTTAATTGTTGATATATTGGTGCGATCGTAAATGCAGTTTGTCAAACATGACACTCCCCTTCCCTACGTCACAGCCCTGGCAGGTATTCGACTTCCGACAGCAATTGGTGTATTGGCGTACCTGCGTCGTCGTCGGTGATGGGCCATGACTTGCTGGTGGTGGAGCACGAAGAGTATCGGAAATGCGTGTAACGCTGGGTCCATAACGGCGATCTGCTTGTGGTGGGTATCACTGCAATGTGTTGTATCTCCGCTGTGGTGATTCTGCCGTGTTCAGGCAGGTTGTTTTTCCGCAGCGATTTGATGTGTGTTTTCCGCCATCGTGATTTGGAGGGCGGTCAAAGACGTCATTCCGTACGGCGGTGTCTCTGGATTGGTTCCGTTCGCCGCGGGGTCGGGTGTACTTCCGCGGCGGTGCGTGCTTTTCCGCCGCGTACAGACATTTGACAGTGTTTCCCATCCTAATATGGCGGACGGAGTGCCCGCGGCAGGCGGACTGAAAAAAAGGCATTTTCCGCCAACTCCACCGGCGGTCGTCCTTCCGTCCACCATCGTAATCGACCCCTAAGTGTGGGAAAATTGGTCATTTTTCTTGTTTTTGTAAAACTCCAAGGAAAAGTTTTAATGCTAATCCTACTGTTAGTAGTGTTTCAAATGTTGATGATGATTTCCAAAAATTAATCATCACGATTTATGATGATTCATTTAATGGTAACATTAATAGTGTCACTCTTCCTTTCAAAGCTCCTTTAGGCACTGTTCATGTTGGAAATGTTGCTTTGGAGGCTATGGCTGATTCTGGTTCGCCAGTGACCATTTTATCAGATGTCTTCTTTTATGAAAATTGGAAGTGTGTCAATCTTACTGAGTCAGATATTAATCCTAAAGCCTTTGGCAATGTTGACATCAAAATGTTAGGCTTCTTTGAAGATTCTTTGAAGCTTGAAACTCGCATGATATTTACTAAAATTTATGTGGCAATTGATGGGAAAAATATTGTTGAGTGGTATGATTTAGGAAAACTTGGGGTGACTTTATGTCCAGGATCTGGCTGTCCAATTCAAGTGAGAGATATTCCCATTAATAATGTTTCTTTAGAGGATCCTTTGTCTTCCATTCTTCACAAATATAAGAAAGTTTTTGAAGATGTAGTGGGAGAAGTCAAAGTATTTTCACATAGAATAAAACTCAAAAAGGGAGCTTTACCTGTACAGCATAAGGTTCAGATGGTACATTTGGGAGTGAGAGATAAACTTAAATTACATCTGGATGATCTGTGCTCCCAAGTAAGCATGGGCGGATCTAGCGGATCTCGCGTACGCGAAATTGCGGATTTACGGATTCGCAATCCGCGAAGATCCGCGAACTCTAGCGGATTTGCGGATTTTTCCGTTTTTTGTGTTGGCGCGTGTTCGCGCCGATTTTGGGACAAGTTCGCAATTGCGAACTTACTTTTCGGCTTGCAACGGCCGCGACTATGTTGTTTCTACGTCTGGTTTATCATCACAGGTTCACAGCACCCTCTGTTTCACCACTGCCACCCTCTGGGACACCCATGCCACCCTCTAGTACATCCTCACTGGCACCTATTAGGTTTATTTATCACTGTAGATTATGGTGGTTGAAAAAAGCAAGCACACCTGCCCTTCTTCAACTGCCATCAATTAATTTGTGTTTCATTAATGTGTCAGTAATTTTGAAAGTTCCAGTCTGGCTGGCACCTGCTTCCTTCCTTATCTGTAATTTGCTTTTTGTTGCAGTGAAATTTTTTTTTTACAGGACCTTTATGGTGCTATTCTATGAGCCTGCTGTTTGGGTCATAGCAGGGTCATAGAATTGTTGCAAACTCTGGAGGGGCCCATCAGGAAGCACTACCTTGAATGTTACTAATGTTAAGTTTGAACTTTTGCACCTGCTCATTGCTTTCATTTTAGCTAAAATCGTTTTTTTTGCAATTTCGCGCGTTATTTGGGGCGCGAATCCGTGCGAGATCGATTTCGGAAGCCGCGAATACGTGCGAATACAAAATTGTTTTTGTTGCGACGTGTATGTTCGCGTGATCTTGCGCGTGTTCGCGAGGCGCTTCTAGCTATTCGTTTGCCAAGTTACCCTATCGGTCGTACACGGGCGCGGCCATCTTGTTGGCGTGACGTAATTCCGTTTCCGCCCGCTATGTGTAATCTCGCAAAGTGTGCTGCTCGCTAGTACAATTTCGCGCGTACTCGCAAGGAAAATCTCGCGCGAACTTACCCACGCGGTCGTGAACGGGCGCGGCCATCTTGTTTCTCATTCATTGCTATGGTTCTGGGCATGCTTTCTGTATCCTCTCTCAATCTCTGCCATCCTTTGCTTGTTTGAAGTTTTTTTGATCTAATTTTACTTATTATCTAACCCTCTATTTTTCTAGCTCTATATTTTTGTGTTTTCTGCAGCTTTTATTTACTTTTAAACTACTTTTTTAAACTCTTTTCTTTTCTTCTTCACTATTCTATTTCTTCTTTATCATTTAAGTTTATTTCTGCCCAGACCATGGTAAAGGGAGCCGGGAAGCACCCTGAGAAGGGGAAGGGTCCCGCACCCCGTGCCCGGCTCCCGTGCGGGCGTTTAAGGGGGGAGCAAGTGGTCCCGAGGGAGATCTTCAGCGCGGAGGAAGTGGCGGCACTGATCTTCCACGTCCAGCGCCGCCTCCCCAAGACGATCCTGGGAGGCGGCAAGATCGCGACCGGCTATGGCATCCGGGAGCGCCGCCAGCGGTGGGAGAAGGTGTGCCGGGCCATGTACAAGATCTCTGGGGTCCGGCGCACATATAACCAGGCCACCCACCGCTGGACCGATGTCATGGACCGGGAGCGGGACTTGCTGGACGCGCTCGGCGTAGAGGTCCCCGGGCTTGGTGAGTAGTAGTAGTAGTACATTTACTACTCTGTTTTATCCTGCTCTGTTATTTGCAAATCTTTGTTCTTTACCAAGAGCAATAATGCTGCCGATTACATTGAGGTAAATTATATTTCAAAATCTTCTATGCATTTCATTTTCAGGTGCACTGCTCTCCTTCTCAGTAGCCTTGCTTGCTACTATGCTTCTTTGTTTTGTATGTTGTGTTCAGAAGCATTTCATTGGCCTGAGAAATTATGTATGAGTGTACTGTAAAGAAAAGAACTGCGTAATGCTAGACAGTAAGGGTCATATTTTCAATTACCGGCGCATCCCTGCAAAGTAGCAGGGATGCGGCAGTAATTGTGTGCCATGCCACCACCACCCATTGGCCCAAAACGTCACAGAAGCCTTACGCATCTGTGCCGTAAAGGCAGCGCATTGCTGGAGTTGCGTGCCAACGATGGCGCAGCTCCAGCAATGCTCTGGGGTACCCTATCTCCCCAATGCTGCATCAAGCCGTACGTCGGCTTCAAGCGCGCAGGGTTTGAGTCATGCATCATTGTCCTAAAAATGACTGATTGACATCTTGTAGATTTCCCTCAGCCACTTTTAGGATTCGTTCCTGCGCAGGTACGCCCTCCCTTGCGCCGGAACGCCCCCTGATGGCGCAGGGCTTTACAACGTGATGCATCACCCATATGCCCATATGTGTTTTTTTTTTTAATATATACGCCGCACCAACACCATGGCGAGTCTTTTGTTCTGCCGCTGCGTCAGAAAAGGCACGCAACAATGGAGGAAAATCAGCCGCAACTTCCGCAAGGGACTTATAAATCAGCCCCAACAGACTGAAGTCCAGTCCTTCCTTTAGACAGTCACATGGCTATCAGAAGAAATAGTGGCGGTGGTGGCGGGTGGATTGATAGTTTGAGTATTCACTGATCTGCAAGCAGGATGGACTTTGTCTGTCACGTGTTGCGCACTGCTGCCTGCAGTGCCAGGCCTAGGCAAACCTCTTTAGTAGTCTGTTTATTGAGTTACATAGGAACTTTCTAAGTCAACGTTCCGCAAATCAGGCAATACGAATAACGTAGTATACCACATGAGATAGATCCCGTGGAATAGTTGTCTATCTATTTGCTATTTTTCCAAAATATGTTGTTATTGTTCTTTTGAAATGTTTGATTTGGTTGAAAAATCTCATCCATGTTTTCTGGTTTTTCTTTCTTTCATGTTGTACATCAGCTCCCCCCAAGGGCAAGAGGACACAGGAGGAGGGTGCTGAGGATGCAGGCCAGGATCGGGCAGGCGAGGGCTCCTTTGCTGGCCCCAGTAAGTTTACATTTTAATAAACAGTACCTATTTTTTCCTAGCGTTCCTCATTCGATTTTTTCTAAATCGTCTTTGATCTTCTTGTAGACTGGATATAAATTCTTATCCTGCCTCGAATATGACTCCCTGTGGTATTACTAGACTATTCTTATTAGTCTGTCTGTGTAGCTAACTAAGATTGGACATTTGGCAATTCCATTGGACTCCCATTATATTCAGCAATACCTCTATGCACTGTCTCCTTACTGACTAGATAGTGTGGCAGAGTCATTCAGCTCCCGAAGTCACCGATTATAGATCCCCAATGATCTCTAGATTATCGTACGCAGGACAAGAGAGTAGTACGGAGTCACAGCACAGTCAAGAAGTGTCAGAGGCACTCATGCTTGCAAAAATTCCAAAACCTTTAGCTCATCCACTCTAGTCTAGAGGAACAAAAACCACAGAGTCTATTTAAGTGTAAAAGCTTTATTAAAAGTAAACACATTTATTAAAATCTACTTTGTCATAAAACTATTTAACTGTAAACGGAAAAGTGGTTAGTGCTGACGATTAATTGGACACATTTCTTGTGGTCGAGCCGAACTCTCACCTAGTTTGAACTTGATCCTGGTCGTGTTCTTAGGACTCAGGAGTCAAGCTTCTGTCTGTTAGGAGAAAAAGTGGTGCGTGTTAAAAATCAAAAGCAAGCATTCATCAGTTGTGCATAAAAGTGCAGCAAGACAACAGCCTTCCCTGGAAAATGGGACATTTTTACTATGGAGTAGACAGTCACAAATTATTACATTGTATTCTGTTTTTTTAACATTTCTCCTAGACCAAATATTATATAGTAGTGAGTGGTGTATTCTAACATTCTTAAATGTACTTTGTAGGTGTAACATCTGGTGACGGGGCCAGCGCGGAGGTGGCTGTGTTGGACTTGGACTCGGAGGCCTCTGGGGAGGAGGCGGCGTTAGAAGAGCTGGTGGCCGTTCCTGTGGGGGATCAAACGGTGGTGGCGGAAACAGGTAAGCTATATATTCCTTACTTATTGAGATTGAAGACTGCATAGTGTGCTTTCTGCACGGGTGTATTACAATTACAAATCAACCAGGTAGTAGCCTCCTCGAAATGTACTTCGACTTAGCTGTGAAGTTTTTGGTGAGAAGAATCCCAATAAGTTCTTAGACGAACGTGATGGATGGGATGAACGAAAAGCGAAAGAAGGGTGTAAGTAAGTGGGACGCGAACTTGTATGATGGCTGGCAAAGAAGAACGATATGTGTTTGCTTGGACCCAGAGGTGGCTGGGAAGGAAAGAATATGGTATGGTGCATGGCTGGGTCAATGATGAAGCAAGGATGGGTGGAAGGACAGCAGCCTGGGTGGGTGAAACAGAAACTGTATGTGTGCGTATACTTTGACTGAATGGATGCCTGGAGCATGGTATTCTCTGACTCTTACATAGCACATGTGTATCTAGAGAGAGTAGATGGTCGCCAGGTGAAGTAAGTGTTACCTTGAAGAGCATGTACCACCGCACCCGCACGTCCGTCCCAGTGCAGGGAAGGCAAGGAAAAGAAATTGTAAATGTGTCCAATACTACCATGAATAGTAGCAGTACTTTGTATTGCGTTTGCATTCACAGCATATATCTGGTTATTACGGTGGACACTCCGTACCTCTCTTAATAACTTTAGTTTACTTGTAGTACGTCATTCATGTGTGGGTGTATCACTGTTCACTCAATATTAAGCAAAGCACCTAAAGTCATCTCATCTGTCATTAAATACGTCCCATGTGAAGTGATAGATAATCAAATTAGTTAGCTTCTTCAGTTTCCTTTTCTAGTACTCATTTGCACTGTAGGGTGAAAGGTAAATTAATTAAGCAGTAGCCCTTGTAACAGAGTATTCTCATTGCCACCCGTAATAGAAAAGTAATAGCTTCACCACCTGCATGTACTGGACCGGTACAGTAACGCAAGTCTGTCTCCATCATCATGGTGTGCAACTTTTTTTCTCGGGTGCAACTTCACTGTGCTGTGTCCATGTCATTCTGCCGGCTTGCATAAGATAACGTACCCATTTCCCTAAACAAGAGAGAAGAAGAAGAATAAGACTGGTGTACTGTCATAGTCGACTGTAATGGAAGTCCATAGTGGTCGTAGAATTAGTTCATTAAACTACCACTACTGTTAGAGCAAGGATGCAGAAGTGGGAGGTTACATAGATACTGTCCTCAATAGTTATGTACTGTGCTTTCAATTTGCTACTTGTACTCTGTGACCCAACTTTCGGCTCAATCACTTTGTGTTATTAATAAGGAGCATTGGTTACAGACTATGTCTTTCTTTCTTCATATAGTTGCTCCTTCCAAATCAACAACAAGGAGGGAGCAGGCTAGATTGGCCCGGCAACGGAGGCTGGAGGCCACAGTCGCCGAGTATCGGCGGCTGGTGGCCCTGGAGGAGGAGGAGGACACGCAGTCGAGCGGGGCAACATCTTCGACTGTGACCACTGCATCCTCCTCCGTGACTAAGCCAGCGGGACCGAGCCGGGCTAAGAAAGCCGACCGCCACCGCCAAGCAACCGAAATACCAGCTGCCCCCCACAGGAGCTGCAAGGAACGCCAACGCCGCCTACGAGTCCGCATGTCCAACCTGGAGCAGGAGGTCCTGAGGTATAAGACCTTGGTTAAGGGCCTCCGCTCCGAGCTTGCCACCCTCCGCAAGGAGTATGATGCCCATGCCGCATCATGCACCAGCACCAGCACCCTCCAGTAGTGGAGTGTCCCTTGCCCTTTTTTTATAGACTTTTGGGGGGTGGGATTTGGGAGTTGGGATCGTTTTGGGACGTTTCAGAGACAATCGTTGGGGTTAGGGTGGGTGAGGGAGATTATTTTGTTAGGGATAAATAAATATATTTTTCAACTTTATCTGACCATACCTGTTTTTTACTGCTTTTCAGTCTGGTGGGTGGGGGGCGGGGGTGTAACAGTAACTTTGTTTTCCTGAACAGTCGTAGGACTTTAGTAGTACAACCGTCAATCTCTTGTCTACTCCGAAATAATACTCCATTATACTACCTCCCACCAAACGCTTATCTTACCTGTAATTTGTGTTAGAAATTAGGGCTAGGCCCAGGGCTGGCTCCAGGTGAAATGGGGATTAACGTTGTCATTCCTGGGCGGGTGACATTTCCTCATTGCGGTGGTACTAGTGGTGTGACACAGTGGCAGTTGCATGCCTATGGAAAAAAAGAAAACGAAACCTTGTTTGTACTCCTTACTGTAGCATTACAACGGTTACGGTACGATCGAGAAAATAGCAGGTGACAGTACACTAGAACAGTGCCATAATGTAGCCTAACAAATGGTAAAGTATTGCAAGTATAACTAGTACTTGCGTTGAATTTATTTGACATTGGCTACTACTACTAGAAGATATAGTACTGAAGCTGAGTAAGTCTAGAAGATATCCTCGTATTCCTTCACCAGCCTGTTGCTGCTATCACCTTATCCTCCCCAGCAAGTGTGTGGAATTATTGATGTCATTTTAGTCAGACATCAAGCAAAACAACACAGCCCGGGGGAAGAGGGTTAGGGTTTGTAAAATGGATGGGAATGGGGGTTTCTTTTTGGGTAGGTTTTGTTGAGAGAAGAAAAAAAAAGCAGAGCATGGACAAACAATAATTGAAGATACAGAGTTTACAGACAATCTTTGGTTACAAACTAAAGGTAAGCACATGCAGTCACACTCATAGAATAAAAGACAACAATGGATACTGTATCTGTATTGCGTATGTTGTTGGAGTTGTCCTGTTGAAATTGGTAAGTAAGTTGCATGCAGCAAACAATTCCTCTTATTGGCGGCACTCCTCCATTCCAGCTGACGCTTCGTCCATCAATGTGGTGGTGACCACTGACAGAAGAGACACCCTGTCCACTGCCTGCCTGGCGGATGTTGACTGAAACCCGGCCTGTAATTATTGAACGGAAAACAGGAAGTGCTATTACAATACCACTGATAAATAAATAAAAGGTATGTACGCTGTGTGGTTCAAAAAGTGACACTTTTATTTCCCTAATAGACAGTACAATATTTTTGAAATTGCGTGCTCTGTCTGAGTCACCTTTTTAAGGATCAATAAGTATGGCCAAAATATTATAGCGGATCTTTCCCCTCAAGGTGGGTGTACTACTGTGTTTTAGAACAAAATTTGACCTTCCCAGCAATGCTCCCACCAAGACCCTTACTAAAGCCAGTCGCAAAAATGTAGAAGAACCCAATCATATCTCCAAAAACGATGCCTAGCAGAAAAATGGTTACAAAACGTACTTTGAAAGTAACAGTAGACCCAAATACAGACCGTGGATTGTATTCAAACCACTTGCCTGCAAGCAAAAGTATCCATAGCCAGCATCGCTCCAACAGTGCTCTACAACAACAGAACCGCGTTGCAATAGAACCCCCCTAAACACATGCAATCCTGCTGCTAGGGCTAACCCTAACGAACCCTAACTTACAAAAAGTGCCAAAACTGGTGTTTCCTTATGGATTTTGTCCAACAAACTTCTAGCCGGTATTAGACCTTCCCAGGAATGCCCCAGGCAAGACCCGCCAACCCACCCGCAAAAAAACACGCGGCAACACCCCCAAACAGCGAAAAAGCTAAATCTCATACTTACAATATCTCTCGGCCTTCGGTCCAAAGTAACGCGCTGTGCAGCTAGGTCATCATCAATCATCATAACTCCTGTTTTCCACCACGGATTTCCTGAAAAGCAAATGCAATCAAGATTAGACTGTCGCAGCAGTGCTTCGACAGAGACCCCGGCCGCAACCCACCCACGAACAGCAGGAAGCCCCCCAAAACGCTACATTGAGCAAGATGTCTGAAGAAATGGCAAAAAAAAGGCTTTTCCTTAAGGATTTTGTCCAAAACACTTCTATCCGGCATTAGACCTTCCCAGGAATGCCCCAGCCAAGACCCGCCAACCCACCCGCAAAAAAACACGCGACAACACCCCCAAACAGCGAAAAAGCTAAATCTCATACTTACAATATCTCTCGGCCTTCGGTCCAAAGTAACGCGCTGTGCAGCTAGGTCATCATCAATCATCATAACTCCTGTTTTCCACCACGGATTTCCTGAAAAGCAAATGCAATCAAGATTAGACTGTCGCAGCAGTGCTTCGACAGAGACCCCGGCCGCAACCCACCCACGAACAGCAGGAAGCCCCCCAAAACGCTACATTGAGCAAGATGTCTGAAGAAATGGCAAAAAAAAGGCTGTTCCTTATGGATTTTGTCCAAAACACTTGTATCCGGTATTAGACCTTCCCAGGAATGCCCCAGGCAAGACCCGCCAACCCACCCGCAAAAAAACACCCGACACAACACCCCCAAACAGCGGAAAAGCTAAATCTCATACTTACAATGTCTCTCGGCCTTCGGTCCAAACGCGGCGCTGTGCTGCTAGGTCGTCATCATCATCAATCATCATAACTCCTGTTTTCCACCACGGATTTCCTGAAAAGCAAATGCAATCAAGATTAGACTGTCGCAGCAGTGCTTCGACAGACACCAAAAATTACACACAAACCCCCGGAACCCCGCCAAAGAGCACCTCAAAGGCAAGCAAGTCAGCAAAAACGGCAAGAAATTTCCACCTCATATTTGGTCCAAAACACTTTTGTCCATTATTAGAGCTTCACAGCAATGGGCCCAAAACCGTCAACTCACCCGCAAAGAAGTACAACACCCCCACAAGTGCTGAGTCTTTCTTCATTGTGCGTAATCCAGCACTCTGCTTGGAGGGAAATCGCAGTCTGGAGGAGGAGGATAGAGGAGCATGTTCTTCAGAACTTGTGAACCTGAGGAATGTAGACTGCGGCACCTTCAAATCAATAAGCAAACAAGTGAAGACAGTTCTGATGATGGTCTTGTTTTAGGGATTAGGTGATTAAAGTTTGAATTAAATTAACTGTGCAAAACAAAGAAAGAGAGACACAAAGCACACAGGAATAAAAGTGAATAAGGACGAAAAAGAAAGTTCTTGATTGATTGTCTCATTTTCAGGGCTCGGTGTCAGGGAATAAGAACAAGATTTCGTCATCATACTCTGCGAATTCAGGCTGGATGAGGTCAGTGGCACCGAACAGAGAAAAAATCCCCTCATCTACGTTGCTGTCCTCCTCGTCTTCATGCGGCGTGCTTTCTCGTACTTTGTAATCTGGTGGTATGAGGTGCTGATTCATCTTGATCATTGTCAGCCGCTCCACATTTTTGGGCGAGAGGCGGCTCCGTTTGGGAGTTACAATGCCACCAGCAGCACTGAAAACACGTTCAGAAGACACACTTGCGAGTGGGCAAGACAAATAGTTTATAGCCAGGTTGTAGAGCTGTGGCCACAATTGTTTTTTGCCATGCCAATACTGCAATGGCTCCTCATTAAGAAAGACCACTGTTGAGTCATTCAGATAGTCCTGCACCATCGACTCAAGGTCATCAACTGTTCCTCCACTTTGCTTACTTTTTGCTGTGCTGGCTGTGACATTTTTTCGAGAACCATACCCCATCAAACTTAGCCAATCCTCCTCCCCAGCCACTGTTAGTGTTGTCATTGTGTGTGGTGCAGATGATCCAGTTGCCGGTGTCTTTAACGGCTGAGAGGTCACTTGTGCCCCAGCCACAGGTGCAGAAGTGGATTCTTGTGACTGCGGATGGCCTGCTGATGCTGATGCTGATGTACTGGCTTCTCCTTCAATAACCTGCCGTTCTTTTTCAAACCTCTTGGCTGACCAGGCTAACCAATGTTTGTACTTTTGAAAATCTGCATCAGCGAAAGGAAAGAATGCGTTGTCTGCCAGCGCCTTTTTGTAGCGTGGATCCAGAATAGTAGCACAAATGTAATGCTGATCTGAGTTGATGTTTTTAAGACGTTCATCACCACGTAGGCGATGTAATAATTTCTCAGACAAAATGAAATGGGTTTTTTTTTTTTCATCTTTTTGAAACTCAGAAGAAACCGCCATCAGTTGGTGCTCCAGTATGCACAACAATGGGATAGCTTTTCCCAAATTACAGTCCTCCTGGCTGACTGCACGCGTGAAGAACTCAAAAGGACGAAGCATGTCTGTCAGGCTTTTAACTATGGCCCATTGCGCCTTACTCATCCGCAGGTCCTCCTTCTGAGATGTAGCCTCTGTCAAGAAATAGTGATCGAGTACCGTATACTGCTCATACAGACGCTCAAGCATGTAGAAGGTTGAGTTCCAACGTGTTGCCACCTCCTGGATGAGTGCTTTCACTGGCATTCCACGTTCAAGTAGCAGTCTCCGCAGATGCTTCCGGGCCTTAAAAGAATGGCTGAAATGGTTGCACATTTTGCGGCAGGTGGCCATTACCTCGAACGCTGGACTCTCTTTATCACTCAAGAATTTTTGAACTACCAGGTTGATACAGTGCGCCAAACACGGCACTCTAACATGGTCACCCTTCGACATGGCCTTAACTACATTGGCGCCATTATCCGTGGAAACATAACCAATCTTGCGTTTTAGGGGGGATAGCATTGTCAAGACCTTTTTGTCAAACTCTTCCAAAAGGTTTTCTGCTGTGTGACTTTTCTCCAAGCCAAACATGGCTAGTGTTGCATGTTTCCGAGCAGCTTTGAAAACTTGGTCCGGGTCAACACCTGCGTTTAGCTTTGCTATAACACCTGAAAAAGAGACCCAGTGTGCAGTGATGCACATGTAATCATCGCCTGGGCCACTGGTCCACATGTCTGTTGTCAGATGTATTGTGTGAACAGCACTCTTCTGCAAAGCTGCCCCAATCGCCTGCAGCACATCTTCATGTAGTGCTGGAACCGCAACTCTGGCAAAATAGAACCGGCTCGGAACCTTCCATTTAGGGCAGAGCGTTGCCACTAATTCAAGAAAACCTACCGCTTCTACAAAAGAAAAAGGTAGAAGGTCCACAGCTAGCATTTTAGCCAGCTTAGTGTTATACAGACGCGTCAGTGGGTGGTTGCGTTCATATGGCACGTCTGAAGTAAGCATTGTTCTAATGTTGCCCTGGACCAAGCATTTACGGGCTGATAATGACTTCGTTGACCCAATTTTGCTCGCTGGTGAACTTTTGTGCGTTGGTGTCTCACTCGCTCCAACACTCTTAGTGTGCCTCACATTGGGTGTGCTGCTGACAGGGGTACTGGGTGTAAGGGAAGTGTTTGACACGTCTTCTTCCTGCTCGTCATCATCAGATGAAACATCAACGTTTCCTTGAATTTGGCCTTTCTTGATCGCATCTAGGTGCGCAAACCATTTGACAGTGTGCTGTCTCCTAAGATGACCTCTCTGGCCTCCGGTACCATAGTTGGTACCTGGCTTACCACGACTAACTGCTTGCTTACAAATGGTACAAATGGCAAACTTTGGATTTTTTGGACAAACAGTAAAGAAGTCCCAAACTGGGGACTTGAAGTGTCTGTGGGACATGGAGGAGGCGGCGATACTGGTGGTGGTGGTCATGAAGCTAATGCCAGATGAAGTGGAGGATGTGGATTGCCCAACTTTTGTACGTTTTGCACTTTCACCGCCACTAATTAAGGTCGAGATTGACGGAGGTCTCTTCTTGCCAGAAAGAAATATGGAAGCGGGACGAGTTGGTGTACTACTTAACTCCAATGATTGTGGTGTTTCCACTGCCTCCTCATCGACAACATCATCATCACGCTCAGCAGCTCTTCGGGCTAGGGTCAAAATGTCTGTTTGCTGCATGCCCGCTGGGGCTGCAGTGACCTTTATGATGACTGGGTCGTCGTTGGCAGAGTCTTCATCAGCAGCAGTATCCGCCACTTCTTGTTGAGACTCATCACACTCCATAACTCTGAGACTTTGGACGAGCTTCCTTTTACGCTTAACTACCTTTGTTTGTTCCCAAGTTTGATCCGTATCATCAGAAGGAGGTGTGCTTGAAGAGGATGTAGACACCACCCTTGATCTCTTCCTTGCTAGGGGTGTGGAAGACAATGAAGGATCATCAGGAGGAGTGGCTTCCTCAAATGATACCTCGCCTTGATTGTCGATTTCCTGATGTGCCCCTACTTCGGGAGGAACAACTATTGTGGGCACTTGTTGTGACCCTCCATGCACCTCTGCTTGCGCATCTCCTTGCGCTGCCTCTCCTTCCACATGTACTTGGGCTTCTACTTGCACATGTGATTGTTGTTGCCGCTGTGGTTGTTCAACACTCGTCAGATGAGCTACAACAACCTGTGTTGATTGAGGGACATTGCTGCTGCTTTCTTGCGATGAGCCAACATCACTGGTCGATGGTGATTGAAGAAGTATACTGGCTGCCTCTGCAGCACTCAAGGGCTTGGACTTAAGTTGGCGTGGTGGTGGTGGTGGCACTGAGCCCAATGGAGCGGGGGTGCTGCTGCCAGCTTGGTCCCCAGCAGATCCCGCTGCAGCTGCTGCAGGCATACTTTTTTTTTTACTCACAAAAAAAGGGGCGGGCGGCACACCAGTGTCCTTGGTAACTTGCTTCTTCTGCTCCTTACTGGCACCTTTCTTGCTAGAGGAGCTACGGGTTACTTTTTTTGGGGCCATCTTCTTCAGAGCAGGTCAGCAGGCAGCAGTTGCACGAGTTGCAGAGGGTTCTGTGTCCAGACGTGACGTCGCGTGACGTTATGCTGCACACACCGCTGCAGGACTTCTTCCTGGCACTGGTGGTTCTATTGAGTCTTCTTGTGCACCTAAAAGCAATGGAAGACAGAGGAACATCAGTTCAGTTATACACCCCAAAAAATCGACAAAACACAGAAAAATGAGCACAATCCCATGCCATCCATGATGTTTACATTGAAGACACCCCACAGAAAGACTAGGGACATGCAAGTATGCAACACTCACTACCCCTGGGCATAAGGGATGAAAAGTAGGCAAAATAAGTGCAGGCCTCAGACACTGCCTCTCCTCAAAATGGCCCCCTTACACCCCAAGCACATGTTGCCTGTACCAGCCAGCACTCAAGATGGCCACCACCACCACCCACATGGCCAGTCCACATCAACAGTACACCCCCAAAAAACAGAAAAACAGCCAGAAATCACCACAATCCAATGCCATCCATGATGTTTACATCAAAGAGAGTGAGACAACACCACAGGCACACTCAGTCCATGCACCACCACCACCCCTGGGCAAGCAAAAGGCCACACCAGCAGCCCCCCAAAAACGACAAAAAACAATAAAATAAGCACAATCCCAGCCCATCCATGGCCTCAATTATGTTTAAATTCAAGAAGACATCCCACAGAAAGACTAGGCCCATGCAACACTCACCACCCCTGGGCAAAGGGCCACACCAGCAGGCCCAAAAAAACGACAAAAACCAATAAAATCTGCACAATCCCAGCCCATCCATGGCCTCAATGGTGTTTAAATTCAAGAAGACACCCCACAGAAAGACTAGGCCCATGCAACACTCACCACCCCTGGGCAAAGGGCCACACCAGCAGGCCCAAAAAAACGACAAAAAACAATAAAATCTGCACAATCCCAGCCCATCCATGGCCTCAATGGTGTTTAAATTCAAGAAGACACCCCTCAGAAACACTAGGCCCATGCAACACTCACTACCCCTGGGCATAAGGGATGAAAAGTAGGCAAAATAAGTGCAGGCCTCAGACACTGCCTCTCCTCAAAATGGCCCCCTTACACCCCAAGCACATGTTGCCTGTACCAGCCAGCACTCAAGATGGCCACCACCACCACCCACATGGCCAGTCCACATCAACAGTACACCCCCAAAAAACAGAAAAACAGCCAGAAATCACCACAATCCAATGCCATCCATGATGTTTACATCAAAGAGAGTGAGACCACACCACAGGCACACTCAGTCCATGCACCCCACCCCTGGGCAAGCAAAAGGCCACACCAGCAGCCCCCCAAAAACGACAAAAAACAATAAAATAAGCACAATCCCAACCCATCCATGGCCTCAATTATGTTTAAATTCAAGAAGACACCCCACAGAAAGACTAGGCCCATGCAACACTCACCACCCCTGGGCAAAGGGCCACACCAGCAGGCCCAGAAAAACGACTAAAAACAATAAAATCTGCACAATCCCAGCCCATCCATGGCCTCAATGGTGTTTAAATTCAAGAAGACACCCCTCAGAAACACTAGGCCCATGCAACACTCACTACCCCTGGGCATAAGGGATGAAAAGTAGGCAAAATAAGTGCAGGCCTCAGACACTGCCTCTCCTCAAAATGGCCCCCTTACACCCCAAGCACATGTTGCCTGTACCAGCCAGCACTCAAGATGGCCACCACCACCACCCACATGGCCAGTCCACATCAACAGTACACCCCCAAAAAACAGAAAAACAGCCAGAAATCACCACAATCCAATGCCATCCATGATGTTTACATCAAAGAGAGTGAGACCACACCACAGGCACACTCAGTCCATGCACCCCACCCCTGGGCAAGCAAAAGGCCACACCAGCAGCCCCCCAAAAACGACAAAAAACAATAAAATAAGCACAATCCCAACCCATCCATGGCCTCAATTATGTTTAAATTCAAGAAGACACCCCACAGAAAGACTAGGCCCATGCAACACTCACCACCCCTGGGCAAAGGGCCACACCAGCAGGCCCAGAAAAACGACTAAAAACAATAATATCTGCACAATCCCAGCCCATCCATGGCCTCAATGGTGTTTAAATTCAAGAAGACACCCCTCAGAAACACTAGGCCCATGCAACACTCACTACCCCTGGGCATAAGGGATGAAAAGTAGGCAAAATAAGTGCAGGCCTCAGACACTGCCTCTCCTCAAAATGGCCCCCTTACACCCCAAGCACATGTTGCCTGTACCAGCCAGCACTCAAGATGGCCACCACCACCACCCACATGGCCAGTCCACATCAACAGTACACCCCCAAAAAACAGAAAAACAGCCAGAAATCACCACAATCCAATGCCATCCATGATGTTTACATCAAAGAGAGTGAGACCACACCACAGGCACACTCAGTCCATGCACCACCACCACCCCTGGGCAAGCAAAAGGCCACACCAGCAGCCCCCCAAAAACGACAAAAAACAATAAAATAAGCACAATCCCAGCCCATCCATGGCCTCAATTATGTTTAAATTCAAGAAGACACCCCACAGAAAGACTAGGCCCATGCAACACTCACCACCCCTGGGCAAAGGGCCACACCAGCAGGCCCAAAAAAACGACAAAAAACAATAAAATCTGCACAATACCAGCCCATCCATGGCCTCAATGGTGTTTAAATTCAACAAAACAGTTGTATCATGCACCCATAACCAACCCTGGTCCTACTGGATACTGTGGCTACCCACAATATAATTTATTTAATTTTCTGAAAAAGTTCCAAAATTGTACTTGCAGCAACTGTAATGCCCCAAACAAACTTACTTGTGAAAGTTGATTTCTAATCCAAAAGTGATCCAAAGACAGTCAAAAAGGCCTCAAATCCAAATATCCAGCAGCACCCACAAAAAGTAATCCTTCCAGCTCCAGATCCAAATGAAAGTGACCAGGAGATGGACAAAGCACTGGGAGGAGCCTGCTGGACAGGAACAGGAAGTTGGAGACTGTGGGGCACTTCCTTCCTCCCCCCCCCCCCCAAAATGGACTCCTTGCAAAAAAAAAGGCCATGCAAATGTCAACCTGAGGAGTGATTCTGATAAAAATCATAATTTTCTGAAGGTTTATCCTGTTTGCTGGTGATTTTCTTGTGCGAAATTGCAAAATCTCTATTTCGCAAGTGCGAGATTGTTCCTTTCCGCCGCAACTACGTGTTCGCAATTGCGAACTCTCGCGAGGTGTGCTGTGCAAGGTGGCAAGCCGCGAGTACGTATTCGCGGGCGACAAACTCCCGCGGGAACACGCAGCAAGATCTAAAATGGCGCGTCACTCGCAAAGAAAAACAACTCGGCAAACGCTAAAATGACGGAAAGTGAACGCTGTGCACCACGCCGCGCGCCGCAACCAAGCAAAAAATCCGCCGCGAGCAGATTCACGGATTTTCGACAAATTCGCGAGAGTTCGCGGATTGCGAATTTGCCGAAAATCCGAAAAATCCGCGATCGGAGCGGATTTTACGCCCATGCTTACTCCCAAGGTATCATAGAGCCTACTGACATCTCTGAGTGGGTTTCGGCGATTGTGATCACTCTTAAAAAGAACCAAGATATCAGATTATGTGTGGCACTTAACAAAAATATTGTAGTGGAAACTTATCCCTTGCCTAGAATCCAAGAAATGTTGGCAGCTGTCAATGGTGCAAAATATTTTTCAATTATCAATATAAAATCTGCCTATTATCAGGTAACTCTTGCGGAAAATTCAAAAGATCTTACGGCGTTTATTACTCCGTTTGGTTTGTATAGATTTTTGAGGATGCCTTTTGGCCTGACATCGGCTGCCAATGTTTTTCAGAAGTTTGCTAAAACCATTGTTGAGCATAACTCCATTTTGGAAAGAGTTTTGAATACTTTAAACAACAAAAGCATGACTGTTAGTAAAGAAAAGTGTAAATTCTTGGTTAATGAAATTAACTATTTAGGCCATAAAATCACTCCTGATGGTATTTTTCCTAAAGAGGATATCTTTAGCAACCTGGAAAGTGCTAGTAAGCCATAAGATAAGGATGCTTTATGCTCATTTCTTGGTTTAAGTGAGTATTATGCCAAGTTTGTCAAGGCTATGCTTTTGTTGTTGAGCCACTCAGACAACTACTTAAGAAAGGATCAAGGTTTGTGTGGACGGATGTTCATGATGAAGCTTTTGGAAATGTGATCAAATTCATTGCTAAGGCACCTGGCCATAATACTTTTGATCCTGAAGGAAAATCATTTGTTACTGTTGATGCAAGCACTATTGGACTGGGTGCAGTTTTCACACAAATCGTTGATGGGAAAGAAAGGGTAATTTCTTTCATCTCTAGAAGTATTAGAGGGGCTGAAGTTCACTATAGTACAATCGAGAAGGAGGCTGTGGCCTGTGTGTGGGCTGTAGAAAAGTTGAAGATTTTTTTGTGGGGAAGACCTTTTGTCTTGGTGACGGACCATAAACCTCTTGTTTATATGAAGGACGGTGTCAGAAGTGGTAAGGCTTCATCTAGATTGGTTAGGCTAATTGCTAGGTTGCAGGAGTTTAATTTTGAGATTCAGCATATTCCAGGAGGGAACATTTTTACTGCAGACTGTTTATCTAGATTGCCTCCTGTCAATGATTCTTGTGATGAAGTTGTGGATCAACATGAATGTGTAGTAGTTTCAATTAATGCTGTGGAGTCTTGTAATTTTGGTATTGATGAGAAAGAATGGAATGATCATGCTATCAAAGACAGTTTGTTGGCTAAAGTCAAATTTCATGTTATTAATGGATGGCCTTCAGTAAAAAAAATAGAATTACCTTTGAGAAGTTTTGCGCAGGTTGCTGAGGAATTGTCTATTGAGAATGACATTTTATTAAGACAAGACTTGTTTGTTCCACCAGCCAGCCTTAGAGATAAGATCATTAGTTTGGCACATTCAGGACATCCAGGTGTATCTGGAACAAAGTAATTACTTAAGTGTCATTATTGGTTGCCTGGTTTGGATGCTTCTGTTGAAAGGTTTATTGATAATTGTTCAGTATGTGTTAAATCAGATAAACACTGGAAAGTGTCTACTGAACCGTTGTCTATTAGAGATAGTCCTGCAGGTCCTTGGGAAAAGCTTTCTATTGATTTTTCAGGACTTTATGAGTGTCTTGGCAGAGAAAAGGATTTTTAATTGTCCTTACTGATGATTTTTCTAAGTGGTTATACTATTCTTTTGTTGAGCATCCCACTACTGATGAAGTCATATGTTTCCTGGATAAAATTTTCAGGATCGAAGGGGCACCTGTCTCTATTATGTCTGATAATGGCGTTCAGTTAATTTCCAGTAAGATGCAAATGTTTTTGGAAAAATTTGGTGTGTCTGCAAAAAGAGCTCCTCTTTATAGTCCTCGCTCTAATGGTCAAATTGAGAGAGGAAACACATTTTTCAAAGAAGGTATTCAAGCTGCTTTGGAAAGCAAACTTGATGTTTTTGAATTCTTAAAGGAAAAGATATGGAGTTATCATTTAACTCCTAACTCCTGCACAGGGGTTTCTCCTTATATTTTAATGAGAGGTAGAAAAGCGAGATCTTTGTTTATGCCTCTATTGAGCAAAGGAAACAATTTTAGAGAAAATGTTGAAACCTCTGTTATTAAAGCTAGAAACAACATAGCTAATGCCCGCATGTCTGGAAAGACTTATCATGATGATTCTCACCGTTGTAAAAACAAAAGTATAAACGTTGGTGATTGAGTGAGAATTATTAAACCTTCTTTTACATCTAAAGGTATGTCAAAATGTACTGTACCTTTTCAAGTGGAAGATATCACTGAGTCCACTGTCTTGCTTAAGGGCAAAGGGTGGTGGCGCAAAAGTTCAGTGGTTATCCTCAAACCAGGTCAAGAATGTTTTTTGGGTAAAACGGAAGATGGTGATGATATTTGGTTTCATGGTGTGTTCTGTGGTCCATTACAGACTGAGCAGTCTGCTCATTCAATTAATGATCTTGGGAATACTTCTCATTCAAATATTAATCCTGATTTTGATTCTTCTGTTTCTGATTGTAATGTTGATGCAGGTTCATCTGTACATGATTTACATACTTCACTTAAAAGAAATGTAAGGTTGCCTAAGACATTGGAGGATTATATAGTAGGCTAATTTTGTTTTTTTGTGAAAAGATACATGTGGTAAATGTGTTTCTTTTATTTTCATTGTAGTTTATTGTAGTTTGGGAATAGCATTGTTTAACATCATACAGAATGTTATGCATGTAATATGGAACGTGTTTGTGGGGAGTTAACGTTGGATTGTCAGATAAGCGGTTGGAGCTGATCTGACAGGACGCTTGAACTTGTACACCTGTGGGTCCTTTATATAATCTTAATAAATAAGATTTTAACTTAATCAGCCTCTTCCGCTCTTTACACCTGGATACCTAAAACGTTTTGCATCTCCATGGAGATCAACTGAGTGCCATTGTCTGTGACTAATTTAGAGGGTATGCCCTCCCTTCTGAATATTTCTCCAAACATAGAGATGGTAGCTCTGATGGTGATGGGCCTCATAAATACAACCTCCAATCTCCAAGACCTGACATCTACCATGATCGCTGCATACCATGCATGCTCCGGACGGGTAACAATTGGGCCAATGAAGTCCAAACACAGTTTTTCCTCCTAAGCTTGCTCTGCCTCAACCACATGTTGATTGCAATCAGTCACACCTAATCCAACTCTCAATCTTCTTCCTGAGTTCTGAAAGGTCTCACATTTCTCAACCCACAACTTAGTTTGAGTATCCATACCAGGCCACCAAAATTGTTCCTTAAGTCTCTAAATAGTGAGAGTTTGGCCAAATGTCCTTCCTGGGCTAACTCCAAACACAAAACAATACACAAATAATATACCTAACAATACATTCTCATTAGGAACCAGTCCTTTCTATTGGGTACAGAAGACAAGCGGGCCTCGGATTACAAAGAACTGCCTGCCTGTCTTTCTTGAGCCAAGGATCAGAAAACTAATTGAGGGGTTGCACAACTAGGGAACACACAGTGTGGATTTGCACAGCCCTAGTGGCACCCTTGTTATTTTTCCAAGGCTCGGGGTGTTAGGTATATTATTTGTGTATTGTTTTGTGTTGCTTGCATCAATTGACACATATTTTCTTCTAGCACTTGTACAGTTCATTATTGCACAGTATTGCACATCTGTTGTTTTTATGTATTCTTTTCACTGTTTGATGACTGTTTCTGATGACATATTTTAAAGTGATGAATGCTTTTCCAAAAATTTTTAAAAATAAAATAAAATAGACAACCCTCCAGTACACTTTGACTGAGTGGGAATAAAAATGAAAAAATAAAATCTGTTCACCACCTGAGCATGAAGTGGGTTCAGACGAAGAGTGTGGTGTCATCTTTCCTCCCTCATTGCCATGACGCAAGGGTCTCAGACACACGTCCAGATAGGCAGAGCACTCCCATCAGCCCTGAAGACACAGCATTCTTCACAGTATGGCAAGATGTGTTCTGCTGACTGGACCATGACAGCACCATCAAATGGAGTGGAAGCAGGCTTCCTGTGCGGAACCACACCTATTGGAGAGGTGGGCAAGACCACCAAGGTCAGCTTGCTCTGCAACCAGTTTCAAACCACACTCATGGATGCGTTTATATCACCCAGCTACATTTGTGCATTTATCCATCACCCCACACCGAAGCGTTTCACCATCTACCCCCCAAGTAATTCATCCCTCTACCCACATCGAAGCATTCATCCATACAGCTACACATCCACGGTGATGTACCAGTTCTTCATTTACATGTGAATATCAAGGACCCCATGTGAATTAATGTAATTCCTGGGACAGGGTAAAGACACAATGGAAAATAAACCTCTCAGGCAACAATCAACAAATGCAATACAAGAAATGAGTTCAAATGGAAAATTCTGAAGAAACTATCCCTGCCACTTATTGTTGTTTTTTAATTATGTTTTTGATGATATGTATCGTTTAATGTCATCAGTTTATGTCTTCTTAACAGAATATTAATGAATCAGCTTATCTAATTAAAAGATTATTGTATTTTAATTTTCCATTTTAACTCATTTCTTGTATTGCATTTGTTGATTGTTGCGGGTAGTTTTATTTTCCATTGTGCCAGTTCTTCATGTATTCATCCATACAGACATTAATCCATACCGATATTCATCCAGCATCCATATGCCTACAATGGCCCAAAAGTGTGGTGTATGACAGCATATGTACCTGTATTTGTGTGTGTCCAAACAAGTCTCACCACATCGCAAAGTCATAATATCAACATACACAAAATGATCCAGACTTTCTGACTTTGCCAGTGCCTATTACACATATGTAAAGAGACAAATCAACAATATTCCTTGGCTATAGGACTATATTAGGCACTGTGTTATTATAAAGCCCTCTGAATACTGTATTCCTGGGCAAACTTTCTTACCTTACTTTTTAAGGTGAGAACAGATTCTTGGGACCCAATTGAACTGCTTTGACATGGAGCTCACATTTCAAATAGAACACTGCATTGTCTTCAAAGAATGTTAGTGATTATATGATTCTAGTGTGCACTTGCAAACATGTTCTATTTTGGCTTGTTTAATGGCATTCTGTGTCATTACTCTCCTCTAAGCATGTTATATGTTGTATGAATGCCTAATGGAACATGGATGTAGAAAAGCATAGAAGGTCAGCTAGAGAAAATCTGTAATATCCATTTTAAGGGGAGACATGCTTTAGCTACAATTTCTAGATGCTGGTTTGCAGACTGGAGGTCAGAGTTGGGCTGTTTTATTGAATGTGTACATGTAAGTGTTCAGGTACCAAGGGGGTAAAACCATGCACCCAGGCATGGTAGATGTGACATGGTCCCATGGTTTAAAGGTTGCTGCAAGGATGGAAGCTATATTTTGCAGTTACCTTTGAAGGGGATTATTTTAGAAGAAAATGCAACAGCCCAGTCAATTAATCAACCAATCAAATAAACTGTGTTTGGTTTCATAAGAGAAAACCATGAAAGTTAAAACATACAAAGACATAAAACCCAATTACGTTAAAAATACATGTTAAAATAACAATCCAGTTGCAGAACCCCCACAATTTAATATATAAAGCCCAGTATATAAGAAACACAGGTTAGGATAAAAGACCGCATTCAATACATATAAATCATAATATGCAATTATAAAGTGCAATGTGTCATGTGGGATATTTCTCCCTTTACATGTTTGACCTTGTAATGTGGAGTAAAACTTCACAATTTGTCAAGAACCTAGTTATCCAAGCACTAACCAAGCGTCCAAGCAGGCCCTGGTTATTACAATAGATTTCAAATATCCCACAATAAAAAATAGACAATCCTCTTTCAACAACTGCAAATAGAAAAGGGCAGGGCGAGCCTGAATAAAATTCAACTTCTTTAAAATGCGAACCAAAAAATGCCTTTGGGGAGATTCATAAAACATACATATAAACATAAAGTGCAGCAAATCCTGTGGAGTCTGACCGCCGCAGCCACAGGGTGCAAGCACTTGTCCCCTACCGCATCCCTTGGGCCTTGCTTACAGGAGGAGAAAGAGATTCATCCAAAACCTTGTTAATAAAAACCTCTCTTGTATAGATAAGGACCCTTTAAGGTAGGGCTCTGTTAACAGGATAATTTTAAGCATTAAAAACTTCTGAACACTTGGTTTCTGCAGCTCCGACCCTTTCCATTTTCCTAAGGGTTAAAAAAGCTACACTAATTGATTCCACGTCTTTCTTAACAATAGTTTCAGGTTTAAAAAATAAATCAGCTCGCCCTAACCCTTCCAAACTTCTTCTAATATAATTTAACCTGGGAATTCGCATTGCCTTGTCAAGAGACATGCACTCAAATCAAATCAAATGGTTTAGAGTTAACTCTTTGTTCATCCAACACTTCATCCAAAACACAAGAGGGCGTAGAGCCAGGGTATCACTTAGAAAGGGGACTCCCAGCTCCTCATGGGCTGCTAGATTAGATAAACTGCACGGGACACACAACAACCGCTTCAGGAATTTGTTCTAAATCACCTGAAGGGGGTTCACAGCGATATGTCCCCAAATTTTGCTTCCTAAGCTAGCTACAGCCACGCTTTTGGATTGATAAACTTTTAACATTGCTCCAATAGGTTTCCTCCCTACTTTAGAAGCAAAGTTAAAAAATTGCCGCGTTTACCCGGAACAGGTCCCCTTTTTCTTCAAAATAGGTGGCCCCCAATTCAGCTGGTCATCCAAGAGTGCCCCAAGATAAGAAAACATGTTTGTGCGAGGGATCTATGCAGGGCCAATACTAAATTGATAACTTTTTGTAGGTCGCAGCCCCACTTGCAAAATGTAAGATTTTGCATTATTTACTGCCAAATTACGGTCCATCATAAATTTGGAGAATGCATTTAAAAAAATTGCATCCTAATGCAGTCCTGGATAAAAGAACGGCATCGTCAGCACAAAGTAAAACAGGGATGCGGTGCCTCCCAACACATGGAAAGTCTACCTGCGTGGCTCTAAGTACACTGTCCAGATCATTAATATAAAAATTAAATTAAAAAAGGGGCCAAAATACAGCCTGCCAGATTCCCCTCTTAATCTCCAGATCCCTGATAACCCTAAGATCCTTAGAAAACCTAACATTGGCCATGGTGGACCTATGCAGGTCCTTTAGAAAGTTAACAACACTGTTGTCCACCCCCATTGCCCTCATGAACTGCCACAATTTGACCCTGTTAACACAATCAAAAGCGGAAGACAAGTCCATGAAGGCAAAGTAAACAGTGCCGGGGCGGGCAACTGTGTCTTTACTCAATAACATAGAAAGGTTGAGGCACTGGGCAACCGTTGACCATCCCGGTCGGAATCCAAACTCGATATCCGACAAAACCTTATGCTCCTCCGCCCAAGTAGATAATCTCTCCAGGAGAACCTTAACCACGGAGTCAAGAAGGGAGATAGGCCTATAGCAATAAGTGCTATTCCTATAACCCTTTTTGATAACAGGAACTATAGTAGAAGTGGCCCAGGCCAGGGGCGTAACACAGGCCCCCGCAGCCCCCGCGTTGCGGGGGGCCCTTCATGCTCCAGGGCCCCCCTCCGCTCCGGGGCCCCCTGACTCAGCAAGCCTCTTTCTCATAAATTAAATGGTTCCGTTTGCAAATAAACTAAATTGTGCACACGCACGTCGCATGCCTGGGCCCCAGCCGGGCCTCAGAGGCTCTTCAGTAATTAAATGCGAACATGCCAACCCTCCCGATTCAGGCGTTGTTTTTACTGCCCAACTCCCGTAGTTGTGAATATAGCCTGAGTCTGCCCAAAGCTATTGGTTTAGAAGTGAGCTTGGGCGGGCCCAGGGTTCAGGACTCCTGAAACAAATGTATTTTCCTGCCTCTGAGTCCTACGCCCTTTGTAATAGTATTCTATGCAGGCTTCAGCACTGCAGGCACCTCTCCTGAGACTGAGACTGGGATAACAGTTGGCAATCGAAGACAGATAACAAGAGGCCAACAGACACCAAGGGGCATATTACCAAGCAATAGCGATAATTATCGCTATTGCTTGGTTAAAGACAAAATTTTACCGCTGAGCTGCGGCGATTTTTGTCGCAGATAAACCTTGGTATTACCAAGGTTTATCGCAAAGGCGATAAAAAACGGCCGCAATGCATGAATATTGCTGAAACGTCCGCGATATTCATGCATTACCGAGCTAATGCTCTTAGCCATGTTATCCACCTCCCATTGGATAACATGGCTAAGAACTGCTCAGGGCAGGTGTTAGCTTTTAGAGATATTCGCGCTTAGCGCGAATATCTCCAAAAGTTCGTAATAGGAGATAGCGATGTTAGCGACTGATTCCAGTCGCTAACATGTTGGCACGCCCACTTTGCATGTCATTAGTGATAAATATCACTGACATGCAAAGTGGGGCCCAAGATGGTCGCTATCTCCTACTAGCTGTCGCTAACTGGTGTTAGCGACAGCTAGGTAATAGGGAGATCATTTTATCTCCGCTTTCTTGGCTTTTAAAGCCAAAAAAGCGGAGATAAACCCCCTTGATAATATGCCCCCAAGTTACTAGAAGTAAGCAACTTTTGACACACGTCATAATATTGCCCAAAAAGTATAAACGTCGGAATCAAAAACTTCAAAGCCCTTTATTTTATATGCATGCTTTCATTTTCGTGCAGTTATGGGATGCACCAAAATGTACTGAAATAATGTTTCTAATGTACAACAAAACCTAAACTGGCGCATGGGCCACTGGAAGAAAACCTGTTGGGGTTTATTCTACTTTTACTCACCTCGAAAATATTTTTCCAGTTACAGAAATCCCTTCCCTACACTCTCATAAAACATGGAAGCGTTTGGATTTTTTTTACACCCATTTGTAAACTCGAGCAGCACAAAGACCATACACAGACTCTTTCGTCCCTCTTTTTAGAAAATCATAATAAAACGTTCACCAGCTTCGTAATTCCTTAAGCTTGCCAATTTTTAAAACCTGTCCAGCTGTCAGATAAATAATGTCACTTAAAGTGTCACTCATAAGGCAGTGAAACCTCACACGTGAAATGAGTGAAAACTTGACATCCATGCACTGTCCTCTGCTCTCTCCCATCCTCTTTCCTACACGAACCCCGGGGTGTGCCCCAGATCTTCGATCCATATTCGTCTCATACAACATATCTTGATTCCACTACACTTCCCAACTCCCTGCCAGGTTCCTGCTTCCTTTCCGTTTTCCGCCTGGCACCAAACTCTGAAACCTGATCACCTCCTCTCCAATCACCTCTGTATTTGTCGGTCCCATCCCATCTTCGTACTTGCTACCAGTCTCTTTAACTGCTCCCCCCTTATTCCCTCTCTTTAGACCAACTGGATACCACTTTTTGCCAGTACTGCAAAAGAGCTGGCTGTTGCCAAATTAATACCTTGTGCGCCCCCATTTCCCTATGTATATGGCAGTATCTGGAAAGTATGTATATAGTCGGCACACATGTTCTGAGTGAGTGCGACTGAGATTCATGTTCAGTGGCTCACTAGTAAATTTGAGTGATGCTTGAATTAATATGATGCGAATGTATGTTTACTGCAGTGCTATCAGGTTACATTGCAGTCTTGTCATGTGACTTATTGATGAAGTGCAGTTACACTCACCCTCATCGGTTTGATGTGTGCAAACTTGCGAATGACGAGGAAACGAAACGCCTAGACAATAGACGCTTGAGAATTCATTCTCCTGGCCATTATGCCACTGGGAGTGCCCGACTAGGTGGGTGCAAAACTTGATGGGGTCATTGTCAATTGAGATGTAACATTTTTGACTAAGTTTGTGTGATTATGGTTTGACATGAAGTTTGGGTAGCCTAGATAGCAAGGTTTTCCTTGGTATGCTGTGGAATGATTTTGACTGATTTTTTTGTCTATTTTTATGTTCCTTTAGGTCAGTTGGTTAAGGATGATCAAGGCATCTTGTCATTTGAGTGATTGTTGTGCGAATATCCAGTCATTTCTAGGATTTGGAATGTAGGCCACTCATTCTTGCTGCAAGAAATTCAGTGTGGTGTGTAGTATCCTATGGATCCCTGATGATGTAGCACGAATTACAGAATTACCTGCTTCGGCTGCTTAAAATAACTTAAAGTCGAGCTAAACTCAAGTCAAAGCTCAAAATGAAGTCAGCTCTCCAGCCTTTGTTTTCCTCCCCACCTCCCGTAGTTGTGAATATAGCCTGAGACTGCCCAAAATCTATTGGTATCGAAGTGAGTTTGGGTGGGCCAGGGGTTCAGGACTCCGGAAATAAATGTATTTTCCTGCCTCCGAGTCCTACGCCCTGCTTAATAGTATTTCTGGCAGGCTTCAGCACTGGAGGCGTCTCTCCTGAGGCTGAGTGAGCCTTGAAGTACTGCACTGCCGGTAACCTGTTCCTGCAGACCAGTGCACGATATTATTATCACGTTCCCTCTGACTGCTATAGCGTGCTCCTGACACAGGTTAAATAAAGGTAAGAAAAATAAACATTTTGTGAAACCGAGAAATAACCTGGGAGAAAAAATGTGTTTTAAACTCTGTTTTTGTTTGAACACTTTGTAAAGCTACCAAAATTAAAATGTTGATGACAGTCTTCATTTACGCACGCTTTAATCTCCCTCTCCAAGAATTACCTCAGACACCAAACTTAATGCTTTGGTCTTGATTTTTGGAGAGGGAGATAGAAGCATGTGACAGGAATCAACATTTTTGGTAGGTTTACATATTATTGGTGCACCTAAAAACAGAGTCTAAAACTCTGTTTTTGTTAGCGCCAACAATGAAATACTGATTTTCCCTATACTCATAGAGCCTCATTTATGAGGCCGTGCGTCACTTTTACGCCGCCGGTGCGTCACTTTTTGTGACGCATCGGCAGCGTAAAACATGCCTCCTGTTGCGCACTATTTTCAAAGTGACGCATCTAAGCGTCACTTTGTAAACCCCTGCGCTACATTATACCTGCGCCTGGTATAATGTATGCAGAGGGGGCGTTCCCCCACAAAAAGCCTCGTAATAGTGACGCAGTGAAATCTATGAGATTTCACTGCATCACTTTTGGACGCTGTTGCGTCAAAATCTTGCGCCTGCCTCACAGCAGGCGTAAGACTGACGCAAGCCCTTTCACATGGGGCTTTCCCCATGTGAAAGGACGCATTGCTGGAGTTGCGTCACTTTTGTGACACACTCCAGCAATGCGTCACTTTTGCGCTTACAGATACGTCAGAAATACTGACGTATCTGTAAGTCCTTGCGCAATGATGCGTCATATTATAAATATGACGCATCATTGGGGTCGCAAGGAGGGCACAATGAAAAGTGACGCATCGATGTTTTCTCGCAGCGATGCGTCACTTTTCATAAATGAGGCCCCTAATGTGGTGTTAGGGCCAGAGTTGCAGACTTAGGACTGTGAAACCAGGTTCAAGTCCTGGAGTTGGTTCATCATCCTGTGATTTTGGGCAAATAACTTGACCTACCTATAAACAATGAGTGGTGACATTGTGTAATGTAATTGGTGCTCATATAAAGCACTCCAGTACCTTCAGGTCGTGTCTGCTATATGAAAAATGAACAACAAAGTAAAAACAAAGCATTAATATAAGTAAAGACACCTATTTAGTGGCTGATTTGTAAATTGTGGCTTCCCCGCTTAAATTGTTCTTGGGTAAATACTTTATTTCACTCAAACTTCTTTTTCTTCATTATAGAATATGAAAGCACTTTCAAATATGTGAGTTCAGAATACTGTTTATTGGGTAATATCCCCCCGACCCCTGTATGTAAACATCGAGCTCCGGGGGGTATTTTGTGTAGGCGAGATGTGGAGAACGCGCCCAGTGGATGATTTCCTGATGACATTTATTTATTTATTTATTTATTTAGCGATTTATAAAGCGCCTGGTGACCCGGAGGCATCCCCGCGCTAATGATACAAGTGGAGACCAGAGGGGGAAGGGGAGCTTATTTGGGGAAAAGCAGAGTTTTCAGTTTTTTACGGAAGAGGAGGTGGCAGGGTTCCAGTCGCAGGAAGCGGGGGAGTGAGTTCCATCACAGTGTGTGCTTGTCCTATGCTTCATCCTCATGTACAGACACATTGCAGTTTACTGGTAATCTGGAGGAGTCTTGAGCGATAGGTTATGGCTGCAGTGACGCGAACAGACGTCACACAAACTTGACGACGCCATTCTGTTCAGAGTAGACATACTTGCACAAAGTGTTTGGATAAATATGGCCCCTCACTCCCGTGGCTCCCGGTTGTTTGTTTCTTAACTGCTGTGTGGCCTCTCCTCCAGCCGGTAGGGGCAGTTATTAAATGACTGAAAACTTGGAGGAGTGCTTTGGGACAGCTACCCATTCCATAACAACAATTAGTGGACAGGGTACCCACTTGGCATCATGAAAGACTATGTGGACTGTTGAAAGGTGACAGTTGGATAAGAGACATAAACACTGTGGCATATATGTATGAAGCTCGTGTGCAGACCATGTGCAGTGTGAAAGGAGGGGAGAGGTGCGAGATTTGTCTTTACATATTTGAGATTTTGCAGGGCATGAACTATATCCTCTGCAAGATAGGTGCAAAAAGATTTACAACACAATAAAGAGATCGAAACTAAAGTACTGATGATGTATAAATCAGACTGCGGCAAATAATAGAATGTGTTCTCATTATAACAATTTGCTAATGGTGGTGATAATGAAAAGAGCTTCAATTTTCAGTGGCCTCGTGCATTATTGATACAAAATGCTCAGATTTCTCCTGGTTGGCAAGGTCTTCCCTGCTTTCTTGATTGCCTGTTTAAGCAGTCAGCCTCTGCACTGACCCTCTTCCAGTTCTAGTACTCTCCTTCCTCCATAAGACGAGGTCCCCTGGGCTTCCTGTCATTTTTGCTTTGTGAGTCTCTCCTGCCCCCTCTTATTTTGAAACATTCGCCCCTGATCAAGTGAAGCTATCCTTGTGAGTTTCCCTCTGAAAATACTCAACTGTGTTGTACTTGTGTCAGATTCCTGTCACTCCCCAGGTGGGTGTATCCAACTTTCTCTGAAGGTGTTGTTGCAATGGGGCATGGGTATATCCGGAATATAAATTTACATTGTATCTTTGAGGAGAACTTACTGATTTTTCACTTGTCTCTTTCTGCTCCCTTGCTATCACTGCTATCTGTCTATCTGTCTCGCTACCCCTTGGTGGGGAGCTTGATGTCTAATGTGATATGCAGGCAAGCAGTGTACACTTAAAGGGGTAGGGAGGCACCACTACAGAGCACTTTTAAGGGTACTTATCTCTCTAGATGCCAGAAATGGACAACTGCACTCTGAAGAGGTAGTTGGTGTATGGATGAAGAGAAGTTCAATGTGGATTATTATTTATTGTAAATAATACTGAAATTCTACTAGTAGGCAGTGTGTTCACAGCATTTGAAGCGTGAGTATATGTCACGGAGATGCATGTGGGGAAAAGTAAGAATAAAAATCGATTTCAAAAGTGCATCAGCAGATTTGAAAAAAGAACAATTGGTCTATCATACCATCACATCTGCAGGTTGTTTGTGCAGCAAAGGGTGGTATATGTGTACTCTGGGTCACTATATCAAAATAGGCCTCTCTACTGAAATCTCAGAGTAGAAGGCATTAGAAAAGAACAACTGTAGCCAGTTTGCCTTAGTTTGTTGTGTTAGGAAGGTCATGGATCATGTGGAGAAAGCAAGTGCATTCTTTGAAGAGGGAAGTTCAGATTCGATGATGAGAGAGAGATGCCTGATTACAATACCGCAGGAGGGCGCCAGTCAGTGCTTGACTATGTGTGTATGAGGACTGGAGGGAGGACACTGACTTATAGCAACTGTGCTATTGACCCACTCTTTTTTCAAATTTTCCCGGGGGGAGAACCCCCCCCACACCCCCCCTCCAAAAAAATACCCCCAAACACTCCTTTCATTGTTCCGGCTCCACGGTACTCTCTCACAGAACCTTTACGCCTCACCACTTTCAAATGACACCAGCCACCACTGCTTCAGTCGAGTTTTTATGGAATTGCAGGTTTGGGTTTGTCTTTCAGAGTTTCACATTATTATCCATTATTGTCAAATCTAATTCAGACCCTTTGTAGTTATTCTTCAGCCATAGGCAGTTCCTGATACAATAGGACCGTTCTTTGGCATTGTTCTGATTGCTGCTGTTCCTGAAACAATAGGATTGCTCATTGGCATTGTTCTGATTGCTGCAGTTCCTGAGACAATAGGATCGCTCCTTGGCATTGTTCTGATTCCTGCCTCAGTTAAATAATCTGCTTTTTGAGGGTTTACCACTTTCTCATTAGAGCTTTAGGAAAGAAAATATAGAGGCATTTCATTTAAATGATGGAGGTTTCAAATCAAAATATGCCAGATTTTTGGGCGGTTGGGCAAAGTGGTAGGTGGTGGATTAGGCCAACGGGAGGGGGGCCCCACCATGTGTTTTGCAGGGGGGCCCCCTCAAGTTTCATTATGCCACTGACTGTGAATTATGCTTTAATATTACTAGCAGAGGTGCACGTTAGTGGCAAATCCTCTCTCATCTCTACCACAATTCCCGGTTGTCCATATGAGGCCATAGTAACTAGAACAGATAAATTCCTTTAGTTGATCTTGAATAAAAATAATACAATACAATAAGGATTTATGAAGCACACAGCTGCATCTGTAGAGGCATCCATTCGCTAGCAGCTTTAAGGTGCACTAAAAGATTTAATCACAATTGATGCGAGGTGCCTAATTATGAAATAACTATGTCTTCAGGAGTTCACGGAAGACTGATTCAGAGGGCGTAAAGCGTAGTTTTGAAGGCAAAGAGTTCCATAGTTTGGCAGTTAAGTAGGAAAAAGAGTGACTGCCTCTTCTTACCTTACCGGCCCTCGAACATGTAGAAGTTTTTGTCCATTGGAGGAAAGTGCTCTTTCCTGACTGCAGGGAAGCAATCTTGTTCTAAGATAGCTAGGGCCTTTTCACTCACATCCTCTGAAGGTGAATGTTAGGGCTTTAAATTTAATCTGGCTAACAATGATCAGCCAATGAAGACTGCGCAAGGGAGTCGTAACAGAGATGTGAGCTGGTAATTTCAGAATCAGACAGGCTGCAGTATTCTGAATGATCTACAGGCTGAGAAGCAGATAGGATGGTAAACCTAAGTACAGGGTATTTGCATAATCTAGTTTTGATGTTACCAGGGCTTGATAGACAGATTTATAGCTTTCCAACTGAATCAAGTGGATCATCTTCCTGACTGATTTCAGTGTGTGAAAACAGCTGGCAGACACAGATCTAACCTGAGATTCCAAGGATAGACTAGAGTCAAGTTTATCCCCAAGGTTTCTTACCACTGATGAAGAAGAGGGCGGAGTGCCAATCTCAGAAGGCCACCAGTTGTAGGCATTTGGATAATGGCCACTGCTTATCAAAGTTAAGCTTGAAGCAACTCAAATTCATCCATTCGCCGACGTCCGTCAGACATCCCTTAAACACAGTCAATGCACCCACCTCCTTTTCCTGGAATGAGAGCATCAACTGCGTGTTGTCAGTACAAGACATGACCCTTATGCCCTATGCGTCGAACAGCTTAGCCAAAGGGCCAAGTAAATATTAAAAAGAATTGGACTTAGGGTAGAGCCTGAGGTACCTCACAATCAAGTGGTTTAGCTGTGGATGTGAAGGGAGATAAAAACCCTTTGTGAACGGTCCTCCAGGTAAGACTTCAGCCCAGGCTGGACCTCGGATACCCACGTCCTGTAATCTGTCTAAGAGAATGCAGTGGGAGACCGTATCAAAGGCCACTGACAAGTCAAGAAGGATAGCCATGGCTACCGAACCCTGATCAAATTGATCTTAAGGAATTCAGCAACTTCCAAGAGTGCGGATTCCGTGTGTTAGCCCCCATGAAAGCCTAACTGCGTATCATGGAGCAACTTGTAATTTCCAAGAAACTGGAGATTTTACAGTGTTTGTGTATGTTTCTAGTGACCGCAAACACAACTAAGACAGCCCCAGCCCCACAGTATACTGCCCAGTGACAGCCATAGCTTCGCTGCTTCCAGGTCTGTGGCACTATCGCTGCCTCCAGCGAACCATACATCAGTTGTGAAAGATGGGGTTAATGGTCGATCTGACCAATATGAGGATATCCAGGGGACACGGGTTCAGAGGAGACCCAGATTTATAGCTGGCCAATAGGGTGGATGAATCCTTGAGCATGAGGGGATCTAGGTTGGATAGCAAGGGGGCAGGATGGGTGTGCCTGTCGGCAGTGGGGTTTGGAGCCTCTTGCCGGGGAAACTTGTCATAAATCACTTGAATTTCATTTAAGAATTAGTCCAAGAGTTCTTCACACATTATGGCCGATGGAATCAGGGTGTTTTGCAATACACTAGATGACAGAAAAGAGCTTACCACTTTAAAAAGTTTGCGAGGTTTATTGAAAGTGGTGGGGATAGAAGATTAAATAAACTCTGTACGTGACTTACGCACTGCACTCCGCAAAGTATTCAGCGCTTTTATGTAGGTTGTTTTTGCAGCACAGTCGTAGGATTCCCTCCACCTGTGTTCAAGGATTTTACATGGAGATCTGTTATTTTATTCTAGCACAGCAGTAAACCAGGAAGCAGACACAGATGATCTCCTTTGAGATACTGCTTTTAGAGGAAAGATGCGATCAAGGGCTGGGGTCAGCCAGTTATTAACATTGGTCAGAACAGGGCATACTGCCTCTGGAAGTTCAAGTGGAGTTGCCTGTAGTGCCTCCTAGAATAGGGATTCCGATACTTGCATCCATGGTCTGGAAATGTTCTGCAAGGGGAGCTGCTGTTTCTTAGGACAGAACGTGACCATTTTAGAAGGTACTAGGAAGAGATTTTACCATGTTAGTTTAAGGATCGGGTCCATCTGAATATTCAGGGAAGGTGAGAAAATAAGGACCGACTTTATGGGTCGACCCTATGACATGTTGAGTAAGGTTAAATCCTTCCAAAGTAATGAGGAAATGTTTAGCCAAAGAGCAGTCAGGATCGTCAATGTGTAGGTTGAAATCATCCAACAGCAGAAAGTTTGAGCACAGGATGGAAAGTTGACCTATCAAGTCTGTTAGTAAATTCAATGATTGAGACGTACCGTTGGGGGGGCTATTACACTAATAACGCTGCGATCGTGAAGGAGAAGTTAAAGGTTATCACATATTGTGGGCATCACTTATGAGGCCTCTTGCGCCATCGGCACGTCACTTTTTGTGACGTTCCTTGGCGCAGAAGCATGCGTGATATTTATCAGGTAGCACTAAGCCACTTTTTTTGGCTTAATGCTGCCTGATAAATATCAGTCCCTTTAACGCAGAGAAGGTGTAAGGGAGGCGCAACGGGGAGAAATATCTTTACTTCTCCTCGTTTTTCATTTTTAGGTCTCGCCTGTCGATGCGCATGCGCATCGAGCAAGCGAGACTATAGGGGCTCATCTACTCTTTATCTAACTTGCAAGGAATCGTGGCGATTCCTTGCAGTGCCCGTGACCTTTAAGCTCAATGCGCATGTGCATTGAGCTTAAAAGCGCGTGCACAGCCGCCCGCATTCCTCCGACACCTTTGAAGTGAAGCTTAGCTTCACTTCAAAGGCCCGGCTTCTTCACACCCACATGCCGCTCTGCCCCGCTCCGCCCCCTCCCCTGAGTCATCCTGCCTGCCCCTTCCCGACGTGTCGCATTTCTCCTCCCCCCTCCCCTCTCTTCCCTCCGTCTTGTCTCTATTTATATAAAGAAATGGTATGTAGCAATGATAACGGTTTTGCCTTGACTTTTTATTAGCAGAGTCAGCTTTGTATGGCATTAACTGTATAATAAAAAAACGTTCGACTTTCACATCTGTGTGTGACTCTGTATAAACCTTCTGCCTGGAGGTTTAGGATGCTTTCATGTAAATAGCGCGAGCATGGCGCACACTTTCATTTAATTTAAGTTTAGTGGCTTTCACATCTGTGTAGGACTCTGTATAAACTGGAGCCACCCTCTGCCTGTCAGTCAGTACTGCTCTGTCCCCTGGTTCTAAGTGACAAGCAGCCCCCCACCCGCCATTGCTGCGGAGCCGTTACTTAGCCTGGCGCTAAGTGCTAACTTCTAAGCACTTCACGGCCTGCATTGCTCTGCGGAGCTGAGTTGTTTTGGGACCGGGACCCAGTGCCTGCCCGTTCACAGCCCGTGGTCAGGGGCTGGTGCACAGCATTTAGCTCTGAACTGTTCTCCACCCCGGGGTGCTCAGCAGCAAAGGTATACAGCTCTTCTCTTAAGGCTGAGAGGTGAACGTTACCCCAGTGCACTCTGAGCTCCGCAGTGCTCTGGTGGAGGGCTAGCTCCTAACTCAGCAGCAAAATGTTACCGGCTCAGTGCTCTGAGGTGGCGAGGCCACCCCCCCCCCTTCCCCTCCCTCCTCGTCTCACACCCCAACGCAAGTATAAACAGCCGGCTTCAACACATGCCCTCCAGTCCTTTTCGGCTGCTTCAAACACTGTTTTCTAAATCTTATCTTTTGTAACCATCTGGTAGCGCCTTGTTATCCTTTCTTCTGCCCTGCATACCCTAGAACAACCTCTTCTAAGATAACTACCCTCCATCTGTGCTACACAGTCGCTCCTTAGATGCTCTGTCCACTCTCCTCTCTCACTGCCCTCGGTCTTTTTAGATATAGCGACCCCCCCTTAGGATTTATTAAAAGGCGCTTCGAGGTGGCCGCAGAGCGCTAGGGATATTAACGGGGGTTTTACTCGAGGCATTCGAAAGCATTAATTAGCCGGATTTCCTTTATAATCGTGCCCGGCTGGTACAGAGGACGCGCTGCTTCCAGGCTAAAGAATTTATCATTTCCATTAATACCCGCAGGAGGGAGAGACAGGTAGAGAGCGAAACGTAAACCCAGATCTGCCCTTATTGTCGCTGTTAAACCCCTCTCTGCTGTCACTCGCGGGCGAGAGGCCGCCGAGGAGATATTTCATCCACGTAACTAACAATGCCCCGGTGCAGCTGCAAGTTGTCGGAGGCATCGCCCGGAGGTACATGAATTACTGGCGGGTTTTGTGTGTGTTTTTTGGACCCGTCGCCGGGCTCGGGGGAAGCAGAGAGGCTGTTTTAAAGGAACTCTTGCGCAGTTAACTTCAGTCCCCACATACATAATAAATTCCATTTTCTGAGGAGAATGGGACGCGGCACCACAAGTAAATTGTTGTTTATTCACTTGACCAAATCACGCTTTTTTCATAGACGGTTCTACATCTCATCGACTCTCTCAGAACAAACATTTTCAGGTGTTTTTATCGGCATTGTTTAAATTTTTCTATAAATGTTTCGCACCCGAGATATATTCCAATTGCAACCCGTTGTTACTCTGCTGTTTTCAGAAGTGCTGATGGAATATAAACAGCCGGTGGGCGGTAAATAAAGGCGCCCACCCTTGTATCGGTGCACCGGCCATTGTGCGCGAGTTTATTTATTTTAACCGCACGCTTCCGGGTTGCTAAATATAAACATACGACATATATGTAAAAGTGCACCCTTTCTCTGGCTTCTGATTTGTAAGGTGTACAGGAGAGGTGTTTAGACCTTGCTCCGTTGTGGCACTGAAAGATGTGCTGTCAGTCCGGCCCTGCCAGGACGCTTGTACCCTTCACCGGCCGGCCTCACTTAACGTGTCCTGAGTGAATGCCCGGCAGCGGGGCCCGGCCTGTCTCGGAGATGCATGAAATGCATGGCCTTTCCAGATGCTGCCGCCCTTGGTTAACCTAGTATCCTGTTACTAATTGATTTCCGCCCGGCTTTTCTTTGAAATGCTTGTTGTAATTGAAAGCAGTCCCCAAATAACCTTTTTCGTCACTGTTTTTGGCCAAGTTTATTAAATAATAATACACAGTAGAGTCGTGTACCGCATTTTAGAACAGCAGTCATAAAAATGTTGTCCTGAGCACAAAAATGAACTCGAAGAATGCCTCAAACTTCCCTCTCAAAGTTGTTTTAACAGAAGGTGCTCGCGGTATGCTATATGGCAGTTGTGTGGTGAGAGAGTCTCTTCATTCAGGGGCTTAATTTCACCCGGTGTTTGCCGGTACGCTCATGACCAAAACATATTAAAATATAAAATAATACGGCTAATATGTATGATATGCTATAGAGCATTTATGCAGCGCGCCACTCTCTCCGTACAGGGGCTTAATAGCTGCATTCCTCCTTGTCACGTGGTTTCGCTTCGCTTTTGGTTTCTCAACTTTGGTATTGTAAATGACACATTTTGTATTTATGTGGCATTGCCTACAGGAAACAAAAATGCTAAAGATTTTAAAAAAAAAACCCATAAACAATTCTAAAAGCACAAACTCTAATGCTGCGAGACCTATTGCATTTCCAATGCTTGTTCTCTTTGCTGCATTCTGCAGCACACATAGAAAGAGGAAAAGCCTCTTGTGATTATTCTTGTACAGAAAGGTTTCCCTTCCTGTACAAAAATAATCATCCCCGCAACGCAGGCACTCTTGCACCATTGTTCAAAGGTGCCTGCGATGACATAGGCAACCCATTGTGCGCCGGCGCAGGGGAAAAGGACAGGAAGGCGCGTATCTTGTAGATGCAGCGAATTCTTGCCCTTTTCTTTTGCCGTAGGGCAGGGCAGCAGGAAGGCCTGCTGCGCTTCCCTACAGCAAAACCTCATAAATGAGGCCCTAAGAGCTTTAGATTTAGAGCATTGGTAGGAATCTCTGTACACTATCACCACCCCCTTGCCATGTTTTTCCATTTTATATAAGTGCTGGATTCAACATCCAGTCGGGATAAAAAAAAAAAAAAAGCTATGTCTGGGGCAGTGGACTCTGAAAGCCCTGGTTCTGTCAGGAAAAGAAGATATCAATTATTTCCTAAAAGTAGCTCGCTAATTTCGTAGGAATGTTTGGGGAGAGTTAGAAACAGGCACACGTGGCTCAGTTAATGGGTTAAAAAATGAAGCAAGCCACAGGATGGCAGTCCTTTTTGGCAGCTGGGCTTAATAGGGCTTCTAAATCAAATTTGTTGCTGCAGCAAATCGAAATAGGCCGTTTGTTTATAGAAAGTAGCCTACTTTAGAGTAGGCAAATGAAGGAGATGGTTTGCTAAGCTCACCGGCAGCATGGCTGGCACTGGATGCAATCCGGACTGATGCAGACAGTCCTTGCCTTTGCCGCGCCTTCGGCCGCAACCAAAACATACCAGATACCTTAATGTATGGTGTGACTAACGGAGAAAAGGAACTTGTTGAAAGATAAAGGCCTTTATAAATGTAACTGCGTTCCACATGTCAACAAAATAAACAAGCATTGGCAAAGCCAATAGTTTTCACCAATACAAGGTCTTTTGGCTTTGGCAATTTTTATTTTTTAGACATGTTGCACAGCAACACAGCCTAAAGTAAAGAAAAAAAGCTCTAAGACGCGCCCAGCTTTGACCACGTCATAGCACTTTTGTTTCTTTAAGCCGTTTTGCACATAAACCCACGCCTAGGTGCAATATGTCCAAAAAAGTATTAAACAAAGCACTCTCATCCATATAAGCTATTTGGCTTTCTGTAATTTTTTTGTGACAGACGGTAATGCTGGTGGGGGCAGGAGGAACAGTGGAGTGGACAGCAAAATAACAGGACATTGGGTGTTGTGTGGGGGAACAAGCAACACGAGGTAGGTGTTTGGGAAGAATAAAACAACAACACAATGGAGGGCATACAGAGGGCGAGGGGAGGGCAGAGGGCAAGAAATATATGGGAGGTTTGGAGGAGAGAGGGAGCAGCAACACAACGGAGAACGGAAGGAGTTTGAGGGGTGGGAGGCAAAGGCATGGACGGGAGGGTGTGGAGACACAAGCTCATACAGTGCATGATAAAAGTAGAAACAAGCATCTGCAAGGCAATAGGTCTCGCATTAGGAAAGTTTGAGCTATTGGTCTTGTAAATGACAATTTTTTTATCTACGTGTTGGTTTTGAAAATAGCGTAATTAATAGCTTTGTTATTTACAATGCCAATAGTTTTAACTTTCGCAAATGTGACACCTATAGCATTTGTAATGCAATATGTGTTGTATTTACGTGACTTAGTTATATTGATATTACAAATAACAATGGCTTTTTTTATAATTAATACTTAAATAAAAGTTAATGTAATTTATAATAGCAATAGCTTAAACTTTTGTAAATAACTTTTGTGAAGATTATGTTCAGTGTATTTTATTGTGACGAAAATCCAAGAACAGAATTGAAATATTAACATCTTTTTGTAACATTTGTAATAAAGCTTGAACCATTGAGAGAACATAGTTGAACAAGTTGTTGTTGAATGGTTGCACAGATTGATGCAGTGGTGGCACTGAGTGATGTTGTGGTGGCGACAAGTGATGCTGTGGGCTTTCAGTGATGCTGTGGTAGCGCATAGCGATGTTGTGGTGCCCCTAAGTGATGCTGTGGTGGTGCTGGGTGATGCTGTGGTGATGCGATAGATAGATAGAGTGAGTGCGATAGAGTGAGGCCGATAGACAGATAGAGGGAGGGCGATAGATAGAGGGAGGGCGATACATAGATAGAGTGAGGGAGATAGAGAGATAGATAGATAGATAGATAGATAGATAGATAGATAGATAGATAGATAGATAGATAGATAGATAGAGTGAGTGAGTGAGTGCAATAGATAGATAGACAGATAGATAGAGTGAGGTCGATCGATAGATAGATAGATAGAGTGAAACAGACAAAGATCGAAGTAATTATAGGCAGGCTCATCTCGATTACATAAAAAATATAAAACTTGCAAAAAACCTCTACCTTACCCAACGAAAAAACAATGCGGCTCATTCTAGCAAGGAACTATATAAAATTCTTAAGGAATTCACCTCCCCAGTGGTTGAATAGTCCTCCTTCTCCCCTGCCCAAGGATGGGTCGACTCTATTTCTTCTTTTTTTCACAATAAAATTGAAAACATCTACTCTTCCTTCCCTCACCAGGACCCAGATCCTCACCACTCTATCAATGCTATGCCTGCGGCACCTATTGACCCCTTCCCCCCTCGAGTCTGCGCCAAGATCATGCCCTTAGTTGCAGAGGCCTTAACTTAAGTCTTTAACATGTCATTAAAACAAGCCAAGGTTCCAATGAGATGGAAACAAGCTCAAATAAAGCCCATTCTTAAGAAGCCTTTGGCCGACCCTAATCTAACGACCAACTACCATCCCATCTCCCTGTTACCTTACTTCAGGAAGATACTAGAACATCTAGTCAACAAAAGACTCACGCCCATCTGGAGAATCACAGTCTCCTCGACCCTTCACAGTCCGGCTTTCGGGGTGCCCACATTACCGAGACAGCCGTTGTTGAGATTGTTGACAACATTAGGTTAGCTTTGGAAAAAAGGGAATCAGCGGTTCTGGTTCTCTTAGATCTGTCTGCCGCCTTTGATACCATCTCCCACAGTATATTGAAACATCGACTGTGGGAGGTGGGAGTCAGAGGGAAAGCCCTTGACTGGTTTGAGAGCTATTTGGGGGACAGATCTACCTCTGTTGCAGTAGATACCATAACCTCATTTAGTCATTCCGTGACTGTAGGGGTCCCACATGGTTCCATTCTAAGCCCTATGTTATTTAATCTCTATCTAACCCTCTAGCGGTAATCATTAGATCCAACGGCTTCAAGACCGTGTCTTACGCCGACGATACTCAATTACTTGTCACTTGCGACTATGACTACGTCTGCACTCGGTCTCATTTTAAGAGCTGCATGACCCGAATAAATGAATGGATGATTATAAATAAGTTACAGCTAAACAGCGATAAGTCCGAAATAATCTTGTTTGGTAGAGCTGAGGACTTCTGGTCACATGACTGGTGGCCTTCTGAACTAGGAACGTGCCCCTCTCCTAAGGCAGCTGTACGAAATCTGGGCATCACCATCGACAGTTCTCTGTCTATGAAATCCCATATTGATCAGGGTTTAGGGGTCTGCTACGGGATCATGCGTAGCCTTCGTAAGATCTTTAAGTGGCTACCCATCGAGGCAAGGAAACTGCTGGTGCAGGGCCTTATTATCAGTCGTTTGGACTAAGGAAATGCCCTGTTTACGACCTTGAACGAAGATCTGCTCTCGAAGCTACAGATCCTGCAGAATACGGCAGCCAGGCTTGTCCTCAACCTTCCCCGCAGATCTCCATGTGCCTCCAATTTACGAACCCTTCACTGGCTCCCTATCCGACAGAGATGCCACTTTAAGATCTTAAGTCTAGCCCATAAGACAATGTATGACGCCAGCCCTTACTATTTAAAAAACAGACTGAAATGGTATGTACCAGGAAGATCATTAAGGTCAAGCTCAAAATGATTCCTTGCCCAGCCTTGTATCCAAACTTTGAGCAACGGAGGCCATTCCTTTTCATACCTTGCCCCCATGTTATGGAACAAATTGCCTGTACATATTTCATCTACAACTGATCACAAACGTTTCTGTAAAAAACGTAAAACCTGGCTCTTCCCTCCTATCGCTAACTAGCCTGGATTGTTGACTGTCCTATCGCCCTTTCGCTGCCAGCGCCATGAGACCTCACGGTGAGTTGTGCGCTATATAAGAACATATGACTATGACTATGGCGATAGATAGAGTGAGTGCGATAGATAGACAGATAGAGTGAGGGCGATAGATAGATAGACAGATAGATAGAGTGAGGGTGATAAATAGATAGACAGATAGATAGATATATAGATAGAGTGAGGGCGATTTATAGATAGATTGAGGGTGATAGATAGATGGAGTGAGGGCGATAGATAGAGTGAGGGTGATAGATAGAGTGAGGGCGATAGATAGCTAGATAGATAGATAGATAGATAGATAGATAGATAGATAGATAGATAGATAGATAGATAGATAGATAGATAGATAGAGTGAGGGCGATAGATAGATAGATAGATAGATAGATAGATAGATAGATAGATAGATAGATAGATAGATAGATAGATAGATAGATAGATAGATAGAGTGAGGGCGATAGAGTGAGGGCGATAGATAGATAGATAGAGTGAGGGCAATAGATAGATAGAGTGAGGGCAATAGATAGACAGATAGATAGAGTGAGGGAGATAGATAGATAGATAGATAGATAGATAGATAGATAGATAGATAGATAGATAGATAGATAGATAGATAGATAGATAGATAGAGAGATAGATAGATAGATAGATAGATAGATAGATAGATAGATAGATGGATGGATGGATGGATGGATGGATGGATGGATGGATGGATGGATGGATGGATGGATGGATGGATGGATGGATGGATGGATGGATGGATGGATGGATGGATGGATGGATAGATAGATAGATAGATAGATAGATAGATAGATAGATAGATAGATAGATAGATAGATAGATAGATAGAAATCTTCTAATGCTGCGTGTTAGAACCCGGGGTCTCCAGTTGGCAGAGGTAAGTACCTTAGACCAAGTAGGGACCCTGGCCTCTAGTCAGGGCGACGGAATAACCCTCTGAGATAACCCCTGCTCACCCTCTAGGTAGCATGGCGCGAGCAGTCTAGGCTAAACAGAGGCAATGTGGATAACATTTGCACTTAACACAACAATAATCCCCAATCCACCACAAACTGAGACCACACAGGTAAGTATATTTTATAAAAATATATAGCTTTATCTAGTTTCAGCAAATAATTAAAGCAGTTGCATGATAATCGCTTCTTTAGAAAAATGTTGCATTCAATCCTACGGGTTGCACTTAATCTTTAGGATGGTACTTGTAAATAGGAAGTTCTTATGTCCCGACAAAGATAGTCTCAAGTCTCTCAAATCAGGAACTCAAAAATACTGCCCCTGATTTCTATTCATTCAGCTCTAAAAACGAGCGATAAACACAATGCCCCCTTGTGCTCCCACCTAGGGGCTTCCAGCGCTATCAATGCGCTTCTGCGCGAGGCTCGGGGACTCTTTCTCGTCCCAGGTGCAGCCTCGCGCCTTCTCTAACCTCCGGCGCACCAGGCCGTGCAGAGTGCACGCGTCCCCGCCCCGGCCGGTCCCCTTTCCTCTCCCGCCCGCTCTCGACAATCCAACGAGCGGCGGGGGAGGCGGTGAGGCTCACCTTGTGGGGGGACGGCTGGCCAGGGGTGCGGGACGCCTCAAAGTCCCTCGGCGGGGTCAGGTCACTTCCTCGCGGCCCGGCGGTGATCACGGAGGTTCTTCGGCTCTTCCAGCCGCCTCGACCCAGGCAGCCAATCCCGTTGGCTCTTCAGACGAGCCCCTCTGAGCGCGAGGCCGCCAACCAATGGCAGCGCGGCCTCGCCGATGACGCGACGCTCCACGGGCCAATCCCGGCCCGATCCTGCTGATGACGCTGCGCCGCACGGGCCAATCCCGTCACGGCGTTAGTGAGGGGGCTCGGCTCCCTCCACCAATGGGAGCGCGGCGGCTTCGTTCTTCGCCGCGGCAGCTCCTGGACCTCGGAGCAAGTTACGGGGGGGGTTTCCTGGCCCCGGGCCGCGGTGGTGACTTGGCGGCAAGGGGTTTTCAAGGGCGCTGGTCACGACCAGACCACCCTCTCGACCTCCCCACCACCTTGGAGCGAATTTCACGAGGGGAGGCTCCACAAGCCTCTGACCCTCACGAGTAATGTGCCGATGAGCACACCGATCCCCTCCTCACGCTCCGCAGTCAGGCACCACGCGTCTCGGGTCACAACAGCACGATTTTGCAGCTGTTTTCTGGGACAGTTTTAGGAACCTTTAGCCCTGGGTTCCCAACAGGAGGCCAGCTCTTCTCAGGCCCTTGGAGATTCAGTTGTAGACACAGCACACAGCAGAGTCTTGGCAGTTTCAAGTAGGCAGGGTCACAGCACACAGCAAAGTCCCTTTCTCCTCCTTAGCTTCCAGTTGGCCAGTAGAACAGGTCAGCCCTTAGAGCACACAGCAAGGCAGTCTTCCTTTAGTTCTCTAGCTGTCCTCCTTCCAGCAAAGGTTCCTTCTTGCTTGCAGAATTTCAGAATCTGACTTCTGTAGTCAGGGGTCCTTTCCTTATACCCCTCAATGTCTTTGAAGTCCTTTGAAGTCTTTGTGCATGGAGGCCCTGGGTCCAGTCTAAACCAGTCCTGGGGGTTGCGGAGCACTGAGGTGTCTCTGGTTTTCTTCTTCCTGTCAGCTTCAGGGCCAGAGGTGTCAGTTTGCCACCAGGAGGGAGCTAGCAGGGGGAGGCAGGCCAGCGCAGCCCAGCACTTATCAGGCATTCCTTCCTCCCACCTCCCAGGCAGGCAGATGTGCCCTTTCATCCCCGGGCTGGCTCCGACCCTCTCCTCTGGGGCTCTGCAGCCCCCCCTGTCACATCCAGACCAGGCAGGCATTCCACAAACCCAGGCACACAGAAAGGTTTAGACAAGAGAACAGCCACTTTCTAAAAGGGCTATTCTCCAAAAACAGGATTTAAAAACACCCTTCACTAAAAGATGTCATTAAATTCTGAGTTCAGGGATATCTTTCACTTATGTCCCATCTTGTTCCTATGGGAAGATAGGCTGGCATCACATGGGGCCAGTCTCCTCCATGTTACTCTATGGAGCAAGAGAGCCTTACAGCAGTGAGCACATAAAATGGCTGCTGCCCACTACCAGAGCATGTGACCTGCACTAGTACATGCTCTACCTTAGCTATACACTGCACCCTGCCCAGGGGGGTACCTTGAGCCTTCCATAGGGGTGACTGATGTGCACAGACAGGGAAGGGTTAGGCCCAGCCAGTGGAGACACTGGCCAGGGGGACAGGGCAGTCCACTGACTGCACCCAGGCCCTGCGCTGGCAGGCCTGAGTCACCATTTTAAAGCTACTCATGTGGGTGGCGCAATCTGCGCTGCAGGCCCACTAGTAGCATTTGTCATCACCAGCCCTGGCACACACAGTGCACTTTACTAGGGACTTCGTGGTGATACAAATATGCCAATCAATATCACAATTTACAGAGGGAGCACTTACACTCTGACACTGATCAGCAGTGGCAGAGTGTCCAAAGCATCTTAATCAGCAAAAACGAAATCCAGCACAGCATCAAAACACATGAGTCAGAGGCAAAAAGATGGGGGAAGAACCACGCCAAAAGGTGTCAGGTCTAACATGTGTCCCCTCCAGCTGAAAGTGGGGAGAACTACCCAACCTCTTGGGAGTCCTCATCACTAAGGCGGAAGAATCTGGACAGACCGTCAGCATTGGCGTGTTCTGTACCAGGGCGGTGCTCCACTGTAAAGTCCATCCCCTGTAGGGAAATGGACCACCTCAACAATTTTGGATTCTCACCCCTCATCTGCATTAACCATCTGAGGGGCCTGTGGTCGGTCTGAACACGGAAGTGAGTCCCAAACAGGTAGGGCCTCAGCTTCTTCAGAGCCCAGACCACAGCGAAAGCTTCTCGTTCAATGGCACTCCATTTCTGTTCCCTGGGGATTAGCCTTCGGCTAATGAAAGCCACTGGTTGGTCTCCGCCCTCATCATTAATCTGTGAGAGCACTGCTCCCACGCCTTGCTCTGAAGCGTCAGTTTGCACAATGAACTCACTGGAAAAGTCAGGTGCCTTAAGCACCGGTGCTGTGCACATGGCAGTTTTGAGGGTGTCAAAAGCAGTTTGACAGGCCTCCGTCCAATTCACTTTCCTGGGCTGATTTCTAGATGTCAGCTCTGTCAAAGGGGCCACGATGGTGCCATAGCCTTTGACAAACCGTCTGTAATACCCGGTGAGACCTAAAAAGGCTCTCACCTCAGTCTGGGTCTTGGGGGGTTCCCAAGCCAGAATGGTATCAATTTTTGCCTGTAGGGGCGCCACCTTGCCGCTCCCCACCTGGTGTCCCAAGTACACCACCGATCCCTGCCCTATCTGGCATTTACTGGCCTTGATAGTGAGGCCTGCCTTCTGCAGAGCCTTCAACACTTCAGTGAGGTGTTGCAGGTGTTCCTCCCAAGTGGAGCTGAACACAGCAATGTCATCCAGGTAGGCTGCGCTGAACTGCTCCAGCCCCGCCAGTACCTGGTTGACCAATCTCTGAAATGTGGCGGGAGCATTTTTCAACCCAAAGGGCATGACACGGAACTGGAAGTGCCCCTCTGGCGTGGAAAATGCTGACCTCTCCTTTGCCCCGTCAGTTAAGGCAATCTGCCAGTACCCTGAAGTCAAATCAAAAGTACTCAGGTACTGGGCAGCTCCTAACCGATCCACCAGCTCATCAGCTCTGGGGATGGGGTGCGCGTCAGTCTTGGTGACCGCATTGAGCCCACGGTAGTCCACGCAGAACCGAAGTTCTGGGGTGCCACCGGGGGTAGCAGCTTTCTTAGGCACTAAGACCACTGGGCTAGCCCAGGGGCTGCTGGAGGGCTCAATAACCCCTAGCGTCAACATCTTGGAAACTTCCTCCTTAATGCTGGCTCTGACCTTGTCACCCACTCTGTAAAATTTCTGTTTCACAGGCAGACTGTCTCCAGTGTCCACGTCGTGGACGCACCACTTGGTGGCACCTGGGGTCAGGGAGAACAGGGGGGCGAACTGACCCAAGACTTGGCGACAGTCCTCCTGCTGCTCTGGAGTCAGGGTGGGGGAGAGGACCACACCATCCACTGACCCATCTTGCTCCTTGACTGCCAGGAGGTCAGGGAGAGGATCACTATCCTCCTCCCCTCCAACATCTGTAGCCATGAGCATAGTTACTTCAGTCCTCTCAAAGTGGGGTTTGAGGCGGTTCACATGCAGCACTCTCAGGGGCTGCCTGGGAGTCTTCAGGTTAACCAAATAGGTAACCTCGCTCTTGCGCTCCACCACCTCATATGGCCCAGACCACTTGTCACGGAGCGCACAAGGCTCCACTGGCGCCATCACCCACACTTTCTGACCAGGTTGGAACTCAACCAGAGAAGTGTTCTGGTCATACCACCACCACATAGCTGAACACATCCTGAGGGGTTTTCCCACGGGATTTCTCCCACCCCTCTTTCACCAGAGTCAGAGGCCCTCTGACAGGGTGGCCATACAGCAACTCAAAGGGACTGAACCCTAAGGATTTCTGAGGCACCTCCCTGTAGGCAAACAACAGGCATGGCAACAAGACATCCCATTTCCGCCTCATGGGCTCTTCCAGGCCCATAATCATGCCCTTCAATGTGCGGTTGAATCTCTCAACCAAACCATTTCCTTGAGGGTGGTAAGGAGTGGTGAATTTGTATGTCACCCCACACTCACTCCACAGGGACTTCATATACTTAGAAATGAAGTTTGTCCTGCGGTCTGAGACGACCTCCCTGGGAAATCCCAACCGGGAAAAGATCCCCATCAGGGCACGGCCCACCACTGGGGCGGTGACTGTCCTGAGCGGGAGGGCTTCCGGGTACCGAGTGGCATGGTCCACCAAGACCAGGATAAACCTGTTGCCTAGGGCTGTCTTGGGATCCAGGGGCCCCACGATGTCAATGCCCACCCGCTCAAAAGGGGTGCTCACCACGGGAAAGGGTTGGAGGGGAGCCACGCGCTTCCCTCCACTCTTGCCACTGGCCTGACAAGTTTGGCACGATTTACAAAAGGCAGAGACGTGTGTCTTCATCTGGGGCCAGTAGAAATGGGTGACAAGCCTGTGATAGGTCTTGTCTTGCCCCAGATGTCCTGCGAGAGGCACGTCATGAGCCAGACCCAGTAGGAAGTTCCTGAAGCGCTCCGGTACCACCAGCACACGGGCTGCACCGGGCTCAGCGAACTTAGGCTCACTATAAAGTAAGTCATCCTCCCAGTAGATCAAATGCTCCTTGGACCCCAGGCCTGCGGCCTGGTCTGCAGCCTGCTGCCGCACACCAATGAGAGAAGGGCACTCCTTCTGAGCCTGGCAGAATTCCTCCCTGGAGGGACCACCCTCTTGCTGCCACTGGGACAGCTCAGGCAATTCCCCTAGTTCGGCCACCTGCTCCCCTGTAGGTTCCAGGGCATCCCCTTCGGGGTCTGCCTCCTCCTGGACCGTGGGAACGGTGGGGGCCGGTTTCCCGCGCCCTCTACCCCTTCCTCTCTTGGCAGGTCCCTGGGCCATTGTTCCAGGCTCCAGTTCGGCTAGACCGCCCTCTCTGGCTGTCATTGCACGGGTGGACACACAGATCCACGCAGGCAAACCCAACATCTCCAAGTGAGTCCTGTGCTCCACCTCTTTCCATGGGGAGCTCTCCAGATCATTACCTAATAGACAATCTACAGGCAAGGCATCACTTACAACAATCTCCAGAATACCGGAGACTCCTCCCCATTCAAATGGAACTTTCGCCAACTTGCAGTAGCGCACTGAACTGTCAGCTGCCACCACAGGCCGGAGTACCTGAGGAATAATTTGCTCTTCAGACACCCACCGACACCGGACAGATGTCACGCTGGCCCCTGCGTCTCTCAGAGCCTCCACCTCCCGTCCATTGATGGTCACCTTCTGCCCGTACTTCTTAGTGTTTTGGGGCAGCAAGGTTTCCTGGGCCATCTCTTGGTCTCCTAGAGAGACAAGGGTCATCAATGCTAACCCCTTCTCCCCACTAGAAATCAAATCCCCTCCCAAAGCTACACTGGCTAACGCCGGAGCTGGAGCTGGAGCACCAGTGGGTGCTGATTTCTTCTTTGGACAGTTTGGAGCAATGTGCCCCACCTCCCTGCATGAATAGCAAGAAAGGGTCTTTTTGTCCTGCGGGCCCTTATGGGGCCAGGACTTCTTAGGCTTGGGGGGTTGAGACACCTTCTCCTGGGAACTACTTTGGGGCCCTTTAGAAGACTCCTTTTGATTACCCGTGTCCCCCCCACTCTTTTGCTGGGGACCCTGTCCACCTTTGGCTGGGGTACTTACCACCCCCTTGTGGACCCTGGTGCTCGTCCACCGGTCCACCTCTTTAGCAAGCTCACTGGGATCAGTTAACTTGCTATCCAAAAGATGCTGGCGCAGCTCTGGGACACATAAACTACTTAAGTGCTCCCTACTAATCAAGTGACACAACCCCACATAATCAGTAACTTTGCTGCCCTTCATCCAACCTTCCAGTGCACGCGTGTACATACTCACACACTCCACCCAAGTACTTGAATCAAGCTTCTTGAAGTTCCTAAACTTCTGGCGGTACTGTTCAGCAGTGAGCCCATACCTGAGGCACAAAGCCTCCTTCATGGCGGAGTAGGACAAAGCATCCTTTGCTTCTAAGGGTGCCAAAACATCCCTCCCAGAGGCCTCAAAATGCTTCCACAATCCTGCTCCCCAATTCTTCTCAGGCACCTCATTCATCTTTAAGGCAAGTTCATACGCTCTGAACCACGCATAAATATCCTCACCCCTCTGATAATTCTGTACCAGATCCTTTGGTATGTATACCTTACCCACCTGTACTGGTTGTGCGCTGCCACCATTAGAACTGGACACCCTCTCTTTATATTTGAAGTCCAACTCCTTCATGCTCCTCTCATGAGCCAATTGGAGCTTCTTTTCCTCCAAAGCGAGAGTATGTCTTCTCTCCTGCGCCGCTCTCTCCTGCGCCTCTTTCTCAACTTCCAGGCGCAGTCTCTTCTCATCGGCTTCCGCTCTGAGCTTCAAAAGCTCAATCTCATGGGCCCTAACTCGCTGATTCTCCTCTATTTCCTCTGGAGACATAACCCTACTGGAGTGGTCGCTGCCCGTCCTAGACCCTGGCTTCCTCACTGGCAATTCACTGGGCAAAAACCCATTCTCCTGTGTGTCTCCCTCTCCAGTAGTAACCTCTGGGTCACCATGTTTGGCCTCCCACCAGGCCCTCAGAGCTGTCCGTAGCTCTTCCTTATTTGCGCCGCCCCTTACTGGGCATTCAAGCTGTCTGCAGACTTTTCTCAGTTGCTCCTTGTTATAGGTTAACAACTCCTGGATTTCAAATTCCACTTCCACGTCTCCATTCACGCTTGGCGCTTTCCGAGACATGATGCTTCCTAACCTTTTCAACTAAAAAGGTTTCACCAAAAAGAAAAAAAATCTTGTGCAACCTGTGCCGCTAAACTAGACTAGTGATGTACAAGAGATCACTGCCGGTCAAGTGCAATTATTAGTTCAAAAATCCGCACCGCGAGCCACCAATGTTAGAACCCGGGGTCTCCAGTTGGCAGAGGTAAGTACCTTAGACCAAGTAGGGACCCTGGCCTCTAGTCAGGGCGACGGAATAACCCTCTGAGATAACCCCTGCTCACCCTCTAGGTAGCATGGCGCGAGCAGTCTAGGCTAAACAGAGGCAATGTGGATAACATTTGCACTTAACACAACAATAATCCCCAATCCACCACAAACTGAGACCACACAGGTAAGTATATTTTATAAAAATATATAGCTTTATCTAGTTTCAGCAAATAATTAAAGCAGTTGCATGATAATCGCTTCTTTAGAAAAATGTTGCATTCAATCCTACGGGTTGCACTTAATCTTTAGGATGGTACTTGTAAATAGGAAGTTCTTATGTCCCGACAATGATAGTCTCAAGTCTCTCAAATCAGGAACTCAAAAATACTGCCCCTGATTTCTATTCATTCAGCTCTAAAAACGAGCGATAAACACAATGCCCCCTTGTGCTCCCACCTAGGGGCTTCCAGCGCTATCAATGCGCTTCTGCGCGAGGCTCGGGGACTCTTTCTCGTCCCAGGTGCAGCCTCGCACCTTCTCTAACCTCCGGCGCACCAGGCCGTGCAGAGTGCACGCGTCCCCGCCCCAGCCAGTCCCCTTTCCTCTCCCGCCCGCTCTCGACAATCCAATGAGCGGCGGGGGAGGCGGTGAGGCTCACCTTGTGGGGGGACGGCTGGCCAGGGGTGCGGGACGCCTCAAAGTCCCTCGGCGGGGTCAGGTCACTTCCTCGCGGCCCGGCGGTGATCACGGAGGTTCTTCGGCTCTTCCAGCCGCCTCGACCCAGGCAGCCAATCCCGTTGGCTCTTCAGACGAGCCCCTCTGAGCGCGAGGCCGCCAACCAATGGCAGCGCGGCCTCGCCGATGACGCGACGCTCCACGGGCCAATCACGGCCCGATCCTGCTGATGACGCTGCGCCGCACGGGCCAATCCCGTCGCGGCGTTAGTGAGGGGGCTCGGCTCCCTCCACCAATGGGAGCGCGGCGGCTTCGTTCTTCGCCGCGGCAGCTCCTGGACCTCGGAGCAAGTTACGGGGGGGGTTTCCTGGCCCCGGGCCGCGGTGGTGACTTGGCGACAAGGGGTTTTCAAGGGCGCTGGTCACGACCAGACCCCCCTCTCGACCTCCCCACCACCTTGGAGCGAATTTCACGAGGGGAGGCACCACAAGCCTCTGACCCTCACGAGTAATGTGCCGATGAGCACACCGATCCCCTCCTCACGCTCCGCAGTCAGGCACCACACGTCTCGGGTCACAACAGCACGATTTTGCAGCTGTTTTCTGGGACAGTTTTAGGAACCTTTAGCCCTGGGTTCCCAACAGGAGGCCAGCTCTTCTCAGGCCCTTGGAGATTCAGTTGTAGACACAGCACACAGCAGAGTCTTGGCAGTTTCAAGTAGGCAGGGTCACAGCACACAGCAAAGTCCCTTTCTCCTCCTTAGCTTCCAGTTGGCCAGTAGAACAGGTCAGCCCTTGGAGCACACAGCAAGGCAGTCTTCCTTTAGTTCTCTAGCTGTCCTCCTTCCAGCAAAGGTTCCTTCTTGCTTGCAGAATTTCAGAATCTGACTTCTGTAGTCAGGGGTCCTTTCCTTATACCCCTCAATGTCTTTGAAGTCCTTTGAAGTCTTTGTGCATGGAGGCCCTGGGTCCAGTCTAAACCAGTTCTGGGGGTTGCGGAGCACTGAGGTGTCTCTGGTTTTCTTCTTCCTGTCAGCTTCAGGGCCAGAGGTGTCAGTTGACCACCAGGAGGGAGCTAGCAGGGGGAGGCAGGCCAGCGCAGCCCAGCACTTATCAGGCATTCCTTCCTCCCACCTCCCAGGCAGGCAGATGTGCCCTTTCATCCCCGGGCTGGCTCCGACCCTCTCCTCTGGGGCTCTGCAGCCCCCCCTGTCACATCCAGACCAGGCAGGCATTCCACAAACCCAGGCACACAGAAAGGTTTAGACAAGAGAACAGCCACTTTCTAAAAGGGCTATTCTCCAACACAGGATTTAAAAACACCCTTCACTAAAAGATGTGTCATTAAATTCTGAGTTCAGGGATATCTTTCACTTATGTCCCATCTTGTTCCTATGGGAAGATAGGCTGGCATCACATGGGGCCAGTCTCCTCCATGTTACTCTATGGAGCAAGAGAGCCTTACAGCAGTGAGCACATAAAATGGCTGCTGCCCACTACCAGAGCATGTGACCTGCACTAGTACATGCTCTACCTTAGCTATACACTGCACCCTGCCCAGGGGGGTACCTTGAGCCTTCCATAGGGGTGACTGATGTGCACAGACAGGGAAGGGTTAGGCCCAGCCAGTGGAGACACTGGCCAGGGGGACAGGGCAGTCCACTGACTGCACCCAGGCCCTGCGCTGGCAGGCCTGAGTCACCATTTTAAAGCTACTCATGTGGGTGGCGCAATCTGCGCTGCAGGCCCACTAGTAGCATTTGTCATCACCAGCCCTGGCACACACAGTGCACTTTACTAGGGACTTCGTGGTGATACAAATATGCCAATCAATATCACAATTTACAGAGGGAGCACTTACACTCTGACATTGATCAGCAGTGGCAGAGTGTCCAAAGCATCTTAATCAGCAAAAACAAAATCCAGCACAGCATCAAAACACATGAGTCAGAGGCAAAAAGATGGGGGAAGAACCACGCCAAAAGGTGTCAGATCTAACACTGCGCATCTGCTGGCAGTGCAGGGCCTGCTCTTTACTGGTAACAAAGCGATACAAAAGGAGATGATGGACGGAGCGTTTGAACAAATCAAACACTCACCCCCAGTCAACTGATCTGGGTTTAATCCATCACCTTTAATGGTAACGAAGCACCCAAACCCCGAGTGAGCTGTACCGCCTGGCACTGGGAAACAGAGAGATGCATATGTCGAGGCATAATGCAAAAAAAAACAATCTGCCGAAGGTCACACCGAGTGCCAGCTCCTTCATTGGGAATTCAGGACAAAAATGCGAAAAAGACGAAGAAAGAACGAGGAAGGCATGCGCTATTACGGCTAACATGAAACAACTTGAGATCTGTGTAGAAATAACATAGTGCCCACACCGCCATGCGCTCGCCCCGCTTGCCAATAACACACTTACACTTCCCAATGAAACTCAGGAGACATGTTTGTGGGAAAAACTGCTGCAGGTTTATTTCATACAACACAGGTATGACGTTATGGTGGGTCATCTTACAGGCGATCCAAAGCAGGCAGCCCCTCGCTGACCCGCATGCCTAAGGAGCCATCTTGCACGGCGAGACGATGCTCTGACGGTGCAGCACATTACCATTTCGTTATACTCCCGCCCCCCCTGTCAGGGCGGAGCGGTGGGGCACACCCCGGTCGGTTCAGGCCCCCCGACCGCCCGAAGGACTAACGGGGCGCCGTCGCGGTTTCCCGGAACCTCCTTCGGCTCCAGGTCCTTGGCTCAGGCACCCTTACTGTGCCAGGCAGAGGTACCCTTACTGTACCCTTCTGCCGCAGAGGTACCCTTACTGTCCATCTGCTTCCAGATCGCCCTGTGACTCCTCCTGCAACACAAAACAAGACCATTATAAAATTCATAACTTCGCACCGCCGCTCTGCTGCTGGGTCAGGGATCAGGGTGGGAACAGCGCAGAGCCGAGGGAGGATCCAGGCGGGAGAAAGAGGCCGAGCACTGGCGCTGCAGTGCTAAATACCGGAAGGGGCGCCCCTCCTCCCAGGTGAGCCCTCCCCATTGGCTCGTGATGAGGAGGTGGGCTCAGGGAGGGGCGCGATATGAGCTTTGCTCGCCCGTCGTGTGGGACTAGGGCGCTGCCCCGCCCATGCTCCCCTGCGGGTCGCGCGGTCAGCGGCAAAACAAAAGACCGCGTGTGGTGCGCGTGCACTGAAAGGAATGACCTGTAAGCTCTCTAAATAAACAAACATTGGCAAGGCCAGCATTGACCGCATCATAGCACATTTTATTCCTTTAAGCCATGTTTCACAGTAGCCCATGCTGATGTGCAATATGTCTTAAAACAGTTCAGGGGGAGTGTTTGGAATTGAGCAAGCAACACATGGAAGGAGGGTGGGGAACAAAAACAGCGGGGGTGGGTTAAAATGTACGGTCAGCAGAAGGAGTGCAGGGGGTGGGTTAAAAAGAGTGGACAGTGGTAGGGGGTTCGAAGTGAATTACAAAGAACGGACAGCGGGAGGACACCGGGGGTGAGTTAAACAGAACGGACAGCTTGAGAAGGGTGGAGGTTGGTTTAAACCAAACAGACTGTAAAAGCAGGGCAGTGGGTTAAACAGACAAATGGTTAGAGAATGGCGGGGGATGGCGTAACAGATAGTCGGAGAAGTGAAGAGGGTTGGGGAAACAGAATGGACAGGGGAGAAGGGCGGGGTGAGGAAGAGGCACTATAGACACATGCACTCTACAAGAGTGTATGTGTAAAAGTTAAACAAGCCCCTGTTGTAAAACTGATGGCATCAGTACGCTGTCACTAATGTTTTCACGACAAAACAACTTGCACAGTTTCCTGCTGCACTATATGTTGCCAGGATCGCATTTATGCGTGCTTGTTGGTCATGAGGTTAACCTGTGTAGGATGTAAAGCTGCAAACGTGTAATTCGAATCCTGGAAATGTTCTAACCTCGGTGATTTGTTTTGAATTGCCGCCCACAGTTCATTTAAACACTTCTACACCTTTGCGCACTTGTAGCAACGCTAGCTAATTACCACAGAAACTCCGCTGGGCAAGACCTACAAAGCAGGAAATGTATACGTTAATTAGTTAACAACATACACCGTCAGTGCGCGTCCAGAGTCGTCTCCGAAGGTCACACCGAGTGCCAGCTCCTTCATTGGGAATTCAGGACAAAAATGCGAAAAATACAAAGAAAGAATGAGGAAGGCATGCGCTATTACGGCTAACATGAAACAACTTGAGATCTGTGTAGAAATAACAAAACAAAGACCGCGTGTGGTGCGCGCGCACTGAAAGGAATGACCTGTAGGCTCTCTAAATAAACAAGCAATGGCAAAGCCAGCATTGACCGCATCATAGCACATTTCTTTCCTTTAAGCCATGTGCACTGTTTACTGCAGCAGGTTTTTTTTTCTTTCTTGGCACAACGATTAACAGGTATGATCTGTTAGTAGAAAAGTTGACCGACTCTAGTTGCCCTTCAAAAATCAAACTGCAGTATTGGGGGAATTCCCGTTTCCTCGATTGGAAAAGCAAATAACATGAGTGCGAGTGACTACACAGTCCTGCCAAGCGTCACGCAACAGGTGTGACACTCACGCATTTCAGTGCGGTGATCCGCATCACCGCACTGAATGCATTTGGCACGCATTTTGCCACCTGTTCCAGCGCGCCGGCAGCAGCTCCTGTGGGCCCGGGCTCTCTACAGTGAGAGTTATGCTGCTTTGCCCGACTACTGTGTGCCTAAACAGAAACCAGACAGACACTGCAGCAGCTGAGCTCTCTGAGCTCGTGAGCGGCGCCGCCGCACTACAATGTATCTCTCTGCTGCTCTGCCTGCTAGAGTCCGACGTCGACTTAGTGTTCCGTTGCCCTGGAAACTAGAATGCAGCGATTTGTGCAGTCTGCACTGGGGGGCCGGCCGGCGCCCGGCCTGCCCGCTCAGAGTCGATACAGCCTCAGAGCTGTCAATCACGGTGGCGCAACAGGGCGCCAGGATTAAATCCGGATGTGCCGGCCTGGGATGGGCCGTCACGTCCGGAGGAAGCAGGAAGTTCAGAAGCTGCGGGTGATTAGAGAGAGTGCAGGCAGGTTGCGGCGCGCATGCAGTCCTGACTCTGTCTCAAGCATGGCCACCCGCCGCGGCCCCCTGCGCGGCCCCCTGCGCAGCCCCCCCCCCCGCTAAAACACAGCTGCAGGGTATGCAGCGCACCTTACATAGTCATGCGCATCGCGCAATTAAAAGTGCGCGCATGACTGGTGAGGTGAGGCATCACAGAGGCCGGAGATCACTGATAGGGACCAGGCTGCCGCCGGACATGATTAATTAGTTCTAGCCCCTGGCTCGCCTTGCAGTCTTCCCTGTCTTCTGCCGCCCGCAGGTGAGTCTCCGACGCCTCCGAGTCAGGAACAAGAAGTCCGTGTCAGAGGGTGGGGGTTGAAATTGGATGCATCATGGTGCGGGCGTCCGGGGTTATGTAGTATAGGTCCTCGTTCCGTTCTGTGCAGTGCAGACCACGAAGATTGCTCAAGTCTGTGAGAGCGGGGATGATGGTTGCAGCTTGTGCACCATCGCGTGGCTGCAATAAATCAAACATTTTATTCATGTTGATTGTCACCTTTGCAATCCTCATGATAAAAATGTTGGACTTATTGCGCCACGCGATGGTGTACAAGCTGCAACCATCATCCCCGCTCTCCTCTCAGTCTCAGAAACTGCGGCCCCAGCGCCGTGAATTGCAGAGGGGAGTGACATATTTCAGGACAAGAATCTGAGGAGGCAAGCGACCGGGCCGGTCAGCCCGCACCGCGGTAATTAACCCATCGCTACAGCTCGCGGCCTTGCTGTAGTAAAGTCAATCTCCCTGGGCATGTATGCAGGCAGGAGATTGCCAGTGTCTCGTTTTGAGAGTCAGTGTTGGTGACTGAGACTCTGTGGCGCCTTCAACAACAGGAACACCATCTACCGCCTGTACAGGAGGCGGGCACATTGAAAAGTAAGGACAGACTTAGGAGACCGAGACATCTACCTATTTAGCCGGTGTGCCGCCCACTACTAGGTTTCTGTAAACCAGGCACAAATGCGTGCACGGAGCTCCGTAGAAAAGTTTCATAATTTAAAAGAGGCAGCAAAATCTGGTCTTAATGTTGTTTTTGTTTAATAGAGAACCACATATTTGGAACTGAAATAGACTTTTATGCAAATCCCATCAGATGTATTTATTGTATTTATTGTTTTTCAATGCATCGCCTTTCGGTTACTTCAGAGTACTCGGTATTTCAGAAATGTACATATTTGTAATAACCTAAGAAATAGCTAACTAATGTGTCTCTGGCATAAAGGATGAGGAAATTAAAGACATCTTATCCCAATTCATTTACTGCCAGTTACTACCTGGAGGTCGAATTCACCCATTAAAATCACTGCCGCCTCCTTATTTTTTCCCTCTTCTCTGCGCTAAGATACCTGTATAGTTAGCAGTGCATTACTAAAACTGTTACTATATTGTAAACCGAACGTGAGCTACCCCTAACACAGCTGCATCAGGCTTATAGGGTGAAAGTGCTATCTAAACGACCTCGAATGGGGGCCCAAATTTGCAGCATCTCAATGTTCGGCCATTATCTTGCATTTAGATAAAACCACACACCGTTGCCGGTGGGCTGCAACTAGGTGTGTGCCTCAAAGAGCCTGAAACTGCCTTGGCGGTGGGCTCTGTAGTTTGGCGCCATAACGAATGCCATGAATCCAGCTCCACTAAAGAAGTTCCTGTAGACTACAGTTTTTAAATTATAGAGCAATGATACCATAAGCACTCTTCATTACCATGTTATGGAGGCTACACTGCTGTAGTGTAGCCTCCATAACATCTTAATGAATAGTGCTTAAGGTATTATTGCTCTATGATTTAAATACCTAATAAGAAAGGCCTTTGGTGCCTCGGTGGGCTCTGTGATTGCAATCACAATTAAAATGAAGCACATAAGCAATGTAAAAAACTTGGCAGCAATGCCGCAGGTATGTGCGCACATTATTTCAAGCGCTTGTTGGTAAATGCAGCCGGCTTTTTGGCATCCGTGCTCCGTTTGCATCTTGGGGGTAATAATTTAAGTGGGTCTCTTCTGACACTCATACTAGCCATTGGTTTTGTCGTGAGATTACTTCACAACTCCTGCCTCAGCCTGAGGATAATGCAGTATAGTGCCTGTCCGTGCGTGAGTCAGTGTCACACATAGGCAGCTAAGATGGATCCGTGTGTTGTAACTGTTCATATTGGGGCTGCCTCACATCCTGTCGGGTCGGGTCCCATAGACGGAGAGACCCTGGAGTCCTGGTGCTCTCCTGATTGATTGCTGGCAGGGAGGGGGCCCAGTGTGGGCAAAGGCTGGCACTCTTAGGGGCGCCTCTGCAGCAGGCAGCAAACTTGTATTTCATAAAATCACACAGGAATGTGCAGATTAAGTATCAGGAGGTGTCTTAAATATTCCTTCACCCTCAAATACAGCATGGGGGTTTCCATGCTGGTCATGATGTGTACCACAAGCCATGCCATGTGCTTAAACCGTGTTCCCAGCTTCCCTAATATCTTTTGACAAAACACACTTCCAACCCGTAGGTTGGCAAACACCTTTGATTTCTGTTTCCCGGCATGAGGTTTAGGTACGTGTATTTTAATGAAGCTTGGACACAGGGTTAGTTTGTATCATAATGGTTCTAAGTTGCCAGGACTGCGCCCTGTGTACTGCGGTGCAGTTTCAATGCCCTGCAGGTGTGCGTCTTCAAGGATGGTGCGGCTTAGAAATGGCCCATTGGCCTCTGTGGAAGGGAAAGACATGCACAGTACATCACCATTTACTATACAATGAGAGGCCATATTGTGCCATTCAATGACTGAGTGCCCTTCCATTTCTGGTGCTTTACACCATTTCTGGTGTTTTTTCTGATATTTATATGTTTTGATCGTCTTCATTGCATAATTTTGCTCACAAAAAAGTGTCACTCATATTTGTTAAAATGTCACTCATAGCAATCTGAAACCTTGGCAGCTATGACTACAGGCTGCCAAATTGTGTGAGCAAAAGAAAGAAGCTCTCAGCATTGGGTGGTGGGGGCGGGGGAGCGGTATTGGGTGGCGGGGGGGGCTTCCTTTGATGCAAGTAAGCAACTTTTGCAAATGCCTGTGTATATGACTTATGTTGGAACATTAGAGCCAGATATTTTGGGCTTTGCCCATGCTTGTTTTTGTTGCAAATGAAGCACGGAGGTCTGGGAGGGATTAGCCAAACTCGAGAGTATGTGCAGGTTGGGCCAAAACGAAAATGAATTTCTGTGCTGGTTCTGTTTCAACTTTAAATGTTTAAAATTTTTAATAGATGCCTTAGCTTGGGGGACGGGGTGGTGATGGTGTGTGTGGGGTGTGTGTGTGTGTGGGTGTGTGTGTGTGTGTGTGTGTGTGTGTGTGTGTGCATGCGTCTGTCTGTCTGTCAAGGAACGCCAGGCTCGAGGATTTGGTTTCACCGAAGTTAATTTATGTAAAAAATCGTGAACTGCCGGAAAGTTAAACAAGCTCTTGGCATTGGGGGGCGGGGGAGCGGCTTCCTAAAAAGTGACCTTGGGTAATATAACTGGTGCTCGCGTAGAGCGCTTTTATACCTTGGTGTACAGTCTGCACTCTATAAAAACTGCAAAAAAATAAAAATGAAAGCGGCCGGTCATGCTGCCATGGCATCCATGCACAAACAACACTACGTTACGGGTTGACACCGAGTAGGGACAGAGCGTGGAGAGTCCCACCCAGTGCAAGCACATGGCTCATCTGGCTGTTCGTATTAAGTGGTATTCTTTCGAAAAGTGATGATCGATGCACAGCCTCGAGCAACTACGCCTAAGATCGAGCGGGCTGTCAGGGGCTGCGCCGATGCACAGCAGCAGGCAAGACGAGTCACTTATCCAACAGACAAAACACCTCACTTCAGAATGTCTGAACTGGCGTGCCTCACTCACTTTCATGCGATAAACACCCTGGTGCATTAAAGGCTCAAACTCGTAAATAAAGGGGCATGTTTGTTTTCATGTACAGTATTTAAATGACTTGGGCACAGGGTCCACACGTTTGGTTAAGGGATGTTTACGCCACCGTTTTAAGTAGCCACACAGATTTCCCGTTTGCTTTTGTGTCTCGTTTAAAAATAATTCCTTTATATTTCTGATAAGTTGTATTGATTTGTAGTTCTCTTGTACGTACGGATACATTAACCTGGCCTTGCCTACTTTGGGGACAAAGTTATGTCGGTCCTGATTCGGGGTCGCGTGCAAAGGTTTCGCTTATAAACCGAGGAAGATATTTGTATTAAGCAAGTGTGCGTATCCCAATGTAAAACAATAAAATAGAAACCCTTGTCTGGGACTCCTCAATCGTATGTTTTCTTTTTTCCGGATTTAACAGTGGGCATTTAAGGGTTCATGGTCATCTTGGCAAAATTAAGACACTTATACAAAGAAAAAGAAGCTGTTCCTCTGAGTTGCACAATCACCTACCAACTAATAAGTGGTGGTGAGTCAGGAAGAAAAGGAGGTAGTAGGATCAGCACCACACACTATCTACACACACACGGGCCACACACCCCCACTTCATCATACGGCAAAGGAACAAAAGATCTCCGATAAAGAGCCCCTTCGTGGGTGCCCGTTGAGCATTGCAGCGCCGGCTCAACGAGGAGCAGGTCCATATGATGAAGCATGACACCTAGATTGCTGGGTGTGTGAGGACCCTAGTTCCGCAAAAGCGGGATCCCTGATCCTACTACCTCCTTTTCTTCCTGACTCACCACCACTTATTAGTTGGTAGGTGATTGTGCAACTCAGAGGAACAGCTTCCTTTTTCTTTGTATTACTGGACTAAGGAGGGCACGAAGCCTGGACCTCTTTAATAAGCCCCCATTGGTTCCCCCCTCTTCTTGTTAAAATTAAGACACTAACAGGAACTGCAGCTGCATTTCCTGCTTTTATTTTAAAGTTGTGGGCTTCTGTGAGATGTTAGGTGAGGTTGCGAGATAATTATATATATATAAACGTAATTAATTACCACTAAAATTGAAATGTTTCCTGGGAAGCAGCCGGATGGGGAGGTGCTGCTGGCTGAAGAGGGAGCCTTTGGCAGGCGGCATGCGTGCAGGAGAGCAGGCTTGGCGGTAGTGCCCCGCCCGTAGAAAGAGTGTGCGCATGGGTGGCTGGCACAGAAGATTAGGCCACGCCACCCTGCTGAGAGATCCCAGTGCAGCTGGAGCAAACAAGCCTGTCGGAGAGCGGCAGGAGCGGCAGCAACAGGGAAGTGGCAACAGAGCGAGGACCGCAGCGTGAGGGGCACTGCTGAGGCCTGTATGAACACTGGGGGAAGACCAGGAGGTTTTAAATGTAAAGGTCGAATGTGCACAAGGAGGGCTGGGCATGTAATGTCTGCAGCCAGAAGGAGCCCAAGCTTAATGTGCACCGAACAACCCAAAAAACAAGCTCTATGCATTGCGTGGCGGGGAAGCGGCTTAGACACTTTAGTGAGGCAGCGCTGCTCAGCAAAACAAGCTCTGGCATTGCACGGAGGGGGACGGGGGAGCGGCTTCCTTTGAAGTCTGATGCCGAGGCTCAGACAAATGGTGTGGGATGTGGCTGGCGATGTGCACGCGCCTGGCTCACATGAACTGTACCCGATCTGCAGTTTTGGCTAGACTTTTGAAAGCCTTACTATACTCTCGACAAACAAGCATTGCTAAATCAATGCTGTAGTCGAGACCTTAAAAAGTATCAACGGGAGCCTGCAGCAGGTGGGAGGACACTATCCACAGACAGTAAGCTTGACTTGGTCCATGCTGCAGGGCAGAGACCCACACGGAAGCCCTAGGAGGAAGCCGGAGGCGGTGACCAATAAGCAGCAAGGAAATGAGAGCGACGTCAAAGCAATCCAATGGTAAGTATTGGGCTATGTCTCACATAAACCCTAAAAAAAAGAATAAAAAGATTTTACGTTCATATAGTGCCATATACTGGTAAATTGATTGTTCACAGCAATGAGATTGCCCTTCTGGGATTCCATATTTGAAACACTTAGGCTAGACAGAGATCTCAGTGGTGATCCCTTACTCAATGAATAATCTTACTGAATAAAGTCCAAAATGTTGACTTTATTTTATTTAGGGTAATTGTGTAGCACAGACCTAGCCACAAGGGCAATATAGCACTTCACTTAGACCAGGAACAGTACAATAAGAAATAACTTAGAGAAGGGGAGGAGGATGGAGATATAAATAGACATTATGGTAACAGATGTGTCTGTAAGTATGAACTATATGGCCATAAGAGTTAGAGACACAGAAGCAAACTACTAAACACACATTTGCGTGACACACTGATTGTATAGTCAAAAGAACACAGGAAACCTCTTCTAAATGATCTTTGGAACTTACAACAAAAATATCAAAATGTAAGATCGGATCTTGTGTGACAGCCATTTGCAAGCTCTTGTACTTCAATCCTGTGTAATATTCAATATTTACCAGGAAAAAACTCTGCAGTATCCCATAATATAAGGTGAACTTAAAGGCGAAGCAAAATCATTTAACTCCAATTTGTTACAACTTTCCTAATGAACCAAACTAAATAAATTGTGGGTGGACCTCAGTGCAAGGAGAAGAGTTTCCTCTAGTCTGGTAAGAGAGTTGCTCATAGCTTACATCCATCAAATGTGTGATAATGTGAGCTCCAACCAGTTACACTGCAGCATTTTTAGCTTAAAACAACACATTTCCTAGAACTAGAGGATATTAGAGCTTTATAAACTGGAGAACTGTTTACCTATGTTAGATTTGGCCGCATACTCTATGATAGCAAGAAAATGGGAGAACTAAAGTAGAGGATATCTTATTATGTTTGTGATGATTTTTATAGCACAATATTCACCTTGCTGGCCTCTTGGCGCTAGGAAGGGGAACACGCACAGGGAAAACTAGAGGGACTAAGAAATACATATGAAACAGGTAGGACTTAATCGCCTCCTGAGTGACAGATAAAGAAATATTTTGCAGAAGTCAGAAATGGGTAGAGGCATGCTATCTATTGTAGTTGTTAGAAAGCAGGGGACCTTCTGCAGTACAGCACAGGAAGGACATAGGGTCCCAGTGAGAGCATAATCTTAAACGAATTGACGAAAATTCATGTGCATCTGCATCCAGAAATTTCCGGGTACATCATTTGTATTGTATTAAGGAAAATGTGAAGACTATTCACACGTGATGTGACGTATTTTGTCACTGATTGTGTAATATATGCTTTTGTGGACTAGTTTAATTTAAAAAAAGGAAATGAAGTAGCTTGTTGAGATACTGAAGCCGAGAAGCACATATTCCTGGTTCAATGCACAATACAGTCCTAGCAAGGACAACTTTTGTGATGAGACTGGAAAAAGAGCTGAAATGTACAGTGAAGAAAACAGTGCAAGAAAATGGGGAACGGGGGAAAAGAACCAAAGATCTGAGGAATGGGCATGTAATCCTCTTGTGAACCTCGAGCTGAAAGAAGAAATGCTGGAAAATGAGTCTAAAGCTTCCAAAGTCCAGATCCAGGGGCTGCTGTCTAAAGCTGAGGCTGGGGGCCTCCTCCGGTGATCCAACACTTCTTGAATTCTATGTCAGGAATGGAGGCGAGGATTATGCTTTATAATTATAATCTTTACTTTGCTGATTATAAATTTGAACAGCAGCCGTTTTTAACATCAGCTTCATACTAAAACGAACATTCCCAAACGTCCTGGGGATCATAACATCACAACCAATCATGTCAAGGCAATACCAATATAGGCCATCACCATCATCAATGTCCATGCTGCCCGTTTTCTTTGCTGCTCAGTAGCCGCAGTGTTACTCCCTTCTCTTTCATGTATGGGTGTTTACACATTTATTCTTATATGACTATACCGCTATGTGCGCCGTCTTCTCTCCTGCACGAGTAGTGTTTTCTCTGTCTAATTAGGTTTTGATTTGCAGGGTTCATTTCACTGTGTTCCACCCTCGGGAGCGCTCCTGCGCTCCTTGGGGCAGATTTACAAGCCCCTTGTGCCACTTTTGCGTCACTTTTAACATGAAAAAAGTGACGCAAAAGTGGCACAAGAAGCTTGTAAATCTTCCCCCTTATGCGGAGTGAGTTGCCTGAAAGGCCAGGGGCTGCAGATGCCATGCGACCCCCTAGACTCTTGGTGGCACTGCGGCGCAAGCCTAGAGCAGCCCAACTTCAGCTCCATGCCGCACGACGCTTTGTTTCCCTCAAGGATTGAGAGGCACGTGCTGCAAGAGCCACAAAGACAGAGCCTTTCCCTCACCCTGGAGACTAAGGTGCCAATTTACAAGGCCCTTATGCCAGAATTGCGCCGCCGTTGCGTCACTTTTGTGATGCAGCGGCGGTGCAAAGCCAGCGCCATGCTGCGTGCTAATTACAACGTGATGCATCTGGGAGATGCGTCACGTTGTAAAGCCCTGCGCCACATGTGGGCGTTCCTACGCAGGGGGGGAGGGGGGTTCCGATGCAGGAACAACTCCTAAAAGTGGCTGAGTGAAATCTACAAGATTTCCCCTAAGTCGCTTTTAAGGCCATGCTGAGTCAAAACCCTGCGCCTGCTTGAAGCAGGCATAAGGATTGGCGCAGCATGTTAGGGATAGGGGCACCCCGAGCCTTGCAACTCCAGCAATGCGCCGCCTTTCCCCCGGGGGATGCGACACGCATCTGCCAATCCGTGCGCCTCGGTGCGCCGCATTGTAAATGCGGAGCATCAGTGATGGCGCACGGGTTTTGCAGAGGCGTCGCAGCTTTTCTGCCGCATCCCTGCTGATTAGCAGAGATGCGCCATAAGTAGTACATCTGCCCCTAAGGCACCAGTGCCAGTGGGTTCTGTATTTTAGCAAGTTCTTTAAACGCCCTGACGTGTCCGTATTGCTCTACATATTGTATCTACCCCCAGCGTGGTCTGTATTGTGCCAAGTTGGCCGTGCAAGCCCATTATGACTCCATGTGGGCTGTTCTGGGGTTTGTATCCACCTCAAAAAACATACCGGCCGTGCAGGCCTTACAAGGGACTCTGTCCCAGGCTGATTAACTAGATGATTTGGCTGTAGTGTCCCTGGGACTTTAAATCCCCCGATATATTGGAGGCCCCGGTCTCCCGCAAATTCACTGGACCCCCAGCACCACATGGACAGAGCTGCCTGTCACTAATAATGGCTCTCCCATTGGATGACATGCAGACGTGTGAAAGCACATATGTTGAGGAGGAGGCCCTGTCCTTCCTCCCCTGAGACGATGATTTTTACGAACCCATCAACACCTCTATACACAGGGAGGTTGCAAAGGCCATAGGCCCCATTGAACAAAGCCTCTATTGTAAGATTGCAGAAGAGTATGCAAGGAACTCTCACCCGCATGCACCCCAGGAGCAAGGGGCCACACGCCCAAAGAGGAAATTTACTGGGGTGGGTCAGGACGCCTTTGAGTGCCTTAAATGGGCCTTTCTAGCCCAGACATAGGCCCCCACCTCATGTGCTTTTTGACCCCCTATCTATTTCCCCCGACATAGGGGAGGGCAATGACTCCGAGGAGACTGTGATGAGGTGACAGGACCCTCAAGGCTTTGGCTCCTTCCGCCCCTGACACCTCTGAACACCCCTCAAAACCAGAGACAGTGGCGGATATGCTGTACCCAGATGACATTATCCATTCTTGCATGGCGAAATGAGCCCCAGCTGCTAAAGTGGCAAAATATGTTGCAGGCCACTTGCGCAAACCACTAGAGAAAGAGGCACGCAGGCACCTGCGATCAGAAGAATGCCTCAGAAACTCTTTGGAGGGCAAAGTAGCCCTTACTTCTGAGATTGAGGCCTGGGTGGCCACTTTCCTGGCAAAGTACATCAGAGACCCCAGGAAGGGGATTAATCTTTCATGGCGTTCGTGCCAGGAGAAAGCTCCGGGATGTAGTGAGGCCACCGACAAAGATTCTGGACATGGCTGAAGAGGCCAAGGCCTCTGGCTCATTGATCTCACCTGATGTCTTCTCAGGCCGGCCACAGAGGGCCATCATATTTTTAGGGAATGCTAACTGCGCCCTTTCCACAGAGCATCAGTGCTCTATTCTTAATAAAGTGTACCCTAAGATGGGGGCCTTGGCGTCCTCAAAAGTAGGGACAGTGTCTAAAAGTGGCCTCTTCGGTGACCTCTTCATCGAGGAGCTGGGGAAGTTTGTGGCAACCTTCTCGTCCCTCAACCAGGCTCAAACCTCCATCACGTGGATCTTTAACCCTGTGTTTTCCAGAGTGCTGGCCATGGCAGGGCTGCTTGGCCAGCCGCTCTTCTTCTCCCATCCCTCCTATGGACAAGGCTCCAGGCGTGGGCAGTATCAAGACCGATCCCACTTCGCAAAATTCTACCCCACCACAAGCCACAGATTCTAACAGAGGTGGCTCCAGGGAACAGACCTCCAATTCCGCAAACAACAGTGAGTGTTTGCCCTTTTCCCCATGTTAGAAATGGTGGTCTCTAGTTGGCAATGGTTTGCACCATTGTCCAAGTAGGGACCCTTCTTCCTAGCCAGGGTAAGGGGATACACTTCTAAAATAACCCCTGCTCACCCCCTTGGTAGCTTGGCATGAGCAGACAGGCTTATCCCAGAGGCAGTGTAAAGCATTTGTGAACACATACCGTAATACAATGAACACACTACCAATGAACACTACACAAGTTTAGAAAAAGATGTAATCTTTATCTAAACCAAAACAAGACCAAAACGACCAAAATCTACAATTTCTCTATTTTAGGTGATTTCAATTGTCATCTGGAGGCACAAGGGGATCAAGACACAATAGCTCTAAGGGCTGAATTAGAGGCCGTAGGCCTTACACATCTGGTCACTCTTCCTACCCACATCGCGGGACACATTCGTGACGGAATTTTCTCTAATAACCAAAATCTGACTGTAGGAAACATTATTCCTTTACCCTGGATTGACCACCACGCAGTATCTTTTGACATCTATCTTAAAAATAATCAGGCTGCTCGTCCTACTACCGCACTCCCGAAACAGTTTAAAGCATTGAGCAACACTGACCCCCTCGAATTCCACACCTCGTTGCTCACTATTCAACCTGATCTTTCCCCTATCAACCCTGACTTAGCAGCCATCTCATATACTAATTGGATAAAAGATGCAGTCATCAAGGCAGATCTAATAACAGAATTACGCCTTCTGCACCTTGGTTTAATGAGTCCCTCAGGTGTAAGAAGCAAAAATGCCGAAATTTACAACGCAGCTGGCGCTTGAACTATGACCCCTCCAAGAAATTAATTTATAAACAATCTCTTGCCATTTATAAATGTCTTTTAATTACAGCCAAAAGTCAATTCTATTGTCACCAAATTAACTCTGCACAAAATTCTGCTAAACAACTATATCAAGTGGTATCTAAACTTGCCGGGCAAGGTTTAACACCCCCTACCATCGCCACGCAGAAACTCTGCAATTCTCTAGCAACCTATTTCCAAGAGAAAGTATGTTCCATCTATAACGAATTCGCAAGCACAAAGCCCTCTCCCATACCCTTAGTGGATTCTAGTGATCCCAGCATATCTCCTCTTGTTAAAAGGGATTTTACCCACCCGGTTGCCCAAACTCCAACCTTTGGATACCGGAGTTGGGAGCACACCGCTGACCTCTTCCGCCGTATCGCCCCACTGCATCGTGGTCTGTGCAGTTCAAGTGATTTCCAGAACAGTTCAAAGTTCAAATTTCAAAGTATTTCACCTCAATCGGTGCAAGTAAGTACTTGTATTGTGGTCATCTCTAGACACAAGCCTAGCTCGTGTTTCGGGATTGATTCCCTCATCAGTAGAGATAGATTCGGGGTTGCAGAACAGGTCGCCAAACATCCGTCACGGGCCTCGTTGCCCCTCTGGCACGCAGGTGCATCTCCAACAAGCTCGCCAGCTTACATGACTACCGGGAGCCAAGAAAAAGTGGATACCGGAGTTGGGAGCACACCGCTGACCTCTTCCGAGGTATCGCCCCACTGCATCGTGGTCTGTGCAGTTCAAGTGATTTCCAGAACAGTTCAAAGTTAAAATTTCAAAGTATTTCACCTCAATCGGTGCAAGTAAGTACTTGTATTGTGGTCATCTCTAGACACGAGCCTAGCTCGTGTTTCGGGATTGATTCCCTCATCAGTAGAGATAGATTCGGGGTTGCAGAACAAGTCGCCAAACATCCGTCACGGGCCTCGTTGCCCCTCTGGCACGCAGGTGCATCTCCAACAAGCTCGTCAGCTTACATGGCTACCGGGAGCCAAGAAAAAGTGGATACCGGAGTTGGGAGCACACCGCTGACCTCTTCCGCCGTATCGCCCCACTGCATCGTGGTCTGTGCAGTTCAAGTGATTTCCAGAACAGTTCAAAGTTCAAATTTCAAAGTATTTCACCTTAATCGGTGCAAGTAAGTACTTGTATTGTGGTCATCTCTAGACACGAGCCTAGCTCGTGTTTCGGGATTGATTCCCTCATCAGTAGAGATAGATTCGGGGTTGCAGAACAGGTCGCCAAACATCCGTCACGGGCCTCGTTGCCCCTCTGGCACGCAGGTGCATCTCCAACAAGCTCGTCAGCTTACATGGCTACCGGGAGCCAAGAAAAAGTGGATACCGGAGTTGGGAGCACACCGCTGACCTCTTCCGCCGTATCGCCCCACTGCATCGTGGTCTGTGCAGTTCAAGTGATTTCCAGAACAGTTCAAAGTTCAAATTTCAAAGTATTTCACCTCAATCGGTGCAAGTAAGTACTTGTATTGTGGTCATCTCTAGACACGAGCCTAGCTTGTTTTTTGGGATTGATTCCCTCATCAGTAAAGATAGATTCGGGGTTGCAGAACAGGTCGCCAAACAACCGTCATGGGCCTCGTTGCCCCTCTGGCACGCAGGTGCGTCTCCAACAAGCTCGTCAGCTTACATGGCTACCGGGAGCCAAGAAAAAGTGGATACCGGAGTTGGGAGCACACCGCTGACCTCTTCCGCCGTATCGCCCCACTGCATCGTGGTCTGTGCAATTCAAGTGATTTCCAGAACAGTTCAAAGTTCAAATTTCAAAGTATTTCACCTCAATCGGTGCAAGTAAGTACTTGTATTGTGGTCATCTCTAGACACGAGCCTAGCTCATGTTTCGGGATTGATTCCCTCATCAGTAGAGATAGATTCGGGGTTGCAGAACAGGTCGCCAAACATCCGTCACGGGCCTCGTTGCCCCTCTGGCATGAAGGTGCATCTCCAACAAGCTCGTCAGCTTACATGGCTACCGGGAGCCAAGAAAAAGTGGATACCGGAGTTGGGAGCACACCGCTGACCTCTTCCGCCGTATCGCCCCACTGCATCGTGGTCTGTGCAGTTCAAGTGATTTCCAGAACAGTTCAAAGTTCAAATTATTTCACCTCAATCGGTGCAAGTAAGTACTTGTATTGTGGTCATCTCTAGACACGAGCCTAGCTCGTGTTTCGGGATTGATTCCCTCATCAGTAGAGATAGATTCGGGGTTGCAGAACAGGTCGCCAAACATCCGTCACGGGCCTCGTTGCCCCTCTGGCACGCAGGTGCATCTCCAACAAGCTCGTCAGCTTACATGGCTACCGGGAGCCAAGAAAAAGTGGATACCGGAGTTGGGAGCACACCGCTGACCTGTTCCGCCGTATCGCCCCACTGCATCGTGGTCTGTGCAGTTCAAGTGATTTCCAGAACAGTTCAAAGTTCAAATTTCAAAGTATTTCACCTCAATCGGTGCAAGTAAGTACTTGTATTGTGGTCATCTCTAGACACGAGCCTAGCTCGTGTTTCGGGATTGATTCCCTCATCAGTAGAGATAGATTCGGGGTTGCAGAACAGGTCGCCAAACATCCGTCACGGGCCTCGTTGCCCCTCTGGCACGCAAGTGCATCTCCAACAAGCTCGTCAGCTTACATGGCTACCGGGAGCCAAGAAAAAGTGGATACCGGAGTTGGGAGCACACCGCTGACCTCTTCCGCCGTATAGCCCCACTGCATCGTGGTCTGTGCAGTCCAAGTGATTTCCAGAACAGTTCAAAGTTCAAATTTCAAAGTATTTCACCTCAATCGGTGCAAGTAAGTACTTGTATTGTGGTCATCTCTAGACACGAGCCTAGCTCGTGTTTCGGGATTGATTCCCTCATCAGTAGAGATAGATTCGGGGTTGCAGAACAGGTCGCCAAACATCCTTCACGGGCCTCGTTGCCCCTCTGGCACGCAGGTGCATCTCCAACAAGCTCGTCAGCTTACATGGCTACCGGGAGCCAAGAAAAAGTGGATACCGGAGTTGGGAGCACACCGCTGACCTCTTCCGCCGTATCGCCCCACTGCATCGTGGTCTGTGCAGTTCAAGTGATTTCCAGAACAGTTCAAAGTTCAAATTTCAAAGTATTTCACCTCAATCGGTGCAAGTAAGTACTTGTATTGTGGTCATCTCTAGACACGAGCCTAGCTCGTGTTTCGGGATTGATTCCCTCATCAGTAAAGATAGATTCGGGGTTGCAGAACAGGTCGCCAAACAACCGTCACGGGCCTCGTTGCCCCTCTGGCACGCAGGTGCGTCTCCAACAAGCTCGTCAGCTTACATGGCTACCGGGAGCCAAGAAAAAGTGGATACCGGAGTTGGGAGCACACCGCTGACCTCTTCCGCCGTATCGCCCCACTGCATCGTGGTCTGTGCAGTTCAAGTGATTTCCAGAACAGTTCAAAGTTCAAATTTCAAAGTATTTCACCTCAATCGGTGCAAGTAAGTACTTGTTTTGTGGTCATCTCTAGACACGAGCCTAGCTCGTGTTTCGGGATTGATTCCCTCATCAGTAGAGATAGATTCGGGGTTGCAGAACAGGTCGCCAAACATCTGTCACGGGCCTCGTTGCCCCTCTGGCACGCAGGTGCATCTCCAACAAGCTTGTCAGCTTACATGGCTACCGGGAGCCAAGAAAAAGTGGATACCGGAGTTGGGAGCACACCGCTGACCTCTTCGCCGTATCGCCCCACTGCATCGTGGTCTGTGCAGTTCAAGTGATTTCCAGAACAGTTCAAAGTTCAAATTTCAAAGTATTTCACCTCAATCGGTGCAAGTAAGTACTTGTATTGTGGTCATCTCTAGACACGAGCCTAGCTCATGTTTCGGGATTGATTCCCTCATCAGTAGAGATAGATTCGGGGTTGCAGAACAGGTCGCCAAACATCCGTCACGGGCCTCGTTGCCCCTCTGGCATGAAGGTGCATCTCCAACAAGCTCGTCAGCTTACATGGCTACCGGGAGCCAAGAAAAAGTGGATACCGGAGTTGGGAGCACACCGCTGACCTGTTCCGCCGTATCGCCCCACTGCATCGTGGTCTGTGCAGTTCAAGTGATTTCCAGAACAGTTCAAAGTTCAAATTTCAAAGTATTTCACCTCAATCGGTGCAAGTAAGTACTTGTATTGTGGTCATCTCTAGACACGAGCCTAGCTCGTGTTTCGGGATTGATTCCCTCATCAGTAGAGATAGATTCGGGGTTGCAGAACAGGTCGCCAAACATCCGTCACGGGCCTCGTTGCCCCTCTGGCACGCAAGTGCATCTCCAACAAGCTCGTCAGCTTACATGGCTACCGGGAGCCAAGAAAAAGTGGATACCGGAGTTGGGAGCACACCGCTGACCTCTTCCGCCGTATAGCCCCACTGCATCGTGGTCTGTGCAGTCCAAGTGATTTCCAGAACAGTTCAAAGTTCAAATTTCAAAGTATTTCACCTCAATCGGTGCAAGTAAGTACTTGTATTGTGGTCATCTCTAGACACGAGCCTAGCTCGTGTTTCGGGATTGATTCCCTCATCAGTAGAGATAGATTCGGGGTTGCAGAACAGGTCGCCAAACATCCTTCACGGGCCTCGTTGCCCCTCTGGCACGCAGGTGCATCTCCAACAAGCTCGTCAGCTTACATGGCTACCGGGAGCCAAGAAAAAGTGGATACCGGAGTTGGGAGCACACCGCTGACCTCTTCCGCCGTATCGCCCCACTGCATCGTGGTCTGTGCAGTTCAAGTGATTTCCAGAACAGTTCAAAGTTCAAATTTCAAAGTATTTCACCTCAATCGGTGCAAGTAAGTACTTGTATTGTGGTCATCTCTAGACACGAGCCTAGCTCGTGTTTCGGGATTGATTCCCTCATCAGTAAAGATAGATTCGGGGTTGCAGAACAGGTCGCCAAACAACCGTCACGGGCCTCGTTGCCCCTCTGGCACGCAGGTGCGTCTCCAACAAGCTCGTCAGCTTACATGGCTACCGGGAGCCAAGAAAAAGTGGATACCGGAGTTGGGAGCACACCGCTGACCTCTTCCGCCGTATCGCCCCACTGCATCGTGGTCTGTGCAGTTCAAGTGATTTCCAGAACAGTTCAAAGTTCAAATTTCAAAGTATTTCACCTCAATCGGTGCAAGTAAGTACTTGTTTTGTGGTCATCTCTAGACACGAGCCTAGCTCGTGTTTCGGGATTGATTCCCTCATCAGTAGAGATAGATTCGGGGTTGCAGAACAGGTCGCCAAACATCTGTCACGGGCCTCGTTGCCCCTCTGGCACGCAGGTGCATCTCCAACAAGCTCGTCAGCTTACATGGCTACCGGGAGCCAAGAAAAAGTGGATACCGGAGTTGGGAGCACACCGCTGACCTCTTCGCCGTATCGCCCCACTGCATCGTGGTCTGTGCAGTTCAAGTGATTTCCAGAACAGTTCAAAGTTCAAATTTCAAAGTATTTCACCTCAATCGGTGCAAGTAAGTACTTGTATTGTGGTCATCTCTAGACACGAGCCTAGCTCATGTTTCGGGATTGATTCCCTCATCAGTAGAGATAGATTCGGGGTTGCAGAACAGGTCGCCAAACATCCGTCACGGGCCTCGTTGCCCCTCTGGCATGAAGGTGCATCTCCAACAAGCTCGTCAGCTTACATGGCTACCGGGAGCCAAGAAAAAGTGGATACCGGAGTTGGGAGCACACCGCTGACCTCTTCCGCCGTATCGCCCCACTGCATCGTGGTCTGTGCAGTTCAAGTGATTTCCAGAACAGTTCAAAGTTCAAATTTCAAAGTATTTCACCTCAATCGGTGCAAGTAAGTACTTGTATTGTGGTCATCTCTAGACACGAGCCTAGCTCGTGTTTCGGGATTGATTCCCTCATCAGTAGAGATAGATTCGGGGTTGCAGAACAGGTCGCCAAACATCCGTCACGGGCCTCGTTGCCCCTCTGGCACGCAGGTGCATCTCCAACAAGCTCGCCAGCTTACATGGCTACCGGGAGCCAAGAAAAAGTGGATACCGGAGTTGGGAGCACACCGCTGACCTGTTCCGCCGTATCGCCCCACTGCATCGTGGTCTGTGCAGTTCAAGTGATTTCCAGAACAGTTCAAAGTTCAAATTTCAAAGTATTTCACCTCAATCGGTGCAAGTAAGTACTTGTATTGTGGTCATCTCTAGACACGAGCCTAGCTCGTGTTTCGGGATTGATTCCCTCATCAGTAGAGATAGATTTGGGGTTGCAGAACAGGTCGCCAAACATCCGTCACGGGCCTCGTTGCCCCTCTGGCACGCAAGTGCATCTCCAACAAGCTCGTCAGCTTACATGGCTACCGGGAGCCAAGAAAAAGTGGATACCGGAGTTGGGAGCACACCGCTGACCTCTTCCGCCGTATAGCCCCACTGCATCGTGGTTTGTGCAGTTCAAGTGATTTCCAGAACAGTTCAAAGTTCAAATTTCAAAGTATTTCACCTCAATCGGTGCAAGTAAGTACTTGTATTGTGGTCATCTCTAGACACGAGCCTAGCTCGTGTTTCGGGATTGATTCCCTCATCAGTAGAGATAGATTCGGGGTTGCAGAACAGGTCGCCAAACATCCTTCACGGGCCTCGTTGCCCCTCTGGCACGCAGGTGCATCTCCAACAAGCTCGTCAGCTTACATGGCTACCGGGAGCCAAGAAAAAGTGGATACCGGAGTTGGGAGCACACCGCTGACCTCTTCCGCCGTATCGCCCCACTGCATCGTGGTCTGTGCAGTTCAAGTGATTTCCAGAACAGTTCAAAGTTCAAATTTCAAAGTATTTCACCTCAATCGGTGCAAGTAAGTACTTGTATTGTGGTCATCTCTAGACACGAGCCTAGCTCGTGTTTCGGGATTGATTCCCTCATCAGTAAAGATAGATTCGGTGTTGCAGAACAGGTCGCCAAACAACCGTCACGGGCCTCGTTGCCCCTCTGGCACGCAGGTGCGTCTCCAACAAGCTCGTCAGCTTACATGGCTACCGGGAGCCAAGAAAAAGTGGATACCGGAGTTGGGAGCACACCGCTGACCTCTTCCGCCGTATCGCCCCACTGCATCGTGGTCTGTGCAGTTCAAGTGATTTCCAGAACAGTTCAAAGTTCAAATTTCAAAGTATTTCACCTCAATCGGTGCAAGTAAGTACTTGTATTGTGGTCATCTCTAGACACGAGCCTAGCTCATGTTTCGGGATTGATTCCCTCATCAGTAGAGATAGATTCGGGGTTGCAGAACAGGTCGCCAAACATCCGTCACGGGCCTCGTTGCCCCTCTGGCATGAAGGTGCATCTCCAACAAGCTCGTCAGCTTACATGGCTACCGGGAGCCAAGAAAAAGTGGATACCGGAGTTGGGAGCACACCGCTGACCTCTTCCGCCGTATCGCCCCACTGCATCGTGGTCTGTGCAGTTCAAGTGATTTCCAGAACAGTTCAAAGTTCAAATTTCAAAGTATTTCACCTCAATCGGTGCAAGTAAGTACTTGTATTGTGGTCATCTCTAGACACGAGCCTAGCTCGTGTTTCGGGATTGATTCCCTCATCAGTAGAGATAGATTCGGGGTTGCAGAACAGGTCGCCAAACATCCGTCACGGGCCTCGTTGCCCCTCTGGCACGCAGGTGCATCTCCAACAAGCTCGTCAGCTTACATGGCTACCGGGAGCCAAGAAAAAGTGGATACCGGAGTTGGGAGCACACCGCTGACCTGTTCCGCCGTATCGCCCCACTGCATCGTGGTCTGTGCAGTTCAAGTGATTTCCAGAACAGTTCAAAGTTCAAATTTCAAAGTATTTCACCTCAATCGGTGCAAGTAAGTACTTGTATTGTGGTCATCTCTAGACACGAGCCTAGCTCGTGTTTCGGGATTGATTCCCTCATCAGTAGAGATAGATTCGGGGTTGCAGAACAGGTCGCCAAACATCCGTCACGGGCCTCGTTGCCCCTCTGGCACGCAAGTGCATCTCCAACAAGCTCGTCAGCTTACATGGCTACCGGGAGCCAAGAAAAAGTGGATACCGGGGTTGGGAGCACACCGCTGACCTCTTCCGCCGTATAGCCCCACTGCATCGTGGTCTGTGCAGTTCAAGTGATTTCCAGAACAGTTCAAAGTTCAAATTTCAAAGTATTTCACCTCAATCGGTGCAAGTAAGTACTTGTATTGTGGTCATCTCTAGACACGGGCCTATCTCGTGTTTCGGGATTGATTCCCTCATCAGTAGAGATAGATTCGGGGTTGCAGAACAGGTCGCCAAACATCCTTCACGGGCCTCGTTGCCCCTCTGGCACGCAGGTGCATCTCCAACAAGCTCGTCAGCTTACATGGCTACCGGGAGCCAAGAAAAAGTGGATACCGGAGTTGGGAGCACACCGCTGACCTCTTCCGCCGTATCGCCCCACTGCATCGTGGTCTTTGCAGTTCAAGTGATTTCCAGAACAGTTCAAAGTTCAAATTTCAAAGTATTTCACCTCAATCGGTGTAAGTAAGTACTTGTATTGTGGTCATCTCTAGACACAAGCCTAGCTCGTGTTTCGGGATTGATTCCCTCATCAGTAGAGATAGATTCGGGGTTGCAGAACAGGTCGCCAAACATCCGTCACGGGCCTCGTTGCCCCTCTGGCACGCAGGTGCATCTCCAACAAGCTCGTCAGCTTACATGGCTACCGGGAGCCAAGAAAAAGTGGATACCGGAGTTGGGAGCACACCGCTGACCTCTTCCTCCGTATCGCCCCACTGCATCGTGGTCTGTGCAGTTCAAGTGATTTCCAGAACAGTTCAAAGTTCAAATTTCAAAGTATTTCACCTCAATCGGTGCAAGTAAGTACTTGTATTGTGGTCATCTCTAGACACGAGCCTAGCTCGTGTTTCAGGATTGATTCCCTCATCAGTAGAGATAGATTCGGGGTTGCAGAACAGGTCGCTGATGAATTCACCTCAGTGTCCGTTGACATCATCCTAACCCTCATTTCATCATCAAAATCAGGGTCCCCTGAGGATCCAAGTCCCCCTGCTATCCTCAAACTTGACCTAGATATCATTGGAGCCAATCTGGCCACCATAATCAACTCTATGTTTAAGACTGGAATTTTCCCTACTGTTTGGAAAAATATCATTATCAAGCCTCTTATCAAGAAACCTAACTTAGATCCAGCTGACACGGCTAGCTACAGACCGATTGCTTCTTTGCCCCTCCCGGCAAAAATTGCTGAGAGGGTGATGAACATTCAATTAACTCAGTTCGTCGAGCAACATAATTTACTTGATGATACGCAATTCGGTTTTAGAAAGGGGCATGGTACAGAAACCGCACTTATTAAAACCTCAGATGAGATCAGAAAAATAATGGATAATGGAGGAGCCACGGTTCTTGTCCTGCTCAACCTTTCAGCAGCATTTGACACGGTCGATCATGCCACTTTGATCGACCGTGTCACTGCATTAGGAATTGGACATATGGCCAGAGCTCTGCTACCGTCTTTTCTGGCCGATCGCTCACAATCTGTTATGCTAGGCACTTTTACATCGCCCCCATTCTCATTTCCTTGTGGGGTCCCTCAAGTATCCCCGCTAAGTCCAACGCTATTTAATATCTATATGCTGGACCTGGCGAGGGTCATTAAATCCTATAATATGGGCCTTACCTCTTATGCTGACGACACCCAACTTTTGTTAGCTATACACAACGATGGTGTTAGGGTTGCAGCCAACTTTCAGAAAGGAATGCTTGCTATAAGCTCCTGGATGGCAGGTAATTCCTTGAGGCTGAATTCTAGTAAGACGGAGGTCATGATTTTCGGTAATCTGACCCTGGACTGGTCAGCTCTTTGGTGGCCAGCCGATTTGGGAACACCCCCTCTCCCAGTCACCAAAGTAAGAAATCTGGGAGTCATTTTCGACACCAAACTTCCCTTTATGCATCATGCCAATTCGGTAATCTCATCTGCATTTCACTCTATCAAAATTATAAAAAAGCTTCTTCCTTATCTCCCAGCTTCAGCTGCCAAAATATTGATCAGCACATTAGTAATGTCCAAAGTAGATTACTGCAATGGACTCCTGATCAATGCACAAGAAAAAGTACACAATAAACTCCAGCTAATTCAAAACGTGGCAGCTAGACTCCTGACAGGCACCCCCAGATTTAAACCTATTTCCAGAGTGGTTCGCCAACTCCTTTGGCTGCAGATTAGAAGCAGAGCCAAGTTCAAGGCGCTCTGCATTGCCTAAAAATCCATCCACACAATTGGTCCCTATTTTCAAAAAGCAGTCTCTCTCCCCTCCTACATTCCGACCAGACAACTCCGGTCATCCAGCACTAATCTTCTTATTGTTTCACGGACAAAAAAGGCATCATGGGGAGACAGATCGTTCCTACATGCTACCACAAAACTTTGGAATAGGCTGCCCCCCAACATCAAAACTAGCCCTTCCCTGCTTGTTTTCAGGAAACAGATAAAGACCTGGCTCTTTAACCAATGATCCATCTTGTCACTTCTACTTTTTGTTTTTCCGCAGCGCCGAGACACCTTCGGGTATTTGTGCGCTTTATAAAATGCATAAATAAATAAATAAATAAATAAATACAGCACTAAATATATGATTCTTAAATAATAGAAATAGTTCTGTTCCAAGAAAATGTTGGATGCAACACTTTTACACAAAGTACCTGGGATGCGTCAAAAAATGCAAGCAAAAAGGATCGCAAAGAAGCTGATTGATGTGTTGGTACCTTACACTCAGGAAATGGATGCGTGATCTCAGGAAAGGGCATGCGTCGGTTCCTTGCTTCGGGGGAAGTGATGCGTCGGTTCCTTACTGCGTGGGGAGGTGATGCGTGGTTTTCTTAATGCATCCCCCAATGATGCAACAGACTTGACACGGTCATGCGACAGACTTGATGCTGCGATGCGATGCATGACAATCCAGTACGATGCCTGAAGACCCAGGATGCACTGCGATTATTTCAGACGTGTCCCGTCGATGCGTTGATTCTTCCAGAACAGGGCCTGTGTCAGAATAGGTGCAGTAATCTCCGACATCGGAGATCGGTGCACAGGATTCGTCGTACGGCAGACACTTCAGCCCCGAGCAGGCGCTGCATCGATTCTTCGGCTCCGGCGGAGGAAAATTCTTCTCGCACCACTGCGATGCGTCAGAAACAGGCGATTTGTCGATTTTCACAGTTATTGCAGTTTCCAGTCCCAAAACAACCTCCAGAGGTCCAGAGCACTGACAGGCACCTCTCAGCAGGTATAAACTCCCAGCAAAAAAGGTCAGGGGATACTGGGGGGAAAGTCTTTGTGTCCCTGAGAGTTCAGAACAGGAGGCAAGCTCTATTCCAAGCCTTTGGAGATCTTCCTCAAGCAGGGGACAAAGCACACAGCAAAGTCCTTCTCCTTTCCTTGGCAGAAAGTAACCACTACAGGCCAAACCCAGACAGCAAAAAGCACAGGGGCAGTATTAATCCTCAGTTTCTCCAGCTCTTCTCCTTGACAAAGGTTCCTCTTGATTCCCAGAAGTGATTTCTGAAGTCTTTTCTATCCCTGAGACTTCCAACAGGAGACAAGCTCCACTTCAAGCCCTTGGAGAAACCTCTAACAGCAGGATGATGAAAGCACAGTCCAGCCCTTTCCCTGCCCAAGACAGAAGCAACCACTGAAGGTCAACTCCAACAGCACACAGCACAAGGGCAGTACTCCTCCTTCAGCTTTCCCAGATCTTCTTCCTGGCAGGTTCCTTAGTTCGCAAGAAATCTAACGTACAGGGGTATGGGCCCACTTTTTGTAGCACAAATTCCTTTGTTCTCAATGGCTGTCTGAGAGAATGCACATCCCCAGCCCCGTCACTCCAAAGCTAGACAGTCAATAGACAAACCAGCAGAGGCACACAGAATGGCTAAGCAAGAAAATATCTACTTTCCAAAAGTGTTATTTTCAAACACAGAATGTAAAAATCACTATTACTAAAAGATGCATCTTTATATTCTGAGTTCAGGCGTACTAAACTTTACCTTGCTATCTAGTCCCAATGGGAAGTTATATTTATAAGATTTTATAAATAAACTCCCATTCTATCCTACAGGACAGATAGCCTTTCAATAGTGAAAAACAAAATTGGAGGTATTTCACTATCAGGACATGCCCCAAACACGAGTGCATTTCCCATCTTTCACATACATTGCACCCTGCCCACAGGGGTACCTAGGGCCTACTTTAGGTGTGTCTTACATGTAAGAAAAGGGAAGGTTAGGGCCTGTCAAGTGAGTGCACTTGCCAGGTCGACATAGCAGTACCAATCTGCGCACAGACAGTGCTGTGGCAGATCTGAGTTACATTTACAGCCTGCTCATGTGGGTGGCACAGTCAGTGCTGCAGACCCACTAGCAGCATTTGATTTACAGGCCCTGGGCACACACAGTGCACTGTACTAGGGATTTACCAGTAAATCAAACATGCCAATCATGTAATCACCAATCTATAAACACAATTTACAGGGAGAGCATATGCACTTTAGCACTGATCAACAGTGGTAAAGTGCCCAGTCATAAAACCAACACAAACAGGGTCCAAACAGGAGGCCAAAAAGCAAAAAGTCTGGGGATAAACCCACTGGACAAGCCAGGTCTAACATCCCACATGTAGGTAGAGGACTATCTGACAAATGTTTTCCACACGTGGGTGTCTCTCACCACAGATGCATGGGTCCTTCTGACCGTCCGTGGTTTTCAGAACAAGTTTAATGGGTCACCCGAAATTTGGCAGAGCCAAGACAACTAACTTTTTCCTTAACAAAGAACAATCTCAGACATGGAGGTTGGCAAAGGGGCCATCTGCCTGACTATACCACACCCCAACGGGTTCATCAGCAACCTCTTCTTGGTCGACAAGCACGATGGGGGTCAACGACCCACAATAAACCACAGGGAGTTCAACAAGTGGCTGATGTACCACCATTTTAAGATGGAATGGACCCATCTTCTACGGGATGTACTCCTACCATTCAATTGTGCCTGGACCTGAAGGACGCTTATTTGACTGTCCCTATCTTTTCAACCCACCAGCGTTTTCTTCAGTTTCTCTGGAGGGAACAAGCATTCGAATTCACCACTCTACCCCTCCGGTCCGTCGCAGGCAACCTGGTGCTTCACAAAGGTCCTCAAACCCATGCATGTGCAGGGGATGAGGATTATAATTTACCTTGATGACATGCTCATTATGATTCTATCTCCCAAGAAGTTATGTTTGCAGCTGAAGACAACAGTGAACCTCTTGGAGAACCTAGGATTTGTAATCAACTAGTGCAAGTCTCTTCTGCTCTCCTCTCAAACTACAGAGCTCCTGGGGTTTGTGATGGAGGCCTAGAATGGGAGAGCAATTTTTGGATCCAATCCAGACCTGGGCATTGAGGCCAACTCCGGAAGATCAGGCTGGGGCACTTGCAGTGGGAAACTCTCAACAGGTGGAAGCTGGTCACAACAAGAATAGAGGTTGCACTTTAATTGCCTGGAACTCCAGGAGGAGTCCTTTGTGTTCCGGTGTTGGACCAAAGACAGAATTCAGTCTTACATCCTCCTGTAGATGGACAACGTGTCAGCGGTGCATTACATCAACCATCTCTGGGGGGACAAGGTTGAAAGCCCTGTCAGGCCTGGTGAAAGACTTCTGCAGCACTACCTGGGCCATCACATATGGGTTACGGCCGATTATCTCCCTTGTCAAGCGAACCAGGTGGCAGACTAGCACTCCCGCCATCACCATGATTCAAATCTCTGGAAACTAGACCCGGGGGACTTCTCCTTGATCTTGGACAGGTGGGATCCATTCTCAGTGGATCTGTTTGCCTCCCACCTGGACCATCAGGTGGACCGATTTTTCATTTGGATGGCATATCCACTGGCGGAACCGATGGACACATTCTTTCAGGAGTGGATTCAAGAGAGGGGCTATGCTTTCCCCCCATTTTCAGTGATCATAAGGGTTTCGGCCCAGGTACAGAGGCAACTAGCAGAGGTGGTCCTGGTGACACCTGTTTGGAGGTTGCAAGTTTGGTTCCCAGTTCTCATAGAACTTTCTTGGGATTCTCCAATCCTCTGCCCCTTCAGACTCTCCTCCTCGATCCAACCCAGTGCCTCACTGTCTGGTGGCAGAGGGTTCCACCTGCCAAACATTATAGTTTGGCCTGGAGGAGATGAATGGGTTGGTGTTTACGACGGGGCTTTGATCATGTGGATGCAATTGTAATCCATATTCTAAACTTCTTGTCTAACTTGTCATCTTAGTGTCTTGCCTATTGCTCTATTAATGTTTTTCGCTGCACTATTTCAGTGGGTCATGTTCCTATTGATGGCTCCCCAGTGGGAGAACTTCCATTTATGCAAAGATTGTTGCTAGGTATCTGTCTCTCCAAAGACAGAATTCAGTCTTACATCCTCCTGTCGATGGACAACGTGTCAGCGGTGCATTACATCAACCATCTCAGGGGGACAAGTTTGAAAGCCCTGTCAGGCCTGGTGAAAGACTTCTGCAGCACTCTTGGGCCATCACATATGGGTTACGGCCGATTATCTCCGTTGTCAAGCGAACCAGGTGGCAGACTAGCACTCCCGCCATCACCATGATTCAAGTCTCTGGAAACTAGACCCGGGGGACTTCTCCTTGATCTTGGACAGGTGGGATCCTTTCTCAGTGGACCTGTTTGCCTCCCACCTGGACCATCAGGTGGACCGTTTTTTCAGTTGGATGGTGTATCCACTGGCGGAAGCAATGGACACATTCTTTCAGGAGTGGATTCAAGAGAGGGGCTATGCTTTCCCCCCATTTTCAGTGATCATAAGGGTTCCGGCCCAGGTGCAGAGGCAACTAGCAGAGGTGGTCCTGGTGACACCTGTTTGGAGGTTGCAAGTTTGGTTCCCAGTTCTCATAGAACTTTCTTGGGATTTTCCAAACTTTCTGCCCCTTCGGGCTCTCCTCCTCGATCCAAACTAAGTGCCTCACTGTCTGGTGGCAGAGGGTTCCACCTGCCAAACATTATAGTTTGGCCTGAAGGAGATGGATGGGTTCGTGTTTATGACAGGACTTTGATCATGTGGATGCAATTGTAATCCAGATTCTAAACTTCTTGTCTAACTTGTCATCTGAGTGTCTTGCCTATCGCTCTAATAATGTTTTCGCTGCACTATTTCAGTGGGTCATGTTCCTATTGATGGCTCCCCAGTGGGAGAAGTTACATTTGTGTGAAGATTGTTGCGAGGTATCTGTCTCTCCTTGCCACCGGAACCTTGTTACTCATCTCTTTGGGACGTTAATCCTGGCAACCTAACGGTTCTCTCCTGGCAACCTAACAGGTTCTTGTCATGGAAACAACTTGCCGCCAAGTTGGCCATGTTCTTGTGTCTGGAATCATGTAGAAGGGTTTCAGACGTTTGGACCTTGAATAATTACAGCTACAGTTTTCTCCCCACAGAGGGTTTCCTTTACGGGCAGCAGATGGACTAAATCTCACAATTGTATCATCTCAAACCTGGCGTTTGCCAATTATCCTAAGTTGGGGGTAGTGCAGTGCTTGAAAGCACACAAGGAAATTACTGAGGAATTCAGCCCACCGGGTGATCAGCAACTCCTGAATGCCCTGTGGAAGAGCAGTTTCTTCAACCACGATCACCCAATAGGTGCGTTGGGTCATGTTAGAGGCAGGTATAAACGTGGGAGTGTTTGGGAGTGTTTGGGTCACGCTCAGCCAGATAGGCAATGGCCTCCAAAGCTTTTCATCTGGATGCCTGCTTGGAGAGTATCATGAATGTGGCGGACTGGTCCTCGTACTCCACTTTTAAGAGGTTCTACTTCAAGCCGGTAGTGGATGTGAACTAGCTTAATCCTCGCTCCGATCCTGACATAGAATGAAACATTTCGTAACTATCGTAGCGGAAAGTTTCAATTCTATTAAGGACTCAGAGGCAAGGATTATCCCATCCATCAAGAAGTTCTTGATCTGTTCCCTCCCCGTTTTAGTAAGTACTGGTTATTCTGAAATATCTTTTGATTGACTGTGCTGTTATGGCTCTTAACAGTTTTGTTTTCTTTAAAAGCTTGAAGGTGTTCTTGGGAATCAGTTCAATTATTTCTTGGTTTCTTCACCTTCATTGGACATGATGGCTCGAAACAGAATTCGTGAGCAACGGATGGTAGCGTGATTCCAGCAGAAAAAAGATGCAGCATGGACATTGATGATGGACTATATTGAGACTGCCTTGACATGATTGGTTTTGAAGTTGTGATATCACAAGGACTTTTGGGAATGTTAGTTCTTGTGTAGGAAGCTGATGTTAAAAATAGCTTTTGTTCGAAATTATAATCAGCCAAGTAAAGATTAAACTGCATAATCCTCGCCTCTAAGTCCTCAATAGAATTGAAACTGTCTGTTGCAGTAGCTAGGAACATTTTCATTCAGTGGTACTGACGGACGCAGAGGATAATGCGACTATAGTGATTAGAGATTAACTCCTGTCGACTAGGAGCACCACATTCCTGGCTGAAAACTTGGGTAGGATTTTGGAACAATTGAGTGAAGCAAGAACAATTAACCCAATGGATAGCTCAAAATACATCTTTTTTTCTGAGCTGAGCCATGTGACTAACGCAGCGTTGAGCCCTGCAAAGTTAAATGAAAACATAAAAAATAGTCTTCCCTCGCTATTGAGGCCTCTTTGTGGTTTCCTGCTAGGCAGTGGGTGAGGACAGGTAGGAAAACATTTATTGTTTCACAAACTAAGTTGGCCAAAGCACATCTGGCTCTACTCATTGAATAATAGGGGAATGGTTATGACACCATTTACGGCGATGGAAGAGCAGTTTGGTCTGCAAAGGTTGTTAGTCATCTTGGCAGTGAATGAATGAATAATGATTTATAAAAGCGCAACTTTGCCCGTGGGCATCAAGGCGCTGCAGATGGTGCTGGCTGTGTGAGGGGAGAGGGCGTGCGCCGGCTATAGGTAGGCCTCCCTGAAGAGCCAGGTCTTTAATGCCTTCCGGAAGAGAGAATGGGAGGTTTGTCCCTTAAGCTCAGCCGGAAGTATGTTCCAGATCCTGGGGGCAAGGGAGGAAAAGGCCCTCCCGCCCCATCTGGCTTTGGTGACTCGTGGCACAGAAAGAAGATTTTTAGATGCTGAGCGAAGTGCCCTGCCGGGGGTATAGAGGGAGACAAGAGATCTATGTCTTCGGCCCCGGATCCGTGCAGGGCCCGGTGGGTGGCACATAGGACCTTAAACTCTATCCTGGCCTGTATGGGGAGCCAATGCAGATCCCTCCTAATGGAGGAGCCTGATGAGAATCTTGGGGCGTCAGCAACAAACCTGGCTGCTGCATTTTGCACCGTTTGAAGACGTTGAACTAGTTGTTTGTTGATTCCTAGATATAGTGCATTGCAGTAGTCTAACCTTGAGGATATGAGAGCCACGGTGACCTGTTTTCGGGCCTCGATTGAGAGATAGTGTACAATTTTCCTCAGGATTCTTAAGACCCCGCAGCAAGTTGCGGTAGTCCTGCTGATTTGTTTGTCGAAGGAGAGCTTGGTGTCAAAAATTACGCCCAGATTGCGGGCAGACTGTGAGGGCGTGGGGCAAGCTCCAAGAGCAGAGGGCCACCACTCCATCGACAGATCTCATGCTTGCCTCCAAAGATAAGGACCTCTGTTTTCTCCCCATTTAGTTTAAGGAAGTTCCTTATCATCCAGCCCGCAACTGCTTCCATACAGTTCCTAAAAATTCGGGCTGTGATGTCTACGGATTGCGAGAGGGAGACCATAATCTGAGTGTCGTCAGCATAGGATAGGACTTCAAGCACGAAAGATCTCACAAGCCTGGCAAGCGGTGCTACATAGATATTGAAGAGCGTGGGGCTCAGGGATGAACCCTGAGGCACCCCACACTGCACCGGCTTGACTGGGGAAAGAAAGTCACCCAGCTTGACCCTCTGTTCACGGTGATCAAGGAAGGATGTCAGTAGGCTATTTGCTGGTCCGTCCACTCCTATCTCCCTTAGGCGCCTGGCCAAGATGGAGGGGGACAGGGTGTCGAAGGCAGCTGTAAGGTCGAGCAGGACCAGAAGGGTAGTCTGGCCACTGTCGACCTTAGCGCGGATGTTATTTGTGACTACTGTCAGGGCGGACTCAGTGCTACGTGCCCTCCGAAAACTGTGCTGAGAGGAGTCCAATAGATTGGAGTTGTCCAGGAAGGCACTCAGGTGGCTGTTTAGGTGGGCCTCTAGCATTTTTGAGGGGGCTGGAAGTAAGGAGATTGGGCGAAAGTTCTTTAAAATCGCCGGATCCAGAGTGGCCTTCTTAAGGAGGGGCTTGACTATGGCCATTTCCCACGCTGTCGGAAAGACACCTGTAAAAACAGGTCAGGGACAATCAATATTTGCCCGGCGGTATCGCCTCTTTAACCCACAAAATATTAATCAATGAAGAGGCAGGCGCTGGAGACTGGAAGGCAGGAAACAAGGTTTATTTTCTCCGGAGGAGAACACATCAGTTCAGACAGCCAGTATCGTCACGAGGTGCTCTAACCGCATCTCTGAGGCCTGGCCTCTTATACACAGTTTATGAATTTTATTGCAGGTAACACATTCTTGTAATGCTTTGAAGTATGAAAGGACATCCTCGGAATCTCCCCTTCAGGCCCGTTCCCACACGCATTTACAGTTGAAGTCCCCACCCCGGTCACAATAGGTGATGATTATCGCGCAGCTGGACATTCCGCCGATTCACGGAATGTGTGGGGTTGATCGGATATCATAGGGTGGGGGCTTTGATCAATTCGAGGGTCCTTTAATTGGGGGAAGCTTCCTACTGTACGGGGGGGGGCAATAAACAGTATCCGCAGAGCTAGGTGGCGGCCTGGGAACGAGGAAGACAAACGGGCACACAGGAAAGGGGGTTTGTATCAAAGGGCCTGGGACCATGAAAGGAATGAAGGGAGGTGTCGCGCTGGGAACAGGATGGGGTTCCGAGGCAGAGCTGCGCTGAAGAGGGGTTTATGACCCAAGGCATGCGAGAGCGGGGGGGGGGGTTTGTGAGGGCGAAGGGCTGTGCTGGGGGCCAGCGGCGTGCAGAGGGTGGTTCTGATCGAGGCACCTAAAATGGCGGGTGCGCACGACAAAAAGTGTGGCATCAGGGGAAAAGGCAAGATGGCGCAGATAATGTTTACCAAACAGTACTAATTTTCCACAGTCCTCCCTTTAACATATCCAAGACATCTTGCTGGCCTATTTCCTATCCATGTCTACTGTGGTGGTCATAAGTAAAGAAGTAGGAACCCAGGTGGAGGAGCTATAAACATTACATTTAAAATCTTTCGTCTTAGGAGGCGGGTCTATCGATAAACTCGTTTGCAGGAAAGTCATAGTAATGCAATATCGGACAAAAACGATTCTGTAGTGAGAGCATTGAGTACATTTCATAGATGCTTATAGTCATTCGGAATGTGAACTGATAGGTTATTACATATGTAAGTTCTGTTTATATTTGGTTGGAGCATAATCAATACAATGGTGGCTGGGAGAGAAATGAGACGTAGGAAAAAAAACAATAATCAGGGGTGTCATTGTTCGAAGGGGAGGTCCTATTGTCATGGACCATTATTAGTGAGTTCTCAGCATTCTTTGTCGTCTTCTGTTGGCACGGTGGAGCTATGTGTCCAGCTCTATTCTAGGTCCCGCGTTGCAGGGCATGACCTTTTCCTCGCTTTCCTGGTCTAAAAGGTCCTTTTCGCCCTGTGTCCTTTTGAGTCGATTGTCAAAAAGTTCAGGTGGAAGAAGTGTGTGTGTGAGTAGTCCTTAGGGTAGGTCGGAGAAAAAGGGATGGAGCAGGGCCAGATCGGGAACAGACCAGAGGGACGGAAAATTTTGGTAGGCGGGCCCATGACCGAGTTCAGAGAGCGGGGACTTTTCGGCACATGTTGATCGTCGAGCAGGGGCATCATGTCAGCCCTTTCCTCTTATTTTGTCGGAAACAGTGCCTCGTCCTGCAAATCCTTACTGTCGCGGTCTCGCCTTGGCCAATGTCGCAGATGTTCCACGATCTGTAGTCAGGCCGCGTGCTCCCACATCCGGTCTCTCTCTCCACCGACAGTGGTACCCTTAAATGAGTTTGAAAAGACAGTCTTTAGAGAATTGGCAGAGGAAGGTAATCACATAAGTCTATTTCTCTCCCAGCTCCAAGTAAATGAGAAACATCCGTTATTTTGGGGTTCACAACCAACATATAAATAATTGATGATGGGCTTGCTGGATTTACTATAACTTTCCTTCGTAACTATTTCTTTGGTGTTTGTTGGTGTTACATTCATTGTCGTGGTACGAGATCTGGTACCTATTCATTGCATTTTGTTTATTACAGTTACGTCAGTTCTTCTGGCAGAGACCCACTTTCCTAGTACGAGCCTTACGAAGCTATACCGTTCTCCAGGGCTTTATATTTTACGAAAAAGTGCAACGTGCTATCACCATGGTCTGATAGGTATCTTAATGAGGAACGAACATAGGCTAAACAATTTTCCATTCGATCAATGCATCCTACCTTTCAGCTAAACATTTTACTTCTAACAGGGTTTATTTCAACAATTTCTTCATTTTGGTCTAATCTTAACTTTGCAAACATCATTCTAATTCCTACATGGTCTCTTACAACCTGACCACTTCATTAAAAAAACCGAGGTCTTATGGAAAACAACTAGGAACATAGCAAACTGTGGTGAGGGACTATCGTCTTGCTTTGTGTCATGAGGGCGTGATCTAGCAGAAGGCCACAGTTCAGTTGGTAAGCGTTCAGTGACATTTCTCGAATTCTAAACTCTGTAGCTTGCTCATCAACAAATCATTTCTAGGAACAACGGCTGGCCTGTGTTAGTCGTAAAACGACCCATCTCTTACAACCGGGGGTGAGGGACATTTAAAAAACTCTCGTCCGGGGCAGCTGATACAAAACCGAGGGCGTTCTGGGAAGATGGGGATGTTTCGGTCACTTTTACTGTTTGGGTATTGAGACAATTCGGGACGGGGAAGGTCGCGTTATCTGAGGCATTTTTGTTTATCATAGAAGCCACTGACATGTAGTTCCCTTATTACGGGTCAGATTAGGGAACCTCAGTCGTCTTACCTGTCCTTTCCTTTTTGGCCAATTCTAGGTTTCATCAATATTTAGCAGAAAGGAGAGGTAGTGACACGGCATCAAGGTGATTTTTATTTAAGACAAATTTTCGCAAATACTTGCGGTAGCTGGAGCCAATTGGGTGGTGCACCAGGGGTGGCGGCTTTGCCAATTAGGTGCTAGTCGTTCAGGAGAGTGAGAGGGTGGAGGAGAGTGAGAGGGTGGAGGAGAGAGAGAGAGGAGAGAGAGAGAGAGAGAGAGAGAGAGAGAGAGAGAGAGAGAGAGAGAGAGAGAGAGAGAGAGAGAGAGAGAGAGAGAGAGAGAGAGAGAGAGAGAGAGAGAGAGAGAGAGAGAGAGAGAGAGAGAGAGAGAGAGAGAGAGAGAGAGAGAGAGAGAGAGAGAGAGAGAGAGAGAGAGAGAGAGAGATGCAACAATAGGCTAAATAGTACACGTGCGGCATGGGGAGTGGCCGTGTATTAAGATAGGCTATTCAGTGCATTACACAACATGAGACATTACGGGTCTGTGTTAGAATTTTGAAAGCATGCAGTTTGGGACGGACGAGCATTAGGCCGGGTACAGGGACATGTATTGAGTAAAAAGGCACCGTTGTGTCGCACTTCTCTCGCACTCTCGGTCCTTTGACTAGTTAAGTCAACGCCTCAGTCGCATAAAAACGTTTTCTCATAGTTTCAGACATACGTGACATGTGCCCATTCACGCAACACGGATTAGGGGTGATCGTGTTTCATCATATCATACAACTTATTGGCTCTTTCGTTACAAGAGCAGTTTGTGGGCGTGTTTAGGTGCCACCTTGCAGCGTTAGTCCGCTTCATGTATCCGACATGGCGAGGCTTCAGATCTTCACCATACCTCAGTCGTGATTCCAATGTAACCTGTAGAGGGAGGAAAAGAGGGGAAAGGAGGGGGACAACATTCGAGCATATCAATGCATGGGCACGAAAGTCCTTTACTTACCACATACTCGTCTTATCTCCTCGGGATAGAATCCCTGGTGTCTTGGTTTCTGAAGCCAGGGGGGGGGGCAGGGTGTCCTTATAGGCCGTGTGTAGGGAAACATTAAAAAAATCAGAGGCACTTAGTGCGAGGTATCTAGTTGGTAGATGTATCTAGCTGTCGGGGTCCTTAAATCTTTTTCAACGCTGTGATGTTCTAAGGCATATCAGCTCTTCGGCCAACTCTGTTCCCTAGTACCTTTGAGTGCCGTACCTTTATAACATTCTATCATTTACACCGCTTCACTTTACCCGTCCTCAGAAGTCGAGGTCCTTCTCCATGCGTTAGTTCCTGAGCCAGCCGCATACTTGGAGGCAGAGTATCGTGTCTTAGATTCGATCCTCCATCTGGGGCTGAGCAACCATCTTCTAATAACCTTAAAAAGAGAACAAAGCAGGGTGCACAAAAAACTCTCCCGCTGATCCCAAATTTTTTTTAAAAAGCATGCAATACCTGTTCATAGTTTGGAAAACCTTTATTTGCACAATCGTTCAGCATGTAGATATGAGAGTGTAATCGTATTTGGCCGGACACGGCGATGGCTGAAGCACGTACAGTAAGGGGGGGTATTTTGCAGCATTGAAAACATTAAAAAGGGTTTATGTAGTCATTTGCAGGAAACTAAAAAGGTCTATCGATAGGTGAGGGATCAAGGAGCATTCATTTCATAATTGGAAGCACAGTCAGGCTAGTTGTAATCAAATTTCCTATATGCATACCGTGGGCGTGTGTCACAAGCGAGGTTATGTATCGGCTACAATAATATCATAATAAATCGTACATTGAAAACAAAATTTTTCACGGGGTCCTTTTACATGTTCGCCGAGTGAACCCTCCCTCGTTTTCGTCAAGTGTACAAAGGATCATATATATATCTCAGAACATCGAGTCTTTTTAGCTAAAAACACCACGAGGTGTTCGTAAGTTCTCATTGATACCGGCGCCATTTTGGGCGGGGCCGGGTTAGTCCGGAAGTAGCATCAGGGAAAAAAATGTTTCCTACAACCGGCGGTTGGACCAGAGTCCCTTTCGGCAGTTCAAAAATTCATGCTAACAGAAGGGGTGGCTACGTTGTGGTTATTTCGTTAGCGACCAAGGCAGTTGTTCCTCACCGGAAGCCGGCAGGGGCCGAGGGCTCCTGGGACTTTTGTAGAATCTTCAAGGCTGTGGGGATGCTGTCGGAGGTGGGGGCTCGTGCCCCGGTGGGCAAGCGTCCGGGTTACACTGCTGGTCAGAGTTACTTTAGTGGCCTAGACCCGCCTTCCAGGGGGCCCAGACGCCATTTTGAGGCCCTGCAGCAGCCGCCCTTCGTCGAGTCTGCAAGAGTGGAAGAGGCCCTTTGGGGTGAAAGAAATGGAACACCGTGCCGTAGGAGCAGGACATTCGGCTAGGGTGCAGCTGTGGTGCCCCCACCTGGGGGGGCGAGGGAGACTCGTTCGCGCCGTCTCCCTCTCCCAGTGCACCCCACGCCGCCCCTTCTCACGGGCATACATGATGGCCACTCCACATCCCGTGCTCCACAAGTACTCTTGAGGGCCATCGTATGTCTTGTGCTGCGCAAGTATGGCCGTCGTTGCATGTCTGGTGCTGCGCAAGTATGGGCACCGTTGCATGTTCGGTGCTGCGCAAGTATGGGCACCGCTGTTGTATGTTCGGTGCTGCGCAAGTATGGGCGCCGCCCGGCTGGAGGATTTCGGTGCCGGGCCGGGGGCTGGGAAACCTCCTATCCGAGGAGGTGGGAGAGGCCCGTCCGCGTCGCCTCTCCCTCCCAGCCCACCCTGTACCAATTTCAGCAGAGGTATTTGTGATGGCCGGACCGGGGCTGGGAAACTTCCTATCCGAGGGGGTGGGAGAGGCTCGTTCGCGTCGCCTCTCCCTCCCAGCCCACTCCATGAAGAAGAGGATGGGACAGCCATTTCATGCCGGGCCCGTGGTGCCTCCTGGACATCCCACTGGCGATTCGATCGATGGCTGTCAGCAGGCCCCGCCCCACACGTGCTGTGTGTTTCACCTTCCGGATGGGCGTGACCGGTGACCTGCGGCATTTCGGGAACTTCCGGAGTGGGGGTAGGTATTTTGTTTGGACAGGCATGTCTGGGTAATGGGGGTTGTCTATGCAGGCCTGTAATTGCTCCTTTCTTTTACAGAGTGGGGGGGGCAGCAGAGAGTAATCAGTCCTATTGCACTCGAAGTTTGAGTTCATTAATGGAATGTATACTAATCTGTCCGAGACTACTCTGTGTATTGTTTCTGTAAGTTATCCGAAAGGGGTGGCTTTTTTTTTTTTTTTTTAGGGGACAGTAGCGGTAGTACGGGGTTCGTCACCGGGTAATTTAGAGCTAGACTGGGTTTCCCGTCTTAGCGTTGTTCGATCTATGAAGACTCAAACATGTCGCTGAAATTGGTCTGGCGAAATCTGTGCCATCGGGCATAATCAAACGTGGTGGTTCTATCTGGCCTGTCTATGTCAGTCTGATTCATATTTGTCTCGCGCCTTTTCCCTTTCTGCCAGACTGTTATTCCTGTCGGCCCTCTGCTCCTACCCTTGTTCAGTAGAGTCGGGCATTGGGCTTTCCAGTGCCCGGAACATTTACAAAAAGCACATTGGTTTTGCCCTAAGTCTGGTCGTCCTGTGCGTAGTGTCGGGAGATTACTTTCGGGTCGTTGTGTCTTGGGGTTGTCCTGTCGATATATTCCTTTACCTACTCTGACTTCGTCTCTTTTCTTTCGTTGTATTGCTTCTTTGCGCCACATACCGAGACTGTCGAGCATAATAGGCGTTGTCTTATTACTACAAAGGGCTATTTCTAACGTTTCTATTTTATCAAGATCGAAGGATCCTATCAGTGGCCACTGTTTCTCTTGATTTTCTTTGGTATACCTGTGCCACAGCTTACTATAGGCTATGGTAACTAATCCATAGTTTGTGAACATGTCTTTATTAGGGGTGCCTTCCAGCGGAGCTAGATGGTCCACCTCTAATAAACGGTCCGGGCTGAACCAACTACCAATCAGTGGGGAGAAGACAGACATGACGGCTCACAATGAGGACAAAAAGTCAGCACTGCCTATCTTATCACTGCGTGCAAAGACTAGACAGAATATTTCTATTCTACGTTGTTTGCAGGCAGTGAATACCTCATGAACCAATATCAAAACAGTTAATAAACAACCAGTGGGGAGAATAAGTAGGCCCGCAAAAGGTCCGCGTCCTCTACCCTTTCACTATCTGCAAAGGGGAACCTGTTCTTTCCTGTTTGTAGACAGAGAATCTCCAGAAAACAATCCGCGAACAGTAGTTCGGGGAAAAAAACAATTAATCAGTGTGGGAGAGGGAAATCTCCCGAAAACAATCCGTGAACAAATAATCAATCAGTGGGGGAGAAAGATAGGCACGCTGGCTGCGTTACCTATCCTTAACTGTTTGCAAAGAGAAAGAGCCTGTTGTTTCTCCGTGTGCAGACAGTGAATCTCCAAATGAGTCAACAAAGAGTAATACTAGTATTTTCCGAACCATTAAACAATCATTTCGCAATTCGTCGTGTTTACACGACCTTACCCGGACCGTATGGACAGTTTCTTGTCTTCCGAATCCAGCGCTCGATCGTCCTCTTTTCCTCGTATTCCTCGCGGCACTCCTGATGGTTCCCAGTCAGGACCGTAGATCACTCGAGAGAGGTCTGTTCGGAACCAGTGAAGTTCGGATGATCGGCTGCCAGACGAGGGTCTATTGGGCAAGAGCTCTCCCGATCGTTGCAGTCGTTCACTCTGTCGTCAGGACCTCTCCCACTGGATCCACGTGTCGCTGATGGGCCCCACGCTTGGGACGCCAATTGTAAAAACAGGTCAGGGACAATCAATATTTGCCCGGCGGTATCGCCTCTTTAACCCACAAAATATTAATCAATGAAGAGGCAGGCGCTGGAGACTGGAAGGCAGGAAACAAGGTTTATTTTCTCCGGAGGAGAACACATCAGTTCAGACAGCCAGTATCGTCACGAGGTGCTCTAACCGCATCTCTGAGGCCTGGCCTCTTATACACAGTTTATGAATTTTATTGCAGGTAACACATTCTTGTAATGCTTTGAAGTATGAAAGGACATCCTCGGAATCTCCCCTTCAGGCCCGTTCCCACACGCATTTACAGTTGAAGTCCCCACCCCGGTCACAATAGGTGATGATTATCGCGCAGCTGGACATTCCGCCGATTCACGGAATGTGTGGGGTTGATCGGATATCATAGGGTGGGGGCTTTGATCAATTCGAGGGTCCTTTAATTGGGGGAAGCTTCCTACTGTACGGGGGGGGGCAATAAACAGTATCCGCAGAGCTAGGTGGCGGCCTGGGAACGAGGAAGACAAACGGGCACACAGGAAAGGGGGTTTGTATCAAAGGGCCTGGGACCATGAAAGGAATGAAGGGAGGTGTCGCGCTGGGAACAGGATGGGGTTCCGAGGCAGAGCTGCGCTGAAGAGGGGTTTATGACCCAAGGCATGCGAGAGCGGGGGGGGGGGTTTGTGAGGGCGAAGGGCTGTGCTGGGGGCCAGCGGCGTGCAGAGGGTGGTTCTGATCGAGGCACCTAAAATGGCGGGTGCGCACGACAAAAAGTGTGGCATCAGGGGAAAAGGCAAGATGGCGCAGATAATGTTTACCAAACCGTACTAATTTTCCACACACCTTCATGTATTGCCTGATTGATTACCTCCAGGAGCGGGGGGAGAAGAACTTTCCTGCACTCTTTGAGAATTTTCAAAGGACAGGGATCAAGAGGAGATCTGGATTTAAGTTTGTCCAGGTGTAAACTAAGTTGCACCAGAGTGAGCGAAGGGAAATTAGTAAGGTTGGAACCCAGAGCCCTAACCGGAGCTTCTTCCAAGGGGGACACCACTGAAACAGGGAGGAGCCCAGAATCTAGGTTAAGGGCTTCTAGGCCTGAATGAATGTTAGTTATCTTGACGTGGAAAAGGGTCGTTTTCTAGCAGAATAATGCTGCTTGATCGGGGCCAGGATATCCACGGCTCTCGAGATGGAATTGAAAAGATCGAGAGCGGCAGTATTAGTGTCTCTCGCTAAGGTGGGCAATAGACTAGCCATCAAAGGGGCTAAGGACTCGTTGTTTAAACCCCTAAAGTTCCTTTTTAATTCCCACTTACTGGGATCTGCTAAGGGTGTAACGGGATGAGAGGGTGTGAAATTAAGTGGGATGGCCAGATGATCCGACCAGGACAGGGGAAGGGGGGACCCTAATTCTACCCTGGGGTCGTTGGGAAAGAACAAGAAAGGTACTACAGGTCTGAAACAAACAGAGGGAGAGAAAAGTAAATAGCAAGTCTCTCTATGGGACCTAATAGTGTCCTCTTTTCATACCCAGATCACACAGTTGATCTGAAGGAAGCCAAGAAAGAAGAGAAGATACAGAAAAAAGGATACCCATCAGCCCACTCATAAGTGGAATCTCGTCATCTGGGTATGTGTTGGTAAATGGTGTCCTCTAGGATCTGCCTTGGAATGAACCCATAGGGCTGCCTAGTGATGGACCCAGAACATTACACCAACAGATGACAGTAAATGAGCGGGAGGGGCTAAGCGTGCAGTGCTCAAAGAAAAAGAAGAGAAAGGAAAAATGATCCAAGTGATTCTAAAAATACCTACAGTGATGTCATAAAACACTTTATTGGGGCTGCCCCTCGGCTCAGTCTTCGCTCCGAGGCAACGACGGAGAGTGCGTGGCCTCCTTTGATCCTGAGCAGTGGCCAGGTGAGGTGAGGTTTTCTCTCCCTACAATAAGGGAGAAGATACACCATTTTTACTTTGGGAAGCAGGTGTAGATTCCACTTCACATCACTTAAGTAAGTGTTGCAGTAGCACCATAGAGGTCCTGACGAAAGCCGTTGTTGGCTGAAACATGTTGACCGATTAAACAACACTGGTGGGTAGCAAAAAAAATTTTATATGCTATCAGCACACTGTTTTTAACCATACCACTTTGATGGTCAGCCCCAATAAAGTGTTTTATGACATCACTGTAGGTATTTTTAGAATCACTTGGATCATTTTTCCTTTCTCTTCTTTTTCTTTGAGCACTGCACGCTTAGCCCCTCCCGCTCATTTACTGTCATCTGTTGGTGTAATGTTCTGGGTCCATCACTAGGCAGCCCTATGGGTTCATTCCAAGGCAGATCCTAGAGGACACCATTTACCAACACATACCCAGATGACGAGATTCCACTTATGAGTGGGCTGATGGGTATCCTTTTTTCTGTATCTTCTCTTCTTTCTTGGCTTCCTTCAGATCAACTGTGTGATCTGGGTATGAAAAGAGGACACTATTAGGTCCCATAGAGAGACTTGCTATTTACTTTTCTCTCCCTCTGTTTGTTTCAGACCTGTAGTACCTTTCTTGTGTTTTAGTGATTAGTTGGGGGACTAGGTACGAGTAGGTCTATAAATATTTTTTTCCCCTCGGACCCTCCATCAACTTTCTGTTTCTTAGTCGTTGGGAAAGACCCCGTCCATGGTGTGTCCGGCAGAGTGAGTGGAGCCTACTACTCCTTGATTCAGCCCACAGTAGGCTAGAGAATCCAGCAGAAGGGCACTATCAGCAGAGCTGTCATTCTCCAAATGGAAGTTAAAATCTCCATGAATGGACAGATTAGGTCTATCAATATAGGGTTCTAGCAATTTTAGCAGGTCATGACTGAAACCGGACCTAGGGCCCGGGGGCCTATAGATCAGGATCCCAGAAAAGGAGACCGTAGGGGAGGGATTGAGAGCAAAATACATGGCCTGAAAAGAGTTAGGCGGTGAGGAGAGGGGCTCGGTCCGGCATCTTATAGAAGTTTTGTGAAGTATTCCCAGCCCCCCCCCCTTCGCCCCTCTCTGTCCATTCTTGCCAAGGAGTACCCCTCAGGGATGGCATTAAGGAGCTCAGGCCCTGTGTGCTCAGAGGCCCAGATCTCGGGGATAAATGCCCAGGATGGTTTTCTGTCTAAGATGAAGTTTCTGAAAGCGATTTTGTTTTTGATTAGGGAACGAGCGTTGATCAGAAACCCAGTCTCTCTGACCGACAAAGGAAGGTCGTGGTTCCCTATTGTAGGCCGTTTGTGACAAAGTTCGGGGAGGGTAGAGCTAGTCCCTCTCCCAGAGGATTGACACTCTGGAACGTTAAGTAGCCCCTCAGGTGGAAGCGCATGGTGACAGGGCTTCCACTGGGGTTTAAGTGTACGTAGTGTCCGTAAAGACTACAGGGGGCTAACAAAAACTTGAGTGTCTAAATGGCCAGCCTTCCTGGCCCCTGGCACCTCCTTGGCGCTGACGGGCGCAGACAGGCGGAACTCAGGCGTGACTCCGGCGCTGAAACGGCGCGTCCGCTGCGTGGAGGCATTCCCGTCTCTATTATGCGCTGGCGACTAGAGCGCTGCAGGTGTAGCCTACCCCCAAGATGGCCGCTGCTAAATTCCGCGGTCCTAAGTCCGTGTGTCTCAGCACCTCAGTCGGCTGAACACCGGATAATGATCACCAAATGCGGGGAAAGGGGGCCAACGACTGCCGAGTGGTCAGCAGGGGACAAGGTAAGTTCCAATGTGGTATTTGGGAAGGATTTAGAAAGAGTCTTAAAACACGATGATTTTTAAAAATAATGGTGGAAAAATAGCCCAGAAAAGCGGTCCACACTCGCAAGGCACATAGCACAACCTCCCGGCTTACCGCCTCAGGAGGGAACAACACACAGCAAGGGATCTCGCCTGCTTAGGAAGCTCTTTTATGCGCTGGCGACTAGAGCGCTGAAGGTGTAGCCTACCCCCAAGATGGCCACTGCTAGATTCCGTGGTCCTAAGTCCATGTGTCTCAGCACCTCAGTCGGCTGAACACCGGATAATGATCACCAAATGCGGGGAAAGGGGGGCCAACGACTGCCGAGTGGTCAGCAGGGGACAAGGTAAGTTCCAATGTGGTATTTGGGAAGGATTTAAAAAGAGTCTTAAAACACGACGATTTTTAAAAATAATGGTTGAAAAATATTCCAGAAAAGAGGTCCACACTCGCAAGGCACACAGCACAACCTCCCGGCTTTCCGCCTCAGGAGAGAACAACACACAGCAAGGGATCTAGCCTGCCTAGGAAGCTCTTTTATGCGCTGGCGACTAGAGGGTTGCAGGTGTAGCCTACCCCCAAGATGGCCGCTGCTAGATTCCGCGGTCCTAAGTCCGTGTGTCTCAGCACCTCAGTCGGCTGAACACCGGATAATGATCACCAAATGCGGGGAAAGGGGGGCCAACGACTGCCGAGTGGTTAGCAGGGGACAAGGTAAGTTCCAATGTGGTATTTGGGAAGGATTTAAAAAGAGTCTTAAAACACGACGATTTTTAAAAATAATGGTTGAAAAATAGCCCAGAAAAGAGGTCCACACTCGCAAGGAACACAGCACAACCTCCTGGCTTTACGCCTCAGGAGGGAACAACACACAGCAAGGGATCTCGCCTGCTTAGGAAGCTCTTTTATGCGCTGGCGACTAGAGCGCTGCAGGCGTAGCCTACCCCCAAGATGGCCGCTGCTAGATTCCGCGGTCCTAAGTCCGTGTGTCTCAGCACCTCAGTCGGCTGAACACCGGATAATGATCACCAAATGCGGGGAAAGGGGGCCAACGACTGCCGAGTGGTCAGCAGGGGACAAGGTAAGTTCCAACGTGGTATTTGGGAAGGATTTAAAAAGAGTCTTAAAACACGACGATTTTTAAAAATAATGGTGGAAAAATAACCCAGAAAAGAGGTCCACACTCGCAAGGCACACATCACAACCTCCCGGCTTTCCGCCTCAGGAGGGAACAACACACAGCAAGGGATCTCGCCTGCCTAGGAAGCTCTTTTATGCGCTGGCGACTAGAGCGTTGCAGGTGTAGCCTACCCCCAATATGGCCGCTGCTAGATTCCGCGGTCCTAAGTCCGTGTTTCTCAGCACCTCAGTCGGCTGAACACCGGATAATGATCACCAAATGCGGGGAAAGGGGGCCAACGACTGCCGAGTGGTCAGCAGGGGACAAGGTAAGTTCCAATGTGGTATTTGGGAAGGATTTAGAAAGAGTCTTAAAACACGACGATTTTTAAAAATAAAGGTTGAAAAATAGCCCAGAAAAGAGGTCCACACTCGCAAGGAACACAGCACAACCTCCCGGCTTTACGCCTCAGGAGGATACAACACACATCAAGCAGTGCAGTCCCAGTCCGCTACTGCCACAAATCCCGACCTGCAGCAGCCTGATTCACTTTAGGCACATATGGTCAGGGTATTCAGGGTCACAGTGGCACAGTCTGCTCAGGCAAATTTTAGGCCAGTGCCATGGCACACGCCATTTGTAGGGTCACAGTGGCACACTTGGGTACACTTTGGCAGTGCCAAGGTACGACTACTTCAGTCAAGAGAGTCTGCACTCCGATCGCAAAGCACTCTCTCAAGTTTCTCTGGGTGGATGGAACCTCGGCTCGGGGGTCAGTGGTTTCTGCTCGCCCTAGTAGTCAGCACATGCTGATGGGTTGACACTCTCCTTTCCTTTTCTTCTCAGGCAGGTCAGCCTCCAAGCAATTTAGGACAGAGAGACTGCTCTTCCTTCCAGGTTAGACTCCATGTGATATCCCTTCACCTCTATGAAGCTGGCAGTCAGGTTCACACTAGCTCTGCCTACATAACTGTCCCCAGAGTACTATGGGGAGCGCTCTTCTCCCTCCGCAAATAGGACTTGCAACAGGAACAAGTGGGTCAGCATCTCCCGATTTTATACAGAAGAAGCAGACAGTGGTTGTGGATGTTATGGCAAGACAGGAGGCTAGCATTATGCATATGTCTTTGTTTACCACCTCCAAGCAGCAAATATTCAAAGTTCCAAGATCACTGTATGAACTCATAAAAGGAACAGAACACTTCAGTCCATATAATGCATCAACATTCCAATTTTTCCCCTTTTGTTTGCTGCTTCTGAGCAGATCAGTATACTGTGTGTTTTATGGGAGAGGAATGCATTTATGTGTATTTCTTATTTAAGTGTGGAGTTCAATCCAATTTATGGATTTGTATGGGGAGAAAGGTGTTTTGGTGTAACTTTGAGTTTTTGTTTCAGTATGTTATATTTTGTAAGGTTTTAAAAACCTTTTAATTGTAGTTCATCAGCTTATGCAGGAAGGATTAGCAGTTGGTGGTATAATTATATTTTATGTGGTGTTTTATTAAAGCCTAGGGAAGGTTAAGAGAATGTTTCCTTGACCTACCTAGCGATCAGGTGTTGTAGATAGCAGTTTTTCGAGGCCTGCAGGGTAGAATGCGTTCAAGTAAGGGCAATGTTGCCCTTGCAGGCTTCAGTGGGAGAAAACAACAGGTGACCATCTTTAATATGGGCACGCACTGCGTTGCACACTATTTTCCATTGGAATTTGGCCTTTCGTGAGGGTCTCGTCCTCTGTTTTAGACGAAAAGCCATTAGAGAAGTACCACATGACGGAATTTTGAATGCGCAGAAAACGCCAGTTGATTTTAAAAGGCAGAGAGTTTACTGTAAGATAGCAGGATGGCAGAGAACGTTGGAAGTCGAGGACAGGATGTGAAATATCGTGAGAGAGGAACTTAAGGATACAGTTAGGGATACTGTGCAAATAGGAAAAGAAGGGCCACGAGTAATGAGGATGAGGAGTTTTGTTCCTTGTCTGTGGAAGAAGGTGTGTCTAATAGAGGACCAGGTCGCAAATGTTTAAGAAAGAAGAGACATCTAACATTGGAGGAGGTGCCTAGATCTTCTGGAGCAGGAGTTCAAAGAAGCTCGCAGACGAAAGGTGCTTGTAGTGGCACTGAGAACAGGCAGGACAACCCTTCGAATGGCTGGGCATTTGGACATGCCAATTCAGATTAAAGAGAGCAATATTGGGATGAGAATGTGTTTAATGTTGATTATGATAATTATTCAGGAAATGAAATTGGAGATTTAAATTAGGTAAAGGATGTTCCTGTAAGGGTGGTTAAGTATCCTACGGTTCAGAATTTGTTTGATCCTAAGGATGTGAGACACCTTAGACGCAAGGAGTGGTGGCATTTGAAACATGTTGTGGAGTATATTAAACAGAGAACTAGAAAGCCTCTGGAGGGGGGAAGAAAGAAATTAAAGGAGACCATGAATCCTAATTTGGTCCCATAGCTCAACACTTATTTCTTTAAACCAGGAAGAGATCTTTGGAAGGGTTTGGAACATGCTTTAAAGCAATGTGGAGATAAGCTGTTGAATGTACTGGGTCCTTTAGTATATATTTTTGATTTTTTGGGGTCAATGGGTTGGTAAGAACGGAAGTGATATCAATACTGAACTTCTTAGAGGCTGGAGTTAGAGAGCTATTTGCTTTCTGAGTAAAGCATATGCTAGTTGAATTGATCAAAGAAGGAAGGGGGTTTTGATGCAGATAAGTCCAAAATTGGGCGATCTAGACAGAAAGGAGTCCTCAGAGGAAGCATAGGTCCTGTTGTTTAGCGAGGGAATGGTCTAGTCCCTTGGGACATTTATGTCTATATTTACAGCATTAGGCAAGGCTCAAAATTCGATGAGGAAGGTGTTTAAATGTGGTTTATATGGTTGGGCTGGAAGGAGAAGACATTTTCAGCCTTGGATTCATTACAGCCCATTATGATCAAGGAAGAATAGCATGCAGAGGTTAACAATTCAGATGGGGGTTCCCAGAGAGGTAGATACAGAAGGAGTAGAGCCTCAAGAGGGAGAGGTCAGCAATCTTCTTCTAAGCAAGGCGAGTATGAAGATTATCTTTGGTTCTAACCATCAAAAGGCAGGAGAAAGAGTGATGCATTTCGTGCAGGAGTGGAATTTAATAACTCATGACCCATGGGTGATTGCAGCAGTCGGAGTTTACGTAGTAGAATTTGTAGATGTTCCTGCTCAAGATAGGGAACTAAGAGAGTTAGTTTTCAGTATAGAACAGAAAGAAGTGGTGGCAAAGGAAATTCAACAACTATTAGAGCAGGAGGCCATTTTGTTGGTAGCCAAAAGAGAAAGGAGTTATGCGAGTACTGTTTTTCTGGTAGATAAGAATGACAAAGATTTGGAGAAATTTTAGGTCTTCAATTCATTTTGTGGTTTATCATCATTTCAAGATGGAAGAAGTATATATGTTCTGAGCCGTTCTTCAGGAATTGGATTGGATGGCAAAGTTCGATCTGAAAGATGCTTACTTTACTGTTCCAATGGCCAAGAAAAGTCAAACGTTTCATCAGTTCAGAGGGGAAAGGCTTTTGTTCCAGTTCCAGTGTCTTCCTTTTTGGCTGTCTTCAGCTCCATGGTGTTTCACAAACGTTTTAAAGCCAGCTGTGGGTTATTTACGAGAACAAGAAGTGGGACTGAATATATATTTAGACGATATCCTTATCAGGAGTCAGGAGAAGGCAATTGTGGAGAAACATTTGCTGTTGGTGAAGGATCTGTTGAAGAAATTTAGTGTTATATTGAATCAGGAGAAATCATCGTTTATCCCTTCCCAGTCAATAGAGCTTTTAGATTTCACCATAGATACTGTGTAAGCTCAACAGTTTTTTTGCCAGACATGAAAATAAAGTTCATAAAGAAAGAAATGTGCCATTTGGGAGAGAAGGAGGACGTCTCATTTAGACAGCTGGCTCTAGTAATAGGTCGGATTTCTCCATCTAATCAGGCTGGTCTTCCAGGATCTTTTCATTATAGAGCTTTGCAATGTTTGAAGACATCAGGGCTATTGTAGTAATCCTGAGGTCCATATCAAATTAAAAGTAAAATAATGCATCCTTTATTGGAGAAGCATTAGATACATCCATTCATGTCTTCATGTCAATTTAAAGAGAGTACAGTTCTAAGAAACAACAGGTGCATGGAATCTCATGACATACACCAGAATACAGAATGGGAATACAGAATAGGAACCCTATTACATACTAATACTCTACACACTACTTAACTAAATAATAATACACAGCATTACTACACATCTTCCCTTTTACAAAAACAAAAAAACAACAATTAAAAAAACTATTAAAGTAACAAGAGAAAAATTAATAATAAACAAATTCATTGTATCTCTCAGGTCTCTTAACAATTCTTCCGCTAGATGTTTGAAAAATGTTTGGTAAAGTACTAGATTCTCTAACAGAAATCTCATTAGAATTTTCATCAGGCAATTCAATAACAGCATTATCGTTATCATAACACCAAAACGGAGAAAAAGGTACAGATTGAGATGATGTAATCTGTCTGTCCATATCCAAGTTAGCTAGTGCTAAATTACTCATATGCCACGTTTTTCCATTGTCCAGAGTAACAGATTTATGATGAATTTTAGAAATTCTCCTTGGTTGTGAAAATTTACTAAAGCCTTTAGGCACCTTACGAGGATTTTTAATACAAACTAATTGACCAATTTGTAAATCAGTGGGGCGAGTACCATGCTTACTATCATAATACGTTTTGTTTTTCATTTGGGAATGAGTTAAAGTATCTTTAACATCATTAAGGTCGCAAAAAGACATACCACCTCTCTTCATCCATCCAGGATTAGTTTTAGAATAAGGAATTCTGCAACGCATCAAAGAAAAAGGACTTTTACCTAAAGAAGGATGAAGAGTAATGCGATATGACCACAACATTTTTTTACATTCATCTTCCCAAGATAATTTCGATTTTCTACATAACTGTATTGTATTTTTTATAACTCTATTTAATCTTTCTACCACACCATTTGAAGAAGGATGATATAATGGAGTGAAAGTTTGTTTAATTCCATTCATAGAAAGAAATTGCAACATTTCATTAGACTTGAACTGAACACCATTGTCAGTCAATAATGACGATGGAAAACCTTCTTGCAAAAAAATAGATTTAAGAAACTCAATTACTGATTTGGTATTGATTGTGTTAAGAACTCTAAACTCAAACCATCTAGAAAACAAATCCACAATCACAATAATATATTTGGTAGAATCATCAAACCAGACAATGGGGCCCATAATGTCTAAGGCTACCTCATCCCAGGGCAAATTAGGTGAATGAACAACACCTAAAGGAGGGTTAATGTCTTCTTTGATTTGTCTGAAGTCTCACAGCTAATACAAGATCTTACTTTAACCTCAACAGATTTGTCTACACCAGGCCACCAATAAGAGTCTTTAACCCTGGATTTAATACGTGAAATACCAGGGTGTCCTTCATGCAACAATGAAATTATTCGATCTCTCAAGGAAGTAGGCGGGATTATTTTATCACCTCTCAATACAAAATCATAACACACAGTAAGTTCATCTCTTACTTCCCAAAATGGTCTAAGATTTTCTGACAAGTCTTTTTTCTCAGGTGTAGACCAACCATTAACAATTTTTGATTTAACCTCTGCTAACAATGAATCCAAAGCATCCGCTTCAAACCATTGTTCTTTTGAAATACAATTATCAGAATTTCCATCAAGAATGATGTTAGCAACAGAAAAATCATTCCAAGAATTGGAATCAATTTTGGTCACAGGTAATGAAAGCCTACTCAGGCAATCAGCTATCACATTCTTTGCTCCAGGTACATACTGGATTTCAAAAATGTAATCCTGTAAGCGCATAGAAAGTCTGGCAATTCTGGCAGTTGCTCTATATAAACCAACAGTAGTCAATAATTTTGTGAGGGTTTGTGATCAGTTCTGACACAAAACTCCTTACCCCACAAAAATTTTCTAAAATGTTCTAAACTCCAAACTACTGCCAGAGTCTCTCTTTCTATTACTGAGTACTTTTGCTAAGAAGGAGTTAGTGACCTAGAGGCAAATGCAATAATGACTTCACCATTACTTTCTGTGACTTGGGTTAGCACACTACCCAAGCCACTTGAACTAGCATCAGTAGTGACAAAGGTGGAAGACAAGGGATCAAAACCTTGAAGGTTTGGGGCACTACAAATGGCTTTCTTTATTAAATCAAATGCTAATTGACACTTGAGACCAAGAAAAGGAAATGTTGTTCTTTAGTAATTCTCTCATGACTTGGGTTTTGCTTGAAAAGTTATTCATAAATTTCGAATAAAATTCCGCTAAGCCAAGGAATGACCTTAATTCATCCTTGGTTTTAGGGGCAGGAGCATCAAGAATCGCTCTGACCAATTTAGTTTTGGGTCTAATACCAGACTCTCCAATTTCATGTCCTAAATAAACAACTTGGTTTTCTGAAAATTTGCATTTAGGAGCTTCAGCTGTTAGACCATGTTTCTCAAGTATTTTCATGACTTCCCTTAACCTTGAATCATGTTGAGTAGAGTCTTGTCCCATAACAAGTATGTCGTCCTGAAAGAATGTGACACCAGGCATATCACCAAATAGTTGTGCCATTAAACGTTGAAACACGGCCGCAGCCGAAGCTAAACCAAATGGCATGCGTTTAAAACGAAAACAACCAAAAGGTGTACAAAAAGTAGTCAAGCTTCGGCTGGAACGGTGCAAAACAACCTGGTGATAGGCTGATGATAAATCAACAGTGGAAAAATATTTATAACCGCGAGTAAGGGACAACATCTCGTCTATCCTTGGTAAGGGAAATTGGTCAACAACTATATTATTATTCAGGTTTCTCAAATCAACGCATAAGCGGATTTTGCCATTGGCACGTCTGCAACGACCAACGGAGAAATCCACTCAGACTCTTCTACAGGCTCAATTATATCACACTCTTGTAATTTTAAAAGTTCTTTCTTAACTTCCTCTCTTACAATAAGGGGTACATGTCTTACCTTATGAATCCTGGGAGTAGCATTGTCTTTTAATCTAATTTTATGAGAAAATCCACTCAATTTACCAATTTTCCCAGAAAAAACACTTGAAAATTCTTTCACTACCCAAATCTTAGTGGTTTTGCTATCACAAGCTACAAGAACTTGCTCCGGACTGTTTGGGTTAAGAATTATATTCAATGCTCTTTGGTCCTTCCACCCCAAGACAGAAGGTCCATCTTGGGCTATGTAAAGCTTGCAAACAGCAGAGCGACTTTTAAAGTACAAAACAAGAGAACGAAATCCCAACAAGACAATCTTATTTCCCGTAAAACTTTCAGGAAGAACATCAGGTGGCTCTAAATGTGAACCAAGACTATTGACTAGTTTAGCTTGCCATATACTTTTAGCTATTATCGTAAATGGAGATCCAGAATCTGCTGCTACCTGCAAAGGAATACCACCAAATTTAACGATACACAAGCGTTCACTACTATCCTTGTCATTAATATTCAAAATAATGTTGCATTTTCTCTGATCATGAATATCAGAGTCACCAGAGGAGGTGTCAGAATCACTTTCATTCAAACATGAAACCTTTGGAGATGGAACAGACTTCCTTTTACATGACTTTGAAAAATGTCCTACAATTCCACAATTTGAACATTTCGTAAGTCTAGCAGGACACTTTTCTGAACTGGCATTGTGTGATTTGCTTCCACAACGAAAGCAAGCAAACGACCTTGAATCAAATTTGTTAAATTTAGGCTTCGTAGCATTTTTTAAATTATGCGTGTTGCCAGAAAATTGTTTCTTTTTGGAACGAAAATCTTTCCCTTTCTTACTTTCAGAAATATTGTTGACAGAAGCAGATTTGGGAGAATCATTCTTTTCAGAAATAGCTTTATTGCTTCTTTCAGACAATTCAGCCTTCTTGACAAGTGTTATAACGTCTTTAAGGCTAGAATCGCCTTTAATCCAAAGTCGGTCTTGTATTCCTTTATTTTTAGAACACACCACAACCTGGTCTCTTATCAATTCATCGTGGAGAACACCAAATTTGCAAGGTGCAGCAATTATTTTTAGCGCAGCCACAAACTCTTCCACAGACTCATTTTGCAATTGCTTCCTTTTAAAGAAAGCCCTTCTCGTAACTCCAATGCACACAACAGGAGAATAATGATCAGTGAGATCCATAATAGCAGTTTTAAATACATCTATATCACCAGATCTTTCTTGTTTCTGCATTTGGTTGTAAACTCTCAGACCCTCAGCTCCCAAACAATAAAGTAAAATAATTTTTTTTCTTTCAGGGGACATTATTCCAATATTATCTTCCTGGGTGGCTATATAATTCATAAAATAGTCTTTCCGCTCGAGCCATTTGACACTGGGCTCACCAGGAGAAGAATGAAATTCTTTGGGATTGTTGAGGTTTATCGATGGATTGACATTAGTAGTAGCAGAAGAAGCTGCACTTTCCGTCATGACAAATGCGCCTATAACTGTATACAGTAAAGAAACAAAGAAATAACAAAATGAAGACAGCTTACTTGGATGTTGCAAAATAATAACTCCGGTAATAAGGAAAATAGCCGGTTTGATTTTCTTCAGGCGCAAAGTCCAATCGATCGGTGCTGCTGTTAATTTCAACTTCAGTGTGGAAGTTAAAATGGCGTCTACAGGGGTCACGTAACGTAACCTTGCGTAATGACGCAGTGCGTCAACTCAGTGACCAAGCAAAAAGTCACAGAACGCAAGTGCGGCTAGAAAAAAAACAGCGTCTCTGAGAAGAGAATGTCGGAGTAACACAGGTGACAGAGCGCGCACTGAAGCAGGGAAATGGAGCGAGCCTCAGATTCAAAAGATGCCAGGTACGTTGCAGGCCTGTTACAGTGGATGAGACTCCCACACTGTAACAATCACTGAGAAAGTACTTACATCGATGATTTTCTTGCACATGAACTCAGCGGCAATCCGATCTTCCAAAAGAAAAGTTTCGAAATCCAGTTTGAGGATAAGAAAAGTAATTGAAAACTTCAGCTTCTCTTCTTCATATTTTTTTTTAAATGAAGGGTATTAATCCCAGATAATCATCGCCAATTCTTTTGTAGTAATCACGAGGTCCATATAAAATTAAAAGTAAAATAATGCATCCTTTATTGGAGAAGCATTAGTCAAAGAGAGTACAGTTCTAAGAAACAACAGTTGCATGGATTCTCATGACATACACCAGAATGGGAATACAGAATAGGAACCCTATTACATACTAATACTCTACACACTACTTACCTAAATAATAATAATACACAGCATTACTACAGCTATCAAGGGGGTTGTGGCACGGAGACAAGGTGAAAATGACAGAGGAAGTGAGGAAGGAGTTGACCTGGTGATTGGAGAATACGGAGGCTTGGAATGGTCAAGATGTTTTTGGAACAATGCCAGATTTTGTATTTGAGTCGGATGCAAGTAATTATGGTTGGAGAGATATGTGCTGTGGCCAAGAAACTGAAGGGAGATGGAATTGTAAGGAAAAGGGGGAGCATTTAGAACAGGAGGATTGTTTGCTCTTTGCAGTTTCAAGAGTCATTTACAGGGAGCTCTGTGTTGTTAAGGATGGACAATATAACAGCAGTGACTTATATAAAAACATTTGGGTAAGTAGATTGAAGAAGTTGACAGAGATTGCGAGGGGAAATATGGGAGTTGATCCAGGAGTACAACTTCATGTGAGAGTGCAGTATTTCCCATGGAAAGATAATTTGGTGGTGGACTGGAATTTACACAATTTAAGGGGCAGCGGCGATTGGGGGCTGAAAGTGGACATTTTTCAGAAGATAGAGTTGAGTTTGGGTGCAATAGAAGTTGATTTTTTTGCTTCCCATTTAACATTTCAGAAGGAGTAGTACAGTCGGCGTCCAGATCTCAAAGGTTATGCTTTCTTCCTTTTGCATTTATTCAGAGAGGTTGGGCCAGATGAGGCTGCAGTGATGCCCTATAATATGGTTAACGTATATTTGGGTAACTCGGATTTGGTTTCCGTAAGTCATGGAGTTGGTAGTAGCAGGAACTTTTCTTATAGTGTTGTAAAGGAATGCTGCAATGTTTAGAAGGGGAGGAGCATCCTTTGGTGTAGTCAGGTTTGCTCAACCTTCTAGTTTATAAAATAGCAGGCATTCTGTATGCTTCAGAGTTTCTCAATGAATCTTGGGCATTAGAAGTAGATACAGTTGTACATGGAATGACTGGTTTTGTTGGTGCTTGGAAAGGGATTTGAATCCTGTGGAGGCTGATGAAGTAGTAGTTGCTAATTGTTTGGCAGAGTTGTTCACTAAGGGTTTCTTGAAACAAACGGTTAACTGTTAGTGCTGCTGGGCATTCCTTGGTGAATGGTTTGTCAAATGGGAGAAGTCCTTTGGTTTGAAGGGATTCATTTGAAAAGGCCTCCAAGATCTCGTTATAACAGTATTTGTGAGATGAATTTGGTGTTGAGATAGTTTGAGACTCGGCCTGGGAATAAGTATTTACCCATAAGGGAGTTGACATGGAAGTTGGCAACTTTGCTTTCCTTAGTTTCTTTTAGGAGTGTGTCAGATGTTTGAGCATTGAAGTTTCAAGTAGGTTTTATCAGCCATATGGAGTTATTTTTATTAGAGATATGGAAAAGGACCAAGCCTATGTCAAAATCCATTTTTATCCAACATATGGTGACTATCCAAAGTTTTATGTGGTAAGTTAAGTAAAGGAGTATGAATCAAGGGTGAGAGAGATCAGATATGACAGGGTGAATCCTTTGTAGATTTCATTTCCCAAACCTTATAAGGATGTTTCAGTGGCTACTATAGCTGGATGGGTGAAAGCAGTTTTGAAAGAGTCTGGAGTGAATGTGGATACGTTTAAATCACATTCTGTGAGAGGGGTGATGGCTTCAAAAGCCTTTTCAGAAGGAGCGGGATCAGAAAAAGTGATGAAAGCGGTGGATTGGTTGAATATCGGAGTTTTTAGACAATTTTATTTTAACCCTGTAGAGCATATTTTTAGTATGGTTTTTAAAGGCTTTGAAGATGCATAATGCCAGCGTCCCGTCTTGCCATAAAATGCTGGTTCTCAAAGCTTTGGTGTATAGAGAATTTTGATTTTTTTGAAGACAAGGAGACTAGCATTATCCCTCCCCCATTTCCTAATTTAAAAGAAGTGAAGAAAACCAGAAAAGAGAAAAGTGAAAGGAATGGAATACGTGTTTCTTTGTAGTTGTTTGATGGAGGCAGGAATATGATTGTGTTGGGATCATGTTGATTGTGTTTGTTTTTTCCTCGGTATGGGAATCTAATCTTTGACTGCTATGGCAGTTTGGTTTCTTTTGCAGACACTTACCAAGCAATCTTGGGCGCAAAGAAAAGACGTATGGGCTGGAATATCAGAGAGAAGCGCCAAAAGAGGGCGAAATTAGAATGTTGATGGTTATATGGACTGCAGTGTTCTTTTCTTGGAAATTTGAATATTTGCTGCTTGGAGGAGGTAAATAGAAAATGTATGCATAATGTACCCGCCTTGTCTTGATTTAAAAAAACGCGGTTTTCTATGCACCACAGCTTTGAGAATCCGCATTCTCTGCACTCAGAACCAGCTTGGATTGGTTCTTCTTTCATGTGTTCCTTTTAGGCTGTTTTCCAGATACAGCCTTTGTGGAGTGCTTGGGTACTCACAAACATTTTCCCAGAGGTCAAAAACTATGGTCAGAGGTGTGACCAAGGGCCATATTGATGTCAGCTTAGTGGAGGCCGGTGGTGGGGAGGAGTGTCCATCACTAGTCATGGGACAGCTTTAGCCATGGCAGTAGGAGATTGAAGTTTAATCCTGGCTTTACCCCTTTGCCAAAATATGCTGATTGTGAAGTCTGTATTTAAAGTCTGGGAAGGTTGTGCATCACAGTGGCATTTTTTTGGCTCTCCAGCGGAACCACACACGTCCCAGGTGCTGTGTAATGAGCAAGATGCAACTTATGGAATTATTTTAATAATTTAGGCTTCTACTTGTGACAAATTGTGCACTCTTCGGTAATCCCTTTCTGAACATATTTCTCTGCTCCATTTCTTTTTTGCTGAGATAGAAATAACTTATATCAAACTGACCACTGATAGTAAATATTTGATATGAAAACAGGACTGTAAACTAACAAATATTTAATTTTACCCACAGAAGAAAAAGCACCCAGTCTCCTAGTCCACTCACTAAAATACAGTGTAGTGGGAAAGTTGAAACAAGGAGTCGTGCACTGTTGTGTGAGTACTTCTGCTTCATCAGTTGAGTGATGATAGTCAAATCATATCCTTCTATGATATTGTCCCCTTAGAGAAAAGCCACTGAACGCTCAAGCCAAGCTCAAGGCAGATGGATAGCTGTGGCTCAGATACTCTCTATCTTTGCTCCTCAAGGCCAAACCAACCTGAGCCTTCGTGTAGATTCTGCCAGCCACCCACACTCTTACATCATGGGCCAAGAATTGAAGAAAAAAGCATTATCCTTGGAAGAAAAGCTAGAAAGGGAAAGAGATACTCATGAAGAATGTGAATTGTACAATGTGAAGCTGGAAAACATAGGGTTAATCCAGGATTTCCAACTTGATCAAATTGTGTAATCCTAGGGAATTGTTGTACCTCACTTTATTATTATTTTTTGTGTGTTTTATAGAGCGCTTTACAGAGTCATAGAGTTGTACAAAAGGCATGAAATCACAAGAGTATACCATAAATTGGAAGGGGGCAGGGTGCTGGGTACAAAAGGGATGGAGGGATACAATGTACAGTTTACATAACAGTTACTCAAGACAAGGCCCCAGGTTTCTTGGTGGGGTGAAAGGTCATCAGAGGGAGGCAATAGGCGTGCCTTCTTTTTCTTCTTTAAAACATATGTGGGCACAGCAATATACACATTTGATAAATGCAATGTAAAAAACCTTCTCTTGTGTTTGTTTGATTAACTTACGCCCTCTTTGTCCGGGGGTGGGGGGACGGGAAGGGGGTACAATAAATATGCCTAAGCTCGTGTTACTTTAAATAAATGCTTCTCAGTGCAATGATATAGTCTGATGCACTTCGGAATGTTAATAAAGTTAACTGTTTTTGAATTTTGAAGAAACGATATCTTATTTTTCCATGTTCGATGCATGATGGCTTTAAAAACATGGGGTAATGACACTTTGCTTCTTTTCCTTTACTTGAGTTAAATGTCTAAATAAATACTTGCCCGTTTACCACTTTTCCGGAAGCTACCGCTCAATCAAATAAACAGCCCAGTGCTGCTATTCAACCTGGGCTGCAATTAAAGGTCAAAAGAGGAGCAAGCAGCCCCTAGTCCTTACTTTGAGTATCCCTGGTGTACAGTGATGTTAATCACAGTAGCGTTGGCACTCAATTCAAGCACCCTCAACAGAGGCACAGAGAGGTGTGAGCTTTCTGCACCTGGCTATAGTCAGTCTGAACATGGATCAGGAAAACGCCGTTCTCCCCTTAAGTATCCCTTCACAGTCTAAACAGGGAATGCAGTCCCACCCTTTGCCCCCACAATCTATCAAGTGTTCAGGAAGATTAATGGGCAGCTTCTTGCAGAGAAAGGACCTAAATAATTGCTAGACGATTTATAGTCATGGAAGTCCTGGTCTATATGTTGGTAATCTTTAAAATGATTTGTCCTATTTGTGCATCAGTACAGAGGTGATGAACTACGTATTCCCAAGCAAGACTTTGGGTGAACCTTCCTGTATTTGTTGCTGCTGTTTTTTACTTTACAAATCCATTTTTGCATTTTTCACAAACTATGCATGAGCCTGCATAACTACACCACTTGTGTATTACTTTCACACAAACTGTGGAATGTGTATGTGGTTTAACGACCAGAGCTGCCAACTTTGGACCTGAGGAACCAGGTTTGACCCCTGGCATTGGTTCAGTATACTTGGATTCTGGGCAAATCACAATCTTCTGTGATTGAAATAAAATGAATCTATCCAAGAGTATTGTAATCTGGTGCCTATGCAAAGCACCCTGGAGCCATGTTCACAGTAGATTAAAATACAATAAAAAAAATATATAAATGCACCCAAAATACACATCTCGGCCTAGTTTATATACAACAATCGATAGGAGGCCTGTTAGGTCTGATATTCTTGGAGTGTTATTCCCCAAATCTTTTGCTTTTATCCATTTTGCTGAACTTGTTTTTGTTGGCATCAGGTCCCTGCACCTTTTACGCCTGCTAACCAGTTCTAAAGTGCTTGTGCTCTCTCCTTAAAACACAGTAAAATAGGCCTATACTTTATTGGTACATTTATTTGCATATAAGTCCTTAGTAAATGGTACTATCTTTACCCAGGCTTTGTAGATTAAATGCTATTAGGAGGCAGAGCACCCCTTGTAATATTAACGCAAGGGGTGCGAGGGAATATTTAACGACCAACAGTGCTACAGCCCTTAGAACTACAGAAAAACCAACTGAATAGTAGCAAAGGGTCGAACCCTCAGAAGAGGGATGACTGGTGTGTGTGAACTAACAGCGAAATCATTCACTGGGCACTCTCGGTGTTTTTAAGAGTGCCCATCAGAATTCCGACCTGTACCGCCCTACATCATTTGGGAATCTGACAGATTGCACACGGGGAGTGACCCAATGTGCGATTTGGCAAAGTAATGCCCCTTCCGTCTGATGTGTCCCAATGTGTCTAGATGTTCAATGGGTATCAGGTGGTATCTAACAAGCAGTGCTGAATAGTGAAAAACAAATTGTGTCAAAGAAAAGTGTTATAAAATTGGGTAAGGGAAGGAAATTAGTTTAATAGACACCTTCCATTCCCAACAATAAAACCAGTGCAAGAGGTAGTGTCAACAAATAACTACCCTGACATTCGTAATGGTCATGGTCGACATGTTTCTGCAGTTTTACCTAGGGCCCATAGGTCACCTACTGCTTCATCAGGACCTTCTATGCTACTTCTAAGTTTAGTGAGTCAACAAAAAGGGGAAAGTGAAATGATAATTATCACCTGCAATTCTCCTGGTTGCGAGATCCCCGGATATCACAGTATAGCAAACACACCAATATGTAAAAGAAAAAAAGAAAAAGAACTAATGAGATTTTTTCTCACATATATCATAAGTGATAAATTGTATCATCATATGGATGCTAATTTAATTAAATCAATCAGAAGTCTGTAGTGCAGTACATCATGTTCCCTGGGTAAGAGTAACATGAGAGCGGAGTTACCTTTAGTAAAATACACTCACCCAATGATCTGGAGAATGTCGCCCCACCTCACCCGGCCTCAGCGCAGGTATGACGGAGCACCGCTCTGTGTAGGCAGAACATAAGCAAAGGGGGGTCAGGGGAAGCACTATCGGGCTAAGAAAAACAAAGCGCCACTCAGTCGTGTATATGCTGATATTAGCAAACAAATAATTAAATAAGTGGATAGAATTGTCTACATCCGCCAAATCGTAATGTAATAGAGTGACATTCTGGTTTAATATTCATTTACGTTCTTAACTCTGGCCCAGAAATATTATGCCTTCTACCACATTGGATTTGTGCAGCACGCACTTGTTTGATTCGGCAGTCTGTAACGAGAGCTGGGGGTCGCGTAACTAGCTGCTCTCGTATTAGTTTAGCGTTCGAGTACAAACGCTATCAGAAGCGCCAAAGGGGAGACCACGAGTAAAATGCAGGGCCGCCTGCGCCGAGTGACTCACCTGTCCGTCGGTACTCCGGACGTCCCTCTGGGCTGTCAGTGGGAGGTACCGACAGGACAGGTCAGCATGTATTTGCAGGTTCCGGTTGCTCACGAAATCGGCCGGCGCGGCACGATGACGTCACGGCGCCGCACAAAGGCTCATGGGCAATGTAGTTCTCACTCTGCAAAGATGTCAAATGTTATCAGGGAGAGTCCTGTTCTGTTTTATGTAAACTATGAGATACCATTCATCTCTATCAGCCATCGTCTAGATGACTGATAAATACGGCCAGTAGTTATGTTTAATGTAAGAAGATGAACAAGAGAGGTCATTTCAACATACCCGCATAGGGAATATAAGGTACAGGCGACATCATAAAGACATCCACGGGATGTCTTCATTCAATCCGTGTTTGTCCGTCTGGAGCTTGTACACCCATTTCTGTTCGCGCTTGAATAGGAAACCACTTACATCAGTAATATGTGTGGGTATTAATGGTTGTTCTAGTACCGTCCAGTGTAAATCAATAGGAGTGTGCCTTGCTTGTAAAAAGTGATTTGTAAGTCTGGTGGACTGTCTAGAACACCGGATTGAACTCTTATGTTCTGTAATGCGTGTCTTAACCTTTCGGGTAGTCATTCCCACATACCTTTTCTTACAAGGACAAGTAATTAGATACACTAAATTGGAGCTGTTACAATTAGTGAATCTACGCTGTTTCCATGGTCGATCAGTGCCGATGTCTATGGTCTGTGATTTGGCAGTCTGGGCACACGCTGCACAATTACCACAAGGATGGTGTCCAGTGGCTGCTGGCATGTCCCATAATGTGCCCACGGCTCGTGGTATCTCGCACTTAGGACGAGTATGGACCAATTTGTCCTTCAGGTTCTGTCCTCTTTTGAAAGCAAATAGTGGGGCCTGTATGGAGTCAGTTCCTGTATTGAGAATGCTCCAATGCTTCTTCACTATTTTTTTAATCAGATTGGACTGTGTGGTGAACGTACTCACAAAAGTGATCCGATCTTGTTTAGGTTTCGGCGGCAGAATTTCTAATAGACCCTCCCGGTTATTGTTGGAGGCTTGTTTTTTAGATGTACGAACTAGGTGTTTGGGGTAATCCTTTTGTAGGAGGTCCTTTTCAAGACTTCTGGCATGGTATTCAAACCTGTCTCTAGTAGAGCAGTTCCTCTGAATGCGCAAGAATTGCCCGTAAGGCAAGTTGTCGCGGAGAGACTTAGGGTGGCAGCTGTAATAACTTAGTAAAGAATTCCGCGCCATCGGCTTGCGGAATAGTTCAGATGCAAGGCCCGTGGGGGTGGATGTTATTAGGAGATCAAGGAATGCCAACTGTGATCTACTCTGTTCCATTGTGAACCTCAGAAAGCGATTCCTTTCATTCAGCCACTGGTGGAATTTTTGGAGATCTATTTCACTTCCCCTCCATATCACTAGGATATCATCAATATAGCGCTTCCACAGACGCAAATTGTCTGTGAAAGGATTGGTGTCAGAGAAAATGTGGTCTTATTCGAATCTGTGTACATACAAATTCGCGAGGGACGGAGCAAAAATACTGCCCATGCTTGTCCCGCTCACTTGTAAATAAAGGGAGTCCTCGTACTGAAACAAGTTGTCAGTCATCGCTATATTGGCCAGAGTCATAATGAGTCTCACTGGGGTGATCGAGTCTAAGTCTCTCTCTGTTAATAGGGCTTCCACCACCTCAAGTGTTTCTAGTTGTGGTATCGAAGTGTATAAACTCTCCACATCGAATGATACCAGTATGTCTATGTCTCTGTCGTACTCGATGTCGGGGAGAAGTCTCAGTACATCTTTGGTATCTTTTAGGTAGGTGGGCATTTCGCTCACCATTGGTTTAAAAAAAACATCGACAAAAGTCGATAACGGCTCTAAAAGGGAACCGATCCCCGAGATGACGGGGCGACCTGGGGCGGGCGTTGGGGTTTGTGTATTTTCGGGAGCTGATAGAAATAAGGTATCCTGGGATTCACAGTGCACAGGTATTGTCCTTCTTTTGCTGTAATCCAACCCTCGCTCAGGGCTTCCTCCACGATCTGGCTGATTTCTTTGGTCAGTCTATCAGTGGGGTCCAGGGTTAATTTTCGATACGCCCTGGTGTCATTTAATTGGCGAAGGTACTCCTGCCGATAGGCATCTGAGTCTAGCAACACGATCGCCCCGCCTTTATCCGCCGGTTTAATAATCACGGATTGGTTGTTAGCCAAGTTGTTGACTGCTTCTTGTTCTCTTCGCGAAAGGTTGTTGAAAGGTCTGTGATCTTGATGGAAAAGTTCCTTCAAATCATGGTCCACAGCTTCTTCAAAAGTAAGTACTTTTGCTGGTAGTCCCACTGTGGTCGGGTTAAAAGTCAAAGGTCTTTTGAGACCTGTGTTGTCATCTTTGGTCACAATCTCACCTGGAGCTTGTTTTTGTTGGCAAATAAGTAATGAAGTCTGACTTTCGTAAAGAACTTTCCCATTTCTATCTGGGCGACGAAAGGGTCGCTTCTGTTTGTAGAGACGAACCCGAGGCCTTTGTTCAGAACCTGTTCTTCCATCTCGGTAAGTTGGTGGGAACTGAGATTAATCACGATATTGGTCCTGTCGATGTCCCTGCTTGGTCCTGTACAATAGTCTTCCCGCTCCTCAGATCCATCGTCTGGGGGGGTAGGTTCCAGCATACCTGGCCTTGTTGTGCCGTCCGTTGGCGGCCTCGTGTCCTTCGGCCAGACCCTAAAAAGGCTGCTGATTGTAGGCTTGGAAAGATTGGTGTGGGTCATAATGTCCCATCATGGGAGGGTATGGTGGAGGCCCCCACGGAGAGGGTTGCCACCAAGGGGGGCCAGATGGTGGCGCAAATTGTTGGCCATAGCCTCTCCAATTCCTCCTGTTGTTACCTCTACCTCTTTGTTTCATAGGGGTACTCCCTTGGTTAGATGCTTCAGAATCACTTGAGCCACCCTCTGAGCTAGAGGTGCCATAGTTGGAGCCTCCTTTTTGACCATTCTTGTTGTATACTGGCGGAGTGTAATCATCACTCGTATATGGATAGATCCTTGCCATGGTGAAGTTCGCTAGGTCCTTCTTGAACTTCTCCAACTTGGTGAACAAAGTGGAGTCCCGGAATTCCTTACTGGTCTTGTTCCCTTCATCTTGTTTTTTAGAGAACACTTTGCTCGAGGAGATCGTTGTCTTTATCTGACCTTCTAGGGTTTGGATCTCAACGAGAATCTTGTCAGCTGTCTTCTTCGCTGTCTTGATGATCAGCACCAACCAGTCGCGTGTACACCTCCACGCTATGAGGTACCAGTCTCTTAAAAAATCTTTATCGTCCAGGAATAGACGCGGAGCATTGTTTACTATAAGCCCTGTTGGGGCGCAGTTGCCACGTAGATACTCTGCCATGATGATCCCATGTACGCAGACCCTTGCCTGATTCTTTTTCAGCACGAGGACTTTTGTCCACCCTTCATCGGTGTTGACCTGTACTGCGGGTAAGAGATCCAAAACACTTGGATTCTCTAATAGAATGCTTTGTACCTCATCCTCATCAAAAGCTAGACCAAGATTGGTAGCCATTGTCGCAGAGGAAGGTATAGCTGATAGAATATATAGTGGCGTGGTCTCTCAGCCTCTCTGATGCCTCAACTCTAACTACAATCGCCCATGTTGCCAAATAAAAATATATAAATATATTTGATTTGTGAAAGGACCCGCAGCCAAAAGGCTACTCAAACAACAATATTAACGCAAATAAGGGTTTGAGGGAATATTTAACGACCAACAGTGCTACAGCCCTTAGAACTAGAGAAATACCAACTGAATAGTAGCAAAGGGTCGAACCCTCAGAAGAGGGATGACTGGTGTGTGTGAACTAACAGCGAAATCATTCACTGGGCACTCTCGGTGTTTTAAAGAGTTCCCATCAGAATTCCGACCTGTACCGCCCTACATCATTTGGGAATCTGACAGATTGCACACGGGGAGTGACCCAATGTGCGATTTGGCAAAGTAATGCCCCTTCCGTCTGATGTGTCCCAATGTGTCTAGATGTTCAATGGGTATCAGGTGGTATCTAACAAGCAGTGCTGAATAGTGAAAAACAAATTGTGTCAAAGAAAAGTGTTATAAAATTGGGTAAGGGAAGGAAATTAGTTTAATAGACACCTTCCATTCCCAACAATAAAACCAGTGCAAGAGGTAGTGTCAACAAATAACTACCCTGACAAGCGTAATGGTCATGGACGACATGTTTCTGCAGTTTTACCTAGGGCCCATAGGTCACCTACTGCGTCATCAGGACCTTCTATGCTACTTCTAAGTTTAGTAAGTCAACGAAAAGGGGAAAGTGAAATGATAATTATCACCTGCAATTCTCCTGGTTGCGAGATCCCCGGATATCACAGTATAGCAAACACACCAATATGTAAAAGAAAAAAAGAAAAAGAACTAATGAGCTTTTTTCTCACATATATCATAAGTGATAAATTGTATCATCATATGGCTGCTAATTTAATTAAATCAATCAGAAGTCTGTAGTGCAGTACATCATGTTCCCTGGGTAAGAGTAACATGAGAGCGGAGTTACCTTTAGTAAAATACACTCACCCAATGATCTGGAGAATGTCGCCCCACCTCACCGGGCCTCAGCGCAGGTATGACGGAGCACCGCTCTGTGTAGGCAGAACATAAGCAAAGGGGGGTCAGGGGAAGCACTATCGGGCTAAGAAAAACAAAGCGCCACTCAGTCGTGTATATGCTGATATTAGCAAACAAATAATTAAATAAGCGGATAGAATTGTCTACATCCGCCAAATCGTAATGTAATAGAGTGACATTCTGGTTTAATATTCATTTACGTTCTTAACTCTGGTCCAGAAATATTATGCCTTCTACCACATTGGATTTGTGCAGCACGCACTTGTTTGATTCGGCAGTCTGTAACGAGAGCTGGGGGTCGCGTAACTAGCTGCTCTCGTATTAGTTTAGCGTTCGAGTACAAACGCTATCAGAAGCGCCAAAGGGGAGACCACGAGTAAAATGCAGGGCCGCCTGCGCCGAGTGACTCACCTGTCCGTCGGTACTCTGGACGTCTCTCTGGGCTGTCAGTGGGAGGTACCGACAGGACAGGTCAGCATGTATTTGCAGGTTCCGGTTGCTCACAAAATCGGCCGGCGCGGCACGATGACGTCACGGCGCCGCACAAAGGCTCATGGGCAATGTAGTTCTCGCTCTGCAAAGATGTCAAATGTTATCAGGGAGAGTCCTGTTCTGTTTTATGTAAACTATGAGATACCATTCATCTCTATCAGCCATCGTCTAGATGACTGATAAATACGGCCAGTAGTTATGTTTAATGTAAGAAGATGAACAAGAGAGGTCATTTCAACATACCCGAATAGGGAATATAAGGTACAGGCGACATCATAAAGACATCCACGGGATGTCTTCATTCAATCCGTGTTTGTCCGTCTGGAGCTTGTACACCCATTTCTGTTCGCGCTTGAATAGGAAACCACTTACATCAGTAATATGTGTGGGTATTAATGGTTGTTCTAGTACCGTCCAGTGTAAAACAATAGGAGTGTGCCTTGCTTGTAAAAAGTGATTTGTAAGTCTGGTGGACTGTCTAGAACACCGGATTGAACTCTTATGTTCTGTAATGCGTGTCTTAACCTTTCGGGTAGTCATTCCCACATACCTTTTCTTACAAGGACAAGTAATTAGATGCACTAAATTGGAGCTGCTACAATTAGTGAAACTACGCTGTTCCCATGGTCGATCAGTGCCGATGTCTATGGTCTGTGATTTGGCAGTCTGGGGACACGCTGCATAATTACCACAAGGATGGTGTCCAGTGGCTGCTGGCATGTCCCATAATGTGCCCACGGCTCGTGGTATCTCGCATCTAGGACGGGTATGGACCAATTTGTCCTTCAGGTTTTGTCCTCTTTTGAAAGCAAATAGTGGGGCCTGTATGGAGTCAGTTCCTGTATTGAGAATGCTCCAATGCTTCTTCACTATTTTTTTAATCAGATTGGACTGTGTGGTGAACGTACTCACAAAAGTGATCCGATCTTGTTTAGGTTTCGGCGGCAGAATTTCTAATAGACCCTCCCAGTTATTGTTGGAGGCTCGTTTTTTAGATGTACGAACTAGGTGTTTGGGGTAATCTTTTTGTAGGAGGTCCTTTTCAAGACTTCTGGCATGGTATTCAAACCTGTCTCTAGTAGAGCAGTTCCTCTGAATGCGCAAGAATTGCCCGTAATGCAAGTTGTCGCGGAGAGACTTAGGGTGGCAGCTGTAATAACTTAGTTAAGAATTCCGCGCCATCGGCTTGCGGAATAGTTCAGATGCAAGGCCCGTGGGGGTGGATGTTATTAGGAGATCAAGGAATGCCAACTGTGATCTACTCTGTTCCATTGTGAACCTCAGAAAGCGATTCCTTTCATTCAGCCACTGGTGGAATTTTTGGAGATCTATTTCACTTCCCCTCCATATCCCTAGGATATCATCAATATAGCGCTTCCACAGACGCAAATTGTCTGTGAAAGGATTGGTGTCAGAGAAAATGTGGTCTAATTCGAATCTGTGTACATACAAATTCGCGAGGGACGGAGCAAAAATACTGCCCATGCTTGTCCCGCTCACTTGTAAATAAAGGGAGACCTCGTACTGAAAAAAGTTCTCAGTCATCGCTATATTGGCCAGAGTCATAATGAGTCTCACTGGGGTGATCGAGTCTAAGTCTCTCTCTGTTAATAGGGCTTCCACCGCCTCAAGTGTTTCTAGTTGTGGTATCGAAGTGTTACCCGCTAAAGGAGCACAATAAAACATGTCTCAAGCCTGCCACTGCAGCCTGTAGAACAGTTTAAAGATGCCATTTCAACCTAGCAAAATAAACCTTTTGCCAGTCCTAAACCTTCCTTTCTCATTCTGGTAAGTCTGCCCCAAGGTATGCCAGAAAGGCTTGTAGGGCAGTATGTTTGGTATGTAAAAAATTAAGACGTGCGTATAATAAGTATTTTTTTAACATGTCCGAACAGTGAAACCTCCTAAAATCATTTTTCACTGTTGTAAGGGCTCTCTTTCCAATAGACTATCACTTGGTTACTTCATAATATTTAATAGAAGCCAACCTTAGTTTCAGACCAGATACAGATATAGATATGCTGTTTACATTCAAATGAATTGTAATTTAAAATCGTTAATTGTAAAGTCAGATATTTAAGTTTCAATTTTGAAAATGCAATTTTTACAAAGATTGCAAAAACCCAAGAGGCCTTTCTGACAGTGTCCTGAGTTACATGACTGTGAGTGACTCTCCTTTTGAGGGTTATTTCTTCCAGACACTGAGACAGAGTAATCCTTGGTGTGAGAGGAAAGGTTATTCCCGACAGGGTAACTGGGGAAGAGCTAGACCCTGCCCTGATGACATTGTAAAAGGGTCTTCCTGCAGCACACACAAAGAAACCAGACACCAGTCCTGCCCTTACCTGTGTTACCCTTGACAGTTTGGAGCCTGCAGAGGGGGAAGAACTGACCAGAACCAGTTCTGAGGGTAGGTCAGGGATTTCCCCCACTCAAATGCTGACACCAGGTATACACATAGAACATCAGAACTTACAAACAGAACACTCCAGGACCTTTAGGAGAGTCAGTACTGTCCTGCTGCCTGAAGGACTCCATTGCTGTCCGAAGAAGGAAGATTGGACCTGCTTGCCTTGATCTCAGGCTGATCTCCTGTGTGAGCTGCAGGGACATACCAAGCTTCATGGGGCCTTCCTGCAACTGCCCAGCACCAACTGAACCTTCTGGAGTCCTGATGCTGGCCTCTGCTGGAGGGAGTCCTGATCCCCAACAGGTGCCCCCAGGTCCTGGATACTTGGCAGGCATCAGTAAGAACTCTTCCAAAAGAAAAGGAGACGATTCAGATGTTTTGAGCTCTTCACAAATGCCGTAACCTCATTGTGCTAAAAATCAACTGCCCGTGATGACTGCCAACAAGAAGTTCCAGTGCATCCTGCTGTTTGTTCTACAGTAACAACTCTCCGCAATACTCGATATGCTCCTCATACAGACAGTGACTGCCTCATGGCCCCCTCCAACTCAAAAGGAACTCTTCGCGCGGAATTGAACGTTAACGTTTCAGCTAGACTAACCTGGTCCCTGTACCCAACCTTGCCCCATCGCGGTAGGCATGAAATGATGACACCCCCCCCCCCCCCATTCAGAGCAACCAGCTAAACAGGAGTAGTGCTTTCTCCTTTTTGGTGCGCTTTTCACAACAAATTTTAAGCGCTTATTTCTCCGGTTCTAGTGTGTCGATTATGATTCTTTTTATTACTGTTTGTGTGCTTCATAAATACTTTACACATTGTATCTAAGTTAGGTATGACTGATTTGTGTCAAGCTACCAGAGGTTTAAGAACCAGTTAATTTAGTGACTTTTTTGGTTCACCCTGACAAAGATTGTGGTTGTTGATTGAGTGAGTTCTAACCCTACCAACTAACAACCCAATTTATTACATGGCCTTACCCCATATTCTGCTGCAAAATCTGCTTTTTTATTTTCTAAAATCACTGGTTTCAACACCAAGAATTTTCAGGAGCATTCTGTTTTTCGTGAATGGGATGCAACAGGCCAGCACCCCACTCTGAAAAGAGTTCCATCTCCAGATCAAGTACATGTTACCATCTGCCACTTTTATGGACAGATCATTATTTTGACCACAGCCTGATATCGAAGGGCATGGTCAAGCTTGCGATGTTTATAAACAATTGCTGTTATTACATTAAAAATCGCCCCTGCCTCATGTCCATTAAAGCTAGGTGCGTTATTAAAGTTTGACATTTGAAAAATTGTGACGTGGTTCTAAAATGTTTGGGAACGCTGCTCTAAAGGGAGCCCTGTCTACTCTTTCCCCACTTCAGTGTCTGGGTCCTCTTCCTCCAGCTCCAATGATGTCATGAATACTTCCACTGTCTGAGAAAACCACTTTACCTCCACCTTGTGCGCATGAACAGGCCAGAGGCTTCCAAAATGGAACTCACTAGTATTCATTACTCTGAAACACTCATGCACACAATGTATGCACTACACAGGCCAAACACATACATACACACAAACACGCACTGGAATAATAGTGCTAGGCCTGGGTCAGCTCATAAACGCAGAAACTTTACATGACTGGGCTATTAGGCCTCCTCTCCTGTGACACAGATTAAAAGGTCTGGGCACAAATACTAATTCACGAAATACGTTAAGCTGTCACAATCTCTCTACATGCTAATCCTGAGACAGGGACCTTGTGCACCCCTCCAGAACTTTAGTCATGTTAAGGGACAGGCCTAGGCCTTCACGCACACGCTAGATTAGAATGAGGCTGGGCCCAGAATCAAAAAAACAGGATGCCAGATACTTGCAGTTGGGCATTCAGGGCAGGAGAATATGACTTTACACCATGGAGGGGACATTCCAGTTCTACCACTTACGGAATCAAATAGTTCATAGGAAGTCAATTTCTTCTTAAGGCCTTCACTGCCTTTATGATGCATAAATAGGTCATCAAGTACATAGGAGTCCACAAAATCATGTTCGTGAAGGGTTCTCAACCTCAAGGCCCAAAGAGCAAGATTGCGAAGGTTTCAGCTTCACGTTGTTCACTCATATACTCAATTCAATTCAATTCAAAAGTGCTTTATTTCGAGTATTACTCATAAAAGCAGACAAACATACATATATTAAAAAACAATTAAATTTACAACGTCATATTAGACTTAAGCACACAGTTAATATTTAAAAACGCAGTACATGAAAAATAAAAAAAAATAAAAAATGTCAAAAGCAGGTTTGATATAAAAAAGTGCCAGAATAGTAATCACAAATAACAATTTGTAAAAATATATCATAGAGTTTCAGACCGATGATGCGTTAAAATTAAATATATTACAATGAAATAAAAAATAGATACAAGTCTAGCAGTCACTGACCAAATAATCAATTTTTTCAGAGAATAGACTATAGCCTAGCAGTCTCTGAATTTATCATGAATTATTACAGAGAATAGACATGTATCTAACAGTTCCTATGAACGACACAATATGTTATTGTCCTCTAATCGTTCTCTGTCTTATAATCCAAGCCCACCCCAGCTACTTTGCAGTAGCAATTATAATCCAATTAGCAGATGTAGTTCTTAAAATCCGCAATGCTACCATGCTATTTTTTGTACCTAGGTTCCTGCACATTGGAGCCAACCAAACTCGCCTAGGAGTGGAGTACCTTGAGCAGGAGAACAGAAAATGACCAAGAGTCTCATTACCTACCCCACAGACAGGGCAAATTGACACACCTCCTGCTTTCCATTTAGATGTTAGGTTAGATAGAGGAAGAGAGCCTACCCTCAGTTGGAAAAGCAGTTTCCTGTCCATGGGCTTTAATATGTAATCCCAATACATTTCATAAATTGGGTACAACTTGGTCTCTAAGTAGCTAGTGGTCATAGACCCACTGTTTAAACTAAGCATACTCTTATTAACAACATGTTCCCAGTAAATGCTTTTTATGGTGGACTTGGAAGGGAATGAGGCCCCAGCTGGGTCAGCCCATAGAGCATTAAGTCCTATGTCAAACAAGGCAATCTTCAATGATTTAAACCATTTAATTTTGTTGTAGCAGTCACTTGTGACAACATCTTTAAACCCATTCGCATAGTGGGAGAGCTCTGGCGTGGTCCAAAGCCTACGCCAGTATAAAATCGGGCGTAGTTTGGCCTTATCAGAAATTGCTCTCCTACCTAATTCATATCGTAGAGGCAATTGTGGACTGCTCTGAGGGACGCCTATCAAATTCCTATAGAATTTGTTTTCAGAGGTTTGGAGCTCCTGAAGGTTTTCGTACCCCCATAATTCCGCACCATACAAGGCAGACCCTATTGCTTTTGCCTCATAGATTATCAGAGGTGGTTTGATGGGCTTAGTGAGCGATTTCCTTTGCTCTTTGATGATTGTGCCAGCTAATTGCTTGTGCCTTAGTGTAGCAATGTTAAGGTGTGACCGCCACCTATTATCGTTGGAAATGTGGATCCCTAGGTAGGTAAAAGATTTTACAACCTCCAGGGTGCGACCACTCAACGAGATGTTGGACTTAAAATTTCTGTGAGGATTGAAGGCCATGAGTTTTGTCTTGGACCCGTTTACCTCCAATCCATGGACTACACAGAAATCATCAAATATTGCCAATGCTTTTTGCAACCCAGCTGGAGTTTTTGATAAAATTAAGGTATCATCGGCGAACATTAAAATTGGAACGTTTTCACCTGCAAGGAAGGGAGCATCCACTGCCTGAGACTGCATAGAAGAAACCACACCATTAATAAAAAGGGTGAACAAAGTGGGCGCCATTGAACAACCCTGCCTAACCCCACGCTCAACTGGGAATTCAGCGGTGTCATTACCATACCCGCCCCAGCGAATTTTGGCATAATTGCCCTCATGCAACCGCATGATTAAGGACAACAATTCCCCGGGGACCCCAAGTGTCACAAGAACTTCCCACAGTTTTGACCTCGGTACCAGGTCGAAGGCAGCCCGCAAGTCAACAAATGCTGCATACAGGCTGCCTCCACCTAGCACCACGGTCCTCCACTGAATCAGCTGAAGACGGAAGACTTGGTCCACAGTGCTGGTTGCCCTGCGAAAGCCAGCCTGAAAGGGGGATAGGATGTTATTATCCTCAACCCAATCAAGCAGCCTATTAACAATTACTCGCCCCACTATTTTTTGAACAGTGTCGATCAAACTAATTGGGCGGTAATTACTAGGCAGAGCACGATCACCTTTCTTGTATATCGGGATGATAACAGCACCCCTCCATGTTACAGGAATATCTGCACCTCTGGCAATGTGATTGATTAACAGATGAATATATTTAGACCACCTTGCAGTATCGTTTAAAAAAACGTCTGCGGGTACACCGTCAATGCCAGGGGCACGACCATGATGGACAGTTTTAAGTGCCATCAATATTTCGTGCTGCGTAAAGGTGTCAGCTTCTGTCATGGAAAAGGGTTGACATACGCTATCCGTAGACAGGTCACTCGAAGCATATTGTTCGCTAAAAAATTTAACCCAGGCATCCTGGGGGACGTTATTTGTGGTGGCGTCTTCAATCCTGTCATGACCCCATTTGACTATGTGCCAAAATAACCTGGAATGGTTTTGATCACTGGCACTCTGTAACAAATTCCAGTGGGCTTCGTCCCAATCTTTTTTTGCCTTAGCTATGGAAGATTTATATTGTATCCTAGCTGTCCTGATGGCCTCCTTATTTTTATTCTTAATCGCGGCCCATAAGCGGGCCCTGGCCCCCTTGCAATCTTGGTTATACCATTTGGCTGGCCTATGGTTCCCAGGCTTTTTATTATTAGTCGGTTTTAAGAAATGGCATTTTATTTCTTTGAAAAGGTCATTGTGGACCTGAGTAACCATGTTTTGGGTAGGGGGTAACCCAACCACACCCTCAAGGGCCACTGTGGCCTTATCAGTTGCCATATTTATTTTTTCCAAAGCCAGCGGGTCAGTTTTAACACTGGTCCACCTCAGCCTGCGCATATCATTTGTGGGTATAGTCAATGGCGGAAGAGGTTCAGCACAGGTACTTAAAACGGCATCAGACATCCACCAATTATGAAGGACACATAAGGGGTTATGATCGCTCTCTAACCTTTCCAACACAACCATATCAATGACCTTTGGCCATAAGGACATACTACATATAACGTAGTCAATACGGCTCTTATTTCTTCCATTGTTAAAAGTCATAGCTGGTACTCTGTCAGACTTTGTCCGACCGTTCAAGGCCCTTAACCCATGTTCAAGACACATAGCGTTAAGGCCAAGAATATCCTCAGTCCAGCGTGTTATTGGAACTGTACTGAGAGCGGGAATATCCCATAGCGTGTCTTCTTCCATGCCCAGTTGTACATCACCAATATCTAGAGGTTCAAAAGTGCGATTTAGGTCGCCAGCTATTAATATATTATTCCCTGATGAGTGAGTTTCTAATAAATTGTACAAAGACAAAAGGACCTCAGATTTTCTTACATTTCCCCCTCTGGCATATATATTATAGATGTCCATGGAGGTAGATGAGTTACCCTTTAATCGAATGAGCTGAATATCTTTTTGGTAAAGCTCAATGTTTCTCACATCAACCATGAGAGCCTGGCGCACCCATATAGTGAGTCCCCCCATCGGTCGCCCTTTTGGACCCTTGGTGGCCGGAAGGTAAAAATTCAAGTAACCAAGCGCGAATACAGGGTCTACAGCCCAAGTTTCTTGGAAAATGCAGACATCGTATTGGCTGACAAAACCAGACCATACACCGCAATCCATTTTGGAACAAAGCCCCGCAATGTTCCAAGACAATAAATTCCCAGTGGCGTTTGCTATTGTAGAACAAGTGCAATGAGCCGACCCTATTAACAGTAGATCAACATTACCAGTTCCATTAGTATTTACAATAGCTACACCAGCTCTAGGTACAATAGTATCTGTCACATCTTGTAAAAGTATAGGACAACTCGAAACCACTGTAGGGCTTGCAGCCGTGGGAACTTGCAACAAGGTGGTAGAAGTGGATGGTAGTCAATCACAAGCGTCTAGGTTGGAAAGTGCAGCAAATCTATTTTCCACTCCTAGACCCCACTCCGCAAGATCAGAGTTCTTGCTGCCCCTCTTGGTTACAACGTTCCATTTTGTTCTAAGAGTGCTGCAATTAGGACCTCTACCTTTCCTGGGATAAAAGAAATCTAAGGTCAAAGGGACAATAGGGGTAAATCTTTTCTGAGGCGGGTGGAGATTGGGCAAAATATTTGGCAGGACCTCGGGGTCAGAGAAGTTAAGTACAACACAATCCCCCTTGAATTTTTTTGCCCTGTTCCCAATCCACTCGACCCTTCTTGCATTCACCAGTTCTTCCGCTAGTTGCTCCTTGCCCCAGGGTGTTATGGCCATGTTATTGGTTAGCCATGATAACGATTTATTTAATAATGACGCAGTTGACTCAGCATCACCGGGGGCTAATTTAGGTACGTTAGCAAGAGCAAGAACTAATGGTGAGGCTTCAACGACGAGCTCTGATGATCCTTTCATGGTATTTGGTTCCCCATGAGGTAAGGCAGATGATACATCTCCGGGGGGCCTATCAGATAGATTTGCCATTAAAGGCAACGGGGGATTTGGTGCAACAACAGGAGTCGGTCCATTGGAGTGGTTAGATTGAATTTCACTCATCAAAGGCTGGACACATGTTGTAATGACTTCTGGTAGTTTTCTCACCTCCCCCAGAGTTTTTCCCAATAGACCTTCCAGTTTGCTTACCTCAGCAGTTAGTTTATCGATTTTACTAATCAGGGGTTTTACCATCCCTTTGATTTTTGTATCCATCAGACAGCAAAGTTTTTGTAATAAATCGTCGGAAAGAGTCACGTAAGTTTCCCCAGTCAAGTCCTCCTCCTCATCATCGGTAGATTTCCTTGGTGGCGACGCAGCTTTGTTTTTAGATGACCTTAGGCCTCCTCTCTTTTGAATGGCTTTCCTTTTGCCCCCAGAAACCCTAGGTGCGGGGATGGGGGGAGCGGTAGAAATGGTAGACTCGCTGTTTACGGAAAGCACAGTCGGTGCGTCAGTGTCACTATTTTCTTCAATATTAGCTACCATGCCACTAGGCTGAATGCAATTTGAATCCTGGAGAGAGGCATGTGCCCCACCCAGGAGGCTATTATTTAGCAAGGCGAATGAGTCCTCATTCTCAATATCTACCAATGGTGATTGTAAAGGTGAATCTAATCCCAGTGAGGTCCTTCTGTCGGTATTAATTTTTGTCACAACTTGTACAAGATAGTTCTCCATTGTATTAGGGACTGTGGGTTGCTTTTTTGCAGGCATTTGGCAGCAGAAATGCACTTGAGACAAAAATATGTAGACACAAGTAATGGGGTTAATGATTACCTGGTGCTTGGTAAGCCTAGTCTGCCTTATGCAATGAAGATGAGTAGAAGCTAGAGGCAAAGTCCCTGGCCCAACCCAACCGTGGCCAACCTCGGACGGCCTCAGACGGCCCGCCCTTTGTCCGGGCTTCGTCCGGGCGTCCCGCGAAGCGGGTGTCTCCGGCGCTTTTGTGCGCCTCCTGGCGCCCTCGCGTCGGTGGAAAGCGCGCCGCCGCGTAGGCTGCCGGGAATTGAAGTCCCGGAGCGGCGGCGCGTGTGGATTGTATGCAGATGACTCTCGGCGGTGGCGGCTTCTCACCAGGTGTCCCCGCGACCCCAAGGAAATGCTCCTTGCTATGGCAGCGTTGCGGCGTCAGCAGGTAGGTTGTCAGAGTCTCCCCCGCTCCGCCGGTGTCTCCGGCGCTTTTGTGCGCCTCCTGGCGCCCTCGCGTCGGTGGAAAGCGCGCCGCCGCGTAGGCTGCCGGGAATTGAAGTCCCGGAGCGGCGGCGCGTGTGGATTGTATGCAGATGACTCTCGGCGGTGGCGGCTTCTCACCAGGTGTCCCCGCGACCCCAAGGAAATGCTCCTCGCTATGGCAGCGTTGCGGCGTCAGCAGGTAGGTTGTCAGAGTCTCCCCCGCTCCGCCGGTGTCTCCGGCGCTTTTGTGCGCCTCCTGGCGCCCTCGCGTCGTTGGAAAGCGCGCCGCCGCGTAGGCTGCCGGGAATTGAAGCCCCGGAGCGGCGGCGCGTGTGGATTGTATGCAGATGACTCTCGGCGGTGGCGGCTTCTCACCAGGTGTCCCCGCGACCCCAAGGAAATGCTCCTCGCTATGGCAGCGTTGCGGCGTCAGCAGGTAGGTTGTCAGAGTCTCCCCCGCTCCGCCGGTGTCTCCGGCGCTTTTGTGCGCCTCCTGGCGCCCTCGCGTCGGTGGAAAGCGCGCCGCCGCGTAGGCTGCCGGGAATTGAAGTCCCGGAGCGGCGGCGCGTGTGGATTGTATGCAGATGACTCTCGGCGGTGGCGGCTTCTCACCAGGTGTCCCCGCGACCCCAAGGAAATGCTCCTCGCTATGGCAGCGTTGCGGCGTCAGCAGGTAGGTTGTCAGAGTCTCCCCCCCCCCACTAATAAAAGATTCTCCCTCATAAGCTGTAGTTATTAATGAACCAAGGTAATTAGAATCACTTCAGTTTTGTACCAACAGATTTTTAGTATTGCTCTGTGAGTCCCTGGTACTGGAGGCAGGGCATAGTGGAGATTTAAGTTTCAGTCCAGGAAGAAGGTATCTTCCATCACCTTTTTGGGAAAATTCTAGGGAACAGAAATGATGGCATTCCCATCTTCACTGGTGAAAAATAGGTCCACCTTTGGATGCCCCCATATGAGATTGTCTGTTTGCCTATTGAGGATGTCTGCCAGATGATTAGCTGATATCCTATATTATATATATTATATATTATATAATATATTATATAATATAATATAATATCAGTGCCCAGGGTCCAAATTCAAAGAGGCATGGCTTCCGAACAAAAAACACTCAATACAAACAATCAACCCCTTGTTCAAATAGGCCAAAGCACTTGTTTTGACATGTAGCACTAAGTGATCATTTAAATGCACACCACATTCCAATGGAGCTGTGTCTTTCACCACTTCCACTTAAGAGGAATGAGTACGTTTTAGAAATGCTATGGGTTCCGAATAAGACAATGGATCTTGGAAACGTGTGTGGCACTGGGAGCATCTACGGCAAGACCTCAGCAATAAAATACCCATCCTTTTACTCATAGTTTAGACTTAAGTGAGTCATTGAAGTCAGATGAACACTTGTGGTGCCATTCCCGATGCATATGGAGCTGCACTTGCTTTCTTTGGTGCCAAAACCAACATCGCGCCACTACCACTTTTGGTACAGTGGAGACACGTCGGCTGAACTTCCGCAGAGGCACTTATCTTGCAACCCTCTTGGTGTCACATGAGTTGCTGCAGTACCAAGAACCAGAGCAGCTGCTGGTGGCACGGCCTTCTTTAGTCAATGTCCCTTGACACTGGCAGCTCAAGAGGGCGTGTTATAGGTCTTCGCCATCATGACCTCAAATACCAGGAACATGCCTTTATGAAAAGCCTTAACCAGGGCTGGATCTCTTGAGGCAGGAAGGAAACTCACATTATGTTGTAGCTTCTGCAGTCTACATCATATTGGAAAGTGAAGTGTCCTCCCTTCACAGTTGGAGAGCAATGCTGGTGTTCTATACTAGAACCTGGTTTTAGAAGATGAGAAATATCTCCTGTATATGCTTTTCTTTTGTTTGGATGGTGAGAGGGAAGCCTCTGTGAGTGAAGATTATGCCTTTCCTGACTTACTGGTTTGTAAGAGGGGAGCATAAAAAAAGTTCATCTCCCTCCCTTTGTGCCCTCGGTGAGGAAGAGAGAAGGAATGTATTTTTCAGTTAGACTTTATCATACATTTTCCTGCACTATCATCATTCAGATCTTCCATTCATTCATTGGTGAGACATTTGATGTGTTCTCAATAGGTCCACGCCAGCGGATCATCTAAGCCCCCCTGTAGAACAATAGTTGATGGGTGTTAAATACCTGGCCACAGTCCTCAGGCTCGCTCAGGATATTATGAAACAACAATTAAAAACCCCAGAATAAAGGGGAAAGGCAGGCTCTCCTCCCTTCCTTAGGCAAACCTCAAGCAATTATCTGCAGAAAAGAAGCTAAAGCGTGTTAACTGCCTGGTCATAGTCTCTACCATCGACACGCTGCTTTCCTTATTTTATTCTTCTGATTCCCGTTGTCCCTGTTCGAACCCAAGGTTTATTGCTTCTGCACCCGACTCTCTTCTTATGAAGCTTATTGTGTCTTGCCTATGGGCGATGTGGTGCATCAGTCTCTCCCAGACCATCCCTTGGAGTCGCCCGGTCTGTTTCCAATCCCACCCTCCTCATCAAGGTCCTGGTCTCCTTGATTGTTGGCCCTCTTTTGGGTCTTAGAATTTCCACTGTTCCTCTTCGGCCTACTATTACTCCGTGGCTTTTTTCCCGCTCTCTCTGCCATAATGGTAGGCCCCAAAAACACCAGACACTTTAGAACTCTTATTGCACTTTGCAGCATCTTGACAGATGCTGAAAAATCTCTGTACTTCTTCTCTGACATCCCACCCATCGGCGCAATGACCGATCACTGCTGTGGTCCCTTGGTTTTCTGCCATCATTGTGTTCTCTCTTTTGATCATATCAAAGTCTGGTCCTACTTGATGGTTACATGCCCCCCTTCTAGTCTGTTGCCCCAGTGTAGTATATTCTGAAAACGAATCCACTAAGTCTTATCTGCCACTCTCTCGCCAACGGTTTTCCAATGAATCAGTGAGCATTATTCACAAGAGGCAGAGTTGAGCTCAACTTAATAGGGTCATCCTCCCCACCTCACTTACTCTTGACTGAAAGTTATTTTATTTATGCAGTTTTATAGAGTACAAACAACCAATGAGATGGCAGAGCACTTTACATACGAACATTTTTATATATTAGTGGATTCTTGTGCTTTTCACATCAGCTATCTTCACTTGGTGTTGTTTAGTTATATAGGTTTTCTATGCTGTCACACATTTCTTTGGAGGCAGTAATGGCATCTAATCAAATAAGCTGCCCTAGGAAGGCAGAAAAAAGGTTCATAATGAAGATAGTCTTTTAGGCCCGGAGCTCATGTGATGACACCACCTGCGCCCAGGGCGACCACAATTCATCATGAATCCTTGCTGTTGGTGCACTGGTCCCGGTGACCTCCTAAACAGTTACTTGGATCAGCCACTGGCAGGCTGACTTCTTCACCAGAAGCCACCACCAGTTGGTTGTGGTCGGTTCCCCAGTTCTGGGGCTCCAACCCAGCAGTACTTTACAAAACAGTAGTTTCTGTGTCCAAACATAATTAAAAAAAAACAATAACAGTGTTAAAACTCATTTAGATAATCATTTGGAGACACAAATCACAAGTCTGAGCATGTATCTAACCAGAATCTTCGGTATCTGGCCAAAATCCCACTTCTTGGGGACAACAGGTCTGTTAAAAGTCCTCCTAAAATGTAATGTATGGAGGCTTTAGAGGTGAAATGCAGGCTTTATTTGGCATACAGTAGATTGATTCTGGTGATCCCTAGTATCATGGTTGCCTCAATGACGAATTTGTAGATCCGTGTGATCGAAGGGCGTGTACCCTAGTGAGTCGGTCTGGTCAAGTACATGCCTGCCCACATCACCAAGGCCGCCGAGCGGACTGGGGATTTGTCGCAACAGCAGCCGAGTCAGAAGGCAGAGCTCTGCTCTCAGGTATTCGCTGCTCTTCTACGTTGGCAGATGCAGTGACTCTGCCTGTACGCCAGGCAACCAGAGAAGTATACCGCTAGAACTAGTGGGCAGGAGCTTCCTGTAGCGGACTCTCATATGTAGCAGCGCCATGGTGTCAACGTGGATGAGCACATGCTGGGGGAGGCAGGTGGCTCAGCATATAGCTCCAAATGTCACTAGAATACTGCTTTGGTAGAATTGTATGGCAAGGCCCAATTTAGTACTGTTAACACACAAGAAAATATAGACTATGTAAAGGACACAGAAGGATACACTCAGAAACCTGAGAGGTGGCACAAATATCCACATTTTATTTTTACTGGTAAATCAGTTTCTAAAAAAAGAAAATCGGGAGGTGTTCCTTACAAGCCGTCCATGCTTTTAGTCTTGACCTTATGGGAGAGGTCCAATCTATAGCCATAAACACAAACAAGTCAGACAAGGACTCACTTCAGGTGCAAGAGAACAACTTTCTTGGCAGTAAATAATAAAAGTGTGTTGTTGGGCAATGCATAGTATTGAAGAAGAAAAATTAGTCCTTGAATTTAGCTTGTCATTTTCCCCATGCAAGTGAGACGCCACTGGACAATATAGTGCCAGTGATCTTTGTTAAATCTCCAAAGTTAGAAGCGCTTTTGTGGAAGGGGAAATGTCATCAACCACTATAAAAATTCACAGCCTTTTTTTCATATTTTGCAATTACATTTCACTGTCGATTCTGGTTAAATTTCAGGTTCAGATTATTTCGCTTTCATGGCGGGCAAGCGCCTCAGGCAGGGTTGTCCCGCATGGGCCCTGGAAATGAAAACTGAAATGAAACAAAATTTTAAGGTTATTTTGTTTCTGTCATATGTGAACAAGACAAACAAAATCGTAGCACAACATACATTTTGAACATTACTTCAGCGTTTAAAAATTAGACATAACATTTTTTGAATTGTGACAGATGACTTTCAAGATTACTGTAATCTACATTCGCATGGCCTGAAACTGCACTGCTTTAAATATTGTTAAATAATTTTTGCTACCAGTTTTGTACGAGCCTGATACTTGGTAGGGCAAATCACACGCAGCCACTCACTGCTTACTACACCCAAATGACCTGTCGTACAATTATCAGCGGCAAGTACAAAGAGGCTTTCTTCAGTAGTTGTGCAAGGTAGGCCACCTTCACTGTGGACTTCTTTACACTGGGCAGCATGATCCAAACTGGAGTGTTTTTTTTCTATTGGCAAAGTCACAATACACAATTAATACACGTTCACATCTTGGTGTCCCTTCTCGTTCACATCTTGGTGTCCCTTCTACTGGTAGTTTGATGACACCCTTCCTCCGAAAATCCATGAAATCTCAAGTTCTCCAAGTCAATGTGCTCAGATCCGGTTTGGCACAATACATATTGTTAACAAAAAAATCAAGGGCACATCCACAGCCCCATGTCTGGCATAAGGGAAAACTCATCCTGAGAGCTACAAAGCCTATATGGACCCCCAACAATGTAACTCCGATAACCCTAAACCACATGTTTTCAAAAATAGCCAAGAACAACCAGTGTACCAAGGATAGGAACCTGGCCATCAACCCAAACTCTGAAGGAATCTAACTCCAGATCAAAGAACTAACAGCAGGGACTCCTGCATAGCAGAAACCACATTTCTCCTAGTATAAATTTAGGAAAAACATAAGAAACAATTGTAAGAAGGAGATGCAGGAGAAATAGAGATGAATGAACATAAGCAGAGGATCCTTTAAAAACCTCTATTTTAATGGGTGCCTGGCAAAATTTTTTAACAGGTTTTCAGAAGAAGGACAGAAAGAGACCGAAATAGACCTGGACGTCTTGGCAGTTTCTCACTAAGGATGGAAAAAGTCAAACAAGCAACCATCAGAGTGAGGACACCAAGAGGGACAGCAAGAGAGACACCTCAGACCACACTGTCCACATAACCCAAAGCAAGCAAAAGCTGGAAAAAAGCAAAGGATAAAAAAGGAACAATGCTGCTAGACCTCGAAGATGGTCTCACATCCTCCAAGTGTGCACAACTGGTAGTGCATGACCAGAGTATGAAAGAGACAGCAGCTAGAGACTTCACATTGTCTTGAAGGAATGGAGGGGTTTCATTCTGGTGAACGTTCTTGCGCAAGTCTATCACTCCTGGAGAGGAAGATGCAAAGGCAGAAGGATCTACAAAGGTCCATCTTCCATCTGCCAACCGAAGAAGCAGTACTTTGGTTTGGACGGGGAAGAATAAGCAGCAGAAAGAGTAAACTGACTCACTCTGTTACTTAGAGTTCACCTGCCTACTGATAGCTGAAGAGGAAAAAATAGCTCTCCAATGGTAAAGTATCTTCTAAAAGTCATATTGAATGGATGGAACACATTCTGTAGAGCTAGAAGGGGGACTCCTTGAGAGAAGGCTGGCAGGGTGGAGAGGAGGGAAAGGATAAGTAAGCCTAGTGAAGCATTAGATGGGTGTCACAGGGTCATAAACCACTAAGCAGAAAGGCCTTTTCAGGTCTAGGCATGCAGGCATAAGTGATACAAACACCCGAAGGCAATGGTGGGCACTTCTGTCTAACAGAAAGAGAGAAGACCTCCTTCCCATTAGACTGAAGGAGAGTGGAGGTCTGAAAGTGGACAACAATGCATGAAACAAGCATCCAAACAAGAGGCCTGCTTGTACAGACCTCCTGTACAAGCAGAGTTTCACCATCTATATCGAGGTTCAAGTGATCTCACTTTCCAAAGTAGTGCTGTGTTAGTGCAACCATCCCCTTCTTCGGTGCTGATGCAACAAGCCAATGCAATAACCACAAACTACTGATTTTCCCACTTCATGTACTGTGCCAAGTGTCTTCAATCACTAATTTGAGCATATAAAATAACACATTTGAGGGAGTCTAGGGACAGGACAATATCCGATATTTTAGTATGCCTCAGCTTCACCTGATGCATTATATCCTAATGTGATTGGCCCAGGAGAATGTAATCTATTTTCTTGTTTTTATGAAGTTACTTATGAGAAATCTCTCTCTTATGGTTTGTTTAAGGACAACGCTGAGATTGCGGTCCTATGGTGTTGGTTTTTAATGAAAATGTGCTTCGCATGGGTTCCGGTACGGAGGTTAAATCAGCACCTACTATACCTTGTCATTGACTAGAATCTGCAATGATGGGAAAGAGGTCCGCAAAAAAGCAATCATTATCATTAATGGGAATGTATACACCGAATGTGGCTGTCTGTCCATTGCTAACCTTAATCTTTCCCACAGATTCTAGCAAAGCCATGAAAAAAAGACATGTTTAGGCGGACATGTTTGTTGCCTTTTCTTTTTGAAAGATGGGTTTCTTGGAGCAATGATATGCCTACTTTCAATGCACTAAGCACAGAGAATACATTGCTTTTAGGTCTCGGCTATAGACAGCTTAAGCTGTCGGTTGCAAAGATCCATAGTTTGCAACACAACATATATTTAGAGTGCACCCCTTGCTCATGAATGGATGGCTCTGTTGCTTATCTCAGTTGGTTGCTCCCAATTTGGTGACTTTCCTTCCTAGTCTTGTCCAGGGGCAAACACACTGCTCTGAAAGGACGATTTTTATCCTTTCGATTGATACTTGAGGACCTCTCTGTTGATAAATTTAGATTCAGCTCTTCACTGGAGTGCATGTGTTTCTTTGCTCTCTCCAACACAATGTGCTCTTTTTTCATTATATCCTCCCCTGCCTTCCTTCCCTGTGTTACTCACCCATGTTTTTTGAATTTTTTTATTCAAGTATTTATGTTTCTTGAAGGCGCAGAAGCTGCAAATTGCTGCCAGACCACTCGCTTCCTTTTTTGCACTTAACACCTACTTGTTTTCACCTTTTCCTTTTTACCTTTCTAACTTGTTAGAGCAGGAAAAAAAAGTGGTAAATTTGGAATGCATTTACTTTATCAGAAAACCCACTGCAAGATTACCAGCCATATGTGCACATGCCGCTTGACGTGTTCTACTCGGCGTAGAAGACTGAAGAATCTCCCTTGTGGTGAAGGAGTGACCACCCTGTGCAAGCAGGCACCATCAAGCGCTCAACGGTTTGCTTTGTTGTTGCTCCCGCCGGAGCTCGAACGACAGAGACCGACAAGAACCGGACTTCCAGACATCCAACAGCCCGATCCACAGCCACAGCAAAGCTGAGACCCGTGGAGGCGACGTGAGACGTGGGACCGGCCATCTTGGAAAGCCAGCGAAGTGCTTTCTGTGCAGCTCCTGAGGCACCCTCGAAGCTGTGCATTGGGGATTGAGAAGCCCCAGCCCCGAGCATCCTTTGTACCGAAGATCACCTCTCCACACTCACCGAGTGCTGCGTGGGGCCCTTTTGCATTTTCCTGCTCGACGCGTCTGTCCGGTCACTTGCCCGTTGGCTAGTGGCCTCTGTGACGACGAACCTTCGAATTTTCAACGCTGGTCTGGTTGCTGCAGACTGGCCCATGCTCCCCTGAAAAATCTTCGATTCCTGCGTGGGTTGCATTTGCCAAGGCCTGTTGACTCCCAATCGAGATCCGACACCGCAGACAGCGAGAGCCTTCGTGGGACAGTCCGTGCCCAGCGCCTGGTCGTCGTCGACACCTCCTGGTCCATGTGGCAGCGGAGACAAGCTTCACGACATCACCTGATCGCAACCCGACATCGCCTGGTTCCTTCCTGGTCACTGGCTAGTGACCCAGACTCTGTCCTCTCTGCTTTCAGGTACTCTACATCTTCGATCCACCCTTGGATCCAACCGGACTCTTCTCTCCTGGTCGCCTGCAGCATCTTTTCTCCAAGGCTCCATAGAACTCCACGACGAAACCCGACACACTTTGACACCTATGCACCCGCTTCCTGTGGGTGAGGTAACAAGAGTACTGCAGTGCTCCTGTAGAGATTTACGAAAAACCAAAGGTGATGATGGACGGAGCGTTGACAATACAAACACTCCCCCCCCAGTCAACTGATCTGGGTTTAATCCATCACCGTTCTTTAGCTCACTCCGCCACCCCAGTTCAGACATGGCCATATGCAAATCAGTTTGACCCTGTGCCTCATGGGAACAATCCAGCCCGAACTGCCAATCCATGTCTTCCCTGGACTGGAATCAAGCTTCCCAGGACCGGTTTCTGGCATTACAGCCGTCTTCAGCCGGGCTTGCTTGACTCCAGTGGCAAAGTGAGCAAGGGACTCACATCTGAGCATACCCTGCCAACTTAGGGCGAACAAAGAAAAACCAAAGGTGATGATGGACGGAGCATTGACAATACAAACACTCACCCCCAGTCAACTGATCTGGGGTGGCATAGAGGGCTAAAGAAGCTTGTTTCCGGTCCAGGGAAGGCATGGCTTGGCAGTTCGGGCTGGACTGTTCCCATGAGGCACAGGGTCAGACTGATTTGCATATAGCCATGTCTGAACTGGGGTGGCATAGTGGGCTAAAGAACGATGATGGATCAAACCCAGATCTTTTGACTGGGTGTGAGTGTTTGATTGGTTCAGATGCTCCGTCCATCACCACCCCCTTTTGTACCGCTTTGGCCGCCATAAGTGTGGCAGGGTATGCTCAGACGTGAGTCCCTTGCTCACTTTGCCTCTGGATTCAAGCAAGCCGGGCTGAAGACGGCTGGAATGCCAGAAACCGATCCTTGGAAGCTTGTTTCCGGTCCAGGGAAGGCATTGCTTGGCAGTTCGGGCTGGACTGTTCCCATGAGGCACAGGGTCAGACTGATTTGCATATAGCCATGTCTGAACTGGGGTGGCATAGTGGGCTAAAGAACGGTGATGGATCAAACCCAGATCTTTTGACTGGGTGTGAGTATTTGATTGGTTCAGATACTCCGTCCATCACCACCCACTTTTGTACCTGTAGAGATTTACATCCCTAGTGTCCTAGTTCTAAGTGGTTAAGTTCTAGTCCAGTCGGAAGACTTCCAAATCTGCAACTTTCTAACTTTACGCACCCATTGACTTCTATTGGTGCACGCGTGTGCATTTAGACACTGCACCCGCATCCTGTGGGCCTCCCACGTCCTAATTGCTGTTATTCCAGTGTAGCCCCAGCGATTCTCAAGGCCCTAGGCCTTACCATTGTTCGTGACGGGGTTCTTATACCACTATTTGAGTATATGGTTTAACGGGCCACCAGGGCCTATCCATATTTGTGCAACTTTTGTATGTCATATTAAGTTACTTGTTATACGCTTGTGCTCCTGTGCTCATAAAGAGTTAAGGGGATTTATTTAGAAATAAATACATATATATTTTGAATATATAACCTGAGTGGTGTCCTTTCATTTGATATTAAAAGGTTTGCATATGGTAAAACAGCTGGCTTCACATGCCCTCTTGAGTTTAGCCTAAGACTGCTTTTGTCCATGCTACCACTAGGATAGCTGGTCTATAAGGTTGACTTTACAACCATCACCATAAGGGTTGTTTGGACTGGTACAAGGTGGTCACTAGAATAGTGAACATCATATACCAGGCCAACTTCTCACAGTCTGTTGTTGGGTATTTTGTTTAATTTTGGATTCCTTAACGAGTGTACATCAACTGGATAGCATGGCAAGTTATGTGTTTTCTCCCTGCCGTGTCCATTACCTCCATATGCCTAAAAACGAATAATTAAATATAAAGTTTAAACACTCAGCCAATATCTCCATATTGAGGGCATTATAGAGAATGAGTTCTATTGTGGCATTCCCAGTTCTCAAATAATGCGATGTGATTTGGTGTCTCTGCTAGGAACTTCAACTAACTAATTAGTCGTTTCAGTTACAAATGACCTGCGCAATCCACTCATGCATTTTTTCCTTCCAGCTCCAGGTTCAGATCTACCGCCATCTTTCTTTCTTACTCAAGAGATAAATATGGCAGGCCTGGTTGCAATCTGGCTGGAGAAACCCCAGCACTCCTTTGAGGATTCTGGCTTCATGTGTTGTAGTGCAGTGAATGCCTCATCTGGCCCTTAAATTTGAGAAACCACTCAATGAAGACGCTTCACCTGTATAGAACAGAAAACGCCAGTGGCGGATCTACGGATTCTTCATAAATGGAGTGTTCTGATTGATAAGCCTCAAACTGGCAACCAGTGCCCCTCTACCAAACCTCTGTCCTTGAATACCATTTTTTTGCATAATATCTTCAATAACTGTAAAGAATCTAGTTGACCAAGGCGTCTTATATAAGACGGTGAATGCTATATGTTGCAGCTGTACCATCCAACCCTATCAGCAACAAGATGAGATGGACAACTGGAAAAGCTCTTAGAAATGTGCCTATAGGCTGTTGCCTTTCACTACCATCAATGTGCCTTTCACTTGAATATAGTTGCGGAGAGACTTCCAATTTAAATGTATTTTATTTTTATTTTTTTCGTCGGAACATTGCTTTGATTTCAAGATACACAGGTCAAAAAATATGCAGTTTCATGAGCCACTGGAGTCTTCTAAAAATGTAAAATTGATACTTGTATAGCGCACTACTCACCCGTAAGGGTCTCAAGGCGCTTGTACGAATACCGCTGTGGAACCCATCCTGGCTTTCCCTCCGAGGTGTCCACTCCTGGGCACCCCCAAGGTAGAGGCCAGTCATCCTTAGCGTTGTGGGGGCCGTTGTGGAGATTAAGCAAGCTATTGCCTAGAGTTGCAGAGTGGGACTCCATGATTGGAATAGGCACCGAGGCGAGAATTATCAGGTCCGTGGAATTTTGAGCCCAAGACCCGCCGAGGCGGGGAATTGAACCCTGGTCCTCTGCATCAGGGTCTGCCGCTCTAACCATTGAGCCACACTTCTCCACTTCTAAAGACCCTTTCTTCATGGCATAACATCATCAAATCTACACTTTACCCTTCCACAGTTTCCGTTGATTGAAGAACAGCTTATCTCTAATTACATTTAGGACATTGCCCATACTATCCTTTGTGGTCACAGGTGATGCCGTACCAAGGTGGAGCTTTATGACAGGGTAGTTGTGAAGGAATTCTCAGAGGTTTATTTTGGATCAGCTGTTCTCATATGCTCAGCAGGTCACTCAGGTTTTGTTTGATCTTGTTTTATCTCCTACACAAGCAGGTTTGAAGTATAATGGCCTCTAAGTGTACCGTGTGGAACTGGTCAACATGCCACTGCGATGAGTATGGGCAAATAACTAGGTCATGCTAGCATAATCGTATGTGCTTCCTGTCCTTTCTTTTTAGGCGCATTACACGAAATGCTTCAAAAGACGCTATTACACCAAATCGTGTAGTTCTATTGCATGAGCACAGGAACAATGCAAGGGAACAGAACGCAGGTGGGTGTTGCTCATGCCATGATTTTGTGTTATTTTTTTAGCACAAAAAGTATCCTCCCATCCAAAAGCGAGAATGCATTTTGTGCTACAGAAATAGCACAAAATGAAGAATCCATGTTTCAAGTATTTTTATAGAATTTTGCATAATTTCACCAGAGGAAATTACACAATCTTGGAAAGACTTCCAATAACCTACTGAGGCTTGTCAAAGGAGATATAATCCGGTACAATGGCAATTTTGCTGTTGCTCACAATTGGTAGAACTCCATGGGAAGCACCTCTTCACAGCAGTCACGCTATGCTGGAAACTAAGTTTTTAGGTCGAGCCTAGCTTTGAAGCATGCATCCGCTGCTCGCTCTGCAAGGCATGCTTTAGTAGGGTATGCTGTGGAAGCCTCGTCCACTCTCCGCCCATATTTTTCATTGGCTGGTTTCATTGTCCTTGGTAAACGCTGGCTTCTAATTGATTATAAGATTTCTTAGTTCCTCCTTGTTACCGCCCTGTCTCCTTTTGTGGCCGCCCATAACGACTGGACCTTTTACTTGCGGTATTACACGGTTGTTGTTATGTAGTCGGTGAGCGCTATTTTCTTTCAGGCGCACACTGCTTAGCAGCGGCGCTGCTTCCCCCATAGGTGGCCGGCTGCGGTGCGTGTCGCTCGCTGGCAGGAGGTGCGCTCGCTGTTCTGGCTGCACACGCTGCGAAGAGGAGAGGCGAGCTTACTCCTAGAGGGAGCCCAGGGCACAGCGCTGAGAGCCACAGGGAGGCCACCGGGGAGCGGTACAGGGCGGCACGGAGGTGACATGGCCACTTCACTGTGCAGCAGCAGCGGGGTCTCCTAGTCTTCCTCCTCCGGCTTCACCATGGACTCTGGGCTGGAAATCAAGACCCGCTCCATGGAGCAGACCCTGGTACCGCTTGTATCACAGGTAGGGAGCATAGAGGGGCCGATAAAACCTGGGGCAGTGGCATGCGGTGAACCGGAGTTGGTTGGAGCAGGGAGCTCCAAACTCCAGGCGGGGGAAGAGTCCAGAGGGAGTCCAACCTTCACAACTACTGTTACCAGGAGACCCAAATGTTGCAAAACCTGCTTTAAAAGTCACTTGGCTTTTTTCATCTTTGGATGAGCCCAGTGGTTTCCGTTTCTGTCTCCTGCTACTCTGTTCTGGAAAATGTAATCCTAGCTTCATTCTAATGGCAGTGAGCAGTTCTCCTATGAGAAAATGTTTAATTAATGTATTAAAGCAAGTATTTGTGGCAGGGCCTGCCAAATGGCTGGGGTTTTGCAATGAGTTTCCAGATGTCACTGGCCTGTATTTAGACAGACAAAAGTACATTATTAGAGTAATTTCGTCCCATGATGCATTAGAGGGAGGAAAAACACTCAAAGGCAAATAATACTGGGTGGGGGGTAGAGCGCGATGTATACCCTTTTTGAAAATAATTGGGAATAACACTTACAAACTATGCTTACTTCGATTTTGCATGTAATAACCCTGCGATATGGGCCTCTAGCTGGGGCACTTAACACCAGGTGAAAACCTCAGATGCCTCTGCTAAATTCAAAAGTAACAGATTGAACAGTAATTCTCATCAATACTGGAATTAACGGACACAGACTGACTATTTTTGTTTGATTCCAACACCAGCACGGGAGTCAAATGAACCAAAACTCTGACAGACACATTCTTGCCTAGCTCTTCTAAAGCATCACACCTTGAATCTGAAATTGTTTTATACTTTTCCTGTGCTCAAAACTATTCCCACTATTCCATGAATGAATGAATGAATTTAAGTTTATATAGCGCGTAGCTTCCCTGAGGCCTATGGACCGAGCGGCAGAGGAACAGCAATGTTAGAGCGATGCCTTGAAGAGATGGGTTTTCAGGAGCTTGCGGAAGGTCAACAGATTAGTTTCCTTCCGCAGAGTGGGGGGAGGGAATTCCAGAGGCTAGATGCATTCAAGGATAAAGAGCGTCCACCCCATCTGGTTCTTCGTATTGTCTTCGGAGTAGCCAGAAAGGCGAGGCTTGAACGAAGGCTCCTAGGGGGGTGATAGGGGATGACAAGGGAGTGAGTAATGACCGGACCGGTCTTCCGGATGGGTCTGTGAGCCAAGCACATGGCTTTAAACTGTATCCTGGCCAAGATTGGGAGCCAGTGAAGGCTCCTTAGTGCCGCTTTCGCAGATGGTCTCCGAGGAATCTGGAGAAGTTGGCGGGCAGCACCATTCTGAATCACTTGCAATTTATGACTGGTGGACTGGATGGCTCCCAGGTACAGAGCGATCCCATAGTCCAGGCGAGAAAGAATAAGGGCTTGTACCATAATCCTTCTCGCCTAGAAGGGGGAGGTTCTTCCGCAGCATTCTCATCAGGCCATTACAGGTGGCTGAGAGCTTAGTGGCCTGGTGATTAAAACAAAGGGAGCTGTTGAGCCACATGCCAAGGCTCTTGATCTGTTCCTTTGGAGGTGGGGCAGGGCCAAAGCAAGTCGGCTACACAAGAGCAGGGTTGGGTGAAGGAGAGTTGCCCAGGAGCATAAACTCGGTTTTGTCCCCATTTAACTTGAGGTGTGAGAGTTCCATCCACTCGGCTACCGCCTCTAGGCAGGGACCTAGTGTGCAAGATGACCTCTCAGGGTGGTTTAATGCCACTACAAGCTGAGTGTCATCTGCGTAGGTGATGATCTTTATGCCGAATGGCAGGGGATCTATATAAATATTTGTCACAAGGCGGGCATACCCGGGGAAACAACAGGGCTGACAAGAGACTGGTGGGAGGCCTGTGATGTTATTGCACCTCTTATTTCTCCTCGACAGGACGAGTGGTTCCATTCATCCCAACCGGACCTCACGGAATCAGGTGCTGGTCCCTTTAACTGGAGCTCGCTGGTTGCAGACTCCACCCCCAGTGAGGACGTCGTCGCCGTTGATCCAATAAGAGAAGACGACAACCGGAACACAGTGTGTGCCATCACTGGAGGTTGGAAAGAGCAAGAGGAGAGCGAAGGAAGGAAGAACCAAGATCGAGACAGAGAACTGAGACGCCAGGGACGAACATCTAGCTAGGGAGGAGAGGAGGAAAGCCCAGAGTGGACAGGAAAGCCAAGAGGCCACCGGGAACATGCTTCGCTGATCCACGCTCCAGGAGGACCGTGGCTGACACCGGTACGAGAGCGGTTCGCGGGCTGGGTCAAGAGAGGCCAGACGTGTAGATACGCCAACCGCTTACCGACGCTTGTACATAGTGTAACTCCCCAACCTATCACCCTCACTCCTCACCGCTTGCCGCGTGTCACTGGTTGGATTGGGTTGCTTCCTCACTCCCTTCCCTTATTTCCACCGTGACACAAGAATACTTACCCCTACCTTTAATATTTTTTGTGGGGGTTCCGGAGTCCTTCCACCTACACTTCCAGCGTGGGCAGAGAAGGAGGAAGACCGACCGGTGAATGAGGAAGACGACGCTAGGAGCTGGGAGCACCGGAGAGGAGTCCTGTCATTCTCCTTATTTTACTTTCAGACTGGCTGACCGCAGAAAGCGAATCTATTACAAAAAAAAACGCTTTACCCCGACGTAGTCTCTCGCAAGTTTTTTCTGAACCCGGTAAAATATTAAATAGCGTGGGGCTCAAAGATGAGCCTTGAGGAACCCCACAACTAAGAGGCAACCGGTTGGACAGAGCAACTCCTTTAAAGACTTGTAAAAAGCGGTCACTGAGGAAGGACTGGAAACAGGTAAGTGCCGTACCTGTCACTGCTAGGTTTTTGAGTCAACAGAACAGGATGTTATGATTAACAGTGTCAAAGGCGGCACTGAGATCTAAGAGGATAATTGCCACTGTGCCGCCCTGGTCCAGTAATCTCCTTGCCTCCTCTGTTACTGCTAGAAGGGCCGTCTCCGTCCCGAGCTGTGGACGAAATCCTGTTTGAGATTAATGGAGCAAGTTGTTAGATTCCAGATAATCTACAAGAGTAGTATTTATGTGTTTCTCAATTAGCTTACTCAGCCAGGGAAGAAGAGAAATTGGGCGATAGTTGATCAGATTGGAATGGTCCAGGTTGGGTTTCTTCAAGAGGGCCCGACCAATGCACACTTCCAAGCAGGGGGCACCAGACCGGAGGTGATGGAAGAATTCAAGATATCAAGGATTACCGGGTGAATGGAACTCATAACTAAGGAAAGAGGCTGAGCGGGGGCAGGGTCAGAGGGAGAACCCGAGGGTACCCTGGAGATGTATAAATCCAATGAGTCAGCGTCCAATAGAGGAAATTGCTCTAGAGATCACTGGGATTTAGGGTGAGGGCCTCTCATACTAGTGACCGTGGACTCAGTATGAAAGGGAAGAAAGGGCAAACAAATCTTTTGAATTTTTGGGTAGAAAAATTCTACCAGATTGTTGCAGCAAGTTAGTGCTCCCTCAGTAGTCGGGGGTTTCTGCGGCAAGGTAGAGAGTGATTTGGCAATACGAAAAATCTCCTTGGGTGAGTTTGCGGCTGTACTAATTTTTTCCTCATAAAATACGGTTTGAACGGTTTTCATTTCTGATTTGAACAGCCTAATTGCCTGTCTATAGTCTGCTTTCCTAGCTTCTGAAAAATCCTGTCTCCACCTTCTTTCTAGTCTTCTGCAGGCCTGCTTTAGATCCCTCAGTTTGGGAGAAAACCACAGAGCTGTGTTTTGTCTGTTTTTCTTGTAGGTGGGTTTCTTAGGGAGTACTATGTTAAGGGAGCTTAGAATCCATAGATTAAAATTATTGTTAGCCCGAATGGGGTTAGGGTCGCTGATTGGTCTTGTAGCATCAAGAACCGTGGTCCAGTGGTCGATGGAAAGCTTTGACCATTTCCTTTCCAGTGTCGGAGTAACAATCTGGGAAAGAACAGTCGCAGACATCTCCCAGAACAGAGGAATCAAAAAATGGTCTGTCCAAGGGAGTGGAGTAGGGGTGCCTACAGAAAGATTATGCTGGTTACTAAATACGTGATCAAGAAGATGGCCCTTGACATGAGTGGGGGCAAACCCTTTTGCCTGAGTTGAAATGCCAGGAGACTCGTTGATAGCTCATTGGCTACATGGTTAGAGGTGTCATCTAAGTGGATGTTAATATCCCCAAGCACAGTAAAATTAGCTGGGGCTAGTGCTAAATTGGCAACAGACATGGGGAGAACGGTAAGAAATTGCCCTATAGCTCCCAGGGGGCGATAGAGCAGTAAGCCGGAAAAGGTACTTGTGGGTGAGAACTCTAAAGAGAAGGCCATGCTCACAATCAGGTAGCGTGTCCGTGGTGGACCGGCAACTAAAAGTATCTTTAAATATAATGGCTAAGCCCCCGCCTCTGCCAATCTCATGGTCCACCCTGCGTATGAAATAACTCGGTGGAAGGGTTTGAATAATGATGGGATCGGCTTCAGCCTGAAGCCACGTCTCGGTTAGGAATCGAGCGTCTGGTTTAAGCTCATCTAAAAATAGTGCTAATTCAAATGAGTGTTTAGGGAGAGAGCAGCAATTTAAAAGGAACATCCTTAACGGAGTCCTAGATGGAGGCGCATAGTTATTGTGAGGTTGAAGCACAAAGTTACAATAAGGGCAGTGGGAGGGACTGATAACAATATTCAGTGAGTGTATACAATTGTGGTTAATGTCCCTTCTCATCTCATATAGAGTTTGGGCGCTATAGACAATGCTATTTCCTAAAAAACTAACAGGGATTGTGGCCCCTGGGCCCAGCCAGCGCGGACAGGCGCAGACAGGCTTGCATTTGGCACGCGCGCTGCGCGACGGGCCAGGAATGCTGGCCATCAACTATTACTCCCTTTAGCTCATCATAGATATGTTTTATTTCTCCCATGTCCAGGTTTTAGACGGCGATCAATACAGATGTGTAAATTGTTTCTGAGCATACCGCATATTGGAATATAAATAGGGCCACTGCAATTAGCAGACACTGGACTGAAATATCGGTAGGGTTGACAAAATTGTGTGGTAAGAAAAGGCAACTCATGCGGCACAATCTAAAGCAAAACTATTTTTGTTTTTAGAAATATCATTGTAACAACTATGAATACTGTCTGGGTAAAGGCCATTAGTACCAGTTAACACCTGAATACAGCAATTCAGCAGCTAAAAGGTAGGCCATTAACCTTTGCAAAGAATCAACAGCTGCACTTTCTGTTAGTTAAATTTACATCCAATGGAGTAGAAACAAAAACTGTTGATGAACTGTACAAATTACGCAACAAACGATGGATTACGCATAAAATGCCACATAATATAGTCCCAGTGGCCCATCATATAAGAGAACCAAGTAGGGGCAGATCAAATGAGCCACACAAGATAACACAATTTGTTCTAATGGGAAAGGACAGACTAGTGCTCAAGTCTGCAAGAACCACAGTGAGTAGCTTGACAATAACTTCACATCTTGTTCATTTTGTTAATTTCCACATTGTTTCACAACCATTCATCAGAACTCTCACAAGTATCCCTTCCCTCTATCCAACTTTTTCTCATGCTCTTCTCACCTCTCTGTAAACCTTCCATCGCACACTCTCCTTCCTTCTGGTCTCCGGTTAACAACTATATTCATACTGTGGCCAGTGTCTCCTTCTGTTCCCTGAAACTGCTGGTCACCAATTCTGAATCTCAGACTTGTTCCCCTAACTCTCTGCTCTTCCTACTCTCGACCTGACTCGGTTGTCTCAACCAAATCTCAACAAGGTCACATATATATCAAAATGTTCCTTTTCTCCATTTTCCACTTGACTGTTTAATCCCCAAAATGTAACCCCATCAGCATACCCTTTAAAGACTGGGAGACAGATGTACTAAAGTATTTTGCAATCACAAACCTTGCAATTTACAAAATCACTGCCTTTGTCACTACAAAATTCATTGTTGTAATGTACAAAACCCATTTTACAAGTCAGAATGTGTACTATGGACTGTGGATTCAAAGTGTGGTTTGTGTTCCATAATGAATTGCAATTTGGAAGGGGCGTAAAAGGGGTGACTGCTTTCAAATTGAGATTCAGTATGGTATGTGTCAATTGTTTGTGACCACAGTACTGTTCACAAACTATAGACGAGTTACCAACTCATTAAAGGAAGTGGTAACTGATTCACAAAGGGGGAGGGTTCCCTTTGGCCCTGCCTGCTCTCCCCGATTTTTTCCCAAATAGAAAACTTTTTTTTTTTAAAGCAGCACCAATTCCTTTAAAAAGCACAAGCTGCTTTAGAAAAAAAACGTTCCCATTTTGGACACCGAAATAGTAGCCTGCGGCCCATTTAGACCACCATCCCTATATTTGCAGCGAATTGAGCGCAGGTCCTAATTTGCGTCCTGCCTGATTTTCATCAGGCAGATAATTCTAAGATCCATAAATGGTGATTTTGCAAGTCAACCCAACAGTACCTAGGTCAGTTTGCAAAATCGGATACTGGTCGTAAAAAAGTTGGTGCACAATTTGCAGCCATAATATTAGCACAAATGGCTCCTGGATCTTACTTTAGACCTGTTGCTAATTTAATTTAGTCGCGTCATTTCATTTTCCACATTATTTGGGGAAAATTTGTAAGATTTTCTGATTATGAGTGAGAGCTATACAAATGTGATATTGTTAAGAATGGCACATGTATTTCACAATGTATAATGGAATAGGATGTAACAGTGTACATGACGGGGACACACTCTTGCATGAACTTGATCCAAAGTCTAATGTTAAACTAACATGAATGCAAGGAGTTCCTCAATATATGGTCCTGCTCCACCAGTTAGTGAACGGAGGAGGGGTGAGGATGTTGTGGTGGATCTCACACTTTGGCCTGGTATTTGGGGAAGAAGTGGTCACTTTGTGTTTTTGTTGTGTTTTAATTGTGGCTGTGTTGCACCACTACACCAACACCATCTCTATGTATCTATCGTGCTAGCTGCTTCCAAGCCTGATGACCCGCTAAGTTTGTTTGTTGAAAACTAGAATCCATTGCTCATCTTCATTTTGATGCTGTAATGGATAAAAGATGCTTAATAGAAATAATGAATCAATCAATAAAACAAATGGTTTTTTTTTTAATGCGATAATGATCCGAGAATAGCAGACTATTGTCATCAGTTAGCAAAAGACACACTAATGGACAGAATGCAGAGCAAATCAAACATTCACCCCAGTCAAAAGATCTGTGTTAAATACTTTGTTCTTTTGCTCACCATGCCACCCTGGTTTAGACCCAACCATATGCAAATCAGTCTTGACCCTGTTCCTCATGGGGAACAGGGTCAAGACGGATTTGCATATGGCTCGGTCTGAACTGGAATGGCATGACATGGCGAGGAAAAAAATATGGATTATTGTCATTGTAAATGACAATGCTTTTTATTTGTGTTTTCAAAACATGCAGGCGGTGCATAAACACGCACTTTGTACTTATAGTCATTCCTAATGAGAAACCAGTAGGCCTGGGCGGTAAATTCCGTTCTATTCGCGGAATTTGGGTAATTTCGTGTTCCGCGGAGAACACGAAATAGCCCAAAATTCTGCGTTCCGCGACTTCGCAAAATTTCTTGCTTGTTCGCATTCTCAGATGCGTGTTTACGAGATATTTCCCCCTCAGAATTTTCTGCGTGTTCGTGGAGATTTTTTACCGTTTCGCAGAGATTTGCATAACGCGATAACGCAAATTCCGCCCACCCCTAGAAACCAGGCTGGTGGTAACTGCATCATTTTTACTGCCAGTCTTGCTTCTTGTAAGCAAGGACTATGAGTACAAAGTACGTGTTTACGCATCGCTTGCAGCTTTTCAAAACACATAAATAAAAGGCATTGTCATTTACAATGCCAGTAGCTCAAACTCTCGCAAACGTCAGACCTATTGCATTGCAAATGCTTGTTTAAGTCACTTGCAAGAATGGATACTCTAAAGCAGAGATGGAGAACCGATTCAGTGAATTTGTACGCAGTAAGCAAAGACAACAGTCAGCAGTACTGGGACTCGCATCCTTAGGGACAGGGCTGTCCTGCCAATGAGTTTATCACTCCGGATTAGCAGCTCTGCAGCAGTACACCCCACCTATTTCATCTGAGACGAGACAGTATCAGGCCCTTGCTGCACTGACCCTAGCCATGCCACCGCCTCCCTCACTTCCCTGGTTTCAGCAAGGACCTAACTAATCCGATTTTCAGGAAGGGTACATACAGTTCAGACTTGGTGCACTAAAATGGTTTGCACCATTTCTGTAGGACGGAGTCCTCCAGTACCCTGGATGATTTAATGTTTGCTCATCCCATGGCTTCTATTTATGCCTACTTAGATCACATTATGTTTCTGGAAAAATTCTGAAGTCCCTAATCTTCTTTAATTTGTGAAATAAAATAACAATAAACAATATGAACTTTGATATTACACCCAAAACAACTTGAACCCTCATCGTAAGATCAGCAAGCCCAGTGACATTGCCGATTCAAGGTGTGTGCCATAATATTGCGACTGTACCTCAGGACTGTAAAACCAAATAAAATTGATTAACAGACTTGGTCAAGAAATTGGTGTGTTGCCATGTGTGAATTAAATGTCCGTCATTCTAAAATGTAAAATAAACTTCTGCTACAAAGCGTTATTACCTGAAGCTGGTGGTGGCTGGTGTGGTCTCCATATTGAATTCTGCGACTGGCACTCCCCTGGCAGCAACTTGCGGGGCAAACATTGCAGCTGGGTAGACCACGGAGGAGGTGCCAACCTGCATGAACAAGTCAGAATTATTTCGGATTAAATAACCTCTACACAACAGAGCTGTAAAGTGGATTGAAACAATTTGAGATGTAAAGGTCTTTTTAACTTTCCTCTGAGGTCCTGTAAGACTATATGCTGAAATGTTACCTCCAGGTGTTTGTCGGACGCACTGCACCTTTTAAGATCTTTTATTTAAATCTTTATTGCATCTATTTATTGATTTATAAAGTTTTGTATAGCGCGAACATGACCCAGGAGGCTATCAGAGTGCTGCACAGTTGGGGTAAGTAGGATACAAAAGTGGGACAAGAGCAATCGTTACAATCAGGTTCAAGACGAGAGCATGATATCGACATGATTCTGAGCATTTAAAAACGAGTCCGGACGTATCCAATAATGAAGAAGAACAGGCAATGTACACTGTACCAATAAGATCATAGCCTTCCATCACTATCAATCACCGGTTTACACACATGTAAAAGACAACGATCAGGTAATGGGAGAAAAACATTCCATAAATACCAAACAGACATGTGCAATGGCCTGCTCACACTGTTAATCCTTGGAGTACAACCCTGTAATGGACAGTCGTAGAATCAGCGAGGAGGGTGGTATCGGAGCAGCTGTGCCAAGAACTTTAGGGCAGGAACTTCAACATTAGGATTTTTCTCACTTCTTTTTTTAAGGAAGCGTGGATGGGATTCGACAGACTTCAGCTGGAAGGGAGTTCCAAATCTTCGGTGCCTTGCCTGAGAATGCTCTGTTACTCGTTCTCTTTTTGTGGAAGACTTGTGGTTTGAGGAGCAGTGAGTTTGCACTTCGAGACGGACGGCCACCCCCTGATAATTCTTATTTATGAGCCAGATAGATGGGGGTATTGAAGTGCAGTGCTTTGTGAGTCAAGCAAACTATCTTTAGTTGTATTCGAGCTTCGTAAGGTAGCCAGTTTAGGGATTTTAAGGTTGGGGATATGTGATCATTTCTTTTTGTACCAGTAATCAATCTGGCTGCAACCTTAATGGAAGCCGTAAATGGAGCCAAGTTTTCGTTGGGGAGACCACAGAGCATGGAACTACTGCAGTCTCGCCTTGGCAATACCAGAACTTGAACTGCCCATTTGAAGTCTTCCGGAGGAAGGAATGGTTTGAGATTCCTTAGTAACCTCATCTGGTGTTTAGCACCCTTGGTTGCATTGCTGATATGATTCTGCATGTTTAGGTGCCTGTCTAGGGTGATTCCTAGAGATTTAGCAGACTAGATAATGTAGGAGGAGCAGTTGAAGGCTGAAAGATGATACATCCAAAGGTCAATCTTAGGGGCTTGGTTAGGGGGAGTAATGAGAAGGAATTCTGTTTTGGAGGTGTTGAGCATGAGGTGGTTTTTAGTGAGCCAGTTTTGGGTGTTCCTCAGGATGGAGTTGAGTGAAATGAAGTCAACCGGGGAGGAGACTTTCAAATAAAGTTGGGTATCATTTGCATACATCTATGGAAAGAGCTACTCTTTATGAACTACCAACAAGGTAGAGGTATAAAGTTCGAATATTGAATGACTACTAATTCCAGTAATTTAGAAGGGCTCCTCTTCCTGATTGGACACTTTCTTTTCATTCTGAATTCTGTGAAGCTAAGTGTAGGAAAGTAGGGTCTGCTATCCTATGGTCCCCCCATTTTTTTTGCTTTTTGCTTCACTGGTTTTCGACTTAATGTGGCTGTGGGCCTGCTAATCAGACCCACAGCCCTGCTGTTCTCTCTCTAAATTTCACACCACGTACATTAGGTACATCACCAATTGGGATTTGGGTCACCTTATGAGCCCCTGTACAGTGTACTATAGATACCCAGGGCATAGGTGCATTCAAGGCCTACCAGGGGCTGCAGCATATCTTTTGCCACCCCTGGCTGGCCATCCAAACTGACACAACTGGCTGATCACTCAGCTGGGGCAAGGTCGTGTAATCACCCCTTGCTTAGATATAGTATTCCTATGTCTAAACCTATATCTGGACACATATGCACCTATCAGTCACTCCCATGGCGGGCCTTAACAATCCTGGAGGCAGAGTGCTTGGTTTTATGTGAGATGGTGCTCTAACATGAGCTGAGCCTGTCTGCAGCTTTCGGAACCATGTCCTTATAGCTGTAACAGGATATTGCCATACCATATACTCTTAAGTGCATAATGAACCTCGCGGTTAAATGCTATCTTTGGTTTGGCTTTATCAAAACATGTCTTGTAAGGTGTCATACGCTTTGGAATACTACCCCCTTGCCAGTTCTGGCGACGGGGTAGCATTCCACCCTTGAGAGGGAGAAGACATGTTACTTTCCTTAAACCCGGTTAAAGTTAACCAGAGCCTCAGCATCACAAAATGGATGCTGCTGCCACAGACACAAGTCTGGCCTCCCGCTGCTGGACGAAACTCTGGCAGGGGAAGCCTGGACAGTAGGTTTCCTGTCAGAGGGAGGTGCTAGCACCACCCTAGACAGGAGATAGTGGATCGGGGCAGGAAGGGCTGAATGAAACTAGACACTGCCTGGGGCACACAAGGTGTCCCATGCATAGGCCAGTTCAAACCGGTGCTGGGGCTCTCCAGCCCCAGCTCTGCGCGAAACTGGACAAAGGGAAAGGGGTGTAACCACCCCCTTCCTGGGTCCCACCCATAGGAGGGTCCTTGCAGGTAATCCAGCCCCTTGTTTTGGAATAAAGGTAGGAGCTGTGTCCCAAGACTTTAGATAATCCTGACAAACTCTGATACGAAACTCTTGACCCTTCGACATCCTACTCGACGTAGAAGACTGAAGAATCTCCCTTGTGGTCAAGGAGTGACCACCCTGTGCAAACAGGCACCATCAAGCGCTCAACGGTTTGCTTTGTTGTTGCTCCCGCCGGAGCTCGAACGACAGAGACCGACAAGAACCAGACTTCCAGACATCCAACAGCCCGATCCACAGCCACAGCAAAGCTGAAATCCGTGGAGGCGACGAGAGACGTGGGACTGGCCATCTTGGAATGCCAGCGAAGTGCTTTCTGTGCAGCTCCTGAGGCACCCTCCAAGCTGTGCATTGGGGATTAAGAAGCCCCAGCCCGAGCATCCTTTGCACTGAAGATCACCTCTCCACACTTACCGAGAGCTGCGTTGGGCCCTTTTGCATTTTCCTGCTCGACGCGTCTGTCCGGTCACTTGCTCGTTGGCTAGTGGCCTCTGTGACGACGAACCTTTGAATTTTCAACGCTGGTCTGGTTGCTCCAGACTGGCCCTTGCTCCCCTGAAAAGGAGCATCCCATCAGACCTTGCTGGTCTGATCCGGAAGCCATCTTCGATTCCTGCGTGGGTTGCATTTGCCAAGGCCTGTTGACTCCGAATCGAGAACCGACACCGCCGACAGCGAGAGCCTTTGTGGGACAGTCCGTGTCCAGCACCTGGTCGTCATCGACACCTCCTGGTCCACGTGGCAGCGGAGACAAGCTTCACGACATCACCTGATCGCAACCCGACAATGCCTGGTTCCTTCCTGGTCACTGGCTAGTGACACAGACTCTGTCCACTCTGCTTTCAGGTACTCTACATCTTCGATCCACCCTTGGATCCAACCGGACTCTTCTCTCCTGGTCGCCTGCAGCATCTTTTCTCCAAGGCTCCATAGAACTCCACGACGAAACCCGACACACTTAGACACCTATGCACCCGCTTCCTGCGGGTGAGGTAACGCGAGTACTGCGGTGCTCCTGTAGAGATTTACATCCCTAGTGTCCTAGTTTTAAGTGGTTAAGTTCTAGCCCAGTCGGAAGGCTTCCAAATCTGCAACTTTCTAACTTTACGCACCCATTGACTTCTATTGGTGCACGCGTGTGCATTTAGACACTGCACCCACATCCTGTGGGCCTCCCACGGCCTAACTGCTGTTAGTCCAGTGTAGCCCCAGCGATTCCCAAGGCCCTAGGCCTTACCATTGTTCGTGACGTGGTTCTTAGACCACTATTTTAGTATATGGTTTTAGGGGCCACCAGGGCCTATCCATATTTGTGCAACTTTTGTATGTTATATTAAGTTACTTGTTATACGCTTGTGCTCCTGTGCTCATAAAGAGTTAAGCGGATTTATTTAGAAATAAATACATATATATTTTGAATATATAACCTGTGTGGTGTCCTTTCATTTGGTATTAAAAGGTTTGCATATGGACAATAGAGGCCGATATGTTGGAATATCAGGGCTTTGGGAGGGTAAGACTGTCACGTTTCTGTCTATCTATGTCCCCCCAGCGTTACAGGCGGATACTTTCCGCGATTTGGGCTGGGTGTTCATCACTCTGCTTGTTGGAACAATGGTACTGGGCGGGGACTTCAACGCAGTAATGGATGGTGAGCTAGACAGGAATCCCCCCCGTGTGCTTTTGCCCTCCCGTAGATGGCTGGCGGATCTTGTAGCCGCGCCGGGTTTGGTGGATGGGTGGCGACTCCGGCACCCCAGTGATGTGGGATATACACACGCCTCTGCCGCGCACCACTCACTTTCTAGGATAGACCATGTTTTATTACCGGCGTCTCAGGCGGCCTTTATTCAGGAAGTGACTCATTTGGCACGGGGAGTGTCTGATCACTCGCCGATTTGGCTTCGATTGCGGATGGGACAGGGTGATGTTGGTAGGGTTGCAACGATTAATGCATGGCTCCTGAAGGACCCTGCTGTCGGGAAGGAACTTGTGCGTGTCACGGATCGTTACTTTCAGGAGAATGAGGGGTCGGTTACGTCGAAGTGCTCCCTGTGGGAAGCGTATAAAACTGTTGCAAGGGGGAGGTTCTCTCCCTAGTATCTGGGCAGAAGAAGAAGAGCAGGGCGGATATAGATAGAGTGGAAGCGGAGCTATTGGTCTTAGAAACCGCTGTCTCCACCGGAAGTGACCCTGGGGCAGGGCACTGCCTCGGGTTGTTCCGGGATGAGTACAGGACCCTGACACGTGACAGAGCAAAGACGCAGCACGCTACTACGCAGAGTAGAATATATGAACATGGTGACAAGGCCGGGAAGTTGATAGCTTGGTTGGAAAAGGGTGATTGGGGTCTCGGCTGGTGCCGGAACTGCGTATTGCGGGTGCGGTGTCGTCGGATCCTCAGTTGATTGTGGATGAATTTGCCCGGTATTTTGAGGAGGTCTATACCTCGGCAGGGGACTTTACGGAGGAGGAGAATGCAGACGTGATTCGGGACATCTCGATGCCGGTTCTATCTGTCGAGCATAGGGAATTCTTGGATTCCGCCCTCACGAATGATGAGGTGGCAATGGCCATTAGGGGGGTTCGCTCCGGTAGGGCTTCCGGCCCAAACGGTCTCCCCATTGAATTGTTTAAGCAACATGCCAGCCGCTTGGCCCGTACCTAAAAGACATGTACCTCGAAAGTAGAGACCGTGGCGAGTTACCTTATGATCAACGCCTCGCGAACATTGTGGTCATTTACAAGGAAGGTAAGCCACGTCTGGATTGCTCGTCGTATCGCCCGATTTCCCTTTTGAACTTAGAGCCTAAGGTGCTAGCCAAATTGCTTGCCGCCCGTCTAGTGAAGGTTATCACGACGCTGGTGCATCCGGACCAGTCCGGTTTTATGCCGCGTCGGAATACCTCCCTTAATCTCCGTCGGCTCCATGGGGTGGTGGCGGGTGCGTCCCGCATCCATGAACCGGCGGTGTTGTTGTCCCTGGATGCCACTATGGCCTTTGATCGAGTGTTATGGCCGTACCTTTTTGCGGTCCTGGAGAAGTTGGGGTTTGGCCCTGAATTTGTCTGTTAGGGTTGCCTTCTCTACTCAGCCCCCCTGTCTCGTGTAGTCGTAAACAACCATAGGTCCCGCAACTTTTCACTTGGGAGGGGCACTCGACAGGGTTGCCCTCTCTCACCACTCTTGTTCGCCCTGGCCCTGGAGCCGCTCGTGGCCTGGGTACGATGGGACCGTTCGATTAGAGGATTGTGTTGGACTTCGGACTGGGAGGATAAGATCTCGTTATATGCTGATGACATTCTGTTGTATTTGACCTCCCCACGCAGTTCCCTGATGGTTTTTATGGATATCCTTGCGATTTTTGGGAGGTACTCGGGCTTCGCTATTAATTGGGCGAAGTCGGTCCTCTTTGTGTTAAGTGGTGATCCACCTAGGGTGCTAGTGAATTGCCCGGTGAAGTTGGAATTGGTCAGTTTTCGGTATTTGGGTATCCAGATATCGAAGGATCCCAAGGTACGCTTCAGTTTGAATTTGTTACCCCCGCTGGCCAGACTGCGTGGTGAAGTTGCAAGGTGGAAAGCACTACTGCTCTCCTTGTTGGGCCATGCGGTCCTCTTTAAGATGATGGCCCTCCCGCGCTTTTTGTATGCTCTGCAAAATTCCTTCGACCCGGTGCCCCCGTCGTATTTTAACGAGATCGAATCGTTGCAGCGCGAACTTCTGTGGGAGGGGAGGCCGCGTATTGCATTGTCAAAATTGATGTTACCTTGGTACGACGGGGGTATCGGTCTGCCTAACATTAGGAAATACTATTGGGCGTCCCAATAGGCGCCTATTAATCAAGTAATTTATGGCTCGCCGGTAGATCCGGGCTTCGCGATGGACCGTGGCCAAGTGCCCTGGGGAGAGTATACTAGAGTGTTATATGCGAAATATGGCCGTTTCCCTTTGATGGGTCCTCCATCGACAGCGACAAGGGTATGGCATGAGGCTAACAGGGCCCTTAAATGGGCGGGGCGTATAACACTGGCTACACCTTTGGGGAGCTCGCAGAAGTTGGGGACTCTGTGGAAAACGAAAGGGTTTGACCGTTGGGAATTGATTGGAATTACGCAGGTGCGAGATGTGTGGGGTAAGGATAGGTTGTTGACATTTGAGGAGTTGCAGGCCAAGTACCAGCTGCATGATACTGAACTGTTTCGGTACCTTCAGATTAGTCATGCCTTACGTGCAGTAATCCCCCATGGTGAGAAGCCTCCGGTAGCCTCCCCGCTAGAGGACCGACTGCTGGATGGTCACATGCCTACCAGAGCAATATCGTTGACCTACAGTAAACTGATTAATCATACTGAGGATCCCCTGGTGAAGCTTAGGGAACAGTGGGTTGCAGATGGATTAGTTCTGGATGAGGAAGATTGGAGGGAGGCGGTGTCATCCCCTAGAATAGTGGCGGTCCCAATGAGACTTCGATTGGTCCAACTCAGGATTCTGCACCGCGCCTACACCACGGGTCCTGGATTGTTGAGGATGGGGTTGGCTGTGTCTGCAGATTGTCGAAGAGGGTGTGGAAGGCCTGGAATGTTCCTACATATTCTGTGGGAGTGTGAGAAGGTCCGTGATTTTTGGACGAGGATACACTTGAAGATGAGTGAAGTGTGGGGTGTGCGGATCGAGTTGGAGGCACGTCTATGTTTGCTGAATGTTTGGGAGCCCTCCGACCTTTTGAGCCATGGCAAACTCTGGGTCACTCTTGCTTGTGCGATAGCCAAGCGTAATATTGCACAACTCTGGGGTGCTGCTCGGGCATCTCGGGTTGGGAAGTGGATGGAGGACCTCGACTGGTGTATGTTCCCGGGAGAGGTCTGTTTATGTGTCTAGGGGGCGGCCCCGTAAGTGGGGTAAGATCTGGGGAGTTTGGAACGCTTACCGTGGGGACATTTGTACACCACCTGAGGTGGATCCTGCCAGTGTGGATTCGGAGGACGCTTAAGCCCACTCTTTATATTTTGCTTTATCTGTCTAATATGGAGGTCTATGTTCTCTATGTGTATATTTGCAGTTGCTCAATGCGCTCTGGTCAGTTTTGAGTTGTGTAATGTCCTTTTTTTTTGTTTAATAAAAAGATGTTTAAAACATTTTTTTGCATATGGTAAAACAGCAGGCTTCACATGCCCTCTTGAGTTTAGCCTAAGACTGCTTTTGTCCATGCTACCACTAGGATGGCTGGTCTATAAGGTTGACTTTACAACCATCACCATAAGGGTTGTTTGGACTGGTGCAAGGTGCTCACTAGAATAGTGAACATCATATACCAGGCCAACTTCTCACACTAAGGACCATGTTTGTGGGCACCTTATTGAGGCTCACCTGGGGAAACGTCTCTCTTTCTATGGAAATATCATTTTAAGTTTACCATACTTGGAAAAGAAGTTTAATTTCTAAAAGGAGGCTCTTGTGTGGGGATGTGAGCAAGATGGATCTCACAAGGTTTAATAAATAATTGGCATGAGTGACGCCATGCCCCAAGGATTACTGCACATGCCCAAACTAATTACACACCCTGAATCACAGCATGCAGATTTCTGAATTGTTTGTTACCTTTGCTTGGTGCAGGTTGCAAAGTTCCCGGCTTAGTCGCCAGGTGGCGTCCTGCTCCTCATGTCACTACCCTGGTCTGACATGTTTTCTTGAGCAGAGGACTGACGTACTCCACATAACTGGGGGGGGAGGGGGGGGGGGGGGTCTACAAAAATCCCACATTACAAGTGGTACAGAGAATTTCCACGCAGGATTAATTTCTGTTGAAATTCACACACTGGGGTTTAGAGGAGGACGCTGGACCTGATTTTACTGGCTGGGAAATCTGTTTCTGTGATTAGTGGAGCAAGTGCTTATATAAGAAATGTACATATATCCGTAACATCAAAGCATTTTGCTAACAGAATTACAACATGCGCCACTACCTGAAAACTACAGATGCAACCAGAACTGATAAATGCAGGATGCGAGCTGCCTGCTGGAAACTCCAGCTGTGGTCACAGCACCTCATAGTGACCTGATTTGACAATTTCAGCTGTGAACACAGCAACTGGTACCAACCTTACAACACTAAAATATTGAAAACGTCAGCCTACATGACAGCAAAAGCTACTGAACTATAGAAGTAACAAGTGGTTAATTTGAAAAATGTAGGTGCTGGGGCCTAATTTTCATAAGTGCGACAAATTGAACTATTTCAGGCCACCTTGAGTGCCAACGCTGGACTAGAAGCACTAATTCATTATGATTTTTACATATATTGAAGTGTGAAACAGTTTGCTAGCCTTAAAAAAGACAAACAGTGCCACCATGTGGTGGACAGTCATATTTAAGTGCTGGTGTTTACAAACAGGCGCCGGTGCTTGGCACCAGGAAATACTGGCACAGATTAAGCACTGAAACTGAGGCAATCATGTTAACATGCATTCTAATGCTCCTGCAGACCAAACAATAACTGCTATTGCAGCGTATGTGAGGTTTACAGCGCTGAAGACAGTCAATAAAAAAGCATGCATACCACGACCCTTTCAGAGCAGCGTTACAAGAGTGAATAAACAGACTTCAAGCAGCAGAATAATACTCTCTTCTTTAGCGCTTGACATACAAGTGCAAAAACAACAATTGATGGACGGAATGTTGCACAATGGCAAACATTCACCCCCAGTCACAGATCTGGGTTTAATCCATCGTTATTTTGCTCACCACACCACCCCAGTTCAGACAAGGCCATATGCAAATCAGTCTTGACCCTGTGCCTCATGGGAACAGTCCAGACCGAACTGCCAAGCCATGTCTTCCCTGGACCGGAATCAAGCATCCTAGGACCGGTTTCTGGCTATCAGCCGTCTTCAGCCAGGATAGCTTGATTCCAGTGGCATGGAGAGCACGGGACTCACGTCTGAGCATAACCGTCCCACTCGGGGTGACGAATGCAAAAACAACAATTGATGGACGGAATGTTGCACAATGGCAAACATTCACCCCATACATACAAGACCATAGTGTAGGAGGCTTAAGCAAACTTAGTATACAAAAACTGATATTTGGGCACGTGCACATGGAGTGTGTGAGTAGACTTGTACAGTGATAACAAAATTTACAAAGCACTCAAGCACTGTACAAAGGTAAGGAATACAATTATGAGGAACGTGAAGGGTGAGGGTTTCTGGGGTAAGCAGAGAGGAAATGAGTTGAAGAGAATGAGGTGAGGAGTGGGTTGGGCAGGACTGAAGCAAGTTAGGGAGTCAAAGAGGAAAAGAGCTGGAGAATTAGACACTGTGTAAAAGGGGACATGACTGCAGGATACAGTGAAAGCCAGAGTGGGGGGTAAGGAAACAGCAAGCAAGCAGCAGACCATAGGGTGTGGGTGCAGCAGCAGAGAATGGGCTGGGCTTGAAACTAAAATAGGGGTGCAGGAAGGAAAGTGTTGGTGGAAAGGAAAAAATGAGTAAAGAAACAGGGTAATAGGGCAAGTCGGTTTTGAGGATAGTAATGCAAGAGATAAATATGGGACCACACAGCATCTTTTCTGCATTTGGTTGGCAAATCACTTCTTATATGAGACAATAAACTACCCTTAACTCAAATATATTGAAACCACCTAATGGTACATTTTAAAACAATGCGTGAATGTGAGGATTTAGATAAAATGCTTAGTGCAAGTTTGGAGGGTAGTTGATCCTACACGTCTCAGAAGAATTATAAATGTATATCCTTTCCCTTTGTTATCTTAAAAGTATTTTAGATAAATATGAAAAATTATTTAGCCTCTATTCGCCCTACCTGGGAGTTGCTGCAGAGTTTGCCACATCGTTTCTTGTTTCTTGCCGGCCACTACGCCACGCCTCGCGGCCCCCGCTGCGCGGGCGCCGCTCGTGGTTTGAAGATCTTGCTGGGGATTTCGCTATTGGACCTCGCCTGGCCATTGAAGGACCCACGACCTCGCTGCTGACCCTCTGCCCCACACACACGGCCGGAGGCGGGACTGCGAGGACCAGCCTGCTCAGCGGCGCTGATCGGCCGCAGCTGGTCCTCTTCCCGCCCCCTCCTGCTCCTCCCCTTGATAACGCGTCATAGCCTCGCGCATGCGGGACGCGCGCGGGACTAAGGCCGTACTCGAAGACCGGGCTAAGAGCGGGCCGTTTGAGGCCGTTCGAGTACGGCAGAGTCCGGCCTCGGCCCCCCCCCCCCTGGTCGTATTGGATGCATCTAAGGTAGGCGGACTATATAGTGTTATAATCCCTTGGCATTGAGGGTATGGACACAAGATTTTTAAACTGACCGTGAGGCTAATTATACCACCCAAATATTTTAGGGTTTAGTAAGGTAACTCTCACATTATTGTAGCCAGTCCAACTTAGATTTCGCCATGCCTTTAAGATCAGGCAAAGAACGTACTGTCCAAATCCAAACATCCAAGGGAGTTGTTTCGGGCCCGCTGGACGCTTTTATTACACGAGCTACGGGGATATTGGAAAAAGAAATTGAGATGGTGGAAAAAAGACTCTCGCTTGAGCTTGTTAGTGGCAAGCGCTCCTCGTTGGGCAGTTTAGCCACTATTACCAGCCCTGCTGCACACGCAGCATTCAATTGTATACATTCTTTGACTACCGAGGCAATTGTACACCTAGATACCGGGGGGGAGAGTCCTCCTGCTCGTCTATTGGATGAAGACGCATATAACCTGGACGACTCCCAAGTTAGTATGGAGGATACTTCGCAGGTTAGCGAGGACCCTGAACCTAGTCAGTACTCTAGCCACCCACCCACCAACGCCTCTAATCTTGTCGTTACTACAGATTTTACGAGTATAGATACAATATCTAGAAAGAGGAAGCAACATTCGAGCTTGTCGGGGGGGAGAGAATGTAAGATGTCGAAAACAAAAGACACAATATATAACAAAAGCCAGGCCTTTGGACATCCCCCAGATATACCCCCTTCCTCTGTATTTCCTATTGTTCAGTGCCCTTGTCTTACCACCGTGGGCTCTTGCAACCCCTGTCCTACATGTTTTAATAGCGATGAGATTTTGTTAGTAAAAATGGAGGCTATGATTAAATCTCTCCTATTACCCGTTCTGGATCGGACTAGGTTAATGACCACCAAAATAGATACAATGGAGGCTGTAGTGAATACAAACCTGGCCATGTTACAAAAATTATCTGGCCCCAGCTCTGTAGGAGCCACTAACACACAAACAGCCCGAAAGCAACCTAGTGTAAATAAGATCCCGACTAGTAATGTCACTAAAACTCAATCAGCAGGGGTAAACGCCAATAGGCCTACAAGGGGGGGGGGGGGTAAAAACTACATTAACAAAGACAACTGAGAGTCCCCTACCACAATTCCCCAAGACGAAGGCTACCGACAAACACAATTCTGTTGGACCTCAAAGCGCTAAACCACCCCCACAGGCAAAACCCAATCCTATTCCCTCTCAACATCCACCTCACAGACAAATAGCTAGCCAGCGCAGTAACACCAACTCAAGGGTGGAGAAACACACTAGGTATACTACCCCACGCGCTGATCTCCCTATAGAGGCAACACGTTATACAATAGTATTAACTGGTGTTGCCCCATTAAAAACAGGTAGCAAAGAGTCGCATGGGGACCTTCGGAATAAAGTGACCTTTTGGTTAAATAAAAATCGACCCTTACCCCCTTCCTCACCAACTGAAATACTATTGGTAAGGAGAGTAGACTGGGTGGGCCATGGCAAAAAGGATTTGGAGGGAGATTGCATCCTAATCTCGTTTAAGGACCCATGGGTGGTGGATACTATCCAAAGAGAACCTAGGTTTGCCAGACAGGGGGACGTTCAAACATTGGGCCTGTCATACTTCTATCCACATAGACAAAGCCTAATTCGACCAAGTCCCATCTTCGATCAACCACCAGTTAGGAGATATCCTTTGGAAATTACCCCTTTAGTCCAGTCTCGACCATTCCTCTTTAATCACTTTGGTCCCTTATCTGACCTCGAGGCCATAGATTGACATTATATTCCATCTGGTTTGAGCATCCCTGTTGAAATTGATGGCCGTAAATCGGTGAGGTGGAACAGGGAAACCGCACAGTCTATGCATAATAATACAGACGAAATTATGGGGGACCTAGCCACAACGGAGACTACAATATTAGCTTCAAAAGATAAGTTAGAGACTGTGAAATGTGGGGATTCAATGGATGATTCTAGGATTATGGAGCATAGGAAGGGTTGTGGGGTTGAACAGGTATCTCCTGCAGTTCCAGTTTTGTTATCTCCCCCTGTGGTTTCTGCCTCAGAAAATTTAAACATATTATCCTGGAACATTGCTGGGATTAAGGCTCGCATGCTGTCCATGGACTGGTTGGACTTTGTGGACAAATTTGACATCATCCTGCTCCAGGAAACTTGGGCACCCGACCCAACCTTCAGGTTGGGCTATGTTAATTTTTTTAAACCTGCGATCAGAGGGGGTAAAGGGCGTGCATCAGGGGGCTTATTAATTTGGGTAAAACAGTCATTGGGATTTCACCCCATAGAGCTATCTGTACAGAACCCGGATCTTCTTATAATTAAGCTGACCAAGGACAAGCATCAGGTTCTGACCCTGTTTAATATATATGCTAGAGGCCAACCTGGCGGCCGCAGCCCCCCACTGTTGAATGTATTGGATCATAAGCTCGCTGATATGGGCAGTGGAAATGTGATTCTCTTAGCAGGTGATCTAAATTGCACTTTTGAGCCACTGTATGACTTAGGGGACAGTTGGGGGTCATCCGAAGATGCTGCTTGGGACATTCCTGATCTGATGGTCGATAGACCTGCTAATGTGACCGAGGCGGCAGTAAACTGGATGGCTCTTTGTTTAAATCGGGGATTTCGGGCTAGTAATGGCCGCACAAGATCGGACAAAGGAGCCAATTGTACCTTCGACAACGGCCTAAGGCGAAGCCGTATTGACTATATTTTGTTAAAGTTAGAATATTGGCCCCTATTAGTGGACATGGAAGTTATACTGCGCCCTGAAAGTGATCACAATCCGTTGTCACTCCAATTAAAACTGCCAGGCATAAAGAGACTGGAGGAGCCTAGCATTTCATGGGCAGGGGATGTTTTGCTAACTAATGACAGGAGGAGGTTAAAATGGTCCAGAATTGTGGAGGATGAAAGCTTATGGGATAATGTTAACACTGTGGTTACAAATGCTTCTAATGAAATGTTAAAAAATGATCTGTTGGGGGGTAGTGTGGATTTGGCTAACAATGTTATTAATCTTCACATTGGCTGTTTCGATCAGCTAAAGCCCCTACTCTCTCTCCCATGTCGGAAAGCTGCCACAATAGTTAACTCTCATCCCCAGAAATGGTATAATAAAAAATGCAGGGAGGCCCACACACATCTTATCAAAGCAATCAAATCCCGGGACATGAGTACAGTTAAAATGGCTAGGCAGCGATACAGGAAAACACAGTGGGAAGCCAAACGAGAGTGGGAGGACAAGTATTGGTCGGACCTCTTGGATGCTTCCCCCTCGAATAATCCCACTAAGTTCTGGGATTTAGTTAAGTGGGGGAATAATTGTGATTTGCGTACCCCCGCCAACTATGTACCTCCAGAAGAGTGGGTAACCTTTTATGCTGCCCAATTCAGCGCTGAAAACCCTATACCCTTACAAATATTGGGAGAGGCACCCTCGACACAAAATCACGGGGAAACACTCACCTTTTCAGAAACTGAGGCTGAGCTAGCTTTGGGTTTGACCTTGGGAGGAAAAGCACCTGGTATGGACCTTATCCCCGCTGACCTGTTTAAAGTAAACCCCGCCTTGTGGTTGCCCTACATAACCATGATTGCTAATTCGCTAGCTAAAGGGGCAAGAATTCCTAAATCTTGGAAGGGGGCCGAGATAATACCAATATTCAAAAAAGGCGACAGATCTAACCCAGGGAACTACCGCCCGATCAGTTTGATCGATTCTATACAAAAAATTATTGCGCGTATGGTCCTGGGCAGGGTTCAGGGTTGGATCGAACTCGAGGGCATATTATCTCCCATGCAGGCGGGCTTCAGATCGGGTATAAGCACCATCGACCAGGTGTTCAGACTTTGTCTGATCTACTGGAAAGTGGTTTTGCTTGGGGGTGGTACCATCTTTGCCACATTTATCGATCTGAAGTCCGCCTTCGATCTTGTGCCAAGGGATAAACTGTGGGGAGTTATGAGAAATTTGGGTATGCCAATAGAGCTCCTTGACCTAATAATTAAACTCCGCGAGGACAATTTTGCGAGGGTAAGGTGGGGTGGCCAGGGTCAAGTGACGGAACCATTTCCCGTAACTAGAGGTGTTCGCCAGGGGTGTGTCCTGGCACCAACACTCTTCTTTCTGTTTATTGACCAAGTGGTGAAATTTTTCTCGGATGCCCCCACTGATGCCCCAATGCTGGCAGGAACAAGGTTTCCCATGCTCATCTTTGCCGATGACACTCTACTCCTCTCTAGAACACGTAGCGGGTTACAGCGGGCGCTGGACCGCTTTGAGGAGTTCTGTGCCATAAACAACCTTACGGTGAACGTCGGCAAAACGAAGTTCATGGTTTTCACAAGAAACCACCCAGTCCGGAGTTCAGTAAGTTTGAGCGGAGTAAACCTAGAGCAAGTTGCGACTATGACCTATCTGGGTGTCACTTTGGACAGCCGTCTGAGATGGAAAGATCAAGTCGGTGCACAAAACCTTAAGCTAGCACGGCTAACTGGCTGTTTAATAAAAGAGCAAAAGAGATCTATCACTAAGCGGATTTCCCCAGCCCTTAAGATCTATGACGCCAAAATTAGTACTGCGATTTTATATGGCGCAGATCTCTGGGGCCATATGGATCTCTTAAATCTGTTTAAAACCCAATGCAAGTTCCTACGGAACTTGACAGGTCTACCTCAGTCGTCTCCATCTATTCCCCTTTGCTTGGATCTGGGATGCCTCCCGATCAATGAGATGGCCAGATTTAGATTGGTGGCCTTCTGGAGGCGATTGTGGACCTCCCCTGACCTATCTTTATTTGCAAAAGAACTAGCAGAAGTCAGGTCAATTGGAGGTTCTGGAAAAATCCCATGGCTTCAAGCGGTAAAATCCATTTTGGAAGATATGGGGTTAGAACAACTTTGGATAGCTCCGACAACTAATGCTTTTCCCTCTAAACAAGAGTTTAAAATACTGTATTGGGCTTCGCTCCGCCAAACACGAGTTTCTGCTTCCAGTTCTACCAGTCTCACGGGTAGGTTCCTCACCTTCAAGATGGACCCGTCCCGTGAGCTCTATTGGGATCTCATCACCAAATCGCTGGACAAGAAACTCTACCACCAGTTCCGGGTAGGAGCCCTGCCATTGAATACTTTTGTAAATAAATGGACCACTGGTGTTTCAGATCTTTGCAAAAGTTGTTCGGGGCAGAAGGAATCAGAGGGTCATTTTTTATTTGTCTGTCCAAGCTACTTGGTCCCGCGAACCAAGTGGCTTAAACCACTGTTCCAGCGCCTACCCTTTAGAAAATCTGCAGAGGCCATTCGGGCGCTAAAGACTAATACCTCTGAAGTGTTTGTTGTGAGCCTAGCTAAATATCTGGGGGGGGCCTGGATCATCAGGTCAAAAAATATGATCATTTGCGATAAAGCTCCCTAATATCGATCTATAAGGTTGCACATTATTTCTACTGCAAAATATAAAACTGTACTTTATGCACTTTATATATGGAATGGTTTATCATTAAATGTCACTGATTATAATGTAACTGTTAATTCTTATGATTATATCAGGTTTCTTATTTAAGATGTTTAATATCTTTTTAAATCTTATCTTTATATATGTTAGTTTGAGTTGTTTAGTATTGTTTGGTTTATTTAAGCGTAATTTATTTGAATGTAGTTCTTGTTTATTGATGTATTCCTTTCTTTATATCTGATTTTTTGATGTTGTTGTAGTGGGATTTACTTAATAATTAATTTATTTGTAAGTGGATTAGTTTTTGTTAAAATTATACAAATTATATAACCCACATCTTTTAAAATGTGTTATAAAATGTCTTTTATGATTTTTTTTAATCGAAATAAAGACTTGAAACCTGAACCTGAAAAATTATTTACTTCCTAATATGACTGAAATTCATATAAGTTGCAAAACGTCAGCAATTTTTGAGAAACCGTGCCAACAAACACTTATGGGTTTTATAAGCGACTGCCTCAATTTGGAAATTCTAACTGTGTTAATTGAAATGCTCCTCCTACTCTTGGTTCCGGGAAGAGCGAGCGAGAGAGCGTCATCGGAGCAGACGCGGGACCGCGGCCGTTGGAGCACTGAAAGTAAATGAGGTAATCATGTTAACATGCATTCTAATGCTCCTGCAGACCAAACAATAAATGCAATTACAGCGTTTGTGGGATGCCACTTCTGCCCCTGCGCATTCTGCATACATTAAAGGGCCAGCCCAGCGAGAGACTGGGACGGACACCTCCACCCCTTTGGCCAAAGGAAGGTAATAAAGGCCTATCTGCCTCCAGAAAGACTGCTTTGGCCCCCACTGGGCAGGTGGCGGCATCTGAGCTGCACAGACAAGGCCGGAATCTGCCTCCATGCTACCCAAAAAAGCGGCCCAAAGTTGCCACTCAGGCACCGGCCCATTGCCCGAGTGCGCACTTTACCAATCCCCTGCTCAGAAGACCAATCAAGACGGAAACCGCCAACACCCAATGTCACTGGGCAACTCTTCCGAACACAACAAGCAAAGGTCTAATTTTCATTCTTCAAAACTTGATCTACATGTTGACCTGTTCAACACAGTTAATGTCTTTATTTCGGGCACAGACACTAAATTAGAGGCCTTAAACAGTATAATCTGCAGAGTACAGAGAGGCTTGGATGCTAAATTCATCATGTGTCACTGCACAGCGTCTTTGGAAAAGTTGAGTAAACTACCACAATTTCTCAAAAGTTTGATTGACAAATTAAAGATCACCCCCAAAAATCTGCATATTGAGAGGGAAGTGGTAGAGATTGGAAAGGATTTCCATCCTGTTGCCAAACCCACAGAGCACCTCTGACTGCATCCTACTATGCGAGGAAAACCAATCATCTGCGACGCAGTTCGGAATGGAATTTATCTAATCTCTTCCTCAAAACCAGACAGTGTGGAGGAGAACAAATGAACCTCTTTACCTGAAGAATTAACTAATTCTAACCCAAAGAAGTCCTTCCTTCTAACAACGGAATGCAGGAACCCGCCTCAGAAGCCCCTTGTCATACAGTGACTACTCCCTTAGTCGCTAACCTACACATGCTCAAGTGTAAATAATCAAACAGACCAACAAGAGGATTTAATACAAATGGAAAATGAAACATCTCTCACTGAGCAGGCTTCAGCCAGGGCTTCACAAAGGTCAGAATACATGAATTAGAGAAATCCTCAACAATTGATTCATCAATAGGACCTCGAGGACAGATGACAAAGAGGCAACACAAAAGATTGAGCAAAATAAGGAATCATGGTTTGAATTCAACCACACAAGTGGGTAAGGTCCCCGACCCCCAAAGAAAAGCGTTCCCAATCTTCACCAAAGGCCACTCCTCCAGAGCCATGCCCTGTCTGCCGGGACCAACCTCCCCCAAACTCTCCTGGGAGCAAGGGAGACATCTGGTCTAAACGTAAGATTCTTGGGAAACATAATAAGAAAGAGCATGAAAGATGGGCCCCCAGTTCCAGCGGCCTGTCTGCTGCCCCCTTTTGGTTTAATACTGAATTTTGGGCAAGAAACCTGAACATTTTATACAACTCGGTGCTCGAGAACCAGTTAATCCCTGACTCATGTCATGGATCCATAATTCACCCAATTTATAAAGGTGGCGATGGATGCAAACCTGGCAATTATCGACTAATTGCACTATTAGGCCTAGACTCTACATACTTTGCAAATCTAGTTCTGCAGGACTTAACAGCATGGGTAAACTCTGTGGAACTCATTCCGTGGAATCAATCAGGCTTTCGCTCATGGTAGGGCACGTTATCAAATCTTACAGCCCTTAACGCCTATATGAAAACTGCCTTGGCTTCCAAAACTACGCCTTATAGCAGTTTAGTTGATTTCAAGGCGGCTTTCAATAGTGTCCTGAGTTATTTACTATGGCAGACGTTAACAAACGATAGGATCCCTACTACCATTATGAGAGTAATTCAACTCTTCTGCACTGAAACATGGACACGTGTGAAGCTGGGAGATGGAAATAACCTTTCACGGAAGATATATGACAAAGGGTCTGAAGAAGGGGTGTGTTCTAGCCCCACTGTTGTTCAACATTTACATTTGACGTGTCCCATAGTTTAAATGCCTTAAATGCACACCCGCCAAAACTTGGTGGTCTCCCTAGGGACCCACATTTTATATACCTATGATTTGCTTCTACTGAGCTTAACACCTGAGGGGTTGCAGCACCTTCTAAAAAGTCTCTCCACCTACCTATTCACTGCAGAACAAATTAGAAGTAAACTTTACAAAACTAAAGTAGTTACATTTATGGCGATAATTAGAACACCTGGTGCTTGGACTATTGGCGGTTTCCGGCTTGTGTGTACCTCACAGTACAAGTATCTCAGAGTGGGAGGCACCATTCGACATATGAAGGCCACGAAGTTTAAGGCTGTCTCTCAAACATCATTCCCTCAACACAATTTTGGGACCCCTACAGAAAGTGATGTGAGCAAAGCTTTTACCCACTATAGCATATGGCTCTGAAATTGTAGCAGAGAATATAGCAAAACCTTTAGACTTATTAACTGCCAAATCCTATCGGTCAACATTCAGTCTCAAAAATCAGACTGCGCAGGTCTAGCTGCATCTAGAGTCTAGTCTCATGAAACACAGCTGAGCTACTACAAAATGCTTTCCTCAAGATGTATCACGGTTTTCATCTGGCTGGAAATAACACTGTATCAGCCCAGGTCTGGCAGGAAATAATCTCAACTCAAAAACTGGGCTAAACCATAATCTAAAAGACGCAATTCACACACCCCATATAGTACATTTAAGGAACCTTCAAGGCGCATCCAAAGAATTTAAAAGACATTAATCGAATCACCAGTTTGCCGTCTTTGCAAAAAGATAAAGCAGCTTCCATGAAGAAAGATTATGACTGGCAAGTTATCAATTCTTACAAGCTCTTAAAACCTCAGCCTAATTTGGATTATGGCAACCCATTCCAACAGAAGCTTGCCTTCATGCGCCTGCGCCTTGGGGTCCAACCAACTCTGGCTCAGATTCCTGCCTGGTCCAGAATAACAGAAGGAGACAAGTGCAGGCTTTGTGGGAAGGGAAAGGAGACGATGATTCATATCCTTTACGTCGGTCCAGTGTTATTTTCTGAAAGAAGTACTTTTCTGAGAGGCCCCTTTATTCAAACTGGAATAGGAGCCTGCAGACAAGCACTTCTGCAAGGTCTCAAACCAGTACACACGCCTGAATATAACGGTAGTTAAATTAGTACAGATATTTGTGGCGAAAGTAAAGGTCGATAACAGTGAGCGCAAGACTGAAAATGATATATGAAATGAACCCGTCATGAAAAACCCTTTTAGCTTAATCCACTTGAACCTGGCAACATTTTTAACAACTGCAGGAAAAGGACATTTTAACATATCGTCGACGTGACATGAAGATCCTTTAATTTAACATACTAATTGTTTTATTATGCTACGCTTATTGCAATTGTTTTATTGTGTGTTTTTATGTGTAATGGTTTTAATTAACTATGCACGTTATTAATTGACCCGATAGAGGAAATAAAATCATATGTTTTGGAAGGGGCCTACCCACACTCATTGGTTTACACGTTGATGAGAAGCAAGACGTTAAAAATTAGAGGAATTCTGAGAATGCTGCTGGAGTGCTACCAACTGAACAATGTGTCCCAATATTTTAATCTACAACTTCCCAAATACTCAACCAAAATATCCACAACAAACTGTACGGAGCCAACTGTGTCCTATACATTTTTCTTCATAGTGCAGTTGGTGTGAACATACAGACACAGGGTAAAAGTACAGTTTCAGAACCTCTGATCCCTTGTCAAATCCAATCCACTGTCAAGGGTGAACTGTTTTTTTTAACACTGAAATACCCCAACCCCCACTGCTTTCCAAAATACATCCTTATCCGATTACTCATTATCTTTTCAAATCAACAGGTTCATTCATAATTTGTATATTTTTAGTTTCATTTTTACATTTCAAGACAGAAATCTATTCAACTAAGTAGAAGCCTCTGTGAACCATCATATTTCTGAAACATTACTCAGACTGAGTTATATTTTTGAATTCCCATTTTCTGTATAACATTAATGATCTTTAATTTACTTTAATGAATACTTAACGGACCCGTTTTCAGCCTTATTGCAACTCACACGATAGCAACTCCATTTTAAACTATTTATGGGCTCATCCATACCTGTATTTACATATATATTGCACTGTTGACATTTAACCACTAGATGGCGGCAAAGCTTTAAAAAACGTACAGATTTGTTTAATTTCATCTCTCTGTGAAACTCTTTGAAAAAGCAGATATATTAACCCCTTCCATTTTTGCAGCACTACCTCGCTGGTGCTGCCGTCGGCCAATGGCCGATGCGGCCCTGCCCGTTTTGCAGAAGTGCCGCACTTCCGCAAAATCGCAGCCGCATGGAAGGTGTTAAGCTTCGAAAAAGTGTTCATTGTTTCTCTTGGTAATGTTTTCCTGAATGAGCTGGACTTTTCAGTGTGGGCACTCTAAGTCACAGAGCACTTAAAACAGAGATATCTCGCACACGTATCATTCTAATACCACACTATGCAACACTGTATTCTTTTTCTGCTATTCATAAAAGTCGACGTTACATAAAAGGTCGGGTAGGATGCAGTATGTATAAGAAGAGGCGTATCTTGTGGGGCTGTTTGCAGTGTTACTCCCCCCCACTCCCTAAAAGATGTATTCTGTAGTAAATAGTTGGGTGCAGGGGCTTTCAGTCGGGTATGATGGAGTGTCTGTCGGATGTCTCTCTCGCTCTCGCTCTCTCTCTATGTGTTTTGAAGGCCTTAACCCCTTGGGCGCTGCCAGAATTTTGCCTCCTCAAAGTATTGTGCCATAATTACACAAAGTGTAACCAATAATGGCCACAGAGGAAGAATAAAGGAACTTGCCAAAGGCAAATATAAGGGGGAGTGACCAACCCCAAAGAAAGCCAACAGAAAACAGGCTGAACCTGACTGTATAAAATTAAAGAGCGGAGGGAGGGCTTGCCAATAAAACAGGCCACTCTAGGCAAATCCTATGATGATTATATGGCCCAAAAGAGTAAATAATGTGAATTTTGGACGTAACAGGGGCTAAAAGTGCAGGCTGTGGGCTAGAGCATTAAGAATACGCTCCTTCGGCGTTAGAACTCCGTGTCAGAACGGAGGTAAACAAATAACATGGCTGCCGCGTATGCGCGGTAACGGCCGCCTGTACACACAAAGAAGAGGAGCTCACGCGCACTGCGCGTGATCTTCCCAGCCCCCAAACTCCCGCTCCACTATCTGCAACAGGCGCGGGTGCAAAGAGCCCGAACCGGGGAGGTGAGCACACACTCCAGCAGCGGTCACCAAAGGAAAAAAATGAAGAAACAGCGCGAAGCGGCAACGTCCCAGAAAAGCGCCGGGCAGCCTCAAACACACAGCAGCAATGCGCGATCAAAGCGCGAACAAGGCAGCAAGTACAAGTAAGCGCAAGGCATATAAGAGCAATAATCAATTGAGCAAATCCATAACAAGAGAAATGTACTTATCTGGCTGCTGAGCAGCAAAGAAAGAGGATGTGGTATTCTCTGCGGGGCGTTTTATACTGACTACTCTATGGTTTACCATGTGATACCCTGGGTGTTTATGGGTATTGTAGTGCTGTTTTTTCCATACTGTTTCTAATTGGCTGCTAAGCATTTCTAATAAAGAAATGAGAAAGCATAATCCTCGCCTCCGTGTCCTTAATAGAATAGAAAATTCTTGTCACGCATGTTCGCAAATTTTGAATTCTGCGCGCCCGTTGGTAATTCCACTCCTAGCGAATTCTAATGTTATTGTTGTAATGGAGTGATTGTGGATTTATGTAGCTTTTCAGCTGAAAAACAACATCATTTGAGATCTCTATTATTAATATAGATGGGGACAGTCGTAAGATCTAGAAATACACGTCACTTTTTTCACAATTGTAGGTCATGATAATGTATCAGTTGCGATTAATTTCGTATTGCCTGATTATCGAGTACAGCCTATGGAAGGTCAGGCAGTACTTTGTACTTTTTATTCCAAGATGGCCGACACGCTGCAGAATCACATGATCGGGGGATAGGTCATAGAGAGTTAGAGAAACGCCGGCAGCACTCGACTGATGCCGGCGTGCGAGCGAGAGAGGGGCTGATTCATACACCGTTCCTAAAGTAAGTTGGATGTATTAATACGAGGCAGAGCAAATCTTGGTTACCTCCGTTCGCCTTCAAGAAATCTGCTTGCTGTTCCCAGATTTAAAAAGGCGAAATGGAGAGGAAGAGCCTTCTCTACTTTGGCCCCTGATCTGTGGAACAACCTCCCCCCCGAACTCTCCAGCCAACCCTCATTGGTGATTTTCCGGAAGCTCCTGAAGACATGGCTCTTTTCTCAGGCTTATTAACTCATTCTCTTCTTTTTATTTCTTATATCTTTCTGTGTGGACTGCGCCTTGATGCCCCCTGGGTTAAGTTTGCACAATATAAATATACTTTCATTCATTCATTCATTCAATACATTCGAATACCAGGCTGACAATAGCGTATTACGCTTTCTGTTCCCTACATAGATTACACAGGAGCAGAGTATAGTGCCATCTTCATATGCGGGTACAGCTTTTGTTTGATTTTTGTTTGTTCTGTGGAAATGTTGATATAGAATACTGATATTGACAGAAAGCATTAGAACTGATACGTATATGCATATGTTTTATCTATAGACCCACAATAGAAAGAGGCAGAAGGTAAGATAGAAATAATATTGTACATGGCGTTGACTATTAGGTTCTAGTGCAGTAGTAGTTGATTACAGTTGTTTACGGTTGGCTGTGGCCTCTCTGTTTGTAGGATATGACGATTTAGGTTTTAGCTACCAGTCATTTTTGTAAGTATTAAAGTGCATAAACACATGTAAGCTTTTTGGGCATTCCGCAACTATGTAACGTGCAGCACTATTGGTGAATCCGGCTTGAAGGTGTAGCGGTGTTATACACGTTTTTGTACGTTTTTTACACATTTGGGAGTTGTAGTGTTTTGGCAGTGGTGTAATAGTACACTTCGGATCACCTGATTTGGTGAGGGCAGACAATACATATTCATGTATTCAAGAGATTTTTGTAAATATGTTACTGATTATGCATATGTTGTTTTACGCGAGATTCTTGGTGCAACACATGTCCTGATGAAGGTCTCGAAGAATAACAGTTTGTGAGACCGAAACGTCGACGCTATGACACTTTTTTGACTGTATACCATTACTAATCAATGTATTGGAATTTTGTATATAATTGTTGAATAATACACATAGGGCACATTGGTCAATATTGCCCATATACTTATGTCTAAAAAGTGTCAGATGCTACTGCATATGTGAGAAACTATGAAGCAGTAGACACCCGAGTTGTCATACATGAATTGACATATGGATTTTTGCCTATGCGATGCTAGAAAGATGTTTTTTATGTATCTTATGAAAAAAACTATAAAATATTTGACTTTTTGATAAAAATCTCTTGCTTTTGATGGAATTTTGTTCACGGATGTGACCTATTTGAAATTGTAAAAAAACGGCAAGTGATTCCCTAAGGAACATTTTTTGTTGTGTTATCGCACTATAACAAAGCAAATTTTATCTGCACTGACAGAAACAAACTTCCATGCACTGGGAGGCGAGAAGCGGCAGAGCAATGCGGTTTAAGGCCGGGCCACCAGCTTTCTCAGAGTTAGTCCTCCAGGTCACAACAAACTACTTATTGGACTCCCTCGGCCTGGCTGCATTCAAGGCTCAGCTGCAGTACTGTAGCATGTGCCTGAATTCTAGCGGCGGTCGCGGGGATCCAATTACCGCTCGGCTCTGAGAGCATTGCCAATTGCCCTGCCAGAGTTCCAAACCTTTAGTCACCCGCTCTCGCCGCCGCAGGAGGCGGAAGCCGGACATAACGTCCCTCACAGCGGAAATTGCAATTGGCCAGCATGGCCTCTCCTGAAATAGATCACTTTCACAAAATAATGCGCACCCAGTAACAATCGATACATTGTAGCCAAGCGCTACACTTCAGCCAGCCCTAAAGCCTGTTTTCTGGAAAAGGAAGGGCCGTGGTTCCCCAGCTGCCGAGCAGCCGAGAGGCTGCGACTGACTGCAGGGAGGGCCTGACAGCACAGGTTCGGTGAAAGTCTGCGGAATTTCCAGCAATGAAAACCCCAAAGCAGGTTTCTTCAGCGCCCTCACTCCACTGCAGCCATCTCTGCCTGTGCCCAGCTATAAAGTCCAGGGTGTAGTGATCATGATTCATCACTCATCACCGTCATTCACTCAGCCCCAGCCTTCGTTCGTTTTTTCATGCATTCGTTCGTTTATTCATTTGTTTGTTCATTCAGTCGTTCATTCATTCATTCATTCATCCATCCATCCATCTAATCACAAACTCCATTCACCAAGCTCCAAACTGGTGATGAAACAAACTCAAAGCGAGCTGAACATGGCAGACATACTCAAGGGGGAATCCTTGCAGCCAGGCGCAGCCAATAAGGTCTAGTTTCCATTTAAAGTCCTGGTAAAACATTAGAAAAATGCTCCTGGAGAGTAAAAACAACAAGCATTTGCAATGGAATAGGTCTAACATTTGCGAAGCTTTGAGCTGCTAGCATTGTAAATAACAAACCTTTTATTTATGTGTTGGTTTTGGAAACATAAATAAAAGGCATTGCAATTTACAATGCCAATTGCTTAAAATTTCGCAAATGCGAGACCTATTGCATTTAAAATGCTTGTTTGTTTTTATCAGTACAACACCCTAAATCCAAGGGAAATATCAAGACGTGGGTCCAGTGCTCACTGTGTCATAGAACACAAGCTATACAACATTGACAAAGCTTAATTATCCCGAAAACGTTGTGGAGTTGCTTGTGTTCCTGTTCAGAGAGCATCTGGCCTGGCAGTGGCTCGGATTAATTAAAGAATTCCGCACTTCACTTTTTTGCTTTCCTCAGCGCTAAGCCCTAAATACAACGGGTGTGTACGGACTTGGGGTCCATGCTCCATGTACCGCAGCGCTCAAGCTGTACCTCACTGACAAGGCCCAACTAGGGTGAGGCCGGGCTGCAGTTGTGTGTGTCCCCATCCACAGTGGACCTTGCCTGGATGTTCAGGCGGGGATGTTTCTATTGGACTAGAACCAAGGCTGAGATACATGTCTGGTTCCTGTCGGAGGTGGCATGGTGGGCATAAAAAGACAGACTGCAATGCTAACCGAGTAATTATCAGTGGCTGAGATTAATTCAATTCATAACAGGGGGTGGTGATGGACAGAGTATCTGAATTAAGCAGAACACTCCTACCCAGTCAAAAGATCAGGGCTTGATCCATCACCGTTTTTTATCTCACTGCACCATCCCAGTTCAGAACCTGGCTACATGCAAATTAGTCTGGCCCTGGCCCAGTGCATCATGGGAACAGGGCAGACCAAACTACCAAGACAATTCTTCACTGGAAAGGAAACAAGCTTCCGGGGACCGGTTTCTGGCATTGCAGCCGTCTTCGGCCCGGCTTGCTTGAATCCTGATGGTGCAGTGAGCAAGGGACTCACATCTGAGTATACCCTTCCACACTTGTAGTGGCCAAAACGATTCATAACAGGGGGTGGTGATGGACAGAGTATCTGAATTAAGCAGAACACTCCTACCCAGTCAAAAGATCAGTGCTTGATCCATCACCGTTTTTTAGCTCACTGCACCATCCCAGTTCAGAACCTGGCTACATGCAAATTAGTCTGGCCCTGGCCCAGTGCATCATGGGAACAGGCCAGACCAAACTACCAAGCCAATTCTTCACTGGAAAGGAAACAAGCTTCCGGGGACCGGTTTCTGGCATTGCAGCCGTCTTCGGCCCGGCTTGCTTGAATCCTGATGGTGCAGTGAGCAAGGGACTCACATCTGAGTATACCCTTCCACACTTGTGGTGGCCAAAACGATTCATAACAGGGGGTGGTGATGGACAGAGTATCTGAATTAAGCAGAACACTCCTACCCAGTCAAAAGATCAGGGCTTGATCCATCACCGTTTTTTAGCTCACTGCACCATCCCAGTTCAGAACCTGGCTACATGCAAATTAGTCTGGCCCTGGCCCCGTGCATCATGGGAACAGGGCAGACCAAACTACCAAGCCAATTCTTCACTGGAAAGGAAACAAGCTTCCGGGGATCGGTTTCTGGCATTGCAGCCGTCTTCGGCAAGAGATACATGTCTGGTTCCTGTCGGAGGTGGCATGGTGGGCATAAAAAGACAGACTGCAATGCTAACCGAGTAATTATCAGTGGCTGAGATTAATTCAAGCAATCCATCCATCACTTTGTGGGTATTTCTTGGGTCAGCGTAACTGCAGGCAGCCACAAGTTACAAAGTGGGGCCACACATTTACATTTTACATTTACACCATCTTACAGCCCAAGAACAGTTACTTTGTCAAACCCCCTATAACTGTACTGGTAATAACCAGATGAAAGCATAAGGAAGTACTCATATGTGTTAGCTCAACAAGACCACACCTGAACAATGAATATTAACAAGGGCTGGGACCTCTTAATGAGAATGGTGAAACTGTGGGGGGTTGGGGGAAAAAGAACTGGTCCAGTGCAATAAGTGAATGTGAAACCGGGGCCTCCACCCATTGATTACAAATACTTAAAGAAACAGGAAAGTAGGAGAGGAAAAAATTATACAATAGAGTTCATGTGCATCTGTTGATAAGTTATATGCAGGACAGAGCACCACAGTTTGTTTTGATTGTGCTTTAAGAAGGTGCGAAACATGAAGGATGTGGCTGGGCCCCGTGAGCTAGTAACATTGTATTGCTACAGTACTCACAATGGTGCACTCTAGTGAGAATACATTAGTTAGGCAATAGTCATAGAATCTGAAGCGGTCACAAATAGTGTAATGGTAGGATTCAATGCTCAAGCAATGGTACAAGTTAATCTCTTACTGTCCGGCTGTATAGAGAGGCAAAAATCTTAATCATAAGAACAGTTTTTTTTTATTCATGAGAAAGAAAGGGAAAAAGGAGAGGAAAGTATGCATAGAGATAATATAATAAAAGAGATCCAAGATGTGTAGGTTCAGTATATAGACTACAGACAGGACCTGGGTAATTATGCAGCAATGGAGGACCAAGTTAATCAGAAGGATTGAGTAAATTATGCAGCAAAGAAGGCAAATTGTTTGATGGAATGTAGCACATTCAGTGACAGTATTATTTCACTACTCTGTCATTTTAACATGCATTTAAACTTTGCGTGCAAAGACTTCACCTCATTAGTTCCAGCTTAAGATCTGAATGCAAAGATCAACAGCGGAAATGGACTAATTTGGCTTTAAACTGAGCCTGCCACTATGTGGCACCGCTGTTGGCGCTTACGTCTGAATTGATTGGATGCCACCGAAACACGTCAACGCATATACGTGGCTAACTTTGTGGAACATGCTGGTAAAGCAGATGAGACCCCTGTAACGATCATGTGCATACATTGGTTATTTGTACAAATTAGCCTATTAATTAATGGCAGAGTGTATTATTTATTGTGTTTTAATCTTGTATCTTCCTTATGGGATGGGCACTATGCACATGAAAGATAACATTACATTGTAAGTATATTGATTTTGACAATAATATTTACACTTGAATAGGCTGTGTCCTGTCCACACACAAAGGTAATCAGTGGTGAGTTAAGGATTTGTATTTGTGCAGTGCCATTCAGTGATTTGGTAGACACTACCAATCCATATCTAAAACCATTTTGAGTTTAAATTCCTCCTTGATTGGCCTTTTCGCTTTTTACAAATTCACTTTCGTCCTACTTGACGGCCTGTGACTATACCCGCAGGAATAGAATTTGAGCTGAATAAACTTGGGAGCTACATTGCGGCTGAGCTAATGGAGTTCTGGAGGGTATGGGGACTTCCACCCAAACAGGACACCAGCAAGTTGGAGCAACAGAAAGCTCAGAGGATCTTAGGGGAGGTTCACCACTCTCTGGCAGCACCAGAGGGCCAGAATGAGGAAATTAATGTGGAGGAGCAAGGTGAGGACCTGGAAGTAGGTCCTGAGATGTAGCACAGAGGAGATAGGGTTGTCTTGCCTCCAGAATTGGAGAACCCGACCAGACTGGAAAGCAGAGTGTCCTTCCAAAGTCTGTCCCCAGAGGAGCTGGCGGACAGGGAAGCCTATAGGGAGTTTAGGCTGCAGATGGCCAAACTTGAGATGGAGGAGAGAAAAGTGAAAGTTGCTCATGAAATGAGTCATAAGGATCTGGACTCCAAAGCCAAACAGCTGTTGAATTCCAGCAAGAATGGTGGCAGCAAAACTACAGTATCCAGCAGTGAAGGAGAGATCCACATACCCATGGACTTGGTGCCTGGGTTCAATGAAGGGTGATGACAGACAGATAGTTTGAGGCATGTGAGATAGCTCTAGAGGTGCACAGGATCCACAAGGATTGGGGAGCTGCCAGTTGGAGGCATATTCCTGGTGATGCTAGGGACACCCTACTAGTCCTAGAGAGGGGGGACAGGCTAAGGTATCCCACCATGAAGCAGGCCTTTGTCAAGAGATATGGCCTCACCCCAGAAGAGTACGGTTGAGCTGCAGGGGCAGTCAGAAACTGTCTCGCCAGTCCAGGGAGGATATTGTGGGTTACCTTTGCCAGGCACTGGATGGTTGGGTGAAGGGTAGTGTTTACTTGGAGTGGGCAACAAAGAAAGAAAACAAACTGTACCTTGGCCCAATGTTTCAAAAAAGCTTTCTCAAGAAGGGGGAACCACTACCCTCTTTTACTCTAATGGTACAAGTACAATGATAAACAATTTACAAGATTGTATGACAGTCAAATTATGGCCAGGCCAACAGTAATGAAGGCACTGGTGGCAGTGGGCCCAGACTATAAGTGCACACCAGAGCCCATGGTTATTTAAGTTGTCAGATAAATGTATTAACTAAGTACGCAAGCGGAAACCAAGTTTGTTTGATTTATATCAGAACTTGGGGAACATCTGCAGACACCAGCACTCTGGAAGATGTTATCCTAAAGACTAACCAAGCTGGCTAGACGAAAGTAAGTCACATTCATCGTATGCCTCTTCAAAAGAATATTTCATAAATATATAAAGTCCATGGTTGCTATGAGGCTAAAAAGTGCTACTATAAAACAAATATAAAAGAAACAATCATTAAAAGATGTATTAAAATATTTTCAAAAGAGCCAGATGCATTCAATCTCTTAGTAAAAGGGCTATGAACAGGGCCAGACTGAGAACACAAAGCAGCCCTGGCAAGTTGGTCAGATCAGCCCCGGGAGGAGAGGGGTGGGAAAAGGAGCGGGGATGCAAGTGTGAAGCACTGCTGCTTTTGTTACTAGAGGCCGATATTGCACCGCTTCAAAAATGACCCCCAGTAACAAAACCGACCCCCAGTAACCAAACCGACCCGCAGTAACAAAACTGGCCACCACCTTCAAAACTGGCCCCCACCCCTGCAGCCTCACGGGGAAACACCCAATGCCCGTTACGGCCAGTTTAGTCCTGACTACTAATAGCTATGGTGTCACCTGAAGGAGACTGAACTACAATATTAATTATCCAACCAAATGGACACTGTTGGTGAATCCAACTGACATCGAATGTTAGGTGGAGTTTTAGATCTGATTCGGCAGAAGTTGTGTGCTTCCACAGCAAAAAGTTTTTACCCTCCACCAGCTGTTACCATTGTGTTTATTTATCCAGCTGCTGAGCTTGAACTTTCAGGGGCACACACATGACAATGTAATGCTGTAAAAGCGTCTTGGATAACTAGATAAATTATGGTGTTTTTCTTTCTCTGGTAGCAACACAGAAGGGACGAGGGTAGTCAATAACCTACATGAACTTTTAGGTCTGGCTTGACAGTGTAACTGTCACTTGACCTTTTAACCTACACCAATACTATTCTACAGTGCTTTGCTTCCACACAAATACCTATGCAGTTTACTTGTAATGCTTCACATCACCAAACAACACTCCTTCAAAACCAGACCTACTGACATTGCCAGTGCTTGTTAAGGTGGTGAGTGACAAACATTTATCAATGTCAATGGGTGGAGAGACTAGACAGGGAAAACACTGATCAGTGCAGGACTTAGAGAGGTCAGAGGCTATGGTACTGTAAAAAGTTATGTCTGCACCTGTCTAGACCTAAAGTGAATTGACACCCTTGTAATTGAATACTTCTGGATCACATAATCCGATCTAGGACAAGTACCCATTGGTTTTATTATAAGATCTTCACCATTTTATTAAAATTTCCCTAGGTGCTGATCTCATTTTTAACAGTCTTTTTTTGAATTTTTTTGATCTTTCTTTGCACAAAAAATTTTTCTCTGGCCACTGCAACCCAGACCAGAGGAGCCTCTGGTTGAGGCAGGCACCCACACTATCTATGGTACCCAATGATAACTGCCAACGAACCACAATGTAGGGGCGGAGGAACGATATATACCGCTATACCTATTCACATTGGGTCTTTTGAGGGTACCATAGTTTTTCCAACCAACGGTCTGGACTTGTTACAAGTGTCCATTTTTCACTTGATTAACTCTAGACCTAAAGTGAACCTGTGATGCCTGCACGTTATGCAAGGACTATCGATATGGCCTGGCATTAATAAAGGTCAATATGCAGATGCCCCTATCAGATGTAGCAGGTACAGGAGGGATGTGCACTGAATCCTCTGGTGTGCAGCCAAGCAAAGCTTAAATATGGACTTACAAGCTGTACGTAGAGTACTGAGTCATGAAAAGGTGTGTGTAGATTACACTGTGTCCTCTTGTTAAGTGTTACTTTAAGGGGACTTAAGATTCTTCTGATTGATGTTGTCACATACAAACAAATGCATGTTTGACAGCAACATGTACTAAAATCCTTTAGATATTTCTCTGGAGGCAAACCAGATAAATTCAATCAGACTGGTCTTATTTAATCTGAAGCAAAAAAAGGAAGCATAGAAGAAACAAAACTACTTTTAAAATATTCAGAAAGTATTTTAAGCTACAAAATAAGGTTAACGGGGTTTCTTAGATCACACAGCCGCACTTATCCCATATTCTCTATCATAGAGATTGAGTCAGATTTGATGGGGGAAAAAACACCTTTTGTCTTAGTAACGAAGAATAGTGTGAGCAAGAAGTTACAAAGATGCAGTTGCATTTATTTACTCTGCAATGAAGGCTAATTCTTGAATACAACTTATGAATATTGGCCACTATGCTTGTGCAACCATTCTTTTTAACATCAGAGTTAGGATAGAGTCAATGGAAAGTGAAGCAGTAAATATTTAAACAGGTAACTCAGAAACCAAGTCTGGCACCTACCACCAAGCACAGATCACAGACATCGAGTTCCTTTTCAACCTCTGTAAGAATATTAGAATCCAGTGTCTCGCCAAACCAAATCACGTGGGGCCGAAGGAGGCCATTGCAGCCCTGCTTCTGACACCTACACAAGAGCAAAACATAAGAAAGCTCACAATGAAGAAAGAAATGTCAATCACCCCATCTTCAATCTAATTATGACAAGTGCGCAACTTGAGCCCATGTGAGCGCATAAAATAATCAAAGAAAAAATTGTCAATAATATTTTGGTTTTTTAGACTCGATTATGTTTTGTTACTTTGTTGACCAACCACAAGGGGCTAGCTTCCCCTTATTCTCAGGACTGAAGATCTGCTACTTTCTGGACACCTATCATTTGTTCTGTACAATGAGGGGACCTGCTGCCAATTCACTGATTGGTGGGTAAGGAAAGAAACTTGCTTGGATCTTCATTGTTTAAATAACACAATTAAGCCCTGCCTCAGCCCAGTCACCCAGCTGTTGTTCATGAAGGTGTGTTTGAGCATTTTTTTAAAAAGGTGTGGAGAAGACTAACAGAAGAGTGGGTCTGACAGATCTTTACTTTTAGCCTTGCTCCTCGTTTTGACACCTTGCTGTGAATGCAACATAAATTGAAGCAGATAAGAGCAGGCAAAGTAAGAGGATGTGAAGTCTGGAAGACAGAACCGAAGTCGACACCGGGAGGTTCCCAGTTGGATAGAAACTGACACTGTTGCATTTGCGATGTATGAGGAGTAAAGGTTGTACATGTAGATGAGAAATATCCAGATGTAATGGCATGGCAGGTGGTAAGGGAGAAGGAAAAGAGATTAAGGCACTGTAGGAGTAGAAAGAGGTGCAGGAAGACACAAAGCTGTAGAGAAAAACAGGAATCTGGAAGAAGATACAAAGGAAGAAGCAAAGGGCAGGCATTGTATTGCATTGCAACATCTATACAGTGTTTGCTATACCTATGTGGGGTACTGAAATGCTTACCGACATTGGCAGCCTTTTATACTGTGTAGGGTGTGTGGCTGGAAGTGTTGTGTTTGTTTTGAGGGAAGTGTTTGCATGTCGTGTGTGAGGACCACTGAGATGTGGTCATTGTGTTGTGGGATGCAGCGCTTAGAAGTGTGACGGATGAAGAAGTGTAAGGGATAGGCAGATAGTGTATGGTTTACAGTAAGCTGGCAACTCTCAGCAGCTTTGCGGATCTCTTTATAAAATTTCTCATGAGCTTAGCCCACGTACCTGGTTACTGTTCAAGGATTAAGTAGAAAAACATGTTGATGTAAAAAAACATGCCGTACCAAACAGAAACAAAAAGCTCTAGAAACTGCAGAAACTGTTTTACTTAAATGGATACTCCATTTATCGGGTATAGGCTGTGTGTGATTGGTGCTTTAAGCTTTATTGTGTCACGGCGCAAGTTCCCAGTTCCAGAATGGAATGTGGGAGCTAGAGCTGTGACAGTTGTTGTAAGGAGAAGGACGTGAAGGGAGCATTTACTTTGCGATACTCATGGAATAAACGCAATTTCCTACAGAAATCCTTGTGTAGGCGAATTAACTAAATGGCCGCGAAGACCTGAGCACCACATCCAAGAATACACGCAAATCGTTTCTCAGTCCAAAGAATAAGCACCCGCTGTACAGAGGGAAAGAACACCCAGCACGTGACCCAAGCACTCTTGGAAGAGTCAGCTGCTTGAGAGATTCATTTACTGAAAAGGAATAGCTGCATTAAGTGATAAATTACCATAGTCGTTAGCGGATATTCCTTCCCAATACTTACTTATTCATTTCTACGTTAGGAGCATCTTTTGAATCTTTGTGCTCACGCTTGGATCTCAGGTCCGCTACCCGCTACCCACATGCGAACGTTCGCTGGCAGTGTGAGTTGACCACCCACTTACGGAGAGACACGTCACTCTACCTCCTACCTCATTGCATTCTGAGAAAAGTCGTCCTACGTACCATGACATGCGGAAATTTGAGAAATTTGCAAGTTGGAATTTTCTAATCCTAATCTTCAGAGTTCATGGAATTACTCCAAATCTTCAAACATTTTTCCTGCACTAATGTGTTTTTTTCCTCAGCACGACAAGCTCCTCTGGATCTGAAAGTTAATGGGAATTGCCTTCCTTATCGTTCTTACTTGGTCATTGTTCAATGTTCCAGGGTGAAGAAAGGACACTGTCTCAGCAACACATAGTGAACTACTCCCTTGAGGAGGTTAAGTGTGTTTCTTCAGCACTTATTCATTTGTGACTACTACTGCTCCTTTGAGTGAAGAAAGGGCACTGTATTTAGTTTTCACACAGAGAACTAGTTACTCAGGGTGTAGCACACACACGATTTACAGTTAAATTGAGTGCCTAATTTCTCATTACCTCCTCCACAACCATTTGGCCTGCAGGTGGCAATCCTTGTATGAAATGGCCAGAATGGAGAGTTTCTTTCTTAAACTATCAATGAAGATGGAAAGATGTCACAGGAACAGAAATAAAAGATTTTTCTTCATTCAATTGGCCCAGAAGGGTTAAAAGTGTTTGAATAAATGACAGGAAGGTTGGAGGGGGTATGGATAGCAATGTTTTTTTAAAAGCGATTACAGATTTTGACTTATTTTTCTCCTAAAGTTTGTATTGGAATTGTGAGGTACTAGTTTGTTTTCAGAGAATACAAGAAATTAATGAACCCATAGATCAGTGGTTCCCAAACTTTTTTGACCCGTGGCTCCCTTGACCTACTTGGCAGTTGGCCGTGGCTCCCCACCATTTTTTTACCGGCGTACCGGGGTGCAGCGGCGCACACTTTGGGAACCACCGCCACAAAGTGACGCACCGGCGGCGCAAGGGGCTTGTAAACAATGGGCTTGTAAATAAGACCCACATGGTACTTATTAATTCAACATCGACGTTTAGATTCTTAGCTTCGATATGACGCACTCACGGTGTGCGTAAAAAGGAGAGACGTGCTCTCGAGTTTATTTGCGGAACATTGTTTTAAGCGTATTTAAATTGGCTTCCGCTAGCAGCACCTGCCCTCTCTGCTTACTTTCACTTCTCTCAAATTAATGTGACACTCCCCAACCAACCAACCGCCCTCCCACGCTCCAGAAATGAGACACGGAGAGTCGAGGAGTCTGTCTCAGCCACGATTATTTCTCCATTAATTAGAAAATGCCAGTGCTCCATGCAATATAACAACTGTCTAGAAAAGAAACGCCAAATATAATTGAGCAACTCCCCATTTGCCCCACCCAAAAACACATACCTTCCTAACCCGGCCGGCACCTTATCTAGCTCTTCCTTTAGGCAGCTACAGTTTTTGCCATTTTGCCCGCCGTAACCTCACCGAGCTCTTAATTGAGCCATTTAAATGCAGAGGGCGAGAGCTGGGATCACGTTCAGCACAAAGGAGCCACATCCGGGCGGCGGCCCGGCGCCCCTGGCTTCTCATCACGGCGCACCGGGGATCCGCGGCGCACACTTTGGGAACCACCGCTTTAGGTAAATAGTATCTGAAACCAGAACTCTCTTGTTCCTAAACCACGGCAGTGCCACAGACTACTACGCTACATAGTAATCCTTTCACATTGATAAAATGTGTAAAGACACAGCTTTGATATTCTGTAAAGCTCTTCATACAAGTAACACTGGAGACTCAACTCCTATAAGGAGCTTAAATAAGGCATCATCATATCTGGATATACCTTAATTAGAAATTCCCAAGCAATAGCCAGGTGTCATCAAATGTCCTTACACAAACATAGGCCCTTAACAACCAGAAAGGGAACTGGATTGTTCTGAAATGTAGCACTGCAACACCAGTACAGGCCAAAATCATAAAAAGCAACAGTCTTATCCAAAGCAGGTTTTAGCTGTCATTTATCTTAAAATCTATATTACACAATAACAAAACTGAGCGTAGTCTATGGGTCAGACCACTGTTCATGAATGGTTTGCTTTCTTTCCCATCTTGTTTACTTGCTTCTTATTCAGTGGCTTTCAATCCACCAAGGTTTGTCCCGCCACTGGTACATAGGGTATGTATCATCCTTTTGATATGATGACTTGCATACTTTTTCTACTGCTAACATTCAGGGAACTATTTTTCTTTTTCTAGCACTCCATGGGTGTGCAGGTGTTTTCCTCTGCTTGATGTGCTATTTCCTACTCACATCCCTGCCTCCCTTGCTCTCCGGTTTGCTCTTTCCAGTTACCCCAGGCTGTCAGATCATTTGTTGCTTCTCCGGCTCTCCTTGTCCCACTTTGCTTTTAAATGTTTATTCTTGCATGTACATGCCTCATCAAGCTGCAGTGGGCACTGCTGCTTTTTTTTTGCTGACGGGGTCTAGCATCAACAAAGCATTTTAACAAAAAAACAAAGCATTTTAGCAATTTAGTTCCTTCTGCAGAAGCGGTTCAGCAGCGGCAACCAGCACTGGCAAAATCTAAAGGTCGGCTGACAAAATCTAAAGGCAAATCATATTGGCTTTGGCAATACCCGGTTTTTTATTGCTTCCTCCCCTGATACTCCACAATGTCATGATATGGTAGAGCCTCTGTAATAAATATCATATATATCACATCAGTTTTGTTTGAAAGCACTTCACGCACATACCCCCAAACTATCTAGACAACAAACTTAAGAAAGCAGGAAGACTCCATTAATTAGAAAATGCCAGTGCTCCTTTCAATGTAACAACTGTCTAGAAAAGAAACACCAAATATAATTGTGCAACTCCCCATTTGCCCTACCCCAAAACACATACCTTCCTAACCCGGCCGGCGCCTTATCTATCTCTTCCTTTAGGCAGCTACAGTTTTAGCCATTTCGCCCGCCGTAACCTCACCGAGCTCTTAATTGAGCCATTTAAATGCAGAGGGCGAGGGCGGGGATCACGTTCAGCACAAAGGAGCCACATCCTGGGCGGCGGCGTGGCGCCCCTGGCTTCTCATCACGGCGCACCGGGGCGCCGCGGCGCACACTTTGGGAACCACAGCCATAGATGATTATGTTGCTGTCCTTAGATGTTTGGCCCTGGATTGTAAGTTTGGGGGTTTGCAGGAAGATTTGATCAGAGTTCAAGTAGTAATGCATGTCAAAGACCCCGCTGTTCAAGAAAGATTGTGAGTCAATGGGGATGCAGATTTGAAGAATATTCTGGCTTTAGTTAGGAAGACGGAGTTGTCTAGTAGGGGTGCCAAAGCAGTTCAAACAGATGTGAATGAGAACCGTGAAGATTGTGTATGGAAACAAAGAAAAGCTTTCATAAAAAAAAAATTATAGCATGTATTTAGAAACGATTAGAGAAGGTTTAAGTTGTTTCCGCTGTGACAGCAAGTCCCATCTTACTTATACCAAAACTTGTCCAATGTTATAACAGAAGTGTTCAAATTGTGGAGATGTAGGTAATTTCTCAAGCCTGTAAAAAGAAGAAAGATGCTAAAGTAAAATATGTGGATGACATCAGTTCTAGCATAGAGGAACCTACACAACTTAGTAAACTGAAGGAGGGTGCTATCATGTTTGTCTTGTGAATGATAGCGATGCAAATGTCCTAAATATCTATAACTAGACGATAAAGAAAAAACCTTTATGTAACATGATGATTGGAGGTCTGAACATTTCAAATATATGCCAATTCTGGTTTCCTATACACTATCATCAATAAAAACACGTGGAAGTCAAAGTTTGTAGACAGATTGGGAAGTAAATTAGATGAGCCTGATGTCAGATCAGAAGAGTATTCTGGTAAGAAAATAGAAATTCTGGGGTTTAGAGTGCTTACGTTCAGGTTCAAGTTTCGAAAAGCTAAAACTGCACGTAGCGAAAAGAGTACCTTCTGTACTAGGTTGGTATGATCAGGGGAATTTACACACAATGTTGAACCCAAATAGTCCTGAACCCATAACGACTGTTGGTGAAAAGGAGTGTACAGGAAGATTTAGGTTTAAAAGATGTCCAGAAGTATTTAATGGAAAAAGGGAAATTTAAATAGAAGCATGAGATTATTATTGTTATAACAGAAGTGTTCAAATTGTGGAGATGTAGGTCATTATTGAAAGTGTGGAGTTTTCTGAGTGGATTCCTCCAATTCTAGTAGCTAGACATAGTAATGGGAAAAATCAGGATTTGTGTAATTTAAATAATAATATTGTTGTTAATCAATTTCCACTACCAAAAGGTTCAGAGATGTTGACCTATGTCAAAATGCTAGCTTTTTTCCACTATAGATCTTTCTGCGGCCTATCATAAGATTTCTTTGCATGAGACAGCAAGCACTACACAGCTTTTGTCACTCCCATGGGGTGTTACCAATATAAGAAGATGCCTTTTGGCCTTGTTTCAGCTGTGGCAGGTTTCCACAGTTTAATGCACCAAGATACCTAATGTTAAATGTTTCCATGATGATATATTGATTTATGGAAAAGACCACGAGGAACATGATCACAGTTTAGAGATGGTCTTGAAAATATTAAATGAAAAAGGGTTAGCTATAGAATATAGTAAATGCAGGTTTGCTGTAGAATTCGTAACATATTAGGACCACGTTTTAAATAAGGACGGAGTTAAACTCAAACCTATGTTAATGGAAGCTATCCAATTGACTCCTGCACCTTTGACTGAGGATGATGGAAGATCTTTTTTAGGTCTATCAGAATGTTATGTAAAATATGTTCAGAATTTTTCTGACAGAACTTTTAATATTCGCCAATTACTGAAAAACAGGTGTAACTTGGAGTGAAGCAGCGAATGCCAAAGAGAGTTCGAAGATGTTAAGTCAGCCATTGTCAAGGCTTCTGCTTTAAGTGCCTTTGATCCTAAGCATCTGTGTGTAGTGACAACGTTTGCGAGTTAAAAAGGGATAGTGTTATCCCAGATGAAGGAAAATTGTGAAGAAGTGGCGATTGCCTATTCCTCCTGGGCTTTGACTCCTTATGAGGAAAAATACTCTATTATCAAGAGGAAAACCCTGGCTTGCATGTGGGCTTTAAAACAATTTAGATCATTTGTGAGGGGGCAAACAACGAAGTGATCACAAACATCTGGTTAAATGGCTCACTACAGAGAGTATGGTTAAAGCATCTGCATGTATTGCAGGGATGTCATTGACACTACACTATTTTAATTATAAAGTGATATATGTGCCAGGGAAAGACACTGTAACTGCAGATTTTCTGTCTTAGATGCCTTTACAAATTAAAGAAGATTTTGGTGTTGACTTGGATGGGTATCACAAAGCCTTGATATATTATCAAGGTATTCCGGTTATGGATAAAGAAGTGTGGATGGAAGTGTACATAAAAGATACTATGCTATAAGAAGTATTGCACCATATGGTGGATGGTTGGCCTACGAAAGGGGTACAAAAGGCAGAATTAAGACGTTTCTGGGAAATTAGAAATAAATTATCATTCATGAATGTATGATTTGGAGATGCAGAGTGGTTCCACCAGTAACTTTAAGATGTACTGTTATCAGGCAATGCCATGAGGGTCACAGCTGAACTGTGAGAACAAAGTAAACTGTGAAGAAGGGGTACTTGTGGCTAATTCAAATTCAAAACAAGCTTCATTCGATTTTTGATTTAAAATCATAAAAGCGTAAAATCACATTTTTACAAGTTTTAAAAATAGACAAAATACAACCCATACTATACAGAATAGGCTTGATTGATATCTAAAAACCATCTTCAGTCATCTAGTAAAAATCATTAAAACAAAGAAATTGCATTAATAATGCATTATCAAGCAGAGCCAGAATGGGGTCTAATTACAAGGAACTTCTGAATTTTATGACAGCTTTTAAAAAACATGAGACAGCGTAAATAACATGTTCATCTCCTAGTTGTAGTAGTTTCATGAATGCTGATCTACATGTACGAATCCCCCAAGATTTAAGGATTGGTAACAAAAACAGCTTTCTGGGATTCATATAAAATTTACAAAATAACGCGAAGTGGATGTTCGATTGGGGTGAACTGTTGTCACAAGGGCAAATTAGTTTGGCAGCAGACCAATCGTTACAAGTTGGTAGAGTGACCATACGGAAAAAGGTTCCCAATCTAAAGTGTATCAACAACATCCGGGAGTAAGGGCTCTGGACCAGGACAAGGTAAAGTTGTAATCCCTCGCAAGGTGTAATTTCTTGAAATCTGAGCACAGTATTTTTAGATTTTTCATGATTCCATCTGATGGTATCAAGGTGAGTGGCCACCATCTTTTTCAGTGAGGATCTAGTAATCCCTTCTAAGGTGGTAGGCTTGTCAAAGAACTCTGGATGGCCTAATTCAATGAACAAGTTTCTCACGTAAGATAGCCATCTGATGTTACCTACCCCGTCCAATGCCAGACAGTCACTGATTAGGTCTCTATTCAGTGTGGTTTCTTTCGTAACCCACACCTCATGCCATAGCAGAATAGGGGACATCCTGATAATATCACTAATGTAGGTGACTCCCACTTCAATGTGTGTCATGTAAGTTGATGTAGTTTTGATACACCCAGTAAGTGACGGATAAACTGTTTTTCACAACATTGTAAAGTCTGGGCACTCTCGATTCCCCATAACCCTGCACCATACGTGGCCGTAGATGCACACTTTGCTTTGTATATGTGTATTAATTCTTTGACGGGTTTACCGCCAATTTTTACAGAAAAATTTCTTAGGGCACCTATGGTCCGGGTAAAAGCCAATTTCCTAGCTGCTATTGCGGCCTGCCAGCCAACCCTCCTATCGAACATTACTCCCAGATAACAAAACCTGTCGGCTGTGTCAATTCCTTGGTCTTCTAAGAATATGGGGCAGGGGACCCTCCTTAACTTTGATGCACAGGGCATGGTGTAAGTTTTAGAAATGTTAACCCTTAGACCTCTGTCCCTCATGAAGCTCGTACATTTTTTCACTGCCGCTGTAATCCGAGCCTCGTTTGTGACATTAATGCCGCATCGTCGGCGTATAGTAGGATAGGCACCGGGGACCCGTTTACAGAGGGGTAGTCATATAGTGAGTCTGTTAGATATTGCCCAATAGAATTGATATATAGGGTAAATAACAGCGGTGCTAATATACAACCTTGTCTAACCCCTCTCAGTATGGAAAATTTATCTGAGCATTCTCCTTGTTGGCCAAACCTCACTCTAGCACCTGCATCCTTATATAGTTCTTTTATAAAGGTGATGATTTGATCATCGATGCCAATATCACAAAGTGTTATCCAGAGGAGCCCGTGGTCGACGCAGTCAAATGCGGAACTTAAATCAACAAAAGCGATGTAAAGTTTTCCGCATTTGGCCTGGGTATATTTGGAGATGAGTAGAGACAGGTTTAGACATTGTTCAATCGTCCCTTTCCCTGTTCTGAACCCATACTGCAGCTTAGAAATAACATGGTGATCCTCCTCCCAGGATTGGATTCTGTTCAGAATTATTCTGCCGGCCACTTTCATGAAGGCATCCAGAAGAGAGATTGGCCTGTAACAGGTGGGGTCATTTCTATTGCCTTTCTTGAAGACTGGGACCACAATGACATCAGGCCAAGTAGAAATGAACCCACACTGGTTGGCCGTATTTAAAACGTTTGTAAGCAGGGGGGCCCACAGATCCAACTCTGCCTTCTAAACATCGATCGGGATGCAATCAGGGCCTGGTGCCTTGCCTGATGCACTTTCTTTAATGGCCACGAGTACCTCATGACAGCTGAACGTTATATCCATGGGAAATGGATTGCAATAAATAGAATCACTAGAGGTGACAGTGGGTACGCTTGATGTAGGTAAGTTCGCCCCAGCTATCGGTTTATTGTACAGTTGTCTGAAATGAGTGACCCATGTATCACCTGTTATTGCAACATCTATGGTATTTTCGCCCGAGTTTTGCAGAAATGAGGACTTGGCCACTTTCCAGAAAGCGGTATGGTCTCTTAGGCGTGAAGCCTCAATCAAAGACGCCCAGGCCTCTTTTTTCAAAGCAGTTTTTCTCACCTTACTTGTGGCTAATAATTGATATGTTTGTGGAAAGTGTAGTCCGGAATTGTGTGAGCTGTGCGAATGCCGACAAATCACTGAAGACGTTGAGACCTAATATGAGTGAGCCCATTATTCCAAGAGATCCCTGGAAAACCATTGCTGTGGACATCATTGATCCCATTGATTCCCAAGCTAAATACATCATTGTTATTGATGTGTTCTCAAGGTGTCCAGAGGTGAAGATGGTTGGGACACGGTGTCATATTTTCTAAACAAAGTGTTTACGAGTGAGGTTTTGCCTGTTCAAATCATTAGAGACAGCGGATTGCAGTTTGTGCCTAGTTAAGGCCAAGGATTATTTCAAAGGGAGGGGCATTAAGCACAGTACCACGTCTGTATACAATCCCAGTGGCAACGGTATGATTGCGTAGTTCTATAGAGTGCTTAAAGGGGGCAATCCAGTTGGCTGGAAAAAACAATGACATGTGGGAGCTACATATTCAAGAAACTGTATGGGTGTATAGGACTACAGTCAATGTCATCACAGGGTATTCACCATTTCAAATTATGAGGGGTAGGACCCAAAGGGTTAAGAGTAATCCAGCAGGGTTAGTTAGATCTACTGCATGTGATGTGGATATGGATGTGTTAAGACTGAAGACACCCATAAGAGGTATAAACCAGGTAGGACTGCAAGAGAGGATCAAAAAGTGGAACTGATACCGTTGTAGGTATGTGGGTCAAAGTTAATATTTCTTCATTCTCCAAAATGTATTAAAGTCAGTTTTCAGAACATTTAGAAATAATAAAGTTGTTGAACAATGTGGTGAAACTGAGAGATGGGAAAGGGGGGAATATTAAGAGAATTGCGGTGTTGAAAGGTGAAAAATAGGTATACATGGATAATTGTACTGGTGGTGCTGTAAAGATTTTGATCTTGATTTAGATTTACAGAATGAAGAAAGACAACAGAGTCAGGTCGGGAGAGGAGAAAAATGTGAGCCCGGAGGAGAATGCAGAGACTACGAATTGCCATGCTCATGGTCTTGAGGGAAGTAGTGTACGTGTATCTCCAGATGAGAAAACAATACAGAAGAGAAAGGTGTGGATGTCAGATTATGTGTGTGAGGATGATGGTTACCGGGGTGAAGATTAAGGGGGTGAAGGTTGACCGGTTTCGTTATTTGCATATTTTGTCCTTCACATAAGAATTGGTTTGCATATTATACTAGTGCATGTAAATTGTTATATGCAATTTTTCTTGCACTATAAGACATTATGAAACCTCTATTAGTTAGTGCATGGTACCCGAGAGCCACAGAATTGAATTCTGATTAGTGCGGTGGAGAATAGGCACTTGTGTATGATTAGTTCTCTGGAGTAGCGTACCACTCACCAAAAAGTGCTTGGATGCCTCATCAGGGGTAGCAAGTGCTATATAAACAGAATCACAATTACAAAGTCCCAGTCTGGTCTGTGCCAGAAGGCATTGGGAACAGGTAAGTCATTATTTCAAACTTTAATTACTCACAATACGAGGTAGGCTGCTACAAAATGCGTACAATGATTTAAGATAAAAAAGTACTTTCAAAATATAGACTTTAATAATACCCAGACTGTACATATAGTGCAAAAAAAAATTATAACTGTCTTTTAAAAGCACACACTTCTCGGACCACATGCAGGTGGCCTTGAGAAAGGAAATAGCATTAAAGCCACAATTGGGTCTGTTGAACATTTGGGAGGCGACTGACCTCACGGAAGTCGAACAGCAATATGTAACACTAGGGTACACGTTGGTGAAACAAGAGCTGGCGAAAGGCTGGGGGGGGGGGGGGGGCGAAAATACCGCTCGTTACTTTATGGGAAAAATAAATGGATAGATGCATGATGGCTGAAAGTGAGGTTTTTAAGGCTCGGGGTGCCCCAAGAAATGGAATAGGAAGTGGTCACAATGGAATAGATATAGAGGGGCTCTGTGTGTGTCGCCTACTGTTGAAATGGAAATGCATAGACAAGCGGAACAAGAAAGTACTGTATCAGATGCAATGTAAACCACTGTCTGCTCAGTTAAGATGTTTATTATCTTGAACTTATCGTCCAATAATGTGTATATGGCTGTACTTAAAACCAATAAAGAAAAGTTTTTTTTAAAAAGCACACACTTTACAGCTTATCTGGTAGCTCCCTTACAATAGCTCTCAAAAACAATAAAGGTGTCTCATCAGGAAGTGGCTCCATTGTTTGACCCTAATGCTGGGTTCCGAGCACTCATTAGAATAGCAAATTGACCAGTTGCTCATATTTACATATCTTTCAGGCAAGCAGCAGCTTGGCAAGATGGCTTGTTTAGCTGTCTGGGCCTTCCTCAGTTTCACAGCACAGGAGACTATGTCTTACACCAAGCTGAAGCATTTCAGCTGTCGGAATGAACAGTCTGGGGACAGCTGTCTTTTCACACAACACAGAAGAACTGTTTTTTTACCCCTAATTAAAATAGTATGCGTACTGTGTGCCCCTCAGATCCCCTTCACTTCGACCACTGTAAGTATGTATATTTCCGCGTTTTGCATTTACTTACCTTTGCACTATTTTTAGCGTTTTATATCTTTTTATTTTCAGTGTTTTATTGTTGTATTTTTCATTTTTAACATAAGGAGATGTGTGGTGTTTGGTGGGTTAAGCTTCATCGAGTCATGACGAGAGTTTCCAATGCGGGAGCAGTAGAGGGGGAAAGGGCGTGAAGAGAGCATTTGCTCTGTGGTGCTCAGTTGATGGAATAAACTTAATTTCCTACACAAATCTTTGTATTGGCTAATTAACAGGCTAGCGATACTTTTTAATCCATTGTTTCTTGACCAGTTCATGGGTAGGTCGGTCTAGGTCATTATCACAATGTTGAGAACTTCTGAGCATGGTTAACACAGAAATCTTTGCGCATGCATATCACTCCAAGAAACTGGAATTTGACTCATTTGTGTCTATATCCAAGTGGATACCTCTACCATCTATGCAGACCCTGACAGTGTGCCTCCTTAAATAATGTGCCAATAAGGACATAACAGTTCAATACTGAGGTGGCTATTTTTTTTTTTATGCAAAAGATCACACACATCACGTTGCATATTTGTTTTTCTACTTCTCCAGACTAAGGCAGTTGCAGTAGATCTGCATCAAGCTGCAACTCTCATTTGTTTCTAAAGCTGAGTTGCGCACAAAAAGCCCTTCCTCGTTGCCAAAAATGAATTAATGAGGTTAGGCAGATCTACTAATTTCGTTGATTATTCAGCGAATAGTACCCAGCAGCGGAGCGTCGCCTACTTAGGCAAACGACCGAAAACCAAGAACATTTGCAAATACATCACAATGGCACTGGCTGGCACGAGAACATCTCCTGCACAGTGCATTGCAGTAAACACAAGGGCAGCAGATTACAGTACACAAAATACGCACATTAATACATACTCCTATCAAGCTCCGACTCTGGCTTTGACAGAAATTAAACGTTAACATTTTCAAGATCAGAGGGTTAAATACATTTGCTACACGGTCAGAGACCTGGGGCCATATGTATCAAAAAAGAGTTTTGCGATTCTCAAATTGCGTTTTTTTGAGAATCACAATTAGAGAATCGCAAAATGAAATGTATGTAAGATTTTCTACAAAATTTTGCAAATCCTACATATTCTTTATTTGCATATTGAGATTTGCAAATAAGGAATACCTTCCCATTCATTCCTATGGGCTAGGAGGATCATAGGAATGAATCGGAAGACATTCTCAATTTGCGATTACCAATTAGAGAATCACAAATTGGAAATGCAATTTCAAGGTTGCAAGGGTGGCAAAAGCACCCCAGATATATGCATGTAAGCACATTTTGCGCACATACATGCCCTAAGGGCTTGTATGTGCGACATATGGCATTTTAAAAAAATCAAAAAAGTGCTTTATTAAAGACAATCGCAAATTACCACCAACTTGAAGTTGGTGGTAATTTGCGATTCCTTAAGGCCAAATCGCACTTTTTTTGAGCTTCTTACATTGCATTTAAGTAATCACAATTTGCGATTCCTGAAATGCATTCGCAAAATAGGGAATCGCACATTTTGCGATTCCCTATTTTGCGAGTGTTTTTTTGTGTGATACATTGCACATTACTAAATTGCGATTGCAAACGCTGAAATTCTGTGAGTTTCACCGTTTGCGATTGCAATTTAGCGTGATACATATGGCCCCTGATGACTTAATTTTGATCGCCTCCCGCCTCTGCTTGCGACTTTCTCAGTGACGGTAAGAAAGGGATAGCTTTCATACGGAGCTTTCTCTAGCAACTCGTGTAAACTACTGCCACCTTGTGGCCGGACTGACACCTGCTTCTTCAGCTGTCGAAAAATGTAGAGTTTGGTCGACACAGACTCACTCACGTTTGTCCTATATCCACACTATGAAATCCAACTATTTAGCCAACAGCCAGGGTCAGATGGGATCACAATTAGGCCCGGGCACTCTAAAAAGAGTGGCCCACATTCCCTGATCATCCCTTTCATAGATCACCATCTGTTTAGTCTCACTGGAATCTGGCCGGTTACTTTTCGATATAGTTTTGTATAGTGTGAACTAATCCCAAAGTCATTGGAGCAATGTACATGAGTACCAGTCACATTACACAAGATAACATTCATTTTCAGTTAGAGATTAAGTGATTTGCCCAGAATCGGGATGTTGAGCGGACGCAGGCACTCAAACCTAGTATCAACAACGTCTTCAACTCTGATCATTTTGCAATTTTATGCAACCCTCTCTTCTCCCCTACATGTCGTAATAAATGCTGGGGCTGAGGTGACAACACCTAGCTGCTAGGGACGCCACTTCTCTTACTCAGCCCGTCCCCAGCTCATTATAGCCTCAGAGCATTTACCTGGCGACGGAGGTGTCAAAAAGCACATTGCTGCTGCCCAAGGAGGAGGGAATGTCTGTGTGTGTGTGTGGGGGGGGGGGGGGGGGGGGGAGGGGGGAGGGGGGGCAGCAGGTGAGAATGGCCCAATATAACTTGCCCTCCTGTGAGGTCCCTGCACACAACCCACCCTCCCTGCACCCACCATGGTCTAAAAGTGATGGTCCGGCGGGGGATAACACTGCTTCTGGAAGGGCTCTCGAGGCAGGGCGCCAAGATGAGAATGCCTCAAAGCTAAAGCAACACCTGGCCCCAGCCTCAATTTACAGCATGGCAGGGGAGTGACTAAGATACTGGAGCCACATTAAAGTAGCATAGCAGAGACTAGGAAAGAAAGTCAGTCTCTTGGGCCGTTTTAAAGAGGCCCCAAAAAATGGTCCACAGGTGACCCTGAGGCACCGGCCCATCGACCAATGCCCGATTGCCCGCCTTCCCAATCCGGGCCTGCCCACAGCCCAACAAAATCAGGGGCGCATCTCGCAGGTTTATGCGTTAAAAATGCAAATGCGTACATTTTATGACTATAACAATCAGCTATACATTTACGAACAATTTTAAATATGTAAATAACTACGGTTGAACACACTGTTTCAAGAGTTTTCGAAAATGCAAAGTGATTAGTGATGCACATGTTTAAACTAGTTTTACACTTTTTTTTAATTGTTTTGAAGGAGTTTAATCATGCAATTTTCAGCATCTGACAATTTTCTATTGTTTCAATAGTAGATTAAAGGCAGATTTGAAAAATAGGGAGTAAAATACTCGCAACCTCAAATAGTATTTGAACATTGCAACAGCCTTGTTTCTATTAAGAGCGTCTTGGCAGCTGTTCTACTGGGACGTTAACTTTTCACAAACAGATGCTGATCCGTAACTGTATTGGTGCACCGTCCTGAGAGACCCACTAAACCCAGATAATGCTGTTTTGTACTACACCCACAGCAGCCAAAGGCTCCATTTTCCTTGCCTGCATCGGGTGCCATGATATAATTGCTAAGTTACTGATCCGGAGAAGGCATCGCTGTCCTACACATCTGGAGGTCTGGTTACCCTTTACTAGGAACATTGTATTTCTTCTATGATTCCATAATACTAAGAAAACTCATTTTTTAGCACAATGGCATTCGTTGCTAGCATCCAGACTATTAAAACCACACCAGAGGGCGAAGTGGGCAGGATCGGAGGGGCACGACTTGCTTCTACTTTTCTAATTCTAGTAAAACAGCTCCCTTACTTTTAGAGGAAAGAGGATCATCCCGGGATGGTTAATTCCAAGAGCTGAAATGCATGAGCAGAAGTGCAAGGCAGGGAGTCTCCTGTGCTTTGAAACAGAGGGAGGGGCAGACAGCTAAACAAGCCTTCTTGCCAGGGTGCCTGCTGCCTGATAGAAAAGTAAATGTGCGCAACTGGTCAATCTGCAAACGTAAAGGGTTTTTGGAAGCCAGTATTGACTTTAATAGATGTAATCACTTGAAGCTTCCTGGTGACGTTTTTATTGCAAGGGAGTGGCCCACTGAGCTTTGAAATGTGTGCTTTTAATGGGAAGTTACACAAAATAAGACTATGTATTACTGAAATCTATATTTTTTCGAAGCACTTTCTCTTAAACCTTTTTGCCCATTTTTTATCAGCCTATTTTACACTGTCTGTATTGCAAGTTTAAAATAATGAGTCATAATCACAGACTGTGATCTCGTAGCACTAAACATACACAAATCCCTATTCTCCACTACATCAACCATTGATTGGAATCTGTGGCTCTCTGGTTACAGACACAGATCTCTGCAATGCATTAACTAACAGAGGTTTTATAATGTACGATAGTTCATTTCCCAATGTTCAAACTAGCTGGCATTTATTTTTTATTTAATCTGTAGCCTATTTTATATATAGTTACATGAAGGTGAAAGATTGAAAATAATATCAGAATATTTTGTTTGTCACACCTTTGACTCCGCCCACGCTCACTCATCCTGCCCTCTTTGCGCACAGCATCACAGTTCCCATACTTTTTTTTTATGATCTTCGACCAGTGAACCACACCCTCCACCACATGCAAAGAAAATGTTTTGCTTCATGTTCTGGAGTTCGGTCGCATATGTAATCAAATTGTTTGGTCATCAGATACAGTTCATCATGCTTGCTATATAAACCAGGCACAAATGGCGAATGTAAACACTTGTCACAAACACTAGTGTTTTTTTGTATACGACAGCATCCTATAAATTTTCCTTATCTATGCGCATCAAACAACTGATGTCACTATTACTCAATTTATGATACTCAATTTATCCACTTCGGAACAACAGAAACTGAGATTGCCCTGCTAAGATTCAAACACATGACCAGCAAAATTACGCTTGTAAAAAGTACACCATGAGCTCAGAAGAAGCCAATGTAGCAAACCCCAAACTTCAAGTGCAAATGCGTAGGAATTCTCAATGGTCACCTCCAAATCAAGTAAGAATACGAAAGTAAGACATCAAATAAACTCCACAGAGTAGAAATAAAGTTTTGTTTTTTCGCTCCTTTAGTGTATGATGAAATATTTAGCACTAAGACTGTCCTACTCACCGAGGAAGATCTCCTACTGGAAGGCAGGCATCCTGTGTGTCAGCATCTGGGGCACTAAAGTGAACCAGAAAGAGAAATTGAAAAAAAAACGTGCCAAAATTTGCAAGCCACCGTGAAAGACACTTCAATGAAAACGGATTGATAATAATCACATATTCGCACTGAATTAAACCACAACTAGAATTCCACTTATTTCCTTGAAAGAATGAAAAACAATCTGACACAGCAATTTTTGTTTTGTTTTGTACAATTAAATAATTTTCTTAAAGTACACACAAAGACACAAAACAGCTACCATTTCATCAGCAGCACTTGAAGCTTTGCTCTCAATGGAAAACAGATGGAGAAAGTACACTACAGTTGTACACATCAGGGACACTTAACATACCCAACAATGACACTGCAATGCAAGCTCTCATCATGCCATGCCGTGCAAAGTGCAAAATGGCCAGCAGCAATGAAACTTCTCGTGCAAACAGAGTGGGTGCAAAATGGCCATCAGCAATGTAAAAGTTACAGCACCCAATACAGCATAAGCCTCTCTCACACATGTGAGTACGCACAAGTCAAGCAGCAACGTACATGTTACGTATCTCTCGCTCTCTCATCACAGAACTGTTTTTGCGCCCAAAGTTACTATTGTAAAGAATTATATAATTACTTTTTTCACCATTAGACAGGAAGTGCCTGCCTTCTGTGATTTCCACTTCCCCAAATCCCTTTCAAGTTTGGTCTTTTTGAGACTGGTTTACCCGTCTCGCCAGCCTCTTATTTTTCCCCAAAAACCAAAACCACATACACAATATGTATACATAGAGTGGCTTTTGGTCCGCAGACTTCATCCATTGGTCTGTAAGGTGGTTAATCACACTTTACTTAACCCACCACGCCACACAGTGTGGGATTAACTGGCCCATTCCCATTTGCTCCTTCAGTTTGAATGACTGCAAGAAGCCTGTTCACATTGTTCAGATACAATGAAAAATAGATGATTTCTCTAAGTGAAGCATCTAGTTTAAAGTTAGATTTATAATAATTTTAAATATTAGCTACTTATTTAGTCTGTACGGTTGGCCAGTTAATGATCACTAGTATCACTACACTACTAATACAATCACGAGTAAAACAGCCACAACAATGTTTTTATATTTGTAAGATTTTTATTGTCAGCACATGGCAGCTATGTTTAGGCAGCTGCTTGCTTTTTTTCTATTTATTTTTGTGGCATATGACTGTAAAAAAAACAATAACCATTGCACCAGACTGGCAAGACCAAACCTATTGGCTTTGCCAGTGCATGTTTGAATGTGGCATGCAATACATAGTGGGCTGATTTTCTCTCCATCATCCCTTCAGCTGTCAGATTTCAGTGCCATGCGAAAGATGCAAGTAGATTCATATTTATGATTTCTTGTGTGAAGTTTTGTCAAAATACGAGGCTTACCTTTCTATACAATCAAATTAGATAACTGCAAGAAGTTTTGAAAAATCTCCAAGAGGTCAATGTAAGTGATGCATGCTCACCCCTAGGCTATGGCAGTTGCATTAGATCGGCCTCAAGCTGCAACTCCTCTACTTGTTTCTAAAGCTGAGTTGCGCACTAAAATCTAGAGAATTTAGTCGACACAATGTTCATGTGTCACATTGCTTGATTTTTTCACTATGATGTAAATTTATGTTTACCTCTATTTGCAATCCAGAACAAACAAAAATCACAGCACTTGTACAGAAACAGGGCATTGGTCTCAAAGACATCAAGAAGAGACAAATCGAGGAGAACTGCACATACCAGAGTCAAATACAGCGTCACAGGTCAAAAGAAAGTGTTTCAAATAAAGGCAGCCAATGAGTGAACATTGATCAAAGGAAGTAATATAGGCAAACTTGCTGCATTTGAGCAGAACCTGGCTGCATAGGTGGGGCACAGCTGTAGATGAGCAGCAGCAAAGTTTGGACTGCTGATCATTGACGTGGTCAAGAAGAAACCCTCCCCCCAGAAGAGGAGGTTAATCTGGACGGCCAACTGATTTTGAAATGTTATCTCTTCAAATGTACCTTATGAGGATATATAGGTGCCTTAGCTGTAAGATAAATTGGCCACGAATGTCTGTGCCAAGCGAGTGCCAGCCAATTAACTATTTAATGGTAATTCTTGTAATAAGTGGCATGCTCCCGGCAGTTAAGTCACAGTTATGCCAATAATTAGATGAAAACGCTGTATTGTGTTTAATGGCTGGAGAAAAGCTGTGTTCGGCTCATTGTCAGTCACTATCTTCCATGAGAATGCTCAAAGATGAGCAATTCTCCTTAGAAGAACAGTTCAGCGATTGCCGACAGGACTAAATTTGGGATATTAAATAAAGGAGGTTCTTCATACAGTGTGATACAGGTGTACAAGGCAAGCTTAATATTTTGGTCATGCTAGTAATCCTTTTATGACTTTAGAAGAATATTGTGCAAGCCTCTAAATAAATGCACGACAAAGCAAAAATTAAATTATGCATGCCTGCAGGTTTTTTTTTATTCAAGCAATAGGTTCTTGTAAATGTTCTCAGTGTGCTTTAAAATTGTATTTAGGGTCCCTTAACTGTACGCAGAACATTGAAAGTATGCTTACCCTTTTCCTGCTAAAGCTTTGCATATTGGGCTCTTGTAATTCTCTGCCACGTTTCCACAATTAGTGCATCTGGTTTTGAATAAGCTGCCTGAAATAGAAAGTATAGAAATACAAAAGTTTAGATGTTTACAGCATAGGAAGGGAGCAGAACACATTATACAATAGTATACTATGTGAGGCATATACTGAAGGGTCGTAAGGGCAACCTCCGACTTGTCCTTGGCTACTCATCTCACTTCTAGAGTTGCCCATGGCTTCAGGAGGGGAACACCGGGTGAACAGTGCTTTAGAAGCTCTTTTTAGGTCTTACCCTATCAGACAGCGCAAGCTATTAGGCTCAAGCCGTATGAATTGTACACACATTACCCTAGCCAAAAAAAAACAGCAACAATTTCCCTTCAGCCACACTGAAACCTAATGCCTAATTTTAGGAGAAAAATTGATTTCATGGATGCTTTTTATGCTTTTGCTTTCCATGGTCTTATATTTATCCTATAGAAAAACAAGTGGCAATTATTTTAATACGTATGCTGACTGACCAAAACAAATGGTTAAATAATGCAGGTAAGTTCCATAGAATCGGTGTGCTATACATTCTTCTTACCATGGATTTCAAGGACGTCTTTGGACCCTGCCTTTCGGTGCAATTCATCAATGTTCTGAGTGACTACCACAACTTTCCTTCCTTGCTTGCTCAGCCGGGCCTCGCAGTCAGCAATGGCAACGTGGGCTGCATTTGGACTTTTGCTGAGCATCAACTCTCGTCTATAATGGTAGAACTCCCATACCCTGGAGGGATTCCTGGAAAATGCCTCTGGGGTCGCCAATTGCTATATGAAATATAGAAACGGATAATAAAACCTTCGCAATGTTATGGGAAAGACCTTTTATTTCCACCTCACATTTTGTTTCATTATTTCAGTTGACAATGTCTGTCGCAGAATGGTCAGCGAAATACACATTGGAGTTAAACATGTAAGACTGTAAAAACTTACAAAAGCAAGAGGTCAATAAGTCCCTGATGGATGAGTGTCATAGCAAAAATACATTTAGTTTCATTTCGAGGTGAACAATATAACCTACCCACAACTCTGTGTCAACATGCTCTACATATTTCCATTAGCCATAAAAGAATATATTAAGACAAAAAATGTCTTTAAAAAAAAACTGTTAAGTCTTTAGCAGCTAAACAAAGGTAATAAAATTAAGAAAGTGTAAAATTAGAGGGAATTCATTAGGTTTCGCCTGCACAGCGCTGTGCTTGTGAAATCTTTGCAATTAACTATACATCTTAGAAGGGGCTTACATTCCGCCACCAGGCTTTCATCGCTTTTCATTGATTCCTCTGCTTGCCACTTATATTTCCTCTGCCTCTGATGGCTGTAGCACACTGTTTCCCTGTATCATGCTGTTCCTCTCCTGTGCTTTTCTTTTCAGTTTCCCAACGCCAAAGTACCGTTTCCATTCGCTTTTCTAGAACTATATGTTAAAGCCTTTACCTGCACAGCAGGCATTTACAGAGTTTACTTACAGCATCTGCATAGCTGCCAAGATTTCAGTTTGCTATGTGTGACGTTTTTATAATGTCAGTATAATTATGAGTGACATTTCAACAACTATGAGATACACTTTCTCCCCGACAAAATCGAGCAATTAAGATGAGGGAAACTTATAAATATTAGAAATTACACCCATTCGATTAACAAGAAACTCTAAGAAGATGTTCCATTTCTGGTGCTTTCTGGCAATTTGAAGGGTACACACATAGCTAGGGGTTACAATTCGGCTGCAGAGTGTAATTCTTTTCAAAAAGACACATTGAGCAATTTAATAAAAAAATCAATTACCTAATTACAGCAGGGCGCCACCCGCTATTATTAACCTGAGGCTGAGAGTAAGTTGCATGGCTAGTGGACACAAATAACATTACAATACAATGAGGCATGATTAGGGGGGGGGTCAGGACAAGCCTCAGGAGAAGAGACTGACTGAGGTACACATAGCCTACCTATGTAGGCTGTATTCTTTCAAAAAGACACTTTGAGACACTGACTAGCAGTAATAATTCTAAAGCGGAGCGTCCGACCACCCTGGGTGTGTTGCCCGAGCTATGACCTACGAGTACTTGTACCAGTGTGTGTGTGTCATGCAGCAAGCTGTAAGACTCGTCTAAAAAACACATATGGCACATAATTGTTTACTTTATTATGACAATCCAGCTATTTGTCAGAAACATGTTGAACCGCCACTAGCCCAGGCCAGTAACTCACTCTACCGGCCGGGAGCTCCTATGCCTGAACCAGCTGCGGCGTCTGATGTTTGTTTCCTCAAACTGCGAACTTTTGCCCACTGGATACCATGCCCACTAGTCTGTCCTGCCTGCAGCTGCCTAAGACTCACGCGGTTTGCGGAGCTCTTTGTAAACTTTGCCTTGGTACCTTGCACCAACCCCTGGCTAAACTCGTAGTCTTTCCCTGGTTTGGTTGCACTGTAGGGCTGCTCTTTATCTCTCCCAGGAAAGCACCAAAATTAAATATGCCTGCTATAATCCCCCAGCGGGAGCCCCTCTTCGCACCTGGCTGGGAATAAGCCCTGCAATTAGGCTTAACAGTCCCCCCCCTTCCTGAATGTGAACCACTGAATGCTGACGGTGCCTGTACTGAGGAGCCGCGCCCAACTGCTGATTTCCCAAGTTTGGTCGGCCTCATGGAAGCCATAATGTAAGCACCGCTTGCTGCAGCATATTACAATAAATACGTCGCACGTCTCTCCTGAAGTTAAATTAATGGGATTGATCGTGTTATTGTGACTGACAACTGGTGAGTGGTGGCTGGTTCAATTACAGTGTTTGTCTTCGCACTCTTCTCTGCCCCCAGGCTAAGGCAGCGTGTGACTCTGCACCGGTGACAGGCCCTCAGCCTCTCGTCGTTATCTCTTGACTGCATCATGTTGCCTCGTTTTGGCCGGCCCAGGCTGCCGGCGGATGGCGTGACCTAGCTCCTGGGCCTCCCCCCCACAGAGCGGGCGGCCCGGCTGGGCAGGTCTGAGTGGCAGGTGCGAACAGCAGCGTGCTGAGGGGCCGAACAGCAGCATTTTGATTTTACAGAGCGTAAAAAATGTTGCACTTCTGATATGGCGCTGAATGCCTCATCCTACCAGGGGTGCTGTACTATACTCGATAATCTTCTCCCACGACCCACGGCAACAGGCAGCCAACCTCAGCCCTGATGATCTGAAGGCAGGCAGTCAGTCTTCAGTGATTGATTGCGGCGCTACCGGGCCCGGGGCGCGCCGGGACTGGGAATTAAATGTATCCAGCCAGGGCAGTCCGTCACAGCGGCAGATTGCAACATTGTAGCACTTAATTGACTCTCATGGGAGAGACAGATTTAACTGTTTAACTATCTGACTGAGCCAGCTGCTGCAGTGAGTCGCAGCACCGGGGAGTGGCAGAACTGGCACACAAGTGAAGCACGAGTTTCAGGAGTAGCTGTATGCGTGACAATGCATTTCAGTGAGTGATGCGGAACACCGCACTGAAATGCGTTAGTGTCACACCTGATGCGTGATACTTGGCAGGACTGCATCTGCCTTCATGCATGCATTTGAAGCTCTGAACATGGACCCACTTTTAGACGAACTGCATGTGCCTTGCCAGTTTGAATGCCATATCTTTTTATTATTATTACTTTCGTCGTTCGGATAGACTAACGATTGGAGCACACTCCTTTCCACATTCCTATTCTTCTATTCAGTATTTTGTAGACTTTCTCCCCCTAAGGCTTAAAAATGTAATGTGTGCCATTTCAACTCACTCCTTGTGGCTACTGTTTGTCTGGTTTGTTTTGAAGATGAGTCTATGTAAATAATCTGAGCATGTTTGCAAGCACTTAAAGTGGGCTTTTGATTATCGTATTCACTACTTGGCATTTCACAGTTTGTTTTGGCTAATCACATTTCTTACATCCTTTCAATGAATGTAAAAAAGGATCCGATCGCCATGCATTGTCAATATATTTTGAAAGCTAGATACTTTCCTTATTTTTAGTGGAAATACATCGTATTCGTATTCACCATTAAATAAAACATACTCGGAATTTGCTAAAAATCCAACCACTACTCATACAAAAAAATGTAACAAAGTTATGAGCTAAGACAAAGTGTTAAATGTAAAGAAGAGAATTATACCACACATGTGCTAGTTTGTTTTCACACAATCTCTACTTCAAACATATACTGCCGTCTTTTTGAGGTTTCAGACAGTAATTTACTGCGGGCACCATTTTACTATGTTAGTTTACAGCACTTAACACTTTTTACAAGCATCTCAACGCTGTTGCCTTTTACACGACGTTATTCGCTTTTACCAAACCTGATACCATCTCTTCACAAGGAAGAGACAGCCACATTGTATGTCAATTATAAGACGGCTTCCTTTTTTTGGCTTTGAAGGGAAAACCAAAACAAGACTAGCTTTTAAAGTGCAAAAAGTCAAAGAGAAATCCCTGGGGTGTGTTAGTTAGCCCGTGGTATCTATACCCGTACGGTTCCTCCACAGCACCTGGATTACCGGTTGCTATAGATCACCGTTAGAAGGGAAAAGGTTTATATAATGGTTCCCACAAAGAAAAATATTTGTTAACAATCTAGATTTTTATTAAAATAAAGCAATAGTTTACAATAAAAATACACACATTTAAAATTTCAAAGGAACTTTCCCTGAAAAATAAAAGTTAATCAGCAAAATATCAGTGGACAATATAAAACTATACAGTATATAAGTACATTCATATTACATTGCACATCATAGACACAAAGATTTTGTTACTGATCCCTGGTGACAGTGGGGTAACCTCTCTTTTGAAATTAGCTTTTAAAGTGTCCTTCAGTTTCAGCAACATTTAATACCACATAATATTCTCTTCTTAGCAAGCATTGTCAATGTTTTTAAGAGCCATGTTATCTATTAGGTTTTAGTGTGTAATGACTACTTTTTGGGGCTCGCCTGGCGTTGCAGCGCGAAACGCTGCCACTAGCGAGCCTTATTGTCGCTGTGAAGGCCTCCCCAAGTGGTACAGACCGGTGCACGAGCAGACACCGGTCTGTGAACGCGCGAGCCACAGGGAACGCCAACGTGCACGCTCACGGCGTCACGCTCCTGCCCTACCGTGTCTCTTGCAAGGCGCGCTCCAGGCCGACTTGTTAGAGCAGTTCCAGTGTCAGAGCAGAGCCCCAATCCCCTGACATCTGAAGGCTGCTACCGAGAGAAATGACGGGCTCTTCATATCGCACGCCACTGCTCTAGCAGAGGTGTATGCGTGGATTGTGGGCTCTGTCCGCATCCCCCACGCACTTGCTTATCTTGTTGTGAAAGTCTCCGTGGAGCCGGGCCCAGGGCAGACTGCCGACACACGTCTTTTGCAAGTTGGCTCATCCACTACCGCTCTTGCCTGCGACACGATAATAAAAATAATCTTCTCATTGGCTGTGCCGCTCCCTGCGTGAGGCCCTCCCCTGTGGCGCCGTGACGCTCCCGTTAGGTTTCTGCTTGGCAGGCTGGGTTAGTTGCTCGACACCGCCGTGTCTATTTCTGCACTGCTTATGCTTGCTCATTTCGGGAGCCCATTTCGGAGCCATCGCCTCCCTGCTGGGAACAGGCCCTGTGCCTTTCCCGGGGCTTTTCATGTGCTGCGCCTCTCGAGCGCAGAGATGCTGATGCGAGGGATGGGGCGGAATACAAAGCTGCTGGTTGAGAGGACTGGGCTGGCACGGAGCCTGCCACCACTGGGACTGGGTGGCTCCGGGGACTGGCACAGGCATACGCCGCCTCTCACCACTGGGACTGGCCGGGTTTACAGCATTGACCAGGCTCACAGAACCTGGCTTTATACGGCTACATTGGTTCAAGGGAATGGCAGAGAGATAGTCTGTTACCTATATGATGGTTGGCACAGACCTTGCCACTACTTGGACTAGGTGGCTTCGGGGACTGGCACTAGGCACCGCTGGCTACAGGTTATTAACCCTTGTTCACAAAAATATAGTTTAGGGCTAAACCAGTTCAAGGACTTAGAACATGGATAGTGTCAGAATGGGATGGCGCAGAGCCTGTCCCTACTAGGACTAGATGGCACGCCACCTACAAGAATGGCTGAGCATATGGCATGGAAACGCACACACAACCTGGCTTCTGTAAGACTACCTGGGCTCAAGGGGTTGGCATGGGGTTAGTCTGTCCAGAGTTGGCACTTTCCCACGGTTCGATCCCCAGCACCAGGTTCCCTCAGCACCTTGTGACTCTGGGTAATAGCTCGCTTAATCTTCCCGATGGCCCCCAGCACCGGGACACCTCGCCTGAGGTAGCAGCGTGCTTTACAAATGCTGGTATTAATATGGCTGGGAACTAACTGGAATGGCATGGGGAGCAAAAGAAATGATAGATTTAGGCCCAGATCTCTGTACTGGGGTGATGTTTGACATTGCTCAGCATTCCGTCCATCAATTGTACTTATTGCATCTGAATAATATGAGGCAGCAGGGGGGGAGGGGGGCATTTTGTGTTAACAGGTCTGTCACTGGGTGATTATATCAAAGCAATGACTGACCTCTAAGCACATATGTCGGCACCTCCCCATTAACATCTGATTCACTCACAGCTCAGCTCCATTACACTGTGGTGCCAGGTTGTTGATGCGGGAGATGGGGCTGAGTGGTGGCGGCGGCAGGGGCGAGAGGGTGATGGGAGTGGAAGCAGGCTAGTTAATGGGCTACTAAAAACGACACCAGCTACAAATAAAAAAAAATGATTAAAACTGTTTATTTTGAATCATTGGAGCCAAGGGCGAGGGACGCGGTTTCCATGACCCGAAGACAGCTTCCTAAGCCCCTCTGAAGATTGGCAGCCTGGGCCCAGCTCACCCATGCCAAAAGCCAGCCCGAGTCTATCACCCTTAGGATGTGTTCGCACAGGCACAGACGTCATCGCCTGTAGGCGTGGCTTCAGCATATTTGTATTACGGTGATATCCATCCCTCCATCTGCTGTACAGGATTGGCTCACAGGACTGACACTTGTTCACAGGATAGGAACAGGATGCACACAGGGTGTTGGACTTCATAAGGACGCATAGTCACAGCAAATTCTTGATTACCCTATTTTTTACAATCATTTTGAGTGCCTTATAACACTGTATTAAGTAAGAAAAAAGTTACTTAACTCCAACACATGCCATCCTAATTCCAAGGTGTTCCCTCGAGTCTCAGGAATGTGGTGTTCTCCTGATTAGCAGAGGACTGCATGAAATCTCAGGCCTCTTGGGGCTTTACCCACACTTGAAACACTCTGCAGCCTCAAGTTTCACAAGGTGGATACGAAAGGAATGACAAGGAGAGGTTATAAAAGTGTTGTACTACTCCAACGTCTCTGAAGGTTAAATATTTCAAAAGAAACAGTGAATAAATGTGCTATACTTGAAAGGACAAAATAATGTTCTGCAAGATACACTGCCTTCCCATTGTTGAGGAGGGGCCAGTGGGTGAAGCAACCCTTTGCTGTGCACAGAGGTAGTTCACTTTTCTACATGGCAAGAGCTTATTGTTCGGCCAGTGGGGAAAGAAGGAGACGTAGGATGGGTTTCAGAGTCTCTCACCCTACCTTTCAAACCTACTTTCAACGGTATCCTTGTATGTTTTAGAGATTTACGCTGGGCATAAATTCACAATTAAGGGACCGATTCAGAAATATATTTGCGCATCTAATTCTAACTTACCCGTTCGCATGCTCTTGTGAAAACATGCACGTATATTTTTGCCTGAGAAAAGAGAATTCACAAAAACTTTCAAAAGATTAGGCTTAGAGCAGAGTGACTGGTGCAGGTTTGTAAAGTTTTGTAAATTTCCCACTAGCAAATCACCAGCCATCCAAGGCACTGACCCTGCGAATGTAGATTTATGACTGCCTTTGAGAATGAGGTCTGTAATGTTTAGGATCAATGCTATCTTGATTTTCTCAATGTTAAAATTGTGGACATTGAGTGTAAGTATGACTTGAATGACCTGCTATGACCATGACCAGAGGCACACAATACAGCATGGGCGCTTTTACAAAAAAACAATCTCCAACTCGACAAACCAATGCTTTTTTTTGTCAAAGCGTTTCATGCCGCGGTTTTACTTTGATGTCAGCCACACCCCTTTCTGGAGACGCAGCTTGTCTAAAGAAAGGGGTGCGGCATCCATGAATGTGAAAGCGCCGCATTTGCGCTAGTAATTTGCAATACAATAGGTCTCGCATTTGCAAGAGTTTAAGCTATTGCATCGCCAATAGCTCAAACTCTCGTAAATGCGAGACCTATTGCATTGCAAATGCTTGTATTTTTTATACTTGGATTCTTTTAAATTATCTTGCATATTTTGTTGAGTTGTTTATGTTTTATTGTGGTTGTGTCAGAGTGAATGCAAGAATGATTCAGTGGATGGATGGGTGAATGAATGTTTGAGCTCAACAATGAGTGCCAGAGTTCATGTATGATGACTTACTGAGTGCCTAACCCCAATTGCAGAAAAGGCACTTTCATTCATAGCATTGCCAATGCTTGTTTGAGATAAGGGGGTGATCTGAGTCGCATGCCTTAAGCATGCATGCTTCAGGAGAACTTTGTTGTTGGCTTGAACTATTTTTAAAGGGACAAGAACCAGTTTTTGACTGATGTGCACTGAACCTCAGGGAAGGGGAGACTGTGGCCCTCATTCTTTTTCTAGCCATAATGTGGTCACTTTAATTGTCCAGTTGCACTGTGTAATGCTCTTTCTACATTTTCTCCCTTAAATGATTAATTGCTTCTGCCTGTTTTGTAAGAAGTATTTTCATTTTAGGTGTTGTTTTTTCCCTGTTTTGTTCCCAGCGGTATAAAATTATTTACTTTTTTGGTGTATGTGCTACCAGTACAATCTTAGGCTTTGTTGGATACTTTCTCCAAGCTTTTTGCTGTGTGATTCGGTATTGGCAAGTCTTTTTAGGTCACGTCCACAATTTGAAAGCAGTAAAGAGGGGAGGTAGGCACGCCGGCAAAGAGGAGCATTTGGCATGGGTGACAGGCGGTTTGACACCATTGAGGATTTACTCTCCTTGTGGTGCTTGGCGTTGGGAGTTGGTGGGGTGGTTACAAAGTTAGTTTCTCAGTCGGCCCAAGTAGAGGTCTGTCCTAAGGCTGTTTTTCCCTCCGTTATCCAAGAGGCTCGGGGAAGAGGGGCTATGCTTTAGGGATGCCTTGGAGGTGGCGGGTTGAAGCCCCCTCAGTCTAGACCAGGGGTTTCCAACCATTTATGTAAAAAGAACTACTTACGTTCCATGAAAATCCTCCTGAGCTACTAATATTGTGCAGTAGTAACCACAGCAGACAATATCACATAAATGGCCACCATATGCAAGATTACTAGCAGTGGCCACCCCGAGCATCAGGCATGGTTTCCAGCAGTAATGTGAACAAGCATTTGCAATTCAATAGGTCTCGCATTTGTTAAAGTTAGAGATGTTGGCGTAGAGAATGACAATGTTTTTTACTTTTTTTTTTTTATTTGCAGCAGAGTAATTATATTTGCCTAGTGCCATTGCTATTGGTATAAAAAAAGCAAAAAACATTGTCATTTTTAACACCAATAGCTCTAACTTTAACAAATGCGAGACGTACTGCATTGCAAATGCTTGTTTAGTAATGTAACGGTAAATTATTCAAAACATTACAAAATGTATTTTGTAGACTTTCTCCCACAACGAATGCACACATTTACAGCGTGCTTTGACAGATTTATTCATTAAGTTTCACAGACGGCTTATTTTAGAAAAAATTCAGTCTTCGACTTCACCGCACTCCTTTCAAGTAATGTTAGTTTGTTTTCTTGTGAAGCAGAGTCTTTTGAACAATTTGCGCATGGATTCACGCAGTAAGAGCACGAATTTGTTTCAGCAACAATATCGTTGGACTATTCTTTTCAAATTACTATGCATTGTGCATATTTTTGAGATTCTTTTAACATCTTAGACCGCACTGAGTTCTTAAAATAATACAAGTATATTTGGGAAAACACCTTTTACGAAATATATGTGGGGAGCATAATTGACTAGAAATATATGTTACCCATTACTTTTCTTTACGTTATCTAACTTTGCCCCATTTATAACATGCTACCGCACGTGCACTATGCGGATTTAACTGAATAAAATGTTTTTTTGCAACACATTTAAACACGTGATCAGCTTGGCACTTTCCACCTCGCGATGGACCATTGGCTCTTGGTTTTCCTGTACAGTGTATGCACTTAGAGAGCCTACTTGTTTAACAGGGAATCACAAGTGCATTCATCTTGCAGGCAACAGGGTCATTATTTGAATGGTGCAACAGGCGCAGTGACACCGGGCCCAAAATTTGTCGGAACTCCTCTAAACACCTAATATTGCTATATTTTAGAACTAAACAGGCACTCATAAGTGCAGGTATCTACCAGGCACTGGGGCCATGATTTCAATAGTACGGCATGGGCACTGACACCAAAAGCTCCAGGCACTGCACTAAACACAGATTAGTGCTATATTTTACAACTAAACAGTCAGTCACAAGTGCAGTTATCTTTCAAGACACTTGGGTCATGATTTGAATGTTGCAGTGACACTGGGCCCAGAAGTTGTCAGAACTCCTCTAAACACAATGGTAATCTATTTTACTACTAAACAGGCAGTTACAATTGCAGTCACCTTGCAGTCAAAAGGGGCATATTTGAATTGGTGCAATAGGTGCAGTGGCACCCGGGCCAAAAGCTTTAGGGACCCCACTAAAAGCAGAATATTGCTAAATGTTACTACTAAACAGGCAGTCACAAGTGAAGTTATCTAGCATGCACTAGGATCATAATTTCAATGGTGCAGCAGGTGCAGTAACACCAGGACCAAAAGCTCTCCCACTAAACACCTCATATTGCTAAATTTAACAACTAAACAGGCAGTCACAAGTGCAGTTCCCTTGCAGGCACTAGAGACATGACTTCAATGGTGCAGCAGCTGGAGTGACACCAGGGCCAAAAGTTATCATAAATCCTCTAAACACCAAATATTGCTTGATTTTAGTACCAAACAGTTAGTTACAAATGCAGTTATCTTGTAGGCACTTGGGGCATGATTTGAATGGTGCACCAGGTGCATTTGCAGCAAGCCCAAACGTTGTCAGAAGTCCTCTGAGTCTGAACACAAAATATTGATATTACATCAAACAATTCTATTATTGCCCTCTTTCATTTCATTTTTCAACATTGCTATTACTTACCCGCACTACGCCACTAGTAACAGCACAATATAATGCCTTTTTACCCATAATCAAGTCATAACACTTTAACAGATTTTCTGTAACTTGCATTGTACAACTACACAGCAAGGAAGCTACAACTTAGAACAAAAAACTGCTTATTATTTATCACTTCACAATCAGGTTTCAGAGCAGGGTTCTCAACTGAGACCACACTGCTGGGCGTCAATGAGATACAACGCTAGCGTTGGACGCAGATGATACAGTGGCCCTTATATTATTAGATCTAAGCGCCGCGTTTGATACGTTTTCTCACACCGTATTAATAAAGTCCTTACAGGCATTGGGCATCTCTGGATCGGCGCTTGGCTGGCTATCTTCCTTCTTATCGGAGCGAACATTCCAGGTCTTTTCCACTAGGGCCACCTTAAAGTCCTACTCATCCCTGTATGGGGTGCCACAGGGCTCAATTTTGAGCCCTCTCTTTATTAACATCTATGTGCAACCCCTGGCAGTGATTGCTGAAGAAGCAGGGTTGGCGTTGTTTTCATACGCCGATGATACTCAAATCATATTTTCTCTATCGGCTGAAAAGAGACGGGGTCCTTCTACTCTGCAATTGGGCTTGCGCAATATTGCATCGTGGATGCAACTTAATTTGCTCAAGCTCAATGGGGAAAAGATGGATGTGCTAATTTTTGGTAAAAATTCTGAACATTGGGGCCCTCAACATTGGCCAGCTGAAATGGGGCCGTTACCTACGCCTTCCTCTCAGGTCTGTAATCTAGGCTTTATTATTGACAATAAATTGTCAATGAAACAACAGGCAGTACAAATTGCGGCCACCTGTTGTACCATTTTAAAATGGTTAAAAAAAATCATTTGGATGCTCCCTGTGGATACCTAAAGGACGGTAGTCCAGGCACTTGCAACATCTCGCCTGGACTATGGCAACGTCCTTTTTCTGGGTTCAAACAGGGATGTGTTGCGTAAGCTTCAGGTGGTGCAGAACTCTGCAGCCAGATTGCTGTGTGGACTTCCTAGAATGTCCAACACGGTTAATGCCCTGAGAGAATTACACTGGCTCAGGGTGGAACATCGTATAAAATTTAAAGCCCTATGCTATATGCTTAGAATTAAGATTGGCTCTGCTCCTAAATACTTACAAGTTCTGGTACGCCCCTACCATCCTTCTCGCCTGCTTCGCTCCTCCGCAGAAGAGCTATTTGAAATTCCCAGGATTAAATTGACGAGAATGGGAGGTCGCTCCTTCTCTCTTCTTGGGCTAACTCTGTGGAATTCTCTGCCTGATGTGATGCGGAAAGAGAAGCTGTACCCCAATTTTCGCAAGCAATTAAAAACTAGGCTTTTTAATCAACAATTCTAATTTCAGATTTTCAGAGTCTCTTTTGTGGCCTGCGCTTGGAAACCCTTGTTGGGCAGCTGTGCGCATTAGAAAAATAAATTAACATAACATAACATAGGCAGAAACTAATGCATTTACCAATGCTTGTTTTTAGTGCTACTGAATTATGAATGTGGATTCGCAGTGGGTCCCATAACCACATTCATAGGAAGTCTGCTTTAACTAATCAACTAAGACTGCAACCAAGTTCTGTGAAGGAATATTTCTATGAACTATAATATATATCTGAACTGCCAAGCAAGTCATCAACAATTCATTAAAGGGATTTGGCCATAAGGGCAAGATGGCGGTCATACTGTGAAGGAGATCGTGTCCACACCCAGTCATCCGTAAGAATCCTGTCTGCAAAGCAGCCCAGCTCTAGAGGCAGTGTTGGACTGTTACTTTTAAGTCTTAGCCAGAGATTGAGGTTTTACGGGTCCGCCTTCACCACATGATTCTACGGAGATGTCCCCGTTTCTGTACCAGCCTGAGGGCAGCAAACAGACTGGAGAGGGTAAAAGGCAGAGGATGGCACTTTGTGACCTCAGTGGTGGAGAGTAAAGGAGCAGGGATAATCCTGAACTTTGAAACTCCCAATACAGAGCAATAAGTCCAAGGCAGAAAGAGAATGCGAGATGGTATAAGAAGGGAACACTTCCCAATCACCATGCCAAGCAGGAGATGAACACACCTTAGAACCCACCGGGGTGAAGCTAGTATGATAAAACCGGAATCATAACGTATTGTTTGATTTGTCTGTTAATATAACACAATATATGGTAAATCTGACTTACTGCATAGTCAACCTTATTATTGTTGAGAATGCCTATTATGCAAGGGAAACATTGACCAGATGATGTAATACACTTTCTAAGAATGATTAAGTTCTGTTGTCTGAAGTTGAGAATTGCAACTCATTGAGGTTCAGGTAAACACTGCATTCCACAATGAAAACTAAATAAAGAGCTTATAAAACGAAAGAAAAACAGAGCATCAACAAAGATTGAGATGGTTTGCTGAGCCCCCAGCTCTGAGCAATGGGATATTGAGGCTGGGGGTAGCAGTGGTGAGTGCCCGGAGGTAGACAGGTGATCACCTAGAAAATGGCAACAGCCTCCGGATGAGCATGGAGGTGCAGAGCCTGAAGAAGACGCACTGGCCGTCGAGTTGCAGACCGCAAACATGGCACCCTTGATCCTTTCGGAAAAATAGGGAAGCCCGTATTCTGAATACAGAAGCATTAATGGGGGTACACCAGTGAGTGGAGGGCTCTCAAGAAACTTTTTGTAGGGCCGAGTTTGGGCTCAGCAGTTGGGGGGGGGGGGGGGGGGAGAGCTTGTTGGTTCAGGGTCTTGCAAGACAGGATTTGATGTGCTCTGCCCTCCTCCCAGATTTCGAGGAAAAGCAAGATGGAGTCCAAGAGATGTCAGGCCAAAAGAACATGTCCTACCGACACTAGCCCTAAGAGGCATAACTACAAACCTTTGGGGCGATAGCCAGTGGCAAGGTCACTAGTGGCTTGGCTGCTCTTCCTCCTACTCATCAGATTCATGAGGACATTAGGTGTGGGGGGGGGGGGGGGCAGGTAGAAGTCAGATCAGCTCATGGTCCTGGAAATGGAGTCCCCTCCATACATTAATCAAGGAATCCCACGGGGAGACACCAACAAATGAAGAAGTTTGGGCTGTTTGTGCTCTCCCCGCTTTAATATGGGTATTGACACTACGGAGGAAAATGGGCTGGCAGCGATGCAAGATAATGGAATGAAAGGGGTCATCTTGGGCTGCGAACTCAGCCATCCCGCTGGCTGAAACTGCAGCATATCCTGGGCCACTGGTACCACGAGCCATCATTTTTACAAGCTATTCACTCCAGGAGGGGCCAAAGGTGTAATATGTTTGGTTATGTCCAGCCTTGTCTTTACCCATATGCTGATGGACCCGGTCAGTCAGTATCGTAAAATGTATTAAAAACGAATTTCCCCTAGAAGGGTGATCAGGAGTGGTTGTAGGTAGCACCTAGAGCGGGCAGGCCAGGGAATTGCCTGTCTGACACTAATATGCTTTGGCTTCTTTGTGCTTCTTAGTAAGCCCGTCTCCCACCCAGTACTAGAACTCTTCCCTTGGCCTTGAATGCTCAACAAAACATGTTTGAATGGTGTCAGAGACCAGGTCAGTCTCCCACAATTGGCATCCGCCAGTGCTGTGTGCAAATATTCACATCAGCATCCACTACAACTGCGTTCTTCTACAACCACAGACTATTCTCCAACCATTATGTTCAGCACATAAAACAAAAAGAGGCAAAGGATGTCTGAATGTAAATATACTGCAGCAAGATCTCAGGCACGTAGTTGACAGGGTCACAGAAACTGAAGGCGGAATATCCAAATTAGAAGACAAAAGAAGATACTGCAAACTTCAGTCCTATGACTACCTAAAAAGGGAACCGGGTAGATGGAATAATCAATGCCTATTGGGCTTGCTTGAAGAAGTAGAGGGCATGTAAATGGAATTTTTTCGGCAGCGATGGATCTATGTAACTATCCTAGGGGAGAAACTCTCTCAATGTTTCATTGTAGAACGGCACACCCTGCTGTCTCACAGAAACCACCTCCACAGCCCACACATCCACGTCGCCGTCCAATGATGGAGAGTACCCTTGACTATAAAAAGAGGGATGAGATCACAAAAGTGGAGAGAGATCTGGAGGCTATCGCCGATGAATCACATGATATTTGCAGACTACACCATGAAGGTGCAACAGCAGAGATAATCGTTTGAGGAATTCAACTAAAAACTCCAGACGAGGAACCTCCGATACATGCTACTGTACCTGTTGAAACTGAACATTCTCTTACAAGCTAAATGAATTTTCTCAAAAAAGCCAGAACCAGAGTGGTACTGGGATGAGGAGAAGCCTTCAAAATTGCATGGGGTAAGATGACTTTACACCCAAAAAGAACTACCGAAAATTAAATGAAGTTTCTGGGCAAATCGCTTAATGCTCCTTGCTTACTAAAAATTAAATGACGTTTCTGGGCAAATCACTTAATCCTCAGTGTCTACCAAAAATTAAATGAAGATGTCGTTGTTGGTGCTTATGTAAAGCACTTCCAGAAATAGTGAACTGGGAGGAGCTTCGCGCGGATCCAAGATGGACGCGTGAGCAAAGGGCTCCCGAGACACCCTTCCGCCACCCTCATCTATCCTGAAACAAATCCTGATTTGGACGACGGGTATTTCTTGCTAATGCCCTGCTGATCGTAAAAACTTTTTCCAGAATTCGATTTGGCCGCCGGGAACTGGACTTGCTGCACCCCGTAATCTGAGGCCTAAGACAGAGGCCATCCAGGGGCTTGAGTTCCCGAGGTGCCCAGGTGGCAATTGAACAACAACGGCTGGAGAGACGCCTTCGCTGCCCCTGTAGTACTTTCGGTTTCGATTTCGGTCATTGTTGGTACCGACTCATTGCTGATTGATACTGCTGCCCTGGTTTAGTCGCCAACTCTACTCTGGCTGTCGTTCCTTGACCTCTCGACTTAACAAGCTTGCCATAGAGAGAATCATTTTGACTAGATCTCAGAGGACCCTTCGGAGCTCGTCGTCCATCATGGCGGGCAGGACGGACGCTGAGAGGCGCAACACCAGAGGCCCGAATTGAGGGGGAACTGTTCAGGCCCAGACTATAGAACGCTTTACTCGCCCGAAGGGGTCCCCGGGTGGACCGAGCAAGGCCCTCGGAGAGGCTGGTGACGGTACCCCTGCGACTGAGGAGCCGACTCTGGCGAATGTCATGGGCGCCATTGCCAGTATCCAGACTGCGATGGGTCAGCAGTATGAAACTCTAGCTACAAAGCTGGACACAGTGGCGATTGAGGTCAACCTTATCAGGACGGACCTGGGGAAAACCAATGAACGAGTCAAATCTCTGGATATTAAGACAGCAAGCCTCATTACGGATGTCTCGGATCTTCAGACCGAGGTCCGCGATCTTCGCATGGCCAGAGACTCGTTTACCCGTCGGCTGGATGATTTCGAGAGCCGGGCCAGACGCAATAATGTTCGTATCATAGGCGTTTCAGAGGATTCTAGGGACGTAACTACGGACCTTTTGGTAGAGGACCTTATCCAGAACTACTTGTCACCGAAGGGCCTTAGTAATCTTTTTGCGATGGAGCGTGCTCATAGGATTCCAGGTGGGAAGCCCAAGCTTGGTGCTGCTCCGAGGCCTATCATTGCCAGGATTTTTAATTTCTGAGAGAGACGCTATCCTGCCGGCCTCCCGTACTAATGGTCCCACTAAGTTTGAAAATGTGTCGATCAGTTTCTATCCGGACTTCGCTCAGGCAGTGCAGAAGCAACGTATGGGCTTCACGGGGTGAAACGACGCCTCAGGGACATGGAACTGAAATATGCCATGCTTTTTCCGGCTCGTCTGAGGATTGAACATAATGAACGTGCATTTTTCTTTGATCGCCCTGAGGTGGCCAGTGACTGGCTGGACACTTTGCAGACACAGCGTACCAGCCCGGAGAGTTCGAGAGGTGCCGAGGGCGGCCTGGAAGAACAGGAGTAGTGAGTCGGTGCCGATGAGCCATTATTGGATGCTTTGCAGTGGCTCTGTGATAGCGATGTTTATATGTTGTAGATACCCGGGGGTGGGGGGATTTGGGACTCTTCCTCCTCAGGGGACACTTTTCTCTCTCTTCTTGTAGGTTAGTTTCATGGGGCGACAGGCACACTACAAGTTGGGGTGGCTTTCTGGTCTACCGCAGGGGTGCAGGGTGGGGGGTTGTGTGTTGAGGGTTCTTTGGGGGGTGGGTCTTTTCTTGTTTGTTTGTTTCGAGGCTCCGATTTGGTCGCTATTTTATCATTTGTGCCTGCTTTGTGGCGGGGGGGACTGTTGGCTTTTGTCTGGGATGGGGGGTAGGGGGCCGAGGGTGCTGAGCTGGAACGTTAATGGTCTCTGGGATAGAATAAAACGGGGGATAGTTTTACAGTATTTGAAGCGACACTCCCCGGATATTGTTCTACTGCAGGAGACGCATCTGGTAGGAAATACGTGCCGCGCGCTGAATAGACGGGGCTACCGCTTGGTGGCCCACTCTGGATTCACCACTGGGTCGAGGGGGGCGGGTATCTTGGTTAGAAACTCCCTCCCCCTTGAAGTGGATGACGAGGTGCTGGATGATAGAGGCCGTTATGCCGCTGTCGTGGGGCGATGGGAGGGGAAGACTATCTCCATTTTGTCTGTGTATGTCCCCCCTGGTCTACAGTCTACCACGTTTTCTGATTTGAGTGGGGTGGTCCTGGGACTCCCCGATGGCTTGCTGGTAGTGGGTGGCGATTTTAATTCGGTTGTCAGTGGAGAGGAGGACCGTAGCCCTCATAGAACCCTCCCCACGTCGCAGCTATGGTTGGGAAATTTCTTGGACACGTTGGGATTAGCAGATTGTTGGAGACAACTTCATCCTGGACAGCTCCAGTACACCTTTTATTCGGGGGCCCATGGTAGTCTCTCGAGACTCGATTACATTCTTATACCAGCGGCACAGATGGTCTCCATGAGGGAAATTAGGCATTTGGCAAGGGGGATTTCAGATCACTCCCCACTATGGCTCACTATTGATGTGCGGCTGGCGTCCGGGGGTCGGGTCGCTCCTATTAATCCATGGCATCTTCGTAACCCCAACATTAGTAAGGAAGTGGTTAGGTGTATGGATTATTACTTTGCAGAGAATGAAGGGTCAGTATCCTCCCCTGTTACTCTATGGGAGGCGTGTAAAACTGTGATCCGGGGTCAGACTCTCTCTTGGATTGCGAGCGAAAGGGGGCGCAGAACTATGGAAGTGGTACGCATTGAAAATGATATTTCTGAGTTGGAGGAACAGATGGAATCTGTAATTACGCCTGATAGCTTGCACTCCTTGGCGCTTAAACAGTTTGAATACAGAGCTCTGGTGACCGATGCGGCTAAGGCGATGAATCGTGAACAGCAGGGACGCCTGTATGATGTGGGTGACAAGGCGGGGAAATTGCTTGCTTGGCTTGATAAACGGGATAGAGTGAATCGTGTGGTGCCTGTTATTGAGCGAGTGGATGGTGTGCGAGTTGTGGACCCGGTCGAGATAGTTGAGGTCTTTGCCCAGCACTTTCGGAAGGTTTACTCGCCGGTCTCGGACAGACCTGAGGAGGGCTCGCACATGTTGCTCCGCGATATCACGTTGCCTACTTTGTCGGATTCGGACAGGGAGCTTATGGAGGCGGATTTTTCTACCGATGAAGTAGCGCTCGCTATCCGTGCACTTCGCTCTGGTAAGGCTTCGGGCCCGAACGGTTTACCAGTTGAGCTGTATAAGTTGTGTCCCGACAAAATGGCGCCGTACCTTCGTCGGACATTCTTGGCGTCACGAGATCTCAGGCTTCTTCCCCGGGATCAGAGACTGGCGTCCATTGTGGTCATCCACAAGGATGGTAAGCCTCGGGAACACTGTTCGTCATATCGGCCGATCTCGCTTTTGAATGTAGAGCCTAAGGTTCTTGCTAAAATCTTGGCGAGCCGCATGGTCGCGGTGATTTGGTACACCCTGACCAGTCCGGGTTTATCCCCCACCGTAATACTGCACTCAATCTTCGACGTCTCCACGGTGTCTTGGCGAGGGCGGGGTCTCTTGCGGAACCGGCCATTTTGGTCTCCCTTGACGCCTCGATGGCCTTTGACACGGTGGAATGGCCTTATTTGTGGGCTACCCTCGCTAAATTTGGCTTTGGTCCTAAGTTTATTGGGTGGGTCAAACTTCTATATGAACAGCCGCTTGCACAGGTGGTGGTTAACGGAAGGGCCTCGGATCCTTTTGTCCTCGGGCGTGGCACGAGACAGGGCTGCCCTCTGTCGCCACTCCTTTTTGCGCTTGCTCTTGAACCCCTTGCCGCGTGGCTCCGATGGGAGCCCTCGCTCAAGGGCATACGGTGGTCCCCTACCTTCGAGGATCGGGTGTCGCTTTATGCCGATGATATACTGTTGTATCTTACTTCTCCCCGTAAGTCATTGGGTGTCCTGTTTGATGTCCTGAGCTCTTTCGGGAAAAACTCTGGTTTGGTTATCAACTGGGCTAAATCCTGTATTTACCCACTTATGGGTGGACAACCTTCTCTGCCTCGCTACTGCCCTATACCTGTCTCCAGTGTTGGTTTCAAGTATTTGGGGATCTACATTTCTATGGACCCCAAGGTCCGATTTGACCGGAATCTACTGCCTCCGCTTGCCCGACTTCGGTCGGATATAGCGGCGTGGTGTGGATTGCCTCTTTCCCCTTTGGGGAGGGCGGCCTTGTTTAAAATGATGTCTCTTCCCCGATTCTTATACGTCATCTAGAACACGCTGGATCTGGTTCCAGCTGGCTATTTCCGTGAAATCGAGGGCCTCCAGAGGAAATTGATTTGGGGCGGGCGGCCACGCATAGCGCTGGCGAAATTGACTTTGCCCTGGTATGACGGTGGTATAGCTTTACCGGATGTCAAACGCTATTATTGGGCGTCCCAGTTGAGTGCTATTAACCACGCCATGTATGGTCCTGTTCCTAATCCCGCTTATGATATGGATAGGTGGCAATTGCCGGGGGGCGATTATAATGGAGCGCTTTACTCCAAGATTGACAGGAAGTGTCTGACAGGCCCCACTGCGGTGGCAATACGTGTATGGGATAGTGCAACATCGGCCACGGGCTGGACTGATAAACTCACTAGGGCGACTCCCCTATATGCGGCTGAGAGATTGGGTGGTCTGTGGTCTTCGAAGGGATTCGATAGATGAGACCTTATCGGTATCAGCAAAGTGGGTGATCTTTGGGCCACTGATAGAGTCAAAACTTTTGACGAGCTAAAACGGGAATATAAGCTGAGTGATAGAGAATATTTTCGATATCTTCAGATCCGTCATGCAGTCGATTCGGTCTTCCCTGCTGGTACCTCGATCCCCGAGTCTTCTCCCTTGGAGGATAGAGTGCTGGATGGACATGTCCCCGACAGCACTATCTCCCTCTTATATAAAAAACGTATTAATACCCGGTCGGACCTTCTCATACAGCTACGTGAGGCATGGACTGGCGACAGGCTGGCGTTAGACGATGAGGACTGGCAGGCTGCAGTATCCTCCCCAAGGGAAGTCGCTATTCCGGCGCGTCTCCGACTGGTGCAGCTGAAGGTTCTTCATCGTATCTATGTCACGGGTCCACGATTGGTACATATGGGTTATTCTGTGGATGGGTTATGTCGGCGTGGATGTGGTTTGCTTGCTACCTTCCTCCATATTATATGGGAATGCCCGGCGGGAGTGGTTTTCTGGAATCGAGTGCATGCTGTGATGAGAGAAGTGACGGGTGTCGGGCTACTCCCTGAGGCCCGATGCTGTTTGCTGAATATTTGGGAACCGAATGACTGTACTGTTGCTCAGACTCAATGGGTCACGCTGGGCAACATTATTGCAAAAAGAGACATTGCTCAACTCTGGGGGTCTCATAGGGCACCATTGGTCTCGAACTGGGAGGAGAACATGGACTGGTGCATGTTCAGAGAAAAAATTGTGTACATCTCCCGAGGTAGGCCCAGGAAGTGGGATAGGATTTGGGGTCAGTGGAACTCGTATCGTGGAGAGATTTGTGACCCTCCCCTTGCAGAACCCCCTGACACTTTAGGATCTCCGTGACTGTACGTTCCAGTATATTGATTTTCTGTTCTTTGTGAAGTATTGCTCGCTCTTGGTCCCCACTCCCCACCTCCATGTTTTTTAATGCTTGCTTTTAGTTTGTCTCCCCCATACCGCACGTAGCAGTCCCTATATTGATAATTTTGCCTCGCTTCTTTTTCTTGTGGGTTTTCTTCTTTTTTGTTGTTTGTATGTAATAAAATATAAAACCTTTTATTTATCCTCATCTGCCAGATGCTCCGAATCACATCATGCTTTTACGCTGCCGGACCTTCGGGTTGTCGGCTGATGAGCTGTGTACTGCTTTGTTCTTGTTATTTCGCATTACTGACCGGCCTTGGTGGTTGTAGGTCTGTATTTGTCCTCATTTTACAAAATAAAGGTTTTAAAAAAAAAAAAAAATAGTGAACTGCTGCAGAGCGAAGATATTTTTTCTATTCTCAGACTGAGGACGAAAATGGAGAGCTCGATACGGACCTGTCTCGGACACTGCCCACTTAAAACCGTATGTGATATGATGTGTGTTTTACCTAAAGCGCCATAATGCAGCCTGCATCACGGGGAGGACAGGGGTATTCCAGCAGACTGTGGGGCTGTACATTAGGGGGATTTTTGCCATGAATGATAATTTCAGCTTTAGCGGTCCTGCTTAATGACTGACTGTACTTCAGGAATATGCCCAACACGTCAAAAAAAGCTCAAATAAGAGTATAAGCGTATCGGCTCAGAGGCCTAAAAGCTTTGTGGACTGGAAAGCAAAAAAAACAGCAACTGTATTAAACTTGTTTTATATAACAAATGCTACGCATGTATAAATAATAAAAACATTTACAAAAAAAAAAAAACACACTGGCATGCCTTATTATGCACACTTGGCTAAATACTAGAAGCCTGCTTTAAAGATAAAAATAGCAAAAGGGGCATCATTGACACATTGCACAGTAGTGATAGGTGTCCTCTCCAGTCCAATGGTGCATAATTGATAATATATACTGTATACTTTTTAGAAGAAAAAAATATATAAAAAACAATATCATTTACAATGCTAAAAGCTTTAAACAATGTCACTGCAAGACCTATTGCATTGTAAATGCTTGTTACTATTTGGCGCCACATATTATATGATCTTCCACTGCTGGAAGTGGAATGTTAGCATAACGCATGACAAGAAAAGGCAACAGAACTACAACAAAAGTGATAGCAGTGGCCATAATGCACCTACCTGGGCTTGCCATTTTCTCCAGTAGCCTCCGGGTCCTCTGAAGGTGGGTACTCCACTCTCAGCACTGACGCCAGCCCCCGTGATGACAGCTATATGCTTTGCTTTAGCAAAGACCTCCCGAAAGTCAGCCATGCCTAAATAAATAGGTCTGAGGTAAGCGCAAGACAACAACAGAACCAGCTCTTTACACCTGCAATGGCAATGCTATTACATTTTTACATTTCTATTTCAGGCTGAATGACGTCACTTATGAATGCCAGGAGTAAACAATGCAGGCTATAGACAAGAGAAATGACCTTAGAAAGAATATGATAGTCTCTTCTCTTTAGACCAATATATTGGCACTCCCAGTCTGCCATCGGTTGGAATGCAAAAAAGCTCACAGCACTTACAGCACATCAAAAGCTCACACTTTGTCAAACTGATTGGAGTCTTTTGGAAGACAAAGTTCTGACTAAAGACATATCACTATGAGTTTTACATTTCATAGATGTACAAAATATTGATGTAAAAAGAGTGGAAAGTGTTCATCTAGAAAAAAACTATTTTCTTTGCAACCATAATTATCATGACTATTGTGGATGCCTGCCCTTCTTAGGAGCTCTTTAGCTAATTTTTATTTTCCAGCCCATGGAAAAGGAAATCCATAGGATGAGAAGGTCTTTGGGGCACTGTATGGACGGTAGTAAGCAGAAAGTGTCGCAGAGTCTTTACACATCTACTGATTCAGATCATTACTGCTTCCACAGATAGTCATGTCAAAGAAACCAGCACATTCAAGAGGTGTCTCAGTCAAAGGCAAATGCATCAGTCAGCAGAGAGCACTGCTCTACATGTACACCCTGATACTATCTTAACTGTTGTATTGAGCCACATTTGTAGGTGATTTAAAGCACAGAATAGTCAATGTGAGAGTGGGTTATCAGCCTGATCGCAATATTGAAGCATCCAGGAACAATTGGCTAAGGTGGAGTTGGCCTTGAAGTCAACTGTCGGCCAGAAGAGAATCCAGAAAAGTAGCAGCAGATTTAAATGGTGGTCAAAATTTGTAAATCATAACTCCTTTTCAGCTCCACTGTGCACTGTGCAAAGGAAGCACAAACGGTTTCAGCTGTTCAAGCAGTCTTAGGTCACATTGCCAGCGACAAGTACACTAAGGGAATGGAGCCACAATGAAGCAGTGAACATTTCTACAATTCTCAGACTAGAACAAGTTGGATCTTGAATCCCTAGGAATGGAAAATCCATAACCCAAGTCAATTTGTTCTGGGCACATATTTCTGATCATGTTCACAACGAAGGTGAGAACAGCAGGCACCAAAAGAATTGTCTACTCCAAGAGAGACTGGCCAGACTTCCCCTGGTCAGGCCTTTCCAGTTTCCAGACAGCTCCCTGCGCAAAAGAAAGGGGTGAGTCTACAAATGCCTGTGAGGACACGTGTTTGCTAGACATCCCAAGCAAGAAGAAGATATTATTGTGCATACCTAGGTTGGCGCTATCAAAGCTAGTTTTTGGTCATTAGAACAGCCAGGGATTGACAAGTTAAATAGATGCCCTTTACCCCCTCTCCTGTTTGCCCTCACAGTGGAACCTCTAGCCATTAAGATTAGAAAGGATAAGGGAGTGGTGGGGATACCATTTAGTATCACGTAACTTAAAATACACCTCTTTTCCCATTGTTATTGTTAACTTAGTCTTGTATAGCGCCCACTCACCACCAGGTCTCTAGGCGCTGGAAACAAACAGCAACAACAATACGTAAAGGAAAAATACTCAGGGAGTTATAATAAGATTTATTTAACTGGATCAAGTGCCTTCTTAAATAACAAAGTTTTTAACAGCTTCCCATGGTATCTTACTGGTGTCAATTAACCAAGAGCAATTGATCAAGCAGGTTATGGGCATAAAACATCATTATCAAGGGGTTTCGTAATGTTAAATAAACTTGGGGAAATCAGCGCTTATGGGAACAGGGAGAACAACACATGTAAGGGAAAGTATAGAAACAATCCCACTCTTTAGGTAGGTGAATGATATGATTAGATTTGTGGGAATCTTCATCATTAAGCCCAGACATTGGGGTAGATTTAAGGCTACCTACCCAACCCTCATAAATAAGAAAAAAAGACCTCTATTTAGCAGCTTCTATTTATCTCACGACTGGGCAGAGTCACAATTTTGAAGATGATTACACTACCAGGATTAGTACGTTCATTTCAAGCTTTCTTGGTTCCACCTTCTAAACAGGAACTGGCGAAAGTCTTGTGACAGATTCATCTGGGGAGGAAATCATGGCATCTAGAAAGGTGATGCACACAAAAAGAAAGAAAAGGAAGCCTGAATTTTCCCAATCTGGAAAATTATTTTATAACACTCAACTACTGGAGATGTTTGAAGTGTTCCTTTGTGAAACAGGAAACAACTTCCACCATGGACCTTGCAGTGGGCAGACGTTCTGGGATCTAGTGTGGCACCGCTTGCGGCACAGACCTGCAGTACTTTATACACTGGACTTTCTGAGGCAGCTGGTGGAGGTGTGGGACAATATTTCGGAGAATCCAGCAATTGCAACTTTTTCATCAAACTAGACACCCTTACATTATAATCCAGAATTTACGCCATCCTTGAGATGGGGAGGCTTTCAGTAAATGGAGGGAGGAGACACTGAAATGCATGGCGATACATATAATTCAGGATAAATTAAAACCTTGCTTACCTGTAAATGAGAATTCACTGTCAACGAGCCTACGAGCTTATATTGCTTCCAGATTCACCATTGGACTTCATCCCAGGGCAACAGAGAAGCAGTAATGAGAGATTTAACACCCTTTAAAAAATTATTCAAACAATATCACTCCACAAGATGGCTAGTTTCATCTTTATTCTCCGTGTTAACTCCAACCTACAAAAGCTACTGACCTTATAGGACTAGATGGGAAAATATACTGAGCAAGACAATTACCCAAGAACAATGGCAAACATTGCAGCAGGACATACCAGGAGCAGCATGTAATGTTCAAAAAAGGAAAACTCTATACAAATTGATGTTTACACCCTGATGGCAAATGTTGGCACTTTTGTGATATGGAAGGGAATGGACTTCATATTTGGTGGAAGTGTTCAAAGACTTAATGAAAGGAGATACTCAACCATACTAAAAACATACCAGGCTGTCCTATTCCAGTTGATCCAGCAAGGATTATCCTGGGACGGAGACCTCAAGGAATGAAAAGTATACTGAAAAAACACATACGCTATTCGCGACAAAACAAAAGATTGCAACCAATTGGAAAAAGGTAGAACCACCTACAATTCTCAACTGGGTAAGACACTTGTGTGGTCATTGATAGCGAAGAAAAAAAATCACCAATGGCCGAATGGATGCAAGGAACAAATCTTAATCTATCTGTAAATCACTGAGTGACAACCTTAAGGGCGAAACTCCATCATTGTCTTTTCCGAGAAGTCTGCACACTTTGAAACTATTATGGAACCCCTGAATGTTCATGGGGGGATAAGGGAAACATTTGAAGTAATATATTGTCATGTAGATGGAAGCAAAACTTGATTATTAAGCTGCATTTATTCCGCAGGGATTTATTTTAAAATCTTCTAATTGAGTTTTCAGTATAGACATTGACAATGTAATGAACACAATATAAAGAGTATTAAAGTACAAGTTGACTAAAAGTAATGAATCACAATCAAGCATATGCAATTAGGACACAGGAGTACATTTTGCTTGTGGAGAGAAAGCAGCACCTCAGCATAACCAAAAGACCCCCAACTCAAAGGGAGAGTACTGGAGTGAGCTGGAGGGTTTGGAATGAGTAGAAGTCAACTGGTGTCCCCAGAGGGTGGCACACCCGAAAAAGGTGTGGTGGAGGTCACTTTGACAGCTACTAGTTGAAGCACATATTTCCAATATGGCCTCCAATTGACCTTTGTCCTCAGCCGTGAAGGCTGCAGAGGCATTTGTTTTGGCTTGTTCACTAGAAAATGTTACATGCATCAACCAATTGTCACGCTTGGGGAGTGGGCCCTTCATCCATGCTAGAGCCACTGGCTAGCAGTAACAGTAAGGCTAACAACCGTGTCTTTGTGCAGTGTATATCGGCAACGTAACGGAGAAGCATAGGAAGTGGAGCACAGAGGGGGGGGTCTGTGTCGGTGTGTGTGTGTGTCGGTGTGTGTGTGTGTCGGTGTGTGTGCGTGTCGGTGTGTGTGCGTGTCGGTGTGTGTGCGTGTCGGTGTGTGTGCGTGTCGGTGTGTGTGTAGGGGGGGTGTGTGTGTAGGGGGGGTGTGTGTGTGTCGGGGTGTGTGTGTGTCGGGGTGTGTGTGTGTCGGGGTGTGTGTGTGTCGGGGTGTGTGTGTGTCGGGGTGTGTGTGTGTGTCGGGGTGTGTGTGTGTGTCGGGGTGTGTGTGTGTCGGGGTGTGTGTGTGTCGGGGTGTGTGTGTGTCGGGGTGTGTGTGTGTCGGGGTGTGTGTGTCGGGGTGTGTGTGTCGGGGTGTGTGTGTGTCGGGGTGTGTGTGTCAGGGTTTGTGTGTGTGTCAGGGTTTGTGTGTGTGTCAGGGTTTGTGTGTGTGTCAGGGTTTGTGTGTCGGGGTGTGTGTATCGTGGAGTGTGTGTCGGGGTGTGTGTGTCGGGTGTGTGTTGGTGTGTGTAATGTCAGCAATCGCGTCAACTACGTTCTCCCAAAATGCCTAGGGGAGGGGGAGGGGACAACTGAACGCCAAGTGCAAGATGTCTGTGGGGTCTGTTGAACATCTGGGAAATGCAGAGGGTCTGGATAGATCAAACTGACGCAAGCAAAGTGAGTTACAATAGACTCAATAAATTACATTAAACTGAAGGAGTCTGTGTGGTAAGGCGAGACATGTTTTATTTGTTCACAGCAGTGGGCCCAGACTTTATCTGACAGAGGGGTCCCCAAGTCTGTCCTCTATTGTGCCCAGGCAACTGTGTCAGACAAGTGGAGAAGATTCTTACTCGTTTTATGTAGTTGTGAGACCCAGCCCAAGACACTGGCAGAAGTGTACATCTGTGTAAGGAGCAGAAATTCCTGCGGTTCACTGGGCTGCTGCAGTGCACTCAACTCCCACAGGGACCGGAACTGCTCAAGGGAAAGAAACGGTCCCCATGCACCCGAAATAGCGGACTCAACAGTAATGCCCAGCTGGCACAGCATGTTTGCAACACTGGCGTAATGAAAAGTGAGGGGGCCTCCCTGGAAGGTATGTAGAGGGGCCCCCTCCAAGCTCAATCAGGAGCTCTCCGGCCAGAGTGCAGTGCCGAGGGGGCCCCTTGGAGCTTGAGGCCCCTTGCACCGCGGGGGCTGCAGGGGCCTGTGTTATGCCCCTGGTTTGCAACTATTCTATCAGACATGGGAGGTAGAGACAGGTTGTCCAAGATGGGAAATCAGACAGTAAAGCAGCGGGAGTCTCACACACCGCGCCAATGTCCACTTAGCCCAATGCATACAGCGAACTGATTAAATAGAACTACACAGGCATGGCTGTTAGACAGCAGGTACAGTATCAAGACGGCCGTTGTCCAACTGATTACGCTCAATTGAAAGACGAGGGACAGGAGGTCCTGGGCTAAGCCTATAAATGGTATAGTGGGCGTGGCCAGGAGAAAGTAACATTTTGGGTATAGCAATTCCACTCATACGCATCTGTGAGTATCTCCCAGCGCAGCCTCAAGCTCCTCCCACCCCAAATGAGTTACTACATTAGAAGTGTGCAGACCTGGGCGGACCATTTCCCCCAGGCAGGATGAGAAAGTTTATAAACAAATAGAGAAGCTTCTGGAGGATAAGCATCTTAAATAATGCTGTCCACCCTGCCAAGGACAGGGTGAGGGCAAGCCATTTCCCAATCCGGGCTGGGAGGCCATTCAGCACTGCATCATAGTTATCACATAGGATAGATTCCGCCAACCGCATTATCTATATATGAAGATAGCACACTGTATCATGTTTCCACGTTAGTGTTAAGTCCAAGGGAAATGGAACAGTGGCAGCTGTAAGCAGAAATAAGTGGTTCCTGTTCCAGTTAATACGCAGGTCAGCGAAAACGCTGAAGTGGATGAAGTCCCAGATGATGGAGTGGACGTTGACAGTAGAATATCGCACAAAAAGCAACAGGTCATCGGAACAGAGGAAGAGGAGATACTGCAGGCCCCTATGAACAGGATTCTCCTGGACCATGGAGGCAAGCGACTATATAGTCAAGGCAAATAACAATGGCGATAAGAGGCATAACCCTGTTGTGATCCCCTGTTGTGATCCCCTGCCTATATTGAGTGGACTAGTAAGATGGCCATTAAACAGAATTTGGGTGGTTGGTTCTGTATACCGTTGTTTCATCATTTTCTTTTTGTAAACACATTTTATTCAATAGCAGTCAAGAATTTAGGAGCAATACAATGGGATTCTAGAGGTTACATCGTATATACAGTAGTTTTATCATGACCATGCCCATGAAATAATGTCCAAGACCCATCCAGCAGAGGATCGCGAACAGAAAGGTCCAATTTAGAGAATCTAAGGCTTTCTCTGTGTTGAGCAACAGAGAGATCACCAGAGTCTTAGGGTTTTATCGATGTAACAAGGAGGGTAGCGTCCAAAGATTGCTGGAGGTAGGTAGCCCTGCCGGGGATAATGCAGGAATGATCTGGTTGTACCAAATTGAGCATTAATGGATTGAGCCAATTAGCCAGGATTCAGGATTGGATCTTGATGCTGAGGTTTAAAAAAAGAGATTGTTATATATGAGCTGGCCTCCCATGGATCTTTTATTGGCTTTAGGATCAGGAAAATGAGGGTGTCTCTGGTTGTGGGAGGTAGGATCCAGGCCTCAAGGGCCAAGTGATAGAGTGCCAAGAGAATGAGGGGTGGTGGGGGCCAACAGGTCCCTGAATTCCTTATAAAAATTCTATGGTCAAGACATCTAACCTGGGCACCTTGATGCCCGAGAAGCTATCTATAGCCTGAAGAACTTCCTGCAGTTTAATAGGTTTCAAGAGCAACTCCCTCATCCCACCGTCCACTCACACCAAAGTAATATCCCAAAGGAAAGTTTCAATTTGATCAGTGGGAAGGAGAGGGTCAGGGAATGGTGTTAAAGGGGGAATGGAGATTGTATAGGTAATATGAATATGTGGACCACTTTTTATCGTGTATTCATTTTGGGGACAATGTTTGACATCAATTTAACATTATATTGTGATGTAAAAAAAATTCAAGTATTGTATCAGCCCCTCGCACAAAAGCTTCGGAACATCACAGGTCTGTTAAGGCTTGCATTTCACTTAATGGCGATACCTACATTCAATCAGACATGTTTGTTGTTGCAGTATGGCTCTGCGACACGGAAAAGGACCGAGGTGAGTTTGTGTCCTCCCGGTTTTTTAACAGCTTCCTCTCATCTACAATGAGTTAGGTCCCTTTGGATGTCACTGCAACTTCACTGGATCATGCTCTGCATTGAGATCTAATACGAATTGCCTAGAAAGCTGCCTCTGGGAGGATTAAGTGCTCATTCTACCATCGCAGTTGCTGCTGCCATCATATTAGCAGGTAAAGTCCCTGTCCTAGACATTTGCCAGGTGGCTACGTGTTCCTCCATAATATATTTATGAAGCACTGTTGCCTGGACAGTCAGGTACGCAGAGAAAGGAATTTTGCCTGCTCAGTTCTACAGGACTATCTGGTTTGAGTCAATTCATGACCCACCTCCAATGGGATACTGGTTCAAAAGGTATTCATTTGGGGCTAGAAGTCTCTTTATCAGGAGGGCAAGTTACTGACCCTTGATAATGCTCTTTTTGGTAGAGATTTTATGAATCCTCACGACCCTCCTATCCTCCCCGTTCTGTGATAGGACTCTACGGATTTAAAAGTTCTCAAGTCCAGGAATCCACACACTGGTATTGCCAGTTTGCTTTTTGGTTACGGAGTCTGGGGGTACGGACAGTCTCAACAGCAACGTCTGTGCGTGGGAGTGGTGCCTATATAGACACCGCACCTCATTTCCATAGCAAAACGGCATTGATGCAGAACCTAATGGCACCACCTACCGGTGCCACGAGGTACTAAGGAAATGTCCTTTGCCTATTTTTACCCCAGCAAACTCCGCAAAGAGCTGATAGTCCACCTGGTGGTTTTTGGTATGATCTAAGTAGATGCTCACTGCTCTCTAGGAGGTCAAAGCGATGAAGTAGCTCCTCCTCTTTAGAGGGGTAAGGTGTACCATAAAACGCTGGTATAGGGTTATTTTGACTGACAAGGAACGGAGTCACAACCTTTGGCAGAAACCATGCCCAAGTCTGCAGAGCCAGTTTGTCTGGGTAGAAGATGGCGTAAGGAGGGATGACATGGAGAGCTTGAAGCTCACTTTAATGTTGACGAGGAACACTGTCTTGATGGTGAGGAGCAAAAAGGAACAGCCGGGAAGCAGCTCAAATGGAGAGCACATTAAAAAGGTGAGGACAAAGTTATGGTCCCATTATGGGAGAGAGATGAAACATATGTTGTAACAATAACCTTTAAAAAAATCTCATAACAGAAGACTGGAACAAACAGGGCTGATCTGCACAGAGTCTACATCTCCTGCACTACATGGGCGAAAATAGTTAGACAGATGGCACGTGGTGCCTTAGGAAATGTGGTCAATTAGGAACTTTTTTTTCATATTTTGTGGGAATGCCCAAACCTCCAAATGTATTGGAGTGTGGTATAACATGCATCAGTGAAGTCACTGGTATTACCATAGGATCATAGGCTAAAGTAGGCCTCCTTAATATCTGGGATGCCACAGATCTTACTCGAGCAGACCAAATGTGGATCACGTTAGGTATGATGGTAGCTAAACGCAACATTGTACAAATGTGGGGGGTGGTGACAACACCATCCCTTAACGACTGGAAAAGAGACTTGGATTGGTGCATGGTGGCTGAGATATCTGTGTACGAGAGTAAGAGGTGTCCTAAGAAATGGGAGAAGATCTGGGGTAGATGGAAAAAATACAGAGAAAGCCCATGTACCGCCCGAGACTAAGGGCTTCAGATACTATATAACAGGCACTAACAGCATGATAAAGATGGGGATGATGAATATGCTGCCCTGCTTACCTGGTCATCATTAACAATATGCGTCCTAGACTGTTGTCCTGCAAACCTGCTTACACCAACTGTTAAATATGGCACTGAACCAGAATTTTAATATCAGTTATTAACATCTGTACATTAGTTAATGCCTGTAGTACAACCAATATATATCATGTGTTACATAACCCTTTGTTAATAAAAAGAAATGTATAAAAAAAAAATTGCTAATTCGGCAATCGCAAGAAAGCTGAAAGGACCAAAAGGTACCCTCAAACTGTGCCTAGGGCTAAGGACAAAAACAAAGAACTAAACATTAGATAACTTGGCCTGAAGTGGGTCGATCTGCTGAGTACCGCATCAGCCACAAGGTTGTCTCATTAACAAGCGTATAAAGTCTTAGTCGAGAGATGACTGGCTGCAAAGATTACATCAACCACCTCCAGAGGTAGGTCAAAGGTGTTCAGCTGTCGCGGCTCAATCTCAATCTATTAAAGTGGAGATTGCGTAGGGTGCGACAGCAGGTCCTCCCGAAGGGGCAGCCAGATGGTAGGACAGATGATCAAGCCAAGGAGTTCTGGACACCATACTCTCGGTGCACAGTCCCTGGCCACTGGAATGACTTGGGTCCAGTCGGTCCTGATCTTCTTGAGGACTCAGCTATGGCTGGTATTGGTGCACAGGCATACAGGAGCCCCAAGTTCCACTCGAGGCGGAACGTATCTCCGATCAAGAAATGCTGTGCAAACTCCATCACGCAGAAGTAAGGACATTGCTCATTCTCGGCAGTGGCGAACAAATAGACTCAAGGTTCCCCCCATTAGCAGAAGAGACCTTGCACCACCACGACCCCCCAAACCCCACCCCGCTGGTGTGAATGCCATTCATGATCGGCTAGGCACCGAAAGCAGAACTCGTCTGGCATGAAATTAAACGATCCTGCCAGGTAGGTCACCGCCAGGAAAATTCCTTGGTGGCCGATCCAGTTCCAGAGGCGTAAGGCATCCTGGAACAGAATCAGAGACCCCCACCCCACCCTATTTATTGCAGTAATACATGGCTGTGTGCTGTCTGTGAGCACCTGTTCCAACCTCCTTGTGATGGATGGAAGGATTGCTTTTCGTGCCAAGCGGATGACCCTCAGCTCCAGAAGGTTGATATGGAGCCAGAACACCTCCGAGACCAGAGGCCTCTGATTTCCACCACTTCTAGATGGCCACCACAACCCAGATGTAAGCACTGATCCCCACTGTCAGCTCTTTGTGGGGAAGGAAGGGGGGGTCTACTGCTGACCCAACTGCGGTCCAATAACCACCACTGAAGATCTTTTGCACTCTCCTCCGAAATCTGAACATGGTTGGAGAGGCCACCTTGATGTTGGACCCACTGAAACTTCAGATCCCACTGCAGTGCCATAATATGCCACCTGACATCCTCGACAGGCAGGAAATGGAAGTCCATCAATCCCAACAGCCTGAGTCAACTTCACTGAAATCCAGGACTGAGTCTGAAAGATTAGAATCATGCCGGAATGTCCTCAAATCTATTTGCCCTGGTGGAAGACACAAAACATAACTGTGTCCAGAATGGCTCCGATGAAGAAGAGCGTCTAAGAAAGAGTCTGATGTGACTCTGGCACATTGATAGTGAACCACCATCGCTTCGTAAACACCCCAGAGGCTCTGGTAAGACTAAAAGGGAGCACAAACAACTCAAAAGGCTCCTGTCCCACCACAAACCGCAGGTAACACCGGCATGACAGGTATTTTGAAATGGGTATCTTCCAGAAATAACAGTACCATCCAGTCCCCATGGTATAAAGCAGACACGACCTGACTGAGCATTTTCAAGGTTTCCTTCCAGAAGAAGGCATGAAGGTCTAAAATGGAAGTAATAAGTAATTACAACCTACGTCTGGCCCTGTTCCCTTTTTTATAGCCCCTTGGCTTAAAGGGATTGCACTTCCTGCTGCTGCTGCTGCTGCAAAAAAAAGATGGTCCTCTGTCGGTCTTTAGGAAAATGGTGCAAGGTGCAGCGGTGCACAAAAGAAGAGCAGGGCCATTCCAAACAGTTTGCAGGCACCACCTGTTTGAGGTCACGGCCTGCCTACTCGGCAAGAATCATAAAATCCTGCCTTCCACTTGGTGGCTGCTGCCCACTAAGGGCACACTAAAGGGGTTTTGTAGGTGGGGCTTCAAGGGGTGTAGTGGACTGGGCTACCAGTTGACCTTGGTCATGGGGCGGTGGGTACTAAACTGTGACAACAAAACTGTTGGGCTCCATGCTGGGGTTGGATTGGCTGGCAGTATCAGGTATATTTGCCAAAACATGGCCCTGCTCTCCTTAAATTGCTTTAATCAGAGTCTGGTTTGTCCCCAGACAGATGAGTCCCATCAAACAAAATATCCAAAACCAGTGGACGCTGCCAGACAGATGGCAACACCGGTGCCAATGGCTCACCCATTGGAATCGGTGGTGTCCAAGCCACTAAATAACATGAACTCTGCAGCATTCTGACCATCCAGAATGGCTTGGGCAAGGAGAGGTCAGATCTTCAGGGGCACCTGGAAGTTTTTGAATCCACCAAGTCCCAACGGACAAGAAAATAGCGCCCCAGCAGGTTGCTCACCTGAGCACTAAGCTAGTAGAGCAAAATACCTGTTTGCCAAAGGTTTTGACTCCTTGTCTGGAGGAGTACTTGGGAACGTGTTGGGACTGGTCTTACTTGCGGATGCCTGCAGCACCAGGGGTGCTAAGAAATAAAAGCAGGATTGCCCGGGTCAGGATGATGGCATCGTACAATTTGGCAGTTGAAGGGTGGACCAGAGCAAGGTTAAGCCCACGCCCCCAATAAGGTGTCTGTTAAGGCGTCATTAAATGGCATATTTTATGGCACTTCTGTAAAATAAGTGTTTTTTGGGTCACTGCCCTGGATAAATCATGGGAGTGAGATTCTCAGACTACCTCACAAGTGTTCTCGTGGGGTGGGTACCAAAGATCCTATAGGGGAACTGCTAACGGCGCACACAAACCGCTCTTGTTATTTGATAATATCATTAGCTATACCATAAAGCCTGCAATAGAGCTTTCAAAAAGTAAGTAACAACATTATCTGGAAAGGAAACACTCAGAATTTCCTATAAACAGGCGATGCTACATTCAAAGTACGGCGGCGGGAATATTAGAGTGTCAAGTGTACTTTGCTACTTTCAGTAGTCAAGCTTTATTTCTGAGCAGAACTGTGCAAGTGAGAAATAGAGAGACAATGGTGCTTTGTAAAACATACAATTGTTAATATTCCTCTATGACTGGTTCTTTGGATACCCCAAAAAGTATAATCCTGAGTTTTTAATTCTCTAATCATAAGAATCATATCTGTGGTGTGGGTTCTTCATTTACTATAATAGATGCCTTCACTTCATTTACACCTGCTTTAAAGCATCAGGAAAGCTGAAAATTAGGGACATGTGCGAGCAGGGCTATTGTAATGGGAATGTCCCCTGCACGGTAAAATGGTGTTTGTATCCCTATCATGAGTGACCTGACTGCACTTGAAACTAGTACCTTGATTTTTATTGGCCCAGCAGACACGCCAATGTAGCTTTTGACTAGATGTCTCAATCTGTCCATAGTGATTCTAACATCTAGAACATGTTCTGGTGAGGCACACAAAGGCCTCTTTACTGATAAAGAACTACAGTGCATGTCCGGCGTTGCTGACATGAAGAGATCATGTACGCATACTGATATTTTTGGGATTGATAGTATGAAGCAGACCTTTTTGTATTTCAGGAAGCATTGAGAACGCTAGCTCAATCCATGTTAGGTTTCTCAGATGTAATAGACATAGCTTCGAGCTAACAGCCTGTATGCGTGCATGAATGTTCTGTGTGGATGGTAGCAGAATCCCATGTTGTGGTGAGAGTCTGACTTCTGGGACCAAGGCAATCCATTTTAGATAGCCAATGATATGCATGGCACAAGATGAAGAATGGAATACAGTTTCCCCAGACATTGGAAAAGTATTGCCTGATTTCCTTGAGTTAAAAGGAGGACATGCAGGCCTGGAAGTAAGGGAGGATGTAGACAGTCCTAAACTTGGAAATTCTATGAGAACGTTTTGGCGGGGATTTCTGATTAGCCCTTCCTGCACATGGCACTTAGATGGAAGAGAGGGTAAGTCAGTTGAATATATTGTTAAGGGTGAGGAAGTTTCTAGGGCAGGCTCAATCCTTCTGTCTGTCCCTGACTGCCACTTGTAAAGGAATGATTACAGCCAGGAACATAACCTTCACACTTCATTGTGCCCATGTTTTGTGATACTCCTCTTTAGGGCTAGCGTCATCTTTGCAGTTTGCACAAAGACTGTTTTCCTGCACCCATAAAATGACATTCGAAAGGGAACCACCCCATACTGGTTCCAGGACTTTAGAGAGTGGATCAAAATTCCGACTGGCATGCGAGTATAAAGTAGGATCCAACCTATCCTACTTTGTTTCAGTTCCATTGTCTTCTTGACCAAGTAAAGGAGTGCCCTTCAGAGTACTTGAAGAGCTGCTGTAATTCAGGGTTGTTGTCTGCTTGACAGCCAATCTTTTCAGAGGTGAGGGGATATCACCAGAAGTCTGGGAAACCTGTTTGAGAAGCTGTAGGTCTGATTAGCACCCGAAGACTATCTACCTATCTCCTCAGAGAGCGAAGGAGAGAGCCTGGTCCAAAAGGAGGAGAGAATGTCCAGGAAGACAACCCCAGCAGTGTTCCTGGTGTGTGGCACACCCACAAGAATCTGACTTATGTTCGGGAGTGTAACCAGCGGCAACCTGAGCTGAGAAGTGTTGTGAACTCCTCCAAAATTCGAGGCACACCTGGAAACATTCACTTAGCCCCAAGAGGTGTTTGTTAATTGCCCCATCCCCGTCCAAGAAAAAGAAAACAGGCAGGTGTCTCCCACTCTTCTCTATACCGGGTTAGGCTCATCTATATCTAGAGTGTTCCGAGGCAGACAACCCAGTCAGATACTCTTCTCTGCAGGGGTTATTTGTAGTTGCGTGGATCCCCACCCTGATCCATGAAAGCAGTAGACACACGCAGCAACTGATGTTTATAACATAAGGTTATTTATTATGTATAATCAGTATAAAAACTTTCTGTATCTGAATCCTGAAAACTATTATTGCTATTCCAGCAGTCACAATATAAAACAAGGTGGCTACTAGAAACAAACACAACATTTCTTATAACACAAATCCCTACTATCTATATTATTTACTCTAACGTATACCCAACTCTTTACTTTATACCAAGCTGTGTGTTCTCCTTGCATACCTCTGAGAACCTTTTGTGGCCTGCAACTGGATATCGGCTCACCAGTATTCTCCCCAAAAAAGCCAGTCTTTATGTCTGTCCCTTTCCATTTATACCTTTCTCCCCAATAAACCTCTGTGGAGAGGGGAAGGGGGGGGGGTCGCTGTGCAGCTTCTTGCATCTGCATCACTGCATTAACAATGCTTCGGTTAGAGACAGATATGAAAGGCAAGGAATTTATCAAAACATAATTCCTTCCATGTGTGGCCAGGCGACCTTGCAATGTTGCTCACTACACATAGCTTTGTAAACACCAGAATGGAAGATTTTAACCTTGCTACAATGTTGACGTGCTTAGCATGTTTAAAAGTTGACATGGGAATCTTGAACACACTCTTAGCGGTTATCACATCACATTTCAAAACATTAGTTTTCTAGGGCCCAAGCCTTTCACATACACACTCTAAAGGACTATTACAGTCATATTCATCATACACTTATGCCTGATCTGCATGTAACATGCATGTCATCACAAAAAACCCTGCCACATACGTCAGGAGGATAACCCGGCCTCCCAGTATAGGTCATGTGGTAAAATGTGTGAAGCGACAACAACCCTGCAAGTACCAGAGTGCTGTCCATAATCTGTGACCCAAGAGAAGTCTCTTTGATTGTCAACATACTGTGGATGAAGACTTCATCACTACCAGAGCAGAGAACTCCCCTGACATCTCAGAGGCTGTAACTGCCAAAGGACAACTAGTGGCCCAGGTCTGCCATGCTGCTTTCTTCAGAGTTGAGATCCAAGAGGCAGCGAGGCTCCCATCACAACCTTGCACTGGCTGTCAAAGAGTGTGCCTGTAAAGGGCACACCACAAACACCACAACGCTAAGCCTCAGTCATAAAGACAGAAAACACAAGAGGCAGTGTTGATAGACTAAGAGACTGTGTTTTGCATTATAACCGCATGTCAAAAGGAATAACAAGTGCTGATTGTTGGAAATGGCCCTTTTTGCAGGGTTATCCCTAAACTTTTTGCTTTTTCCTCCTATTTTTGCCTGACCTGTGTGTGTTGGTTTTAGGACTCTGGGCACTTTACCACTGCTAATCAGTGCTAAGGTGAATGTGCTCTCTGTGTAAACTGTGTTATGGTTCGGTGCTTCCATGATTGGCCTATTTGATGTATGTGTCAGTCCCTAGTAAAGTGCACTGCGAGTGCCAGTGCCTATAAATCAAATGCTGTTGGTGGGCTGCAGCACTGGATTGTGGCACCCACGCAAACAGCCCGTAAAGTGTAACTCTGCCCTGCCATTGCAGAGCCTGTGTGCAGCCTGGAAGACTTGCGCAACCTGGATAAAGATGAGACTTGCTTGGATAATGACACCTTGAAGAAATTACAAACATATGCACTTTATAAACCGCTAAACACGATATCTCTAGATCCATACTCTACTCTGAAAGTAGCAAGCCTAAACACCAGATCACTCCATTGTCATCACGTCGAGGTCTATAACTTGTTGCAAAATACTGATACCGACGTATTGACCTTAACTGAGACTTGGATGAGTGAGAGCTCAATGCCAGACATTCTGGCTGCTCTACCGAATGGTTATGATGCTTTTTGGCAAAATCGACCAGGAAGCACACGGAGAGGAGGGGTAGCGGTGATTTTTAAAAAAACGCTGTCAGTGGAAATCTTACTATCTGAGACTGTTGACCTGGCTGATTTGCTTGGGGTGAAAGTTACAGTAAACAGCCTATGTTGGGTGGTGCTAACGGTTTACCGCCCTCCCAATGCAACCCCAACCTTCCAGGACCTATTCGCCCCCATTATATCAGACCTTTGCTCTCGCTATACGAAAATTGTAGTCACTGGAGACTTCAATTTGCACTGGGATAATCCCCATTGGGATGCCTCTATGCGTCACTTGGACACTTTGATGTCAACACTAAATTTTAAACAAATCGTGCAGGTCCCCACGCACATCAAAGGTCACACTCTTGACCTGGTGTGGACTACAGACCCTTCCCTAACACTGGAGGAAGTAGCCCCATGTATCTGGTCCGACCACCATCTAATCTCTTGTGAGATACGTATTAAGGGCCAAACAACCAGACCAACAGTGGCGGCTAGACAAACCCGCAAATGGGCAGAGGTCGATTTGAGGACCCTGTCCAAGGTATTCCTGCCGAGAGACTGTCTCCTGAGCTTAGATCATACGTTGGATCAGCAATACGCGGATTTAACGCATTGTCTGATATCAGCTATTGATCAGATAGCACCAATGGAATTGAAGGTGTTAAAAGGCCCGGGTAAGGATGCCCCTTGGTTCACGCCAGCTCTGAGGGACCACAAAAAGAAACTTAGAGCCTTAGAAAGAGGATGGAGGAAAACTAAACAGGACTTAGCCAGAAACCTCTATCGAACTTCCTTGACTGCATACAAAAAACATATTACGCTGGCCAAAGCTGAGTACTACGAATCCCGCTTAAGTATGGCAGCCAACGTGCAGAAAGAGACTTTTAAGATCCTGTCGGAGCTGACTAAAAAGTCGGACAGTGTTCAGTCCCCCATAAACTGTAATTCCTTCCAGGAATATTTTCTGGAGAAAGTAAAAACCATCATCCAAGACATAAAAAGTGGGATGCCAAACGGGATGGCCACATCCACCGGCCCTCGAACTCAAACTGACTGTTCCATCACACTGTTTCCAGAGATTGACATCTTGAGTCTGCAGCAGTTGATGGGCAGAATTAAGTCTGGATCCCCAGCGGACCCGTGTCCACCTAAAGTCTTTCAGGTAGCCCGCCCTTTATTGGAGGAGCATGTCATCTCTCTCCTAAATAGATCCTTGGAAACAGGACAATTACCGACAGAATTCAAGGAAGCGCGTGTTAGACCACTGTTGAAGAAACCTGGTGCAGACCCCGCAATACTAAAAAATTACAGGCCAATCTCCCAGTTACCATTCCTCTCTAAAGTACTGGAACAACATGTACTAAAAACCCTGTCTATGTACTTGGAGTCCAACTCCCTGCTTCATGAACGACAAGCAGGGTTCCGAGCACATCACAGCACCGAGTTGGTGATGCTCTCGGTGCTGGACGAACTGAGAGGCCTGGCTGACGGTAAAAAACCGAGCGCCCTGATTTTATTAGATCTTTCAGCGGCGTTCGATACCGTCAGCCATGCGCTGCTATTGGAAAGGCTGGGTGACTTTGGTGTCAATGGCCCGGTTTTTAGTTGGCTGCAGTCCTTCCTGTCAGGAAGGACACAAAGAATACAACTGGGAGAACAAATCTCCGTAGTGGGAGAGTTAGAATGTGGGGTGCCCCAGGGCTCGGCCTTATCCCCACTGCTGTTTAATCTATATCTACAGCCGCTGATTGCCTCCTTGGCGAGTATGGGCTGCACAGTATATAACTACGCAGACGACACGCAGCTGCTGCTGAGTGTTGAGAATACAAACACCGCCCAACTCCACACTCAGAACATCTTGAGACACACGGTCCAGTGGATGACAGGAAACCTCCTAAAAATCAACCCAGACAAGACTGAGGTCCTGGTGATTTCATCTGCCACCTCACCATGGGGTGACCTCTACTGGCCCGCAGAGCTGGGTCCAGCTCCAAAACCCAGCCTGGTTGTGAAGAGTTTGGGGATCAAACTGGACTGTGACCTCACTATGGCCAACCAAATCTCCGCTGTAGTGGGCAGCTGCACTAATATTATTCGACAGCTGCGGAAACTAGTGCCTATCATTTCCCAATCTATGCTACGTTCTATCGTCACAGCTACCGTGATCTCACGCATAGATTATGGAAACGCCCTCTACCTTGGCCTACCAAAAACCCTGACAAACAGGCTACAGGTGGTGATGAACGATGCTGCTCGTCTTATTTTCAGGCTGCCAAGACGTACTAAAGCATCCCCCCTGCTGCAGAGTCTCCACTGGCTCCCTATTAAGGAGCGAGTGGAATTTAAAAACATGTGCATTGCCCATAAAGCCATCTATGGCATGGCGCCAGCATACATCAAAGATCGTCTAGCAGTGTATAGCCCAAAGAGAGCTCTCAGATCCTCAAATTCTCAGCTACTGGTGTGCCCCCGTTACAAACTTGCCACCAAGGGAGGAAGAGCTTTCTCTGTGCTGGTTCCTCATTTATGGAACACACTACCTGAGCTATTACGTAAGGAAGGAAACCTCCTACGTTTCAGAAAGGGGTTGAAAACGTTACTATTCAGGAGAGCCCTCTGAGCCACTTCAGGTTAAGTGGAGACTTCTGTACCGTCAAAGTTGTTGTTTACCATCTAGTCCCATGCGCTTAGAGGCCTGTAGGTGATTGAGCGCGGTATAAATTAAAAATAACAATAACAATAACAATAACAATGTCAATTTGGCAAGTACACACACTTGCAAGTGCTTCCCTTTTCTACATGTGAGTCACCCCTAAGGTAGGCCCATGGTACCCCCATGGGCAGGGTGCATTGTATGTGAAAGGTAGGACCTGCCCTTGTGTGTGAGGCATGTCCTGATCGGGAATTACAGCCTACTTTGTTTTTCACTATTGCAAGGCTAAGTGTTAACCATAGGCCAGAGTAGGCAGTTTGATTATAACATCCTAACTGACTCAGGGAACAAAGTAGAAATTCGAGTTTAGTATGCCTGAACTCATAATGATAAAATACATCTTTTAGCAAAGTTGATTTTAACATTCTGTGATTGAAAATACCACTTTTAGAAAGTAGGTATTTTCTGACCTAACCAGCCAGCGCCTCTGCTAGCTTGTGTATTGTGTGTCAGGCTTGTGGGTGACAGGGGCTGGGGGAGACTCGAGGAGACAGTTTGAGTCAGCACAGGGCTGAATAGACCTATCAGCACATAGATGGGTGGGAGGAGTAGCACCTGGCTCTGAATGGGACTGTGCCTGACTTCTACAATGCTGGCTCCACCTCCTGTGGTGCGTCTGAGGACCCTGGCCCACACGGACATAGGAAGGTGCACACTGTCAGGATGCACCCAAAACTGGTTTGAACTAGGTCTAGGACAAAGGAATTGCTGGTATAAATATTGGGGCCCAAACCCCAAGACTTCCGAACTCGCTGGAATCAAGCAACCTGCCAAGAAGGAGAGCTGGAAGATCTGCGAGGAGTAGTACTGACCCTTTGCTGTGTTGCTGCTTTGTTGGGTTGGCCTGCAGCTGCTGCTTCTGCCTTGGGCAGTGAAAGGACTGGACTGAACATTTTCTACTTGTGCTGAGTATCTCCAAGGCCCTAAAACCAAGCTGGCCTCCTGTTAAGAAGTCTCAGGGACTCCAAAGACTTCGCCAACCTCTGGGTACCGCTCCTGGAACCGCTGTTTCAGTTGCAACAGAGACGAAGGAACAGCGACCAACTGTCACCGACTCCGTCGCTGGCCTTGTGTCTTGAAGGCACTGCAGGTGGCACCGTCTCGCACTGCACCGCAAGCCTTGGTCTCACCAACACCGTCTGCACGATCGTCACCGAGCCGCTGCCTGCACCGCATCGAGAGGCACCGCAGCCCGCATCGCCTCGTTTCACTTCGCTGGCTGGTCTCATCGACACGATCGCCGCTGGCTCGACACCCGTGACCGCCTCGTCAAGCACAGCTGTCCGGCTCCGTCAGCCAAGTTCCCGCCAACCGGCTCCGTCGCTTGCATCGCAACCTGCCAGCACTGCATCGAGCACCGTCTCACCCTGCACCGCAAGCCTTGGTCTCACCGACGCCGTCTGCACGATTGTCACCGAGCCGCTGCCTGCACCGCATCGAGGAGACACCGCACCCTGCACCCCTTCCACTTTGCACCGTAACCGCAACGGACGCCACTACCGGCTCTGTCACCTGCACCGCAACTTGCCAGCACCGCATCGAGCCCTGTCTCGTGCACTGCACCGCAAGCCTTGGTCTCACCGACGCCGTCTGGATGATCGTCACCGAGCCGCTGCTCGCACCGAGAAGACACAGCACCTTGAACCGCTTCCACTTTGCATCGCAAACGCGACGGATGCCAAGACCGGATCACACCTCCGTGTGAGCAGCACTAAGAAAGGTACTGTTAACGAGTCTGTTCACGCTGTTGCTGGCCCGTACTGACGCGGTCAGCTGGAACTGCGAGACTCTTGTTTTCACCATCGCAGTACGCTCGGATCGAGCTACCAACTCGTACAAACGGTGTTTTCAACGTATTTTTGCAATTTAAAGAAATCTTAACTGTTTTTAAAGTGGATTTTGATCATATTTGGTCTTGTTTTAAGTATATAAAAATATTGGCTATTTTTCTAAACTGGTGTGGTGTCCTTTTGTAGCGCTTACATTGTATTACTGTTGGTTTTGTGCAAATGCTTTGCACACTGCCTCTAAGATAAGCCTGACTGCTCGTGCCAAGCTACCAAGGGGGTGAGCAGGGGTTATTTTAGGATTGTAACTCCCTTATACTGACTAAGAAGAAGGGTCCCTACTTGAGCAAAGTTGCAAGCCCTTGCCAACTAGAGACCCCCAACACTCATATAATTTCTATTGCAAGATACAAGCTGAACTAACATTCAGATGCTTACATTTAGCAATTACTTGCATAAACCAAGTACTGAATTTGCACCTGACCCAATTCTTGCCCTACGTTTTCCTGCATAACCATGCCACTACAGTAGAGTGGGTGCTACAGCCACTGTACTAGATCACTGTAGCGAGGGGAGAACAGGCGCCACTTAACTAGGAACCTGTGGTGGATGGGGGAACTATAAGGGCTGGTTTTGGCCCACTGTGTTGTAGAACCCTGTAGCTGAAGCTCATTACTGTGTGTAGTGTGTCATTTTGCTGTGCCACTGAATTGCTTCTGTAAGCCCAAGCACTGGGCTGGACTGTATGTTATGTGTCTGTTACTTGACTATTGAATTATGTGTCTTTGGCCCCTACACGATCTCCTTGAGAACCATTTGGCGGCTCACCCTAGTTAATCTGAGAGTCAAGCATGGAAAGGGTGTACTTGGCCCACTTTGCACAGCCATAGCAACACTGGCTCAGAACAACAGAGGCAAACGACCCCAACCACCATGACTGTGGCCTAATAAGCCTTGCCTGCCATGTCTCGCTCTAACCCCCCCACCCCCACAACAACAAAAAGGATCTGACAAGTGATTATTAAATCATTTGAAGAGATTGCAATGGAACTTGGTCTTAGGGAAAAGTATTTTGTGAAAATCAACTTTGGCGCAGGCCTCAAGAAGGGTGCTATTACTCCACTAACTCACTGTGACACGTAGCTACAAAATAGGGAACAGCAAATTGAAAGGTTTCATATATACATACTTTTTTACTCAAGAGACAAACCGATGAGAAAGATAATCAGATAGCTTTGGAGAAACAATATGGAAGGACAATACTAAAAGAGTATAGGGTAGACATTTTGGGGACACATGACCCTTGAAGGGTGTCTGGAAGAAGAAGGTGAGTAACTTATTATACAGTTGGGAAAACATCCCTATAAAATACCATAAATTGAATGGAAAAAAGTGAGATATGCAGGAGGGCTGTCCGTGGGAAAGGACATCACACATTTTTTTCTGGAAATGCCCAAAATAGAAAGAGTATTGCTTTGTATAAATGAAATAGTGAAGAAAAATATTAGCAGTGCTCTACCGTGAACCTCAGATTTCCTTTTATGTAGATCAGCATAAAACGTTTAACTGCAGCTTCACTTAAATTTAGGAAAGATTTAGAACAGCTACTGCTGTGAACAACCAAGAAATTGTTGGACATTGGGAAAAGGAACTACTGCTAAATCCAAAATCCTGTTTGCGCCTAGTTTGGCATCTATTAGAGATTAACAAATCGGCAAATGCAGAATAGCTGCCATAGAAATGGTTTGACTTGATTTAGGAGACCTTATTTATTTAACCAAGCAATTTCGTAACCTCATTGCCCAAGATATCCCAGACCTCATTATGCAGAGCAAATGTAGACATAACCCAGAAAGCAATCAAGAAAGATTATTAGGGAATGAGGCAGATCAGTGTATTAGCAGAACAAAGTAAAATTAGAGGAGATCGGAGAAGGGCTCCATAGTGACATGAGCATTGGTGCATATGTTTAAATGTGGGCTTGGCTCCATGTCGGAGGATGGATTTAAAGAAGTAAAGGGGAGGGCGGGGGGAGCATAGAAGGTTAAATGCTTATTTGTTAAGTATGTTAAAATTCAATTAAAATATTTAAGTATAAAATGGCACATATCGATGAATAAACAAACGTTGCTTACTAGAACTTGGGCGAGCCATTTCCCAACAAGGCCCTTGTATTCCAATGGGTGATTGTTTCAGTGAAGAGAACGCTTGGTACAGTAGTCTCCTACTGGTGAATTGCAGAAGAATCATCAGGAACAATTTAGAAATGAAGTTCTGAAAAAAAGAGCAAAGAAGAGTTAAAAACAAAAAAATGTAACCTCACTGTATTCCCCCCAAAATAATTATTTAAAAATGTTTTTAGTATACCTGTCCAGGGTCATCTTGTCCAAAATAGGGAGGAATGATACTCACCTCTGCCTGAGGAACTGTGGTGCAGTGAGTACATTCTATCACATGATATGGGAATGCCCAATAAGTTCAACTTACTAGGAGACAATTATGAGCGCAGTGGCACAAATTAGTGGGACACCCGTGCCCCCAGACCCCAAACGATGTCTCCTGAACATATGGGTGGCAACGGACCTCAATCGCAGAGCTCAAGACTGGGCAACACTTGGTATGACAATAGCCAAATGTAACATTGCCAAACATTGGGGGGCGCAAAAGGTGCCAACATATATGGGGAATGGTGCACTGACATGGACTGGGCTACGGTGGCTGAAAAGGCAGTGTATATATACACAGAGGCTGTCCCAAAAAGTGGGAACGGGTGTGGGGAGGCTGGAATAAATGTAGAGGGAATATTTGTACGTTACCACCTGAAGACCCCTCATTAGACGGTAGTGATTGATATGTTGTGCCAAGTACCGCATGACTTCACAAATGAATAACATTAAACTTTGAGTTGTTACTTGTGGATCCAACGAAACTTCGAAAATGTAAACTGTGTATACCTAGATTTCATTTCTACGTGTACCTTTGTTGCAAGTCGTACACTTAATAAAATGAGTTTTTTTATAAAAATGGTTTTAGGATAACCTACATATGCAGATAATATTAAATTCATAATATATATATATATAGTTTGGGGCCTGTAAATTTGGTATTAACAAGACCCATTATCTTACCCCATTCAGTGAGACCGCAATCCCGATTGTAGGTCAATACACGTGTAAAACTGAATTTGCGGTATATGTCTTGACGTGCACTTGTGGCCTAAATTATATCGGGAGTACCAGCAAACAAGTGCACGTCGGGATCCTGCAGCATTTACGGGCAATTTTACATTGTGACTCGAGTTACCCAGTGGCACGCCACTTTGAGTCTACACACAACAGAGATGTAAATTGCTTATCATACTATGTTGTAGGAGCAATACCAAAATTACGAAGAGGTGGCAACAGGGATTTAAAATTAAGGCAGTTGGAATCTAATATGATATTGGAATTCAACAGCAAAAGTCCGAATGGCCTTAATAATATAGAGGATTTGCACACTTTCCTTTAAATCCCCATGTACCTCTTTAATGACTCTGTCTCGCTTGGGCCTAATTATCAGTCACTGTTTTATGCTCCCAGGCAGTCAGGTTCCCTGTTGCCTGGAGGTTGCTTTAGCTTTTTCTATATACATAAACAGTTTTTTCGTAAATCATCACATCTTCATTCCGTCTAGTCAGGGTCCCTGTTAGTCGGAAAATATGAAATTCTCTTGGTTCATTCCCTATCTGTAACATATGTAATTTATTACCTATATTTATTTGGTATTTTTATACAATTTTTTATACACAGGGTGTTTTTATAATCTTTAGAGTTTATAAATATACTTGTTTTGGATTTTGAAATACATTTATCATGAATTTTAAATTGAACAAAATGTGGTGTTTAACCCAATTGTTGAAAATATGATGATGAGGTATAATATTTACAAGCAGGTCTCTTTATGCACATTGGCACTTTTTCTTCCTCTAGGACAAAACATTGGTCACAATTGGTCTTTTGCACTTTATGGACATGCACTGTTTGCACTTTAAAAAATAACTTAATCAAATGTTACCATTTTTCAATTTTTTGGTCTTACTGATCAAATGAGGATGTATATTCTAACTATTCAAAGAAGAACGGCTTTTAATTCCGTCATCCTTTTCCTTTTTCCCCCCTCTAGATACAAGTATTTGATGGATTTATCCGGAGACTTCAAACTCAAACTTGTATGCTTATGTGATTTCATTTCTGTACCCATGTATTTATACGGACATTAAGGCACTTCAATTTTGAATTTGTCTTTTATTTCTATGATCACATGATGTATGGAGGGGTGGCTATGCTTGGGAGAAATGGGCACTATAAAAACAAACAAAAAAAATACAAACAAATGTTGCATGTGAACAAGGGCTCAGGTAGCCCGAAACGCGTAATGCACTCTTTCACAAACTTGAGCAAATAAACAGAGACATTTAACATCTGGGCCTGTGGTCTGTCTCCTGCGTTTTCGAGGACAAGAGGAGTTCTTTGTGGATGGATATATATATATATATATATATATGCAGTGTTAATACACTGGCAAATAAATCCATGGGATCTGTCTTTTTTAAACATCCATAGGTAACACCACCTTCCCCAAATAGACATTATATTTACTACCAAAAACATATTTCACTTCAGCGTTAATCACCCACCAAAACGTAAAAGACAAATCATGCTCCTATACCATGTAACAGAGGTTGATTAACAAAAACGATGTCTACGCTTCAGATCTGCTGGATTTCACAGTATGCAGTGCAGTGGGATGCCTAACAGGATTCACTATTAAACATCTTCTGGACTAGATCATAGGACTAACAGAGAAAACAGAAGTCAGTTTACAATTGTATTAGTTGACCACACTACAAATTGATGACAAAGACCATAGTAAATATTGCAAGACATTATTTTATACATATTTTACAAATAAAGTAGTAAATCATTAAAAAATACAAAATTACAATACTTCTTAAATTTCAGCATAGAAAAGGCATCCTGTTATCCAAAAGAAATGCAAAAATATGCAGCATGTCTGAAAAATACATCATTTTAAGTAAAAATGGTTAAATACTGGATCCACGAAATGTTATCATTGATAATTACATAACAAACAATACATTCTACTACTCTTTTGAGTGCCGAATCACGTGCAGCTCAACCCTTTCTTGTTGTACCACCTTCCCCCTTAAAATGTCTCTTCCTTCAACCTACTTCTTGAATTTTATGAAAGTTGTCGACACTATCATTTTGTAAACATAACAATAATCAGACTTTAAAATCCTGTTTATCTTGAGAAACCAATCCAAAACAAAACAGGGGATGGCATGGGGGTGATAGATTTCCAATTAGCAGTAATTATGGTGTACTACACTCATTGCCATAATAACCAATAGTTGAAATCAGACTGTTTTTCTACCCTATCAATTACATCAAACATGCCATTTTGGGATTGCGGTAAATACATCTGGGTACAACAAAAGTGATTAACTAAAAGATACATCTCCAATGTAATTCCAAGTGGGGGCATGTCCAAAACATACTGCACCATATTGCCCTATCCCCCACCTGATTGATTGCTTGCTGTGGGCAATACAGTGCATGTACGCCTCAAACGCGTTGTCTGTTCTACAGAGTTGGCTACATACGGGACACAAACTGTCTATTTGGGAAGGACGCACTCAGACCACAATCCCCAATATATACAGGTTAGCTGGGATATGGCATCCTCTCCTATACAGACTTGGCGCCTTTGCCCGAGGTGCTCAAGGATGCCGTGCTTCGCACCACCTTGAGTACCTCCTGCATCGAGTACTTTGAAGCGAACACAGGCAGTGTGTCATCAAGCTTACTAGAATGGGACACGTTCAAGATCACTATTAGGGGACACTCCGTGAGCGCTGCCACAGCTGGACCAGGACATTACAGAAGTGCAACGCAAACTTCTCCGCCTCGAGACGCTGGAAATCTCCTCGACCGAGGGCAGACACTGGCTCATTAAGGCATGTTAAGAGCACACCACTTCGTTTGAGCGCCTGCACTGCCTCAACTATGCTGCACACACTGCATGGACTCACACTGGAGCTGACAATTCAGGTGCTTTGATAGCCTGGTTAAGTAGGCAGGACCCCCCCCCCACACCCGCCAACGCCCTACTCTGTCCCCCAAGCAACAGAGTTACACATGCAACAAGAGATAAATGCGCCTTTACTCAACACTACGAATGCCTCTACGCACAGACAACGCAGATCGTCGACTCTGCCACGGAGTATTTCTTAGCATACGTGAACTTCCTGCAGGTCCCACCTGACTTGGCACTGGAACTCAATGCAGACATCAATCCTTTTAAGATTCGTGAAGTCATTCGATTGAGAGCATCGGGAAAGACCCCAGGCCCGGACGGACTTCCTCAAGAGTTTTATAAAACATATGCCACACTGTTGGTCCCCCACCTCCAAACCAGGTATGATTAAGCACTTTCATGCTCTTGCCTCCCCCAATCCATCCGAGAGGCATTGATTGTAGCCATACCTAAGCCAGGACGCGACCTCACGTACTTCGGCTCCTATCAGTCCTTGGTGATGCTTAATGCAGACACTTAAATTCTCTGTAAAATTTTGGTGAAACGCTAGCTTAGGTGAGCCCGCAACTGGTTCACAAAGACCAGAATGGCTTCATACCAGAGCGCAGGATGTCCCAGAATCTCCGCCACCGCTTCAGGAATCAGGAATAGGTGCTGGGTTACTGGCCCCAGTCTGGTTATCTGGTGCTGGATCTAGAGAAAGCCTTTGATTCCCTAGAATGGAACTACCTATTTGCCGTACTATCCAGAATTGGTCTGGGGCCCGCATGCTTGGTCTTTTCCAGCTCCTGTACAACGCGCCCCTGGCCCGTATTAAGACAGGTAGGTATATATCTGACCCTATCCGTATAGGTTGTGGCACTTGTCAGGGCTGCCCTTTCACTCCCCTTTTTTTCACCTGGCTATGGAACACCTGGCACATAGAGTGCAAGCACAGGTCTGGGGAATCCCACTGGGAGATGAAGTGCTAACTGTCTCGCTCTACGCTGATGACCTACATGACATTGCCAAACCCCTGCCAGAAACTGAGCGCCTCCTTGCTGCGTTCACTGCTGTTTCAGCCCTACGGGCCAAATCGGGCAAATCCTGTCTCTACCCTCTGCCAGAAGGGGCCGCAAACCCCGTTCTCCAGTTGGGCAAGGAATTAGTACAGTGGCATCAGATATGATTTGATCTTTCGGTATCCGGATATATCGAGACAGAAGCACTGGCGGAGGGAAATGTCCACAGGCAAATCTCCTTATGAACGTCGTTTCTGCTACTGGTAGTGGGACGCACTACACTGTCTAAGATGGTGATGCTCCCGCACCTGTTGCATTACTTGGTCAACATCCCAATTTATCTACATGAGGCTTTCTTCGTCACACTTGAGCACCTGCATGATGGCCTCATCTGGTACCGCACTTGCTGACGTGAGGCGCTTCCAAAACTGTGCTTGTAAACAGACAGGGCTGGTCTGGGGCACCCAACCTTGAGCACTACATCGGTGCTACTACCATTTCCCGCAACAAAACACTCCCCAAAACAAGACACAGAGACATCCAATCTCACCAATTTAAACTGGCCCTTTTTTACAATGAGGGTAGCTGTGGAATTTGAGCCCTGGCTAATCTGCACCCCAGGGAAACTTACCAACCCGAGACATTTCAGAAAACTACACACACCAGGATACCTGGGTGATCTGGCTTGCATGGATCACAAATCGTTTTCTTGCCCACAATGACATTCAAATCTCAGAAATAGGCACACCATCCATCGCAAGGACTAACATTGTCCCTGGTTTGATCTGTTCCTGTCGTGGGCACTAAGCCTAGCCACACCAGTGGGGAAGCGTTTTTATTGGGACAAGTGAGGGAATACTAGGTGGTAGAAATTGTATGGATCCCTGAGGATTCCAGAACTTTCTCCCACAGAAACCTGAGGAAAACTCAAGTTTTCTGCCACTGTTTGAGGTTTGAAGGGCTTTGTGGTTAAGAACACACTGTGGGACTCACTGAAGGCACATCACCCTGCATGCCCCAGGGTGTCTAGTTTTAAATAATGTCTGTGTTAAGTAGTTTTCCTGAGTAGCACCCAAGCACTGGCCCAAATACTGCAGTTACCCCTAATGTCAATGTCTCCACTTTGGTTTTTAGGGTCTTTTGTGTCGTAGAAGCTCAGCCAGCCACACAGGTGGGGCAGCATTTTTATCTGCAGAATGTGGGAATGATGGGAGGTCGGAAATGTGTAGATTCTCACAGATTCCAGAAATCTCTCACATAGAAATGTGAGGAAAATGCATGTTTTCAGCCAAAACATGAGCTCCTAAAGTCATTTTTGGTAAGAAAACATTGTGGGATCCCCGGTAGGGACAACACCCTGGACTTCCCCGGTAGTCTAGTTTTCAAACATTCCTCGATTTAATGTGTTTTTGAGCATGGTGGACAAGCACAAGTATATTTTCTGTATACAGGAATGAGACTGGTGAAACTGTTAAAACAATCATATGAACCCAAAATTCCACTCAAGTGGCCCTCTGGACATTAGGGAAATTGTATTTGTAAAAAAAAATAAAAGGGGAGCAGCCCACCATGGTGTAAGACCTTGCCCCCACTCAAAAGGGGGCAATTTTTATAGGAGGGTGTTGAAGCATGTGGAGGATACGGCGTTGATCTGTCGGTTCATGGTGAGGGAGGAGGGGAGTATGATGCTGAGGTTTCGGGCATGGTCCGTGGGTATGGGAGGGTTGCCGAATGCATGGGGCCGCCAGGTGTTGTCCCATGCGGAGGTGGGAATCAGAGCATGGGTCTATTACTTGAAATATTGCCCTTCTGTGTATGTAGGATTGTGTAAACACACTATTTTTTTCTTTTGTTTCTGCCCATGTTTTCGGAACGTCAGATTTTCTACATGTATTAGTTCACCTGACTGGAGCACAGCAACGGTTGCCATAGTACTAATAAACGTACATATTGGCGCTTGATATTTGTTTTTCGTTACATAGTCTGTTTCCAATCAGCATGTTTCTGGGTTTCGCCATTGTTTTAGTTCAGCATGTCCCTGCATTGTTCTTTCAATTCCGACCGGCATGTTTTATAAATCATATCAGCAATCAACCTTTGCCATTTCTTTCCAATTTCATATTTTGGTTTCTGCATTGTAATATTATTTATTAAGGCACGGAGACACATTAAACAACGTCACATTAATGTGTATTTTTTTGTTTAAGTACAGGGCGATTAGGTGATTTACTCAGAGTCACAGGATGTTGAGCCGATGCAGAGACTCGACCTGGCTGCCCGTGGAATTTTACAGCGTTTGGTGATTTTTTTTATTTTTTTTTGGTTCAACTGCTTTTATTATTTTGGACTTCAGTACACTGCTTCGCACGCCTACAACCCGGAGGCCGGCGGCTACCCTGTAATCAGCAGAGAGTAATCAAGTAGTTAAACACAGCCTTAAACCGGCATCCCTGAGGCCCGGTGGCGGATAGACGGAGACGTGAGAGGAGCAGTTATCCGCCTGCGCCATTGAATGTGAAGTGCTTCGTAGGATGTCGTGCAGTAGAACAAAGGTGTGCATTGTAACAGCCCCAACTTTTAAACCTATCCCCCCCCTCCCACTCGTATCCTAGAAACAAAGAAATTTGGTCAGTGAGTTACATCAATCTCAGCTCAGTTACAGCGCCACAGGCGCAGCGGCTATAAAAACACGTCTAGCAGTTATTCCCACTTGGCAGGGATCTTAGTCTATGTCTTCCTGCCCAGCCTGTGAAGCCAGGGGGGGTTCGCATATGTTACCCCTAAATTCGTTCCAGCCGGACCATATATCGCTCCATTTGCGGGGGCAGCCTCTCGTCTCGTAGACAGTCTTTTCTTGCAGCATGCACCAGTCCATGTCACTTTGCCAGTCTCTCAGTGTCGGTGAGTGAGGGGCTCCCCAGAGTCTTGCTATGTTTCTCTTTGCCACCATTTGCCCAAGTGTTACCCAGACCCTCCCCCTGGAAGACAGGTCCATGGGCTCCCATATGTTCAGGAGGCACCGTTTGGCCTCAGGGCGAAGTTCTACCTCCAAAACCTCATGCATACAATGGACCACCCTCCTCCAGTATCTTTGCACTTTTGGACACTCCCATAGTATGTGGAAGAAGGTGCCTTTCCCTCCACAACCCCTTCTGCAGAGTCCTTCTCCACCCTTCCCCATTGCCATCAGCCTAGTGCAGGAAATGTAGATCCTATGGAGGATTTTGAGTTGGATTAGCCTTAGTCGGGCCGAGATCGCTACCTCCCTGGGTGAGGCTAGTGCGTGAGACCACTCCTCCTCGTCTATCTCCAGCCCGTCAGTGACCCATTTATCCTTCAGAGGAAGTAAAGTGTCAGGGGGGTTGTTAATTAGTTTTTTATATGTGAGGGAGATGGCATGTTCTGGGAGGTGTCCGTCAAGTAGTCTATCCTCCAGTGGAGAGGCCAGGGGCAAGGTGGTGTCTGGTGGGATATTCGCTTGCAGTGCATGTCGTACCTGCAGGTATCGGAAGTATTCGGTCTGCGCCATGTCGTATGTGTCTCGTAAGTGCGCAAACGGCGTTTGGTGATTTAAACCAAATTAAGCCACCCAGCCTTTACTCTGTCATGAAATACATCAATGCTTTCCCCGTAGTTGCCTCCTTGTCGTTGTTGTACGCAGTTGCCTCCATTCATTACTGTTTGCAGCTCCTCATGCACCCGGTTGAAACGGTTTGTTTCATTTGCATATTATCTTAGTACTCAATACTGATGTCGGAGGCACCATGAAGGCCCTAATCTTTTACCGAGTTAATTCCAGTCGCTCAGTTGTAAAAACCAGTTCCAATAGCAAAGAACTCAGGCAATAGCATGCAGAAGAGGCCGTAACTGCTATTTTCTGTAAACAGGGAGGAGACTGGTGAAACCGTTAAAATAATCATATGAACCCAAAATTCCACCCATGTGTTGTTTTTAGCATGGTATCAATTAAATGGCTCATACCCACATACAAACAATGAGATGAGTAGAAGGAATGAGCTGAGAAAAAAAAATAATCAATACGATACAGTGCACAAACCTAGTTTATCAGGCATGCTCAATGCCTAGTATGGATTGAGACATAAGCTAACCTAGCTATAGTAAAACAGTGGTATGGATTGTCTCATACACCTCAAGGTTTGAGCACATCGAGTCTAAACACAACTATTAACTAATTCAGTTTCCAAAACTGCAAATTCCATATAAACCAACACTGAAATATGTCAATGAACGAAGATGTTCTACTGGAAACCTCAAATTGGAGAGGGCTAAAAGAAGTCTTACAAGTTGAATTAAAAATAAGTCATTTTTAGAAATGGAGAAGCAGCTGCCCAGCCCCCACCCCCAGGCCAGCAGACCATTGGCTATTCGGCTACCAGGCAAGTCTAAGCCCTCCTCTCACACTTGCCCAGGCCCATTAAGGCCTTGCTGGGTGCACCCCAAATCATTCCCCTCCATCTTGAGAGTTGCAGCCTACCTGTGCCCCAGATTGCAGTGAGCAGAGTCAAAGAAGTGGTAAGGAGACAGACTAGTGCTGTCTCTTCCCAAGACAAAAAGTTGTTTAAAAACGATTTTCACTTTCTGTGTTTACTGTATTTGCCTGTGGTTGTTACAGTTTAAAATTGTAGTTTTAGCTTGCCTGTGATTGCATATTTTATCACCCGTTTTGTATATTAAACTTGTGGTTTTTCCCTGCCCATGATTGCTTCCATTTAACATGTTGAATTGTGGGATTTGCAGTCCAACCTCTGTAGTTTGTCCCTCTCATTCCTTGGTGACAATTCTGTTTTCCCTCCAAATTTCTCCTTTGCTCTGTGCTAAGACTTGTATGTTAAAACAGTGCACTCCCAGCCACCATTTTGTGTTCACAGGCCAGTGCAACCAGCCCCCCAGCCCCCCTGCCCCCGCGCCCCCAGCAACAGGGATTTTCTACATCAGAGGGTACTTCTGTGAGCTGTTTAAACTGTGTTTTACCAGGGCCTGTGCACTTTGTTTTTTGGCCAGCAGAGGGAGTAAAGTTTTATTCAAACAGTATTGTTAGATTTCAAGTTAGTGAGGCCCTTACCTGCTGAAGTCCAAAGTGTAGATTGAACCTGTCTGTCTCCTAGGAGATTCCGAACAGGAGAAGCAGCTTCCAACTCCCTGGCCAGCAAACCTTGTCTGAAGTCGCTGGGACCTTATATGGTCTGCTAGTGGTTGGTACATGTCTACACTGATTGGTGGTTGTATCTGGTGTTTCTATTGGATTAGGGTTAATGTACTCATTGGTTGGGTATTTGAGGGTTCTGATTGGTTTCTGGGCCTGTCATTTAATCATTGTAGGGTTGGGGCTAACGTTAGGGTTAGGATTTCTATTGGAAGTAGGGACTAGGGCTTCCTATGTTATTGGTTGTTTGGAGTAGGGTGAGGCTAGGGTTAGACCTTTAATTGGAAGTAGCGATTAAAGCTTCTGGTGAGATTAGTTGCTGGACTAAGTGTGAGATTAAGAGTAGGGTAAGGCTTTTATTGGAAGTAGGGACTAGGGCAACCTGTGCCATTGGTTGCATGGACTTGTTTTGGGACTACTGGTAGGGCTAGGGCCTTTATTGGACGGAGAGATCGGGGTTTTTGAACTGATTGGGTGCTTGGACTATGGCTAAGGTAGGCGGAAAGGTCCTGGTCTCCTATTGGTTCTAGATTTTAGGGCTAGTGTTGTGATTGGATAGTGTTAGGGCTAGGGTTCCCATTGGCTGAAGGGGCCACCTGATTACTAGGGCTATAAATGGCCAGGGTTGGGGCGTCTCAGCCCAGGCGTCGAGGCTAAGGACAGAGAGGACATGGGCAGTGGCCTGTTTGAGCCTGTTAATGGCAGAGAGGACAAGGGCAGTGGCCTGTTTGAGCCTGTTCAAGACTGGTCGGGACTAAGGCAGAAATGCTGCCCATGTTCACATTTAGCAATACCCAGCCCACACCATCCACAAACAGAGCAACACACTCACACCAAATTTACAACAAGCACAACACTATGCACAGATTAATGTACCAGCATGCACCACAAACCCAACCAAACCACATCTACACACCCTACTATCCCAACTACCACACATATCCACCATCACCTACAAACAGTACACAACTCTATCTTATACCACTAACCAATACACTCATCATTAACACAACGCCAATCAACACCATACATAACTACATCCCTTTCAGACACACTCTCCCTGCTGTAATTACACCTAACAGACCACCTTTTATCACTAACAAACATTTAATCATCCTTCCATCAGTTGTCCAACAAACACACTCCTCTCTCTTCAACCATAACAACACTAACACACAACACTCACACACTGCACACCACCACACTTTGTAACTCTTGCAACAAACCAGTCTAAGATAAACACTCTCACCTTTACTTCATTCCCTCTTACACACGACATACACTCTACTCAAACACATCACCACCACCTCAACATCACAACGTCCTCTCACAAACAATACTACACAACCAAATCCATTGCACGAAACATATACATCAGCACCCTTTTTCACTACTCTTCAAAAGCAAAACGTATCACACACACCAGCACAACAAGATCTTCAAAGCGCAACACCTCATAATACTTACCATCACAAAATACAAACATATACCCACCTTTCAAACCACACAAAGGAACAAACTCCAATGCCAAGCTTTCACTCTTCCAACACACCTAACACAGATACAGCAATACAGCACCTCTCTTCTAACCGCCTCTCATCCATTGGACAATTTAGAACATTACGACATGACCCACAAGCTGCACCACCTCCCCTGACTCTTACACCTTCCGCCTTAAACACACGCAAAAAATATAAGCAACATGCCACACCTCACAACTTTGCTTCCCCATGTCTACTTCACAACAATGTTACACCACAAAAGCAACACAGCACTCCAACTCACTCTCAAACACCATCTCCAACACATACACACGGAGACCCATCAAAATGCCTTCTTAGCATGCTGGATGAGGAACACGATACAGAACAGCTACACCATAGCTATCCTAATACAGCCAATACCAGCACTAAAAACACACCATTTACAAACCACCCACACAATACTGATCACTCTTCTACCAAACAAAGTCCCACTATCGCCAAAGGCCACTCACTAAACGGTCTACTAATAAATGCTCGATCCCTCTCTAAAAACAAGCATCACATCTTCGACCTTCTTACCGATGCAAAACCAGACATACTATTCATAACCGAATCATGGCTCGGAGAAGATATGGCTCCAGTCCTGCATGAAGTAATTCCTCTAGGCTATCAAATAATCACCAAAAATCGTATAGCCAAAAAAGGAGGTGGTCTAGCTGTTGTATTCAGGCAAAGAATAAATATCACTAATAACAAGCATTTACAATGCAATAGGTCTCGCAGCATTAAAGTTTGAGTTATTGGCATTGTGTATGACAATGCGTTGTATAATTTTTTTAGCAAACTTTGAATTGGTGAGCAGTGAAAGTGTGTGCAAGAGTATGCTGTTGCTCACAGCTGTTATTAACACAGCTGTGATGATGCACCTCACACACGGGGCTGACGCAGTTATTATTCACACAGCTCTGATGATGCACCTCAGGCACGGGGCTGACGCAGTTATTATTCACACAGCTCTGATGATGCACCTCAGCCACGGGCTCACAGCTGTTATTATTCACACTGCTCTGATGATGCACCTCAGCATGGGGCTGACGCAGTTATTATTCACCCAGCTCTGATGATGCACCTCAGCACGGAGCTGACGCAGTTATTATTCACACAGCTCTGATGATGCACCTCAGGCACGGGGCTGCCTGCAGTTATTATTCACACAGCTCTGATGATGCACCTCAGGCACGGGGCTGACACAGTTATTATTCACACAGCTCATACATCCCCGACTTCACCTGCACCACACAGACTCGACGCTCAGACGGGACGAAAAGAAATAAAAAAAGCCTGCCTCTTTATCAGCGCCGCGCGCCCCTCTGCAGACTCCCTCTGCATTCCACGAGGCGCGGAATAGTCAGTCAACATGCCCAGAAGTATAACTGGAAACGTGCTTTGTGCAACTTTCCAATTGTACTTCTAGAAATAGTTAATTGCAGAAAGTAGTAAAATTGCATCCACATGTAGATGTAAATATATGGTGTAGTGCAGATTTCTATATTTTTTGTGAATCAGACCCAAGGTTTTCCACCAGCATTAAGTGGCAACTGTAACACTTACAGCTGTCTCTCACACACAGAGAAACCTGTCACTTAATTTGCTTTTGAAAGGAACATATAGTGCAACAGAAAATCCTTACCCCGTACTGAATGATAACCAATAATCTGCGACATGACACTGCATTACTCAGGAGTAATTAAGGCCTTTGAAGAGTGCTATGGTGTCGTTGTAAAGCGCTTAAACCAACGTGTTTTACTACCTCTGAGTTTTTTTATAGGTTAAAAGCATATTACCATATACTCTATTGATATAATGGTTATTTTCATTTACAAAAAAAGTATTTTTTAATATAACGCTTCACTGTAAATCAATGGTCCTATTAATCAACTCAGACTATACGTTTTCTATTTATCTCAGAAGGATGAAATACTGAGATTTTCTTGCAGGTTTTAAAACCAGTGTCTAGGAAGTTACACATACATCACTGCAGAGGACACTCTACTCATATCCATCTACATGCGTCTGAATGCCATGTGAAACAAGGAGAATGATCCATAGAATGTTAGTAATTTAATCTATGTAACATTCTTTTTTGTCTTTTGGTTTAATTTAGGTTTCTTAAAGTGCCACCACTTAAAAACGGGTGTACAGCTGGAAAACAATAAATCAAATCCATAATTACGTGTAGGCTATTAGGGAACGCTCCTATGTTTATGTTCTTGGGGAAGGTTAAAATGTCTTTGTAGTTGTCAGCGACGAACACCTGAAGGATGTGGCCAACTGGTCAGAGTTGCCGACTTTGGAACAGGAGAACTAGGTTCGAGCCTCGGCTCAACATACTGTAATTCTGGGCAAATCACTAAATCTTCCCTTGCCTACCAAATAACAAATGTATCCGTACATAACGTAACTGGTGCTCATGCAAACAGCTCCAATACCTTCGGGTCAATTTTGCGCTATATAAAAACTGCCCCAAAAAATAAAAAGAGAGAGATGAGGCAGAGAGCTGGGTCCACATGCTCACGTGAAGAATTTAAAGACAAATCCGTTGCTCGCTATTAACACTGGGTGCCAAAGCAGCGCTGTCCCTCCTTCCAATTCAAAATAGCAGGCAGCAGTACACTCTTGCCTGTCCAACCTTTGACTGAAAGTCACCGGTTCTGTCCTCGACTATCAGAGCTCCAGCTCTCCAACGTGAGCGAAACCCTTTCATAAACTTAGGCTGGCTGAATAGGACAATGGCACGTGCTGACACTACAGCCTATCAGCTCTTCGGGACTATGATGCGCCAATATTGCCTGAATGTCTCTAACTGTACACATTAGCAGTACCGCCCCCTCCCAGATAATCCTCAGAATGCGTTAAACCGTGAGATTGGGTGTTAAGCGTCCATGGTTTCATTTTTGGACACGGTCATCTAGAAACTCCTTAAAACAACCACAACGTTCTGTACCTGCTCACAGAAGTTCGCAATTTTCCTTTTCATAGTAATACCAACATTTGTGGTCTCATAACAAACAATATGTATTGCAATAGGGTATCTTCAACAATACGTCCCCGACTTCACTTGCACCGCACAGACTCGACGCTCAGACGGGACAAAAAGAAAATATGCAACAGTGGTTCTAATTTTAGGTGTCTGAAATGAAGGCTACTCACCACACGCCCCCAGCGATTCCAGCAACTATAGCGATAGTCCTCAACGACCTGGAGAAAGACGTGAGCGAAACCGAAACCTTCCGTGGGGCGGGACTTCCGTCTTCGGAAGCCCACGCACGTGCCCACGGAGTGCCTGAGAGCGGGGCTCCCATGGCCGAGGGAGAGCCCCGCGGAGGCTGGAGAAGTCCAGAACGGCGGTATGTGGGGCTTAGTTGTTGGGGGGAGGGGGGTGCGCTTGTGTGTGTGTATGTGTGCGGCGGCGGCAGGGGGGCGGGGGTCTCTGTATGTGTGTGTGCGTGTGTGTAGGCGCGCTGGGGTGTGTGTGTGTGTGTGTGTGCGCGGCTGAGGGGGAGGCTCTGTATGTGTGTGTGTGCATGTGTGTAGGTGCGCTCGTGTGTGTGTTTATGTGTGTGTGCGCACGTGTGTCTGCGTGTGTGTGCGTGTGTCTGTGTACGTGTGTCTGTGTGTACCTGTCTGTTTGTGTGTGCCTGTCCATATCCATTGTGTGTGTGTGTGTGTGTGTGTGTGTGTGTGTGAACAGCCTGCCGGAATCGGAGCGCGTGTTCACGCGCGCGACCTGATCAGATTCCGGCAGGCTGCATGCGCGTGCCAGTCTCTTGTCCTCTCCTCTTTAGTCCTTGAAAGCAGAAACGATCACTATAGGCTCGCTTTGTGGCAGCAGTCTGCAGACTGCAATCGCAGGCGCGAGACCTAAAAATTACAACATCTCCATAAAGAATTGTGATGCTCTTCTAACAAGACGCAATCCTACACCGTCTTCCTCCTGTAACTTCCTGCTCCTTTACAGATCTCCACTTAGCAAGGCGACATTCCTAGATGCAGTTCTAGACACAGTTTCCACCCTGATAACAATACACTCCAACCTATGCGTTCTGGATGACCTTAACATTTGGTTTGATAAACCCAATATGGCCCATCCAAAAACAATAATCGCTGGCCTAGACGCATGGAACCTGCATCAGATTGTTCACAATCCGACACACACCACTGGACATATCCTAGATGTCATTTTTGCTAATACTGAACTTGTTACCTTTCAAACTATAAACTCCAGTCACATGGTCAGACCACCACTTGCGTGCCTTCCAACATAAAACAACGCTAAGCGACTCACCTAAAACTGCCTTACATCCATCCACCTATCGGCCGTGAAACAAACTCAATTTGGAACACTTAGAAACACAACTAACATCCAGTACAAATCTGGAAACCATAAATTCTGTTCAAAATCTATATGAGGGGCTACAGGAAGCTTTTGACATCCTGATACCACTCAAAACCACACAACAGAACAAAAGAAAAAAAGCGCCTTGGAAAAACGAAATAAAAGACATAAAACAACAAATTACAGAATGTCGCGACTTTGGTCGCCGGGATGAAGACAGACCTCAATAAATGGCAGACCCTCCCCCTTAACCCCCTGGGCAGAAGTGCGCTCTTTAAAATGATGATCCTCCCCCGTTTTCTTTACATTTTGCAAAACATCACCATCCACCTCCCGGGTAGTTGGTTCCGGGAACTAGACAGCATTCTTACCCGGTTTCAATGGGGAGGAGGGAGACCGCGTTTATCCCTGGCGCATTGTCGTATCCCCCCCTTCCACGGAGGCATGGGAGTGACTAATCTTCACCTCTACTACCTGGTCACAAGACTTATCGTGATCCACGATTGGTTTGCGGGCGGCTGGTCCGACCCAGCATACCGGGTGGAACTCAATACAACTGACTTTACCCAGATCCAGGCGTTTTTATATGGCCACCCGGTGCAGCGGGCTCTACCTCCTGTCACTAGGACGGTGCTCATGGCCTGCCGCACAGCCCTTCGCCATGTGTGGTGGGACCGGAAGCTCACCCGGCAAACACCGCTCTGGAATGGGGCCTGGTTAAGAGATGTCTCGTCCCTGCAAGGGTTCCGCTGCTGGGACCTCATTGGGATCTCGCTGCTCAGAGACGTGTGGGTGGTAGACCACATTCGATCCTTTGCTGATCTGCAACGTCACGCCCTTCTTCACTCCCAATTCTATAAATACCTACAACTCAGACACGCCCTTCATACTCACATCTCGTCCCCTACATCTCTCCCGGAATTCAGCCCCCTGGAGGCTCAGGTGATGATGGGGAACCTGGGGAGGTTGGGGATTGGGGGTGCGGGGGGAGTGTCCTGCATATACCAGTCACTGGTGAACCATGGTCCTGCATCCCTGGACCAGCTCAGGGCTCCTAGAAGAGGCGGACTGGCGAGATGCCCTAATGGCACCCAAAACCCTGACCACATCCTCCAAGTTGCGCCTGGGCCAACTTTATTACCTCCATGCAGCATACATCACTCCGACGCGCCTATTCCGGGCCCATATGAGATCTTCCACAGCATGCACGCGCTGTGAGTCTACCCCAGCCGATTTCTATCACACGGTATGGTAAATGCTCGGCTTTAGCGCCGTTCTGGAGAGGAGTTCAACTCGAACTCAAGCAGGCCCTGCGGTGGGAGGTCCTCCATGATCCGAGACGCTTGCTGCTGGGAGTGTTTGACGGCCTGGATGGCTCTAGGGTGGACAAGCGCTTCCTGGGGACGGACGTGGCGGTGGCAAAAAGAGATATAGCTGCGCAGGCTAAGGTGCCAACTGTGCAGAGATGGAGGAGAGGGGTGGATTGGTGTGGAATACAGGAAGAATCTCTCTTCGAAGCCCGGGGCTGCCCCGATTTATTCAGTAAAGTGTGGGGTAAATGGTTTAATCTGCTACCATTGTAATGTCCTGTCTAATCTTGTAGATCTGTAATGGTTATCTGGGCTGCCGTATCCAGCTCAGCTGGGCTGCCTTTGCCTTGTCGACTGTACACAATGCCTTGTTTTACCAATGATAAATGATCTGCTGCCAATTAACTTACGTGTTATTAAAAACCCAATAAAGTTGATTATCAAAAAAAAAAAAAGTAGAAAGCTGCAATGTACCTGGCTCAAAACAAACGCCAAACAAGACAAACTTCACCTACAGAAACAGATTATACAAGTCGGCTATCAAAAAAGCTAAGAAAAGGTACTATTCAGGCAGAATTCAAAACGCTAAATGTGCAAATAAAGAATTCTATAAAATGCTCAATGAATTTCACAAACCAAATTGCCTAGAAGGAACTCATCCTGTTACTCAAGATTTCACAGACAAACTGGCAAATCATTACACGGACAAAGCAGACATGTTGGAATCATACTTAAAACAGAAACAAAACACCAGCACTATCCCTTGTACAAAACAACAATCGAAGAATGCTCTAATCAAGCCTCTCTGTTCCTTCCAACACACCTCAAACGATGAATTTATGGACCTGGTCAAAGCAAGGAGGCCTGCCGGCAGCCCTTCTGACCCCTGTCCGCCACAAATGTTCAAGACAATTCTTTTAACAACCTCTGCTGCCACTCCAGTAAGAAGAATCATCAACGATTCCTTAACTACTGGAATATTCCCAGAAGAACTCAAAAAGTCATACATACGCCCTTTACTGAAGAAAACAAACTTGGACCCGCTGAACCCTGACAACTACAGACCCATTACAAATGGACCGTTCCTGGGCATACTGATAGAAAGAGCGGCTTTCGCCCAGATGTCACAATTCATTGAAGAGAATGACATACTTTCAGACTTCCAAACAGGATTCCGTCCGGGAAGAGGCATTGAATCTGCCCTCCTTGCCATCTGGGCTGACCTAAAGAATACAGTTGACCGCAACGGGTTTGCTGCGCTACTCCTCTTGGACCTCTCAGCTGCCTTTGAGACGGTTGACCATGACACTCTGAAACAAAGACTCTATGAAGCCGGCATAGAGGAAACTGCTCTAAACTGGATCGCGCCCTACCTTCGAAACAGAACTAATGTCATCCATACCCCACCTTTCTCGTCCAAACCGTACTCCACGAAAGCAGGGGCCCCTCAAGGTCCTATCATCTTGCCCATGCTTTTCAACATCAACATGAAGTCATTACCAGTACTGATCAATAAATTTCATCTCACGTGCTATAACTATGCAGATGACACGCAAATACTCCTTCAACTGGAATGCCCCAAAGACATTGGAAAATCACCAATTTTTAGCTGTCTCAGAGCCGTGGATCAGTGGATGACCTGGAGCCATCTCAAATTGAATGCTTCAAAAACTGAAATACTCACATGTGGTAATTGGAAACATTACAACCCGCTTGCCGCATGGCCTGGTGAACTGGGATCACTGCCTAAAGTATCGAAGAAAGTAAGAAACCTCAGAATGAGCATGGACTCCAAGCTGTCGATGAATGCCCAAGTGGATAAACTAGCAAGATCAAGCTTTGCTACTATAAAAAGGCTGTGACGAATTTTCCCTCATGTGGGATTTCCACACAAGGTCCAAGCTACCATCTCCCTTGTTCTGTCCAAACTCGATTGCGCCAATAGCCTCTACCAACGATCACTTTTAACGACCATGAAGAGACTACATCGGATTCAAAACTCGACTGCCAGACTACTCTTGCATATCAAACCGCGAGACTACATCTCCCCTGCCTTGAAAGCCCTGCATTGGTTACCAGTTGCCAGAAGATCCATGTTCAAGCTGCTTTGTATCACCTACAAAGCAATACATGGAATGGGAATACTCTTCATCAGGAATAAAATCATCAAACACATTCAACAAAGGAACCTCCGCTCTAAAGGAGCATCTCGCCTCAAATTCCCACCATACAAGAAAAAAACCATGGGTGGCACATCCTTCTATGTTCAAGCTGCCAAACTATGGAACTCTTGACCCCCCAACGTAAGGTCCACCAACAACCACCTTATCTTCAGAAAACTACTCAAGATTTGGCTCTTCCCCACATAAGCACCATACACAAACAAATGTATAGCATATCCCTCTGTATACAAGCATTTGTTTTCACTATAGATATGTACCTATCTTTGTATATTACTTTGTATAAACATGTAACATAATTATGTTGTTGAGAGAAAAAAAATAATAAGTAAATAAAAATCATCTTTGGTCTACATGTACATATTTCCATTGTGCAGCTATATACCTTCCATGTACTTGGATCTGTGTGTGTTACTTATCTCCTGAAAAAGCATAGCCAATGCACTACCCTATTTCTCATCCTGTGCCTCTATCAATATCTTTAATCTACATATACTTACCTCATTTATATATCTATATACTGTCAATGTAATTATGGATCTATATATTTATCACTTTCTTCTAATTTAGCATTTCCAATGCACTACCCCATTTTTCAGCCTATACTTTGCTCAATATATCTTCTAGCCCAACCTTCTGACTCATCTCAAACTTATACTACTCCTTCCAATGCACTACCCTATCTCTCATCCTATACATCTAGCAATATATCATCTGAATCCACTCTCTCATTTATCCCAAACCCCATACCACTACTATGACTGCCAAAATAACCCTTTCTAGACTCTCTCTTACTCTACCCCTCCTTGCATCATCTGACACCTCTTTTTACTATACCGATCCCCTAAAACAAACCTTTCTAAACTCTTCCCTCTGAGTCCTCCCCTCCAAAACTCCTTTTTACTCATCCAAAAGCCTCCTCCTACTGCAAAGACCTAAAAAACAAAATAAAAAAAATCCTTCACTCTTTTATCCCTCCACTATCCTTTTCAATCGAAATTAACAGGCATGTTCACTTCTCAAATTCCATATTAAACTATACTAATCTACTACCCAAATTACTGAATAACATATCCACTACTCAAATTACTTCATATTTTTTTACTATACTAATTTTCAACAGTAATCCTTTATGGGTTCCGGAGTGGCGTGCTACTCGCCAGAAAAGCGCTTCAACACCCATCAGGGGTAACAAGTGCTATATGAATGCAAATCTTTCTTCGCCTTTTATCCCTCCGCTATCCTTCTCACTCCAAGTAACTGACTAATATCCACCACTGAAATTACTTTATATGTCACCATATTAATTCACCACTAATCCTTTGTAGGCTTCCTGAATAGCTTGCGTCAACAAGCGCTATATAAATACAAACCTTTGTCCTCCTCTATCCTTCTGCTATCATTCCAAATCCAAATAACTGACTATCCACCACTTAAAATGTACTTGCATGTTTCACTATACTAATTCAACACTAATCCAACACTAATCCTCTATGGTTGACGGAGTAGCATGCTACTCGCCAAAAAAGCGCTTTGACGCCTCGTCAGGGGTAGTAAGCGCTATATAAATGCAATTACAACACAATACAATACCAAGTTAATTTGGTGCAACAAATTCTATATTAGAAATTAAAATGCAGTTTTATCTAGAGAAATGAAATAAATCAGAAATCAGACGTTTGTTCCTGAATTTACCTCCAAATGATTAAGCCAATGTTTTAGTTTGTATATTCTTTTTAAAAAGCTTTTTAGCTATACGACATTTTTGCTCCAGAAATCTTTTTCAATAATGCATTATTTGTTAATGCTCTGTGTGGTTTATTTGTTTTAAAGCTAACATCAACGCAAATAAAAATCAAACAGAAATGACTGCGCCCCGGGGCTCGGAAAAAATAATAAGTATGCGAGCACTACTACACTCAAATTGGAGCAAAAAGGTGTTCACACGTAGTGTTATAAGCATCACCGAAGGTAATAGGTGCTGACTCTACATAATGCTGATAAAAGTGTACTGTTGCTAGTTGGAACGAAACTATGTAGATGCTGAAATGCTATATTTTGTTAACGTGTTGTCAACGCTACTAATGAAACGACTACAAATATATTTTTTAAATGTTATAAGCAGCAACAAAACAATAGGCGGGGATCTGACACTTAATAAAGCAATAAAAAAAACTTCACCCAAACCACGGAACAAAGCAAGAGCCCTATCACTATGCATGCCACCACTCCTGATTTGAAATAGCATTACTTTTGTAATTTTTTATTTTGGTTTACAATTGTATCCGTTTTGTTGAAAGTTGGAGAAGCAATTTAACAAACAACCAGATCATCGGTTCCCCAATATTAGCATGTTTGCTGGTGCTCTATAAGCGCAGTAGGTGTCTGCACCTACACTCTGCCTCCTGGCACACCAACTCCGGAACAGGCAATCCGTCTTCAACAACTGACAAATGTGTACCCCAATGTTCAAGCTACTCTACAGGCCCATTTAAAGAGTTAGAATTCTGCACTCCAACGGCATGGGTCACACTTGATCAGTGCCTTTAGCTACCTCTGTAGTGGTCTTCCGTTAAAAGAGAGCTAACTTTTTCTTGCATCATTAAAACTCCAAGAGGAGCGCGATCACCCACCTGCACTGATGAAAACACTCTGAGTTCTGTTTACTACAGGCTGCTCGTCTTCCCTCTATGTCTATACTAAGTGCATGGCACTGAAGCGAGGAGGGGGTGGTCTCCTATAGTGGGTGCGCCATCTACTGGCAACTAGTGTGCAAAGCAGACAGGAACATATGTTCGGTAAAAAACCGAAACAGGCTGCACTGTTTGTTTGTGAATCTTTATATAGTTTTGAAGCATGCTTTTTGCCAAAATCATTGTTATTGATAAGTGGGTCGACTAACTGGCACGGTCACACTTGTTACGGTAGTGGCCATCTTGGACTGTAGTATGTTGGTTTGGGATCGGGGACGAGTGGCAGGAGACAAATTATTTTTCTTTATTTTTTTTAAAAAATAGCTGGCTGTATACTGGATTTTTCACAGCTGTAATTGGTTATTAAAATGTTAGGAAAGTTGCAACTATACACTGATCATAAAATGGAGCACTTTATGAGTGACCGAAGAAAGGATAACATTCTACATCTTTAAACAATTTCATCTGAAAAAAGCCTTCTAACCTCGTCTTTGTAAAAGAAGTGAAGTAAACGAAAGGAAGCTTGCCGTTTTGGCTGTCGTTTCAGTTCTATAGTTCATGCCCGTTCTCCCCCGACCATTTTCCTTGTTCTAACGTCACAGTAGCTCTGGGGGCGGTACAGTTCAGTAGGGGGAAATGACGCCTAGGTTCAAAAGTGATTGGTGGCAGAGCAAGCACTTGTATGTACCAGAGACGGCAACATGGCGGACCCTGAAACAGAGTTTAACAGTGACGATGAGGCTCCAGAGCAGGTCACTTTCCAACAGGGCCGGGAGGAGGCGGCGGAGAATCTGAAGAGGGCGACACAAGCTTTGCAGAGGTGATCGGCGGCTCGGTTGTCCGGGGAATAGGTTCTCATCTTGGTCTTTTTAGTTGTCCTCGCTGAGAGCATGGCAATTCCTTGTGGTTAGCTTACAGTGAAGTCCAGGTACTTTGCAGATTACTAGATGCTCTGTAGCCCGTGCCTCTATTATTACCTAGTTATTGTTCACTGGGTGGTAGTAGCTTAGAACACAACGCGTTGTTTCGGATGCTTTCATATACATGCCCACCTATATAAGAACGTCTTTCTCCCATTTTGCTGCGCTACTTCGCTTAGTTTTCCTTGTTGGTACAACACATTAACAATACAATATAACCGCAGCACTCCACCCCCTCACACCCCCTTCCAGTCGTTACATACAAACGTGTGTATCATACCTAGATTGCATCCCCCATCCTGTGTACGTCCAGCTTTAGGTGTCTAGATTTGTATTGTTAAAGTCTCCTCGTAATAACAATGCCTTTAGTTTGCCCATGTTTCCCTTATTTTTGCATGTTTCTGAGGGCACCTTCTGCCATTGTAGACTAACTGTCCCTTTATCATGCACCAATCCATGCCCTTTTATAGTGGCAGTCCATCCACTATGGCGGAAGAGCGTCGCCCCACTGCTTTCCCGCAGTGCGAGAAGCAAAAACATAAAATGGTAATAACTTTTAATTATTACCATTTTATGAGTCCTTTGCCGGCGGTTGGGTGGGCGGGGCTGCTCTACGTACGGAGTAGGACAGGGGAGGAGTGGTTTGCCCACTCCTGAGTTCGCAATGACTGTTTGGTCAGCCCTTTTGGGCTGCCCAAAACAGTCATGCGCACTTTCCCCTTCTCTATGTAGGCAGCATGCAGCCTGCATGGAGAACATGCCCACCTCTCCAGCCCCTGGCTGAGCGCGGTGTCTCGGCGCTCAGACCAATTATAACGCTGCATTGCAGCGTTGTGATTGGCTTAGGGGAGGGAGACTGCTTCCTGTCACTGTCGGGGGCAGGAGACCAGGAGCAGAGAAGACACGGGACCTGGCCTTGTGGTAAGTTATATTTTTTTATATATATATTTTTATTATGCCCCCTGCCCACCCACGAGGCATGCCAGCCGCAACTGCGTTTTTACCATTCTGTGATCAAAGGCGAAGCTTCCTCCTTCCAGCGACGCAATATCTTGCTTTGCCTCTGTGAGACCTATCCAGAGCAGCGCCAATCTATAACTATTCATATTGAGATTAGTGGTGATATGGAGAAGGGTGAGTTTAGGGGCGCATTGTGTCTGTGACCCAGTATGATGATGATAGCAATTGATAGCGTGCACATCTACTCCAAGTGGTGACCCAGTATGCGGCAGCAAAGATCGGAGGATGAACAGCAGAGGATTAGGCCTGCACAAAAATCCAGGTTTTAATTTTTTTTTTAAACATTGCACCATCACTCACTACCCGCAGCTCCAGAGAACTGTTGAGTTCTGAGTTCTTGACCCACATGCTACCACCCAGAGAGGAGCGTGACTGCTCACCCCTTCTACCTTGAGAGTCCAGTACGGAAAGAGTTGCCCTTGGCCCTTTTTACTGAGCCTTTGTTGCACAGATCCCTTGGCACCAATTACATACAACTTCTCAAACCATCATTAGGGCCCTCTATCAATTGCCTGTCCTGCCCCCTCCAAACGGAGTTTAACAGCTGCTTATAGCCTCTGAGAGGAGTGAGCACACAAAGTATCCTCCAAAGGCTACTGAAAGTTATCATTGCCAGTCTAATTAGACTAAGCACAGGGCTAGTTGGTACGTTACAGTGCCCAGAATCAGTTAAATAAACCTTTTGTGTTTATGTAGGGCAAGTCACACCCAGGCATATATCATGGTCCTTCGTGTATATTAACGGTTTCATATTGGGATAGAGGCACAAACCAATAATGCGCACATCTGACTACTATGAGTTCTAGACTTAAGGTGTGTAAGTATATTATCCATTCGTGTATGGGTTGAGGTTAATAATTTGGGTCTTGTAATGTGATTCCTTTGCACTGTTATGTAATTCTTTGGTACTGCAGCTTGCTATAACCCTGCTCTGCATGCAGAGTTTTTAGGCCATATTATGAGATTTGTCTGCTTTTGTTATTGAAAGCTCCAGCACCGGCTGTTAAGATCAAAGAAGGAAGTTAATGTTGGCCCCTAATGCTAGTCTCTGTGTTTGCGTATTTTTTCTTTTCTGTGTTTCCTAAATTGAACTATACAAGGTGTATGCCTTTTATTCTTCACTGAGTGAGCAACCGTAGTCCGAAACGTCTTCCTCTGAACTCATTCTCCAGGTGTTTATACTAAATTATGCTTTTGATGAAACCAGCATGTAAGTTAAGATAGGTGGGTTAATAAAGCTGTTAACAATGAGTTATGATGAAACTGTACATTAAAGATTCAAACTTTGGCAAAGCTGACTCCGCTTATCACCCCACTTAGGTTGATAAAATGTTATATAATGTCAAGTATCAGTCTTTTGAGATTTTAAGGTGTTTCTGATTAATTAAATCATTGCAACTTAAATAAGATAGTTGTCTAAGGACAATACGTCCTGATCAGACATTCATAAAGCACTAGATTCATCTTACTTTGAGAAGCCTAAATGACTTGTAGAAGCATCAATGCCAAACATTGGTTTAACTACATTGATATTGCTAAGACTTTGACAAAAACCCTTCAGAGAGTTTGGCCATGTGAACATTTTCTGTTCTTTAAAAATGGTATCTCACAGTTTATACATTCCTATATCCCTGCTAACACATTCCTACAGAATTGAAATACATTGTTTCTCCCCTATTGTTTATCTTCACGCCTGCGTACTAATAACAAATTGAACAACACCTCCCTGTGGAACGGCTTTAGTTGCCCACGGAACTGGGACTCTCCACCACTCCCATAGACCACACCCAGAGCCTCGGCATCATCCTGGACAACAAATATTTACGATGAAAAACCAGATCAGCACTGTGTCCTCCGCCTGCGTCCTCACTCTTTGCATGCTCCGGAAGAACTTCAGATGGGTCCCAGTCACCACCAGACCCATCGCCATTCAAGCCCTCGTCACCAGCCGCTTGGACTGCGGCAACACACTCTAGGTAGGAATCGCCACACACCTCCTGAAGAGACTGCAGACCATACAGAACTCAGCAGCCAGACTCATCCTAGACCTCCCCAAAAGGACCCACATCACCCATTACCTAAAGAAACTCCATTGGCTCCCCGTCCGCAAGAGATACCAGTTCAAGATGCTAACCCACGCCTAAAAAGCCCTGCACAATCAAGGCCCAGAGTACATCAAGCACCACCTGAGCTTCCACCAACCCTCCAGACACCTGCACTCTGCCTCCCTCTCTCTTATTCACACCCCCACCATCCGCCGAAACTACAGTGGAGGACAATCCTTCTCCTACCTTGCCACAAAGCCCTGGAACATACTCCCTCATTACCTCATCTTCTCTTCAGGAATTCAGAGGGAAACTCAAGACTTGGTTGTTTAACTGCTTACACCCAAGCAGCTTGACTCTCAGCACCTGGATACCCTCGTGGGTGTTTAGCAGCGCTTTATAAATCCTGTTTGATTGATTAAGGAACCTTTATAGAAGCAGTAGGTTCTCGTCGCACAAGATGTACTAAGAGCAGTCAATACTTTCTTTTGTCATAGAGGATGTTTATTTATTTTACTGTATAATATCTTCTTACTTTGGCATATTTCTGTAATCTTCTCATCATCCCCACCACGCATAGTCTAGAACCTAATAAAACCAATGGTAAATGGCCATTTATTGTGACCGTTCTGAAAAGGAGGTGGTCCTATTTTACTTGTATATTGCAATTGATGCTTTTTTGAGATTAATCAATTGTATTTTGTTTTTCTTTTCTTACAGGGAGAAGGCACTGTTAAAAGAAAAAAGAAGACGGAGAGAAGAGTTATTTAGAGAACAAAAGGTATTGGCCGGCAAACAAACTGTGTGCATTGTTCTCTCCGCGTAGCACCCTTTTCTGGACTGGTGGTACTTACTAAAATCATTCACCATTAAATCTGTGTAGAAAAGAATGCATTGCAAAATGTAATGGTCTCTTGAGAATTCCCTTACAAATTCCCCAAGCTTAGCCAAAGATGTGAAATGTAAGCATTTATGAGGAACAGGGTGCTATCCAGAAAAGTAAGTAGTATCCGTACAATATTTGTATTTAAACAGTTCTTCTGCACACATTTGTGGAATAAGAGTGATGTCTAGCTCTGTTCACTCCTAGGTTCTTAAATCCTTCTCGCACAGCCCAAATTCCTCCCCGCCCACTAACCTTTTGACCTGACAACTGACAGGCACCTTTACAATGGGAGTTTGCATGTATTCACACATTATGATTGTGCAGTATAATTAAAACGCTGCTGAAATTTTTGAGTTGTTCTGCTTCCTGTCTTGAGTGAAACTTAGAGTTTCTTTATTTTGAGATCAGTAATTTAGAAGATCTCCCTCTCTCCCGGCTGTCATAAGGAATTCATATTTATCTTTCTCACTGTAATGGGAAGAGCAGGATCAAAAGTGTAGATTTTTGTGAGAGAAGGCAAGAATTCCAACAGACATTCTAGTTCTACCATGACACGAATGAACAACGAAAATACTCACATCCATGATTGTATTTTTTCATGGTTTTGCTAGCGCCTGGTGCAGATGGAGGTATTGAGCAGGGGAAAATCATGAACTGGAAACACCCCATAGCCCATAGCCGTATTTGTGATTCTCAAGGGAAGTGGTGAGGTCTGGAAATTAGGAGAAATACCTGAAGCTTCTGATGTATTCTTTCTCGCTTTCCAGGTATTTTTTTTTTTTATGGGAGCTTTTTTAGATTTTGAGGTTTTTAATGAGCAAATGTGTATCTGCTACAATTATTAAAAACACATAGGTACTGATTGAGTGTTGGAGGGCGGTGGAAAGTCCATCGGTAAAGCGTTGTAGTTAACTCCCACCACAAGGAGGGTCCTCCATCTGCCAGATTTAGTGTTGGCCTCTAGCCCTCCAGGCAACGCAAACCATTGGCTAGAACCACTGTCACAGCAGTCCCTGACAGTTTATTAAAAGTCCAAATTATAGCACCATCCTTCAAACCTTTAGCGTGTGTTTTTTTTTTTTTGTTTGTTTTTGTTTTTTAAGAAAACAAAATCCCATGCGGAAATTATTGCCCATGGCCTTGTGGTGGTTTAAGCGTTTTTACTGTCCCATACCTGGGGTTCTGTTTCAGTACCTCCCACTTTTTGCCTAATACTTGATGCAAATTTGACTGAGTGTGTACTGGGTTCCTGCTAAATTGTAAAAAAAATTGCAACAATTGGCACTACTCTGGCCTACCTTGAAGTCCCTTGTAAAGGGGTACATATGGTACCAACGGGCATGGTAGCCAGAGAAAGGCCACTGAGGGCTGCAGCATTTATTATGTCACCCTTGGAGACCTCTCACCACAACTTGCACCACTGCCATTGCCGTCTGCGTGTTTTGGTGCAGCTAAAAATGTAGAGTTGATGTGGAACTCATCCTTGTGTGCGCCAGGCCTGCCAGGTCTACCAGTCCCGGCATGAGGCATGGGCAAGTCACCCTTAAGGCAGGGTGCACTATACCTCATGTGAGGACCTATCGGCATGAGCAGATAGGACCCTACAATACCTAAGTCCATTCTTCGATATTATAAGTGCAGTAAAGCCATATAAGAGTATATGGTCTGGAAACATATCATTACGAGTTTCACTCTATTACAGGGGGAAGGTCAGGACCTGTATTGTTTTGGCGTCATTAAATTAACTCTAGACCAAATTATATTACTTCCATTTGATCTGGTACTTTATTTATACCTTTTCTTCAACTTTTTTTTTTATCTTTGTTATATACTCAAGACAAAATGAGACCATAAAGTCTATATAAAGACAATGCTTATGTCCATGTGGTTAACAGAACATTAAACAACAACATTGTGCTTTGAATACACAATATAAACAAACATTTAGTGAAAAAACCATAAACAGAAACATCCTATTATCTTAAAAGTTTTGTGTTACCTTTTAGCTTCTAAGTCAAAATCTTATTTCATATATAGATATTGTTTCACAAGCATTTTAAAAATATTATGCATACCAACATTTCAATTAAGGAGAAATGAGAGAACACAAGGAAACCATTGGTGTCAAATGCATGGGACTTATGCTCTGTCTATAGTTCCTCCATGTTCATATCATATAGTTTGATAAAGCCTTTATCAAACTACATGAAATATGATTTTGTTTACTAAATAGTCTTATCCTAATACATTACATTGCTGATGCTAATGTGAAAGAATAAAAAATGAGCAAAGTATAAAAATGGGAAGATTTTTTACAAAAATGATCAGAAAAACCTTATTGGTCAAATAGTAGTTGTGTTCACATATAATTCTACAGACAAAGAAGTTAAGAATTTGATCAGTATAAATATGATACATTAAATTCTGGATTCACCTCAAAATGAAACCAGCATTTGCAATGCAATAGGCCTCGCAGTTATGCAAGTTTGAGCTATTGACATTGCAAATAGCAATGCCTTTTTTTTTCGTTATTAAAACATAAATAAAAGGCATTGTTATTTACAATGCCAATAGCTTAAACTTGAATAAATGTGAGACCTATTGCATTGCAATAGGTCTCGCATTTACGAGAGTTTAAGCTATCGGCATTGTAAAAGACAATGCCATTTATTTATATTTTAAAAACAAAAGGCTTCTGAGAAATCTCTGTTAACTTAAGACCTAGTCGTGACACACATCACTTATGTGCCCAAAATCATCTCTTCACATAACAATATTGTGCTTCCTTCACAGTGCCTTACAAATAGGAAGGCATTTTCCATGTTGAATTTCTATATACAGGCCAGCTTTTTGCTGTTTCACTCTAAACATATAAGTAGTTCATGTTGTGCTGTTAATTATTCTATGTCTACAAAACACATATTTTTATATGCCCACTGTTTTCTACAAAAACGTGTTTATATGTCCATTCAAGATGCGTATTTGCTCCATGATCTGTTGTATTGAAAATCTTGGACGGAAAGGTCTGAAGCTGCCTGATGGTGATAAATACAACGGAAAAGATAGATGTCAGTGCGTGCTAGAGGTGGGGTGGGGGGAGGAGGGGGTTGGGGGTGGTTACAGACTGAAAGATGGAGCTATGGCAGGAGTAGAGAGATGCAAAAATTGAGTTGAGAATGAGGTAGATATGAGAGGGGAACACAAGGGATAGAGAATAGTGGATGACATAGAAAGGGAGACTGTGAAAATGGAGTTTAGAGGTGGCCAGAGCTACTGTGAGATGGAACTATGAGAGATATAAAGAGTACCAGTCAAATATATTGTTAAATATTCCAAAGGCAGGACTGTTTCAATGACACTACACGCCTTCGTGCGAATACTGAGCCTAGGTTCTGCAACACAAGGCTAGATATCCAGCAAAGCACTATATTTTTTTCAAAATGTGCACACATATTCAGTAAGCAAAAATGGATCAGTCGTTACGCAACCGTAATTTAGTAAATATTTAGATAGACAAATCATGGTTAGGCAGGATAATAGTTTCCTAAGAGAAATAAGTTATTAAGCACTATAGCTTGCTGCTGAGGGCAATAATGAATGATGGGCCGAGCTAGAGTTACAGGCCTGAACCTCAGACAAGGGTGTGTAACCAAGATAACCGGCTTTCACAACTGTTATAGCCAGAGGGCTCTAAGGAGTTCACAACATTCCACCAGTGTGGGCAAAAATACATTTTGTATTTCAAATCATTTTTATTGAAAATGTTGAAAAGTAAAACAGAGAGCACAATCAATGCACCCAAGTAATACATTTTAAAGGAGAAGAAGAAATATGAACACTGGAACTTTAAAGCAGAAGGTATTACTAGCTCTGAGCCACTTCAATGTTTTTAATGGAGAGATCAACATTCCAGTGTATTAAAAGAAATTATGCATCTCTGTTCTGGCAGAGAGAGAATAGCTACTTCACATCTCACATTCTGTGCATAAACATCAGGGGATCAGATCTCAATTAGCTCGGGTTGAGGTGAAAAACCAACTCCAGGCTTTTCTCATGGCTACTCAGCAGTATGAAATTCCAAAACAGAGCGTATTGTTCCGGTTAAGATCTATAACTACTTTTAATAATCTATTCCTTTAACAGTAATACGTAGTTTAACGCCCAAAACATTAACATGATTTATAGAGTACACAAAGGATCGATCCATTTTCATTAAAATGAGCAAGGTTGCTTGAATATTTTACCAAAACTCTGCAGTTCTAATAGTTTACAAATGCATTAAATACTTTCCTACTAGCATCAAAGGGAAAGAAGACCGCACACGTAGTTCCACAGATGAAAGCACATACATAGACTGACAGCGCATTGCTAATAAAGTATAATGACATTTAAAGACCAGTTACTCTCAAATGTTGTTCAAAGCAAAACACATTCATTAGAACGTACTCCTAATGCGCACCTAATGAGACAAGGCACCTGCATTTACAATTCCTTCAGTGTAGGCTGTGGATAAGACTAGTAATAATGACATTGCATTTCTGACGGGACGGCAGCAATCCAGTTAAAATTAAGTTTGTGAGAGGGACATTGGCGGTCAAGATGATAGTATAACTTCCTACTGCATGCATAACATCCAATTGTAATTAAAAGCCTGAGTTTACATATGGCTGTTCAAAAAGAAATGGAAGTATTCCAACACAAGAGAATGGTGGGATCAGGAGTCAACATGCACTCTCCCACGTGGGAAATAGAGAGCAGGAAAGCGGACCTGGAAACCTGGTTTTAGCAGCAGCCCCCGCAGGAACAGACAGAAAGACAACTGTAAAACTAAGGGATGACAGAGATTGGTCTCACAACCGGGTGGCGAGGTGTACAGCACAACCACAGGTAAAGAAGTACTGCAACTGTAGGAACCAGGAAGTGATAATACATGTGACTCACTATACAACAAATGAAGTCTGTTTTGTCTCTTACCAGCGTTCAAAAGACTGTTTCTTAGGCACTCTTCAAATTGTGCTGCTCTCCCGACCTCCGATGAATCAGCCAGAATTAATTCAAAGGAGTAAATGAACCGGCAGTATCACTTCCGGGTGCAAACCAGCTCTTCCGTTCACAGGACAACAAGCCGGAGTACACGGATCCAGTGGTGGCCGGGCGCGTGCCTGGTAGCTGGAACATGTGCTTTGGGAATCACAATTGTGCAACGTGCAGCTTCATCCGGGTCACTCCTGGTTTCTGCATGGCTTTAGCTCACATTTTGGAAATTGGAGTTTCTCCTTAATAGTTTGCAGTGAAATAATTTTAAGAAATGGGATGGTTATCCTTGCGTAAATCACTGTTCTAACGCAGTTGCAGTCGGCAAAATTTTCTCATCCAATGGTAACAAGCGGCAGTGAAGCGATCGCTATTGAAAAACAAACAAGCCTGTGAGTAGTGCGCGCGCGCCACAGCGAGACATGTGGTTTCAATTATCGCACCAGTGTCTGGGCACGATAATTGAAACCACATGGCAATGGTCTGCGAAACAGACACCAATAGGCCATAGGCGGAGCAATGCTCCCGCCTTTGGCCAATTGCGTGCTGTCTTTGATAATAAAAGACGCATGCAAAGGCCAATGGCGTGGCCCAAAAGGAAAAGCACACGCACAAGTGTGCGAGTCCTAGGTCTGTTTGCAAACCCCCTACATGAGGTCTCTCGCTGCATGAGCAGTGATGCGCACTGCACTGCAAGGCACGAGACCTAAAAAGCAATTTGTTTAACTTTTAGAAGAGGAGCACCATATACATCTATTCAATACTGGAAAATATACTACCAACCATATGGTAATTACCAGGTCTAATTAAAAGTTAAGGCTGTCCTTTGGTACAATTATTTATGTATACAAAAAAGAGATATATTAAAAGATGTAAAGTAGGAAGTATTCTGATTGATTCATAACAAAGATATTGACTAAGCGATATCTGTAGATAATAATGAAATGTTTATTTTTTCACAGTTTTCTAACCCAGCTTAAAAACGGTAGTATTTACAAAACCTGTTAATCTTTTTTTTAATTGCACAGTAATTTATATTGTATCTTCAAGTTGAATATTAGCAGAAATTTTGGGATCAAAGTCCGTATTATGAACATGGGTGGCAAATTCAATGTATAAAGTACTGACAACTGTTTATTATGCCCCCATAAAAGAAATGTTATCAATATAAAGTATGTCGGTGCTTCTAAAGGACCGTAATATACATTCTCTACTTGCCAAGGACCAGTAACAAGATACGAAAACAATATCTACCAAACTCCCCTATTTTCATAGCTCCAGTAGACCCCGCTTTATTGCTCTGAAAACAGCATAAAAGTCAAGTCTAACATGAAGTGTAAAACTGGGTATTGCGGTTTTTCACCACCTAGCATTGCTCTTCAACCAGTCTCTTATATCTGAAGTTTGTCATTGTATCAATTCTTCTTTAGCTCTTACTTGTCTTCCCTTTCTTTGCTTTAGGTGGTATTCTTGTAGGCCTTATTATTGCTCACTTACAGAAGGCAAAGTCTCTTGCCCATTGTGTTTTTCGTTGGTCTCTTTTATTCCACGCCACTAGTTTATCACTGATCTCTTGTTTTCCAAACCCATCCTAGGCAAGTACCCCTCGATCTGTCCTAAATTCTCTTGAGCTGCAGCATTTTTCTTACATGCCATTTTGTAAAAATTGTTTTATACTCTCCATTTATAAAATCATATTCTGTATTCCAAGTTTTACTAACACATCTCATGTTTGAAAAATGGTGAATGAAAACAAATGAGGAGGTAAAATATAGAATCTCACTGGTGTCAATGCACAACTTTAAATTGTTCTGCTGTGTAGTAAACAAAGTGTGATATTTAATGTGACATGTTAAAAATGTTTACTTGTCATAGAAAAGAAAGTTGCTTCCTGCTGCCGTTCTAGAGGAAGTTGCATCGCTGCCACAAAAGAGGTAACTAAACTCCCTTTTTGGCCCTTGGGTTAAGAAATATTTTCTTTGCTCCTTTACATATTCTTTATATTTGTAACAGTCCTGCATTTAAGCTATTGTGTTGTGGTTTTATTTTGACCCACTTCAAAGAGTAACATTTAATTTTCTTGTTGTGTCCTTGGTGTGTGGAAGCGATTTAATGGTAATAACTCAGGCCCATGAGATGCTTCAGTGTAGATGCTCCACCAGCTGTATGAGACAATGGAGTTCTTGTGTATTCCTCTAAATTTATAAAAACATCTACCTAAAATTCTGCACAAACCATTCCAAATAAGCGGAAGCATAGCTTGTTATCTCACAAAAATCCTGCTGGTTATCCCTGAAAGAGTCATAGATATCCATGCTTAAAGCTTAGTAGTTATTTGTTGTTTCTTAACGGAGGCTTGGGAAAGGAACAGTAAGCAGTATCCTAAATTCTTCGTTAGAGAAAGCTGTGAGTTGTGAGTCGTCAGAACCCCCTTCAGAGGGCTAAGGTGCAAGCAGGACCTACTGAGCCCAACCCTTGTGTTTGAGACCTTCCAAGGGCCCAGTTTAATATGGTCTCTGAGCAACTGGGAGGTGAGTAATCCAAGGCTTCTTGGGGAGGAGGTAGCTGTATGGCAAACACAGGCTCACAACTCAATGTACATTCATCAAGATCAATAATTTCATGTCCAGCCAAATACTTGCTTTTATAAAAAATAGTATATATACACACACAAAGTGAAACCCAATATACACTAAATAACATACTCGTCTAAGGTCTGCTTTCTAGCACGGTCCCCGCGGGCACCAGCATTCTGCTTTTCTAATTAGGCCCTGGTACAGAATACAAGTCTTAGAAGTCCCACAATGGCTAGTTAAAGTCAAAGTGTCCCAGCGCCCGTCACTGGTAGCAGCTTCAGTTTGATCATTTGAGATTCTCATGCTCCACTTATAATAACCCATGCCAGACACAAGTGTGATTTAGAGTCTGTCTTTGAAGTTCATGTGCAGGGGGTTGCCCACTTTGAAGTGTTCATTCCTCAGTTGTGCTCTTCCTCCAGAGAGCGGTCTGTCAGAGCAAGAGTGTCTCAAAATCTGATAGCCCCAAACACAGGCCATGGGAGCAAGTCCGCCTTGTGAGAAGTTGGCCTGGTATATGATGCTCACTAGTTCTAGTGATCACCTTGTACCATGCCAAGCAACCCTTATGGTGCAGGTTGTAAAGTCAACCTTATAGACAAGCTATCCTAGGGGTAGCATGGACTAAGCAGTCTTAGGCTAAACTCTGTAAAGGCATGTGAAGCAAGCTGTTTTACCATACACAATCCCTTGAATACCAAATGAAAGGACACCACACAGATATATATTGAAAATATATATAGATTTATTACTACAAGTAACCCTGATACTCTTTATGAGCACAGAAGCACAAGCGTTAAAACAAAACACAGTTTAAATACACAAAAGTTGCACAATATGGATGAGCCCTAGGGGCCACCTAAACCATATACTAAAATAGTGGTATAAGAACCGCTATGGGGAAAGTGAAGAGGCCTAGGGCCTGGGGAATCGCTGGAGCTGTTCAGGACTAACAGTGATGAAGTCTAGAAAAGCCCGCAGGACTCGGGTGCAGTGCGGAAAGTGCACGCTTTACCAATGCAATGTCAATGGTGCGTAAAAGTTACAAAGTTAGTTAAAAAGGAACCTTCCGAGTGACCTAGAAAGCTGAAACTTTAGACACAGGCCCTAGAGGTGTGTACCAGTGTGGGAACACCGGCGGAGCTGAGTTACCTCACCCACAGGAAGCGGGTGCATAGGGTCGAAGTAGTGTCGGGTTTCGTCACGCTGGTCGACGGTGCTTGGAGCTGAAGATGCTGCAGGCGGCTCGATGTGAAGAGTTCCGGTGGATCCAAGGGTGGATCTGAAGAGGTGAAGACCTGAAAGCAGAGGGGACAATGTTCAAAGTCACTAGCCAGTGACTACCGTGGAACCAGATTGGAACCAGGCGATGTCAGGTGCAAACAGGCGTCGAGGTGTAGCTTCTCTCTGCAGCCACGTGGACACGAGGGGTCGAAGACGTCCAGGAGTCGGTCACGAGCTGTCCCACGCAGGCTTCTCGCTGTTGGCGGTGTCGGCGACTTGATAGAAGCAAACAGGCCTTGGCTAATGCAAGCCACGCAGGAATCGAAAAAGGCTTGTTACTCGGACCAGCAAGGTCAGAGCAGGGGCTCCTTTTTACAGGAGCAAGGGCAAGTCTGGAGCAACCAGACCTGCAGTGAAAGTTGTAGGTTTCGTCGCCAAGATGGCCGCTAGCCACGTGGCAAGTGGCCGGGATGGCGCGTCGAGTGGCACGGTGCAAAAGGGCCCCACGCAGATCGTGGAGATGCTGGGGGGCTGATCTTCGGTGCAAGGGCTGCTCGAGGTTGGGGCTTCTCAAACCCCAAAGCACAGCGTCGAGGGTACCTCTGATGCTGCGCAGTCAGCGTTTCGGGGGTCTTCCAAGAGGTCCGGTCCCACGTCTCTCGTTGCCTCCACGGGTCCCTTCTTTGCAGGGACTGTGGATCGGGCGGTGAGAAGTCTGGGAGTCTGGGTGTTGTCAGGCTCTGGGCTCGGGCTCCGGCGGGAGGCGGCGGCAAAGCAGACGTCGAGTTGCTGGTTGGTGCCTGTGTTCACAGGGTGGTCACTCCTTGGCCACAAGGGAGATTCTCTTCTGTGCAGCAGAATGTCGAAGTCCAGTCTTCTTCTGTATTTCAAGTTGATTCAGGATGATCTGAAGTCTCAGGACACAGCTCCCACTCTTATTCGAATCTGGGGGGCCGGATCACCTACTAGGTCCCTCCTCTGGGTGGGACCAGGAAGGGGGGTGGCTACACCCCCTTTCCTTTGTCCAGTTTCGCGCCAGGACTGGGGCTGGAAGGCCCCAGCACCGGTTTGAACTGGCCTATGCACTGGGACACCTTGTGTGCCCCAGGCATGTCTGATTCTATTCAGCCCTGTCCTACCCAATACACAAAATCCTGTCTGGGGTGGTGCTAGCACCTCCCAAGGCAGGAAACCCTTTGTCCAAGCTGCCCTCGCTGGAAGGACTCCCAGCAGCAGGAGGTCAGACTTGTGTCTGTGGTGGCAGCATCCATTTTGTGATGCTGAGGCTCTGTTTAACTTTAACCGGGGTTCAGGCTAGGTACATGTCGTGTCCCTCTACAAGGGTGGAATGCTACCCCCGTCGCCAGAACTGGCGAGGGGGTAGTATTCCAATTCGTATGACACCTTACTTGACATGTTTTGATAAAGCCAAACCTAAGATAGCATTTAACCGCGAGGATTATAATGCACTTAAGAGTATATGGTATGGCAATATCATGAAAACAGCTAAAGGACATGGTTCCGAAAGCTGCAGACAGGCTCAGCTCATGCCAGAGCACCATCTCACATATTTCCAAGCACTCTGCCTCCAGGATTGATGAGGCCTTCCATAGGAGTGACTGATAGGAACATATGTGTCCATTTTAGGTTAGGTATAGGCATACTACACCCAAGTAAGGGGTGGTTACACCGACTTACCCCAGCTGAGTGATCAGCCAGTTGTGTCAAATATGGAGGCCAGGCCAGGGGTGGCATAATACATGCTGCAGCCCCTGGTAGGCCTTGGAAGCACCTATGCCCTGGGTACCTGGGTACACTGTTACAGGGGCCAATAAGGTGAACCAGTTCCAATTTCGTTATGCACCTAAAGTACATGGGTAACAATTTAGAGAGAGAACAGCAGGCTGTGGGTCTGATTAGCAGGCCCACAGCCACATTAAGTCATAAACCAGTGAAGCAAAAGCAAAAATTTGGGGTGACCATAGGATAGCAGACCCTACTCTCCTACACAACCCCCCACCCCCAAACGCAGGGACATTAGACTAACCTTGACCAGTTGTGTCTTCATGTTCTAAGTGGAAGTACCTGGAGAGACCATCTGCATTACCATGGTCAGTCCCTGGGCGGTGCTCCACTGTAAAGTCCATCCCCTGTAGGGAAATGGACCACCTGAGCAGTTTGGGGGTTTCACCCTTCATCTGATTAAGCCATAAGAGGGGCTTATGGTCGGTCTGAATCTTGAAGTGAGTGCCAAACAAGTATGGTCTCAACTTCTTCAGGGCCCACACCACAGCAAAGGCCTCCCTCTCAATGGCTGACCAACGTTTCTCTCTGGGGGTCAGCCTTCTGCTAATGAAAGCCATGGGCTGGTCTTGACCATCTACATTAAGTTGTGAAAGCACAGCTCCCACTCCCAACTCAGAAGCATCTGTTTGGACAATAAACTCTCTGGAGTAGTCAGGACTCTTCAGGATAGGTGCAGAGCACATGGCCTTCTTCAGGTCATCAAATGCCTTTTGACAGTATTCTGTCCACTGAACCTTTTTGGGCATCTTCTTAGATGTCAGATCATTAAGAGGAGTCACAAGAGGAGTCACAATGGACCCATAGTTCTTAACAAACTTGCTGTAGTACCCAGTCAGGCCCAAGAAAGCTCTGACCTGAGTCTGGGTAGTTGGAGGAGTCCAGTCCTTTATGGTCTGAATCTTACTCTCCAGTGGTTGAACTTGGCCTCCACCTACAAGGTGGCCCAAGTACACAACCTTACTCTGCCCTATCTGGCACTTGGTTGCCTTGATAGTGAGGCCTGCCTTTTGCAGAGCCTCTAGCACTTCCTTCAGGTGGACTAGGTGATCCTCCCAGGTGGAGCTAAAGACAGCAATATCGTCCAGATATGCTGCACAAAAGTCATCCAACCCAGTAAGGACTTGATTCACCAACCTTTGGAAGGTGGCAGGTGCATTTTTCAAACCAAAGGGCATCACCACAAACTGGTAATGCCCACTGGGGGTAGAAAATGCTGTTTTGGCTTTTGACTCCTCAGCTAACCTGATTTGCCAGTAGCCAGCTGTCAAGTCAAATGTGCTCAAATACTTGGCAGAAGCCAATCTGTCTATGAGCTCATCTGCCCTTGGAATTGTGTGTGCATCTGTCCTGGTGACAGCATTGAGTCCTCTGTAATCCACACAGAACCTCATCTCTCTCTTCCCATCTTTGGTGTGAGGTTTGGGGACCAGAACCACTGGGCTAACCCAGGGGCTCTCTGAAGGCTCAATGACACCTAACTCCAGCATCTTTTGTACCTCAGCCTTGATACAGTCTCTGACATGGTCAGGCTGCCTGTAAATGTTGTTCTTTACAGGAAGACTATCACCAGTGTCCACCACATGGGTACACCAGCTAGTCTGACTGGGTGTCAGGGAGAACATATGTCGATATGACTGCAAAACCTGTCTACAGTCATGTTGCTGATGTTCAGTGAGGCTGCCATCTAAGGCCACACCATCAACTGAGCCATCCTCAGGGTTCTGAGTCAGCAGGTCTGGGAGAGGGTCACTCTCTTCCTCCTGGCCCTCATCTGTAGCCATGAGCAAGCCCATGTCTGCCCTGTCAACATATGCTTTCAGCCTGTTAACATGGAGCACCCTGTGGGGGCTCCTGGGAGTTCCAAGGTCCACCAAGTAGGTAACCTCTCCCTTCTTCTCAATGATTGTATGGGGTCCAGACCATTTGTCTTGGAGTGCTGCTGGGGCCACTGGCTCCAACACCCATACCTTCTGTCCAGGCTGGTACTCAGTCAGGACAGCCTTTTGGTCATGCCAGGCTTTCTGTAATTCCTGGCTAGCCTCAAGGTTTTTGGATGCCTTCTCCATGTACTCAGCCATCCTGGAGCGGAGACCAAGTACATAGTCCACTATGTCTTGCTTGGGCTTTTTGAGAGGTAACTCCCATCCTTCCCTCACCAGACATAGGGGTCCTCTTACAGGATGTCCAAACAACAATTCAAAAGGCTGAAGCCAACTCCTTTTTGTGGGACCTCTCTGTAAGCAAACAGAAGGCAGGGCAGAAGGATATCCCATCTTCGCCTGAGCTTCTCAGGTAATCTTTTGATCATGCCCTTTAGGGTCTTGTTGAATCTCTCAACAAGCCCATTGCATTGTGGATGATAGGGAGTGGTGAACTTATAGTTGACACCACATTCCTTCCACATAGCTGTCAAGTATCCCGACATGAAGTTGGCACCTCTATCGGATACTACCTCCTTAGGAAACCCCACTCTGGAGAAAACTCCAAGTAAGGCCCTGGCCACAACAGGAGCGGTTGTGGTCCTAAGTGGGATTGCTTCTGGGTACCTGGTGGCATGGTCCACCACCACCAGTATGAATCTGTGCCCAGATGCTGTAGGGGGATCCATTGGTCCAACAATGTCAATCCCTACCCTTTCAAAGGGCACCCCCACCACAGGTAGTGGTATTAGGGGGGCCTTTGTGGTACCACCTGCTTTGCCACTTGCTTGGCAGGTTACACAGGAGCGACAAAACTCCTTTGTATCTTCTGACATGTGAGGCCAGTGAAAGTGACAGACAAGTCTGTCCCATGTTTTGTTCTGGCCAAGGTGTCCTGCTAAGGGAATATCGTGTGCCAAGGTAAGAAGGAAGCCCCTAAATTGCAGAGGTATGACCAACCTCCTGGTTGCACCAGGCTTGGGGTCTCGACCCTCTGAATAAAGGAGCCCATCATCCCAATAAACCTTATGGGTACCTTGAGCATTCCCAGCAGCCTCAGCAGCAGCCTGTTGTCTGAGGGGTTCAAGAGAAGGACAGGATAACTGAGCCTGCCCCAAGTCTGCCCTAGAAGGTCCCCCTGTCCCCAGAAACTCAACCTGATCAGGTTCAAGCTCTATAGGGACAGTTCCTTCAGGGGTCTCAGAATCAGCTTCCTGTGAAGGCTGATCCTCACTTGTAGGCATTTGGGAAGGCACAGCCTTTACCCTCCTGTTTCTTGTCTTGGAAGGTACTTGGTCCATTGTTCCAGGATCCAAGACCTGAGGTTCAGAGAGGCACTTTTTGGCCTGTGACCTGGTCACAGCAAGGACATGTGATGATATCCCTAACATCTCTGCATGAGTCCTGTACTCAACTTCTGACCATAGAGAGCTCTCCAGGTCATTGCCCAACAAACATTCTACTGGGAGATCAGCACTAACCACAACTCTTTTTAGGCCAGTTACCCCTCCCCAGGAAAAGTTAACAATTGCCACACTATGTGTAGTAGTGACATTGCTGGCATTGGTCACCAGGTAATTATCACCTGGTATGTATTGTCCAGGGTCCACAAAGCTAGGCGTCACAATAGTGACACTGGCACATGTGTCCCTGGATGCTTGAGCCACTTTTTCATTAATCAAAGGTGTCTGTCTGTACTTGCCCAAATTATTGGGACTGACAGTAGGGGAAAAATCAATCTCCCCATCACAAATCAGAACAGCCTGTGTGGGGACTCTGACTAGGTCAGAATCTCCATCAGTTCCCAAGGTGATACCCACTACCCCCTTAGTCTGTGGTCCAACACTGCCAACTGTACTAGTGGGTGCAGGTGCCTTAGGGGCTGCAGTGTTGGGGGCTCCACCCTTTTTACAATCGCGTGTCCAGCGAGTGGTGTTTTTGCAAAAGTTACACCAGGGTTTTCTTTGACCTTCTTTCTTCTTCTTCTTGGAAGTTTGGGACCCACCCTCAGTATTAGTTTGGGGCCCTGTTGAAGACTTCTGGTCTTTAGCTTTCTGCTCCCCACCCTTCTGGTCTGTTTTCTTTTGGTCCCCACCCTGGTTCTGGTTCTTTTGCTTAACTCTGGTTCTAACCCATTTGTCTGCCCTCTTTCCCAATTCTTGGGGAGAGGTCAGATCTGAGTCAACCAAATGTTGATGCAACTGCTGGTTCTGACAGTTATTTAAAATCTGTTCTCTCTTTAGCAAATTGTACAATCCTTCATAGTCTGTAACCTTACTTCCCAGCAACCAGCCCTCCAGAGCCTTAGTGGCACATTCAACAAATTCAGACCAGTCCTGAGTCTGTGTCTTCTGGGTATCTCTGAACATTAACCTGTACTGTTCAGTGGTTAAGCCTAACCCATCAATCAGAGCACTCTTCAGGACCAGGTAGTTTCTAGAATCCCCATCACTAACTGTGAGGAGTCTGTCTCGGCCTCTACCTTCAAAGGAGAGCCACAAGATTGCTGCCCACTGCTCCTGAGGAACCTGCTGTACTTTGCAAGCTCTCTCAAGTGCAGTCATCCACTTGTGGATATCATCCCCAACTTTGTAGGGGGGCACAATCTTACTCAGGTTTCTATTATCACAGGACCTGTCTTTATCCTTAGGGATAGTGCTGCCACCAGTGGGTTCTAACCCACTCTCTCTAGGCTGCCTTGCTCTAGCAAGTTTCTCTTTGGCCAGGGCAACTTCTAATTCTTGTCTCTGGATCCTAAGTTCAGCCTCTCTCATTTTGGCCTCATGTTCCCTTCTCTGAGGGCTAGTCAACTCAAGTCAAGTCAAGTCATTATACTTTTATTCGACACATGTATCATAAAAAGTACAAACATATAATACACACAATTATAAAAAACAGTTCATTATTTACAAAAATACATATAAGAATTATGTGGAAGAATTGACTTGATGAACATTTTTTAAAATCTTAGTCCTGATGATCCATGCACAAGATAAAAACTTTGCAACTCCACAAGTAATAGCCATGGAAGTGGTGTTGGAAATAAGAATACGTAAGGCTGATTTATAATCTCTAACACCAAGATTCTTTAATGCTGGTTTTAACCATTTCTTCCTAGGTAGAATGTATGCCTTACAGGCAAACAAAAAGTGGCCCAATGATTCCTCGGGATTTGTACACCCTGGACATTTTATATCCTCTTCCCTCTTATTATTCCATCTAGATGTAAAAGTTTTGAGGGGCAATGTTCCATGTCTAAATTTAAGATATAAGGTCCTTTCCCGAGGAATTTGAATAAAATCCAGAAACAACTCCAGTTTTAAAGTGCATTTATGGGTCAAAAATGTCTCGGTCAAATGGCCCCAGTTTGGGTTTTGTAGTGCCCTGGCCTCTATCCAATCCCAATATAATTTTTTCACCACTTGTTTTGGTGGTGGTGATTGGGATACCCACGCGTCTCTTAAACCCACCTTTACTACAAGGTGTTTTAGGGCATTTAGCCACTTAATTTTGCCTGAAGTATTTAATTTTAGCATTTCGTCTAAAACCAAGGCATAGTTAGCTAACTCTGGGGTCCTCCTCAAACGGACCCAGTATAAAAGAGGACGGAGCTGGAGGATATCCCGAATGGATTTTCTACCTAGGTCTAAAAATAGCGGTTTAAGTGGTGTGGAGGAAGAAAGAGATACCAGATCCCTCATAAACTTATTCTCTGATCGAACATGGTCGTTGGTATTCTCATTGCCCCACAGTTCCGAGCCATATACAGCTGAGGCAATAGCTTTACCCTCATAAACAGATAGGGCAGGGGAAACTGGCCTACTCACAGAGAGACGTTGGTTTTTTAAAATAGTGCCGGAAACCCTCTTAAGATTTAAAAGCATTTTATATATATGCGGTTCCCATTTCAAGTGATTATTAATCCTAACACCAAGGTAGTCAAACTCTTCGACCACCTCCAAGGGAGATCCATTCAAGGTCAAATGGATATTCCTATATTTCCTCTTGGCGGTCATAACCATTAGTTTAGTTTTAGTTGTGTTTATTGTGAGACCCCGTTCCTGACAAAAAACACTAAACTGATCAAGAAGGGTTTGAAGGCCTGTGGGGGTTTTAGATAAAAGCAGGGTGTCATCGGCAAAGAGGAGCGATGGCATTTTCTCCCCAGCCACAACTGGGGCGTCGGCTGGTATCTCTTGCAGATGTTTCACCACCCCATTTATAAAGAGGGAGAATAAAGTGGGGGCCATCACGCACCCCTGCCGCACCCCTCTATTAACGGGTATACTCTTGGTGAGTTGCCCCTGTGTCCCCCAGCGTATCTTCGCATAAGTACCCTCATGGAGTTTGATGATAAGATTTAGCAAATAGAGTGGGAAACCCATATCCAATAGGACATTCCAGAGTTTAACACAGGGTATTACATCAAAAGCAGTTTTAAGATCAATAAAAGCCAGATAAAGGCTCCCTCTGGTAATTGACACAGTTTTCCAAAAAACTGCACAAAATCTAAAAACTTGGTCAATGGCCCCTACATTACTTCTGAATCCTGCTTGAAAATGGGACAAAATGTTTTCTTCCATGAGCCAACCCTCAATCCTATTTACAATTACCCTACCAACTACCTTTTGGATGACATCAATTAAACTAATTGGTCTGTAGTTGGCAGGGTCCTCTCTCTCACCCTTTTTAAAAACAGTAACAACTTCTGCACCCTTCCATGAGTCCGGTACTTGCTGGCCCAACTGGATGAGGTTCAAAACATTTACAATAAAATCAGCCCAAACCAGTGGGTTAGACAACAATAAATCACCCGGAATTCCGTCCGGGCCAGGTGCCTTGCCCGATTTTATTTTAAGAATGGCCTCATGTACCTCACGGGACGTGAAGAATACCTCTGTAAAGCCATCATTCCGATGGACCAAAAGATCAGTGCCAATTATAGTAGATGCTAGATCCACTTCCAAGGAGTCTACGCCATATAATTTCGAGAAGTGGGAATGCCACTGGGTCTCAGTAATATGGTTGGGAATAGGCTCAGCGCCTCGTCTGTCAATGGCGTTAATCAGCTTCCAAAATGCAGTAGCATTTTTCCCATGCGCCGCTTCCTTTAAAGCCTGCCAGTGATCCTCTTCCCAATCCTTTTTGGCTTTCGCAATGCTAATGCGATACTCATTTCGAGCTAATCTAGCAGCTAAGGCATCCTTATTTTTGATAGCTAATGAAATTGCTTTCCTTTTCCCTCTACAGGAGGCAGTATACCAAGGGTTCCCCTTTTTTTGCAAACATTTAGTCAGATCACCACCCTTGTTTTTTTTAGAAAAAAATATACTGATCTCCCATATCAGGTCTTTATACTTGGTTGCCAACTCCGGCCCCTGAAGCTGAAGTGCAGTTTGGTTCGCTGGTGCCAGGGCAGATGAAGCAGCTGAAACTAGAGCCCTAATAATCTCAAGTGTCCCTTCATTACACTGAACCACATTCCACTTAATCCTGCGATTACAGTTAGAGGGGACTAGTTCTTTAGTAATCAGCTCATTTTGAACCTCTTCACCAGTATTGTTTCCCCAAAACATACCCATGCAGAGGGGATTATGATCACTATCAGCCCTCTGGCTGACCTCCATATCAATTAGATTGGCCCATGACCATACATCCAAAAGGATGTAGTCAATCCGTGATGGGCAGCCTATTCGATTAAAGGTCATAGCGCCCATACGATCAGATGCGGTACGGCCATTTAAGGCCCATAGGTCGTAAGCGGACACCAGGGCATTCAGCTGAATGGCTCGAGCCGACCACTTCTTAATTGGGGCCAAAGATAGGGATGGAATTAACTGGTTTCCTTGTTTCATAAAAGAGCCCAAGAATTCATCCTCATCGAGAGGCTCAAATGTACAATTAAGGTCACCTCCCACTAATACTGATGATTTAAAAGGGAGTGCTGAGAGTCTACTATCCAGCAACTCCAGTATTGGAGATGATTGGCCCCCTGGGAGCCCCCGAGCATAGATACAAAAAAGTTCAAAAACATTCCTGGCGGACTGCCTTTTAACAGTGAGATGGAGAATATCATTACAGGGGACATAATTAACTGTAACCTCACAATTCAAGTCTAGCCTAATCCAAATAAGTAGACCACCTGATGGGCGCCCTCTCCCAAGCTGTGTTGCAGGGACAAAAAATGTAGAATAACCCTGCTTATATTCTGGCTCTACACACCAGGTTTCCTGAAACATGCAGATATGGAAATCTTCTAAGAAAGTGTTCCATTCCGGATCGGGCAAGTTTTTCTTTAGGCCCGCTATGTTCCAGGACAAGATTTTAACAATGGAAGGGGACAGCCTAGGTCTATCCAGGGCGGCATGAATAGCCACGTCCACTACCAAGGGGTCTGGAATAGCGCTGTCCTGATTGGGTACTTCCTCCCTAGCAGTAATAATAAAACCTCCATCTACAGGAGTAGGTACCCCACTGCCCATGGCAACTTCAGTACTGTGGGGTGATGGTCAGTCCACTTCTTCCAGCCCACTAAATCGATTATAACAGGGGAATAGAGGGTAGTTAAGTTGTGGGCCCCATACTTCTCCATAGGACTGTGTAGCTCCCTTCCACTGGTTCCCCCTCCTCCTATGGACTAGATTCCATCCTTCTTCTGCAGGCATTTCCCACTGTTGCTGATTCTGGTATGTACCACCTCTACCTAAACCTTTCCTAGCCGGCCTCATCCAACTCCATCTAACGTCCTCCTGCCCCTCTTGCACATAGAAAAAAGACAGGGGTTTAGCTGATACCACTGACTTGCTATCACAGGGAGGAGAGGAACAAATAAATTCTACAAGTCGCGGGTCCTCAAACGTGATGACGACACAATCACCCTTTATACTTTTCTTTTTCCCACCTACCCAAGGTGCCCGTTCTACCATAAGTATGTTCTTATTTAGGCTAGGTGGTGGAGGGTAATTTTTGTCAAGCCAGTGGCATATTTTGTTTTTAATCGCCCAGAAGGGCTCAGAGGTAGACATTGGCAGCTCAGGAATCCCTGTCAGAACGACCACATACGGGCATGCATCAGGTGGTAAATTGATCTTACGTCGCAATGTGGTTTTTCTGGGCTGTGGCGGGGCAGTACTGGGGGCTGGGTTGTTAGGGGTCTTTCTGCTCACTGCACTAGGGGCAATTCCATTCGCTGCACTCGAACATGTAGAAGTGGAGGGTTTAATATTATTCACTGTACTTTGTGCCGGTAGAGGGGAAATAGAGGGGGTAGTTGTAGGAACCGGAATACTCCTCGTAGGTGGATTTAGGTTGGTACTCCTAATATTAACAATCGGTGGTGGAGCCACCGAAATAGGGGGACCAAGGGTAGTCAGTCTAGGGTCTTGAAGCGCTAGAATGGTAGCTAGTTGTTGTTCGATGTTGGAAAGCCTATTCTCCAGTGGCGAAAGCAGGGATTTTAACAAAGTAGACATAGACTCCATTAAAGAGTCAAGCCCATCCCCTGAGTTGGATAGTGTATCATTAGATCCACTAATGTCCAAAATACTGGCCAGGCTGCTATCATGAGTTATATCGCCCGGGACCGCTAAAGATAATAAATGGGGAGTGGAATCTAAAGGATCAGACTCTCTATGATCAGTGGGGGCCTGAAGAGTCCCATCATTTACTATCGCCATACCTGTAGTCTCCCTCCTAGAGTTAGAATCCATAGATCCTTCTGAGAATATAGCGGGATTGTCTGTTAGAGGATTTGTTAAGTTCAAAATATTTAAAGTTGCCATAGTTATGTCTGACCCACCCGTCTTCGAAGCAACTGTGTCGTCGTGGTTAATTATTACGGGTGGTTGGGGGATGTTAGAAGGTGGTATGCTAGTAACGGGGGCATTGCTGGGAATTAGTGATTGGCAACTGGCAGGAGTAGGGTCAATAATGGGCAACCCAACGGGAGCAGCAACAAGGGTGGTCAAACTTTGCGGTGGGGAATGTATCATGGCAATATTGCCCAATGAAGACCTTTTTGCGTGAGCCAGGTCTAATGAAACCCTCCTTTCCATTAAAGAGATACCCTGGTCTATCAGAGAGTTTGTTCGAGAAATAAAATTATCTAGTGTACCAATAACTTTTTTTGTTTTGTCGTTTCCCGCTCTCTGACTCCTAGTTTTACGAGTGGACATCTCTAACAGAGTAGAAAAAGCAAAGAACAATAAGAATATCACAACAAATGACCCACAGGTTACAATGAGCACAGAGGAAACAGATTGGCTATCCAAAGAAAGATAACCCCAGAAGCGTCAATCAAAAATCAAAAAGGTAAGGATAAGAGGTAAAATTAGGGTGCGCCCAGACCAGACACTACAGACCACGGAGGGCCACAGAGGGCCCGCCCTTTGCCCGGGCTTAGCCCCGGGCGCTCCCGCGCAGCGAGGGACTCACAAATATATAGTCATGAAGCAATAGGGCGTGGTGGGGCGGGGCGGTCAGGGAGAGCGTGGCCAGGTGACTCGGCCAGAGACACCGGGACTCCTGGGAAAGCGAGTCCCGGGTCGCGCTCGCAGCCCTGCCGCCTCACAGCCTCACAGGACCCCACAGGAGCAGCTGGGTGCAGGGAACACCAAAGAGTCAGGCAGGTCAGTTCACAAACGAAGCGGGACCCGCGGAGCGGGTACCGCGAGGCGTGGGTCGGTGAGCCTGGAGCAAGTGGCAGCGCCGGATTCAAATCCCAGTTTCAGCAAAGGAGTGTCCCAGAGCGAGGAGTTCCTTCCCTCCTTTTCACCTGGAGCAGCTGGGGCGGGGCGGTCAGGGAGAGCGTGGCCAGGTGACTCGGCCAGAGACACCGGGACTCCTGGGAAAGCGAGTCCCGGGTCGTGCTCGCAGCCCTGCCGCCTCACAGCCTCACAGGACCCCACAGGAGCAGCTGGGTGCAGGGAACACCAAAGAGTCAGTCAGGCAGGTCAGTTCACAAACGAAGCGGGACCCGCGGAGCGGGTACCGCGAGGCGTGGGTCGGTGAGCCTGGAGCAAGTGGCAGCGCCGGATTCAAATCCCAGTTTCAGCAAAGGAGTGTCCCTTAGGTAGACTAGAGGAGATGACGTGTCTGCAGAGCTTCGCGCTGCACGTGACGTCCAGGTCAGGAAATCAGGGTCTCCCTTCTGGAGTTGCCATGAGAACCTTTAGAAACATGGGAAGTATTGGATTCACCTGAGTGACTCCTCCTCCTCCTATGCTCCTGGTTAAGTCTATTTGGGGGTCTGAATGGGTTGGACCCACCTTCAGTCCCAAATAAGCTTAAGTTAGCCTGGTTAAGCCTGCTGACTAACACCTGGCTATCTCTATCATCATCAGAATCACTTTCTTCTACCTCCTCTCCCTCTTCTGCTTCCTCGGGCTGAGAATTCCCAGGGGTCTGGTCTTCCTCATCTAACTGTATGACAGGGGCAGGGGCATCAGGGTTATCATCTTCAGAAGGAGAAACTCCCTCACCAGTCCCTGAGGGGCCTGGTTTGGAGTTCTTTAGAGCTTCAGACTGGTCTAACAGCTCTCTGAGGTGTCCTGCTGTAGGAGTAGGACCTGTTTTGATTCCTCTCATGGAACACAGTTGCCTCAGTTCCTTAAATGGAAAGGTAGCAAATTTGGATGGTGCCTTTGAAGGGTCACTCTCAACAGAGATGGGTCCAGTGGATCCCTCTGCTCCAGACATTGCTCTAGTGTGGTGGATGTGTTGCAATCTACCTACACTTGTGTTTTCCTACCAAACCTATCTAGTAGTTGTAGTCAGGGTGTGCTACTCCCTATCCTCTACAACAACTAAGTTCAGTAGAACTTAGGTACACTAAAACAAGACTAGATATACTTATCAGGTACCTGTATGATCTTTCAAATGATATTTTCAAAGATTGTAATGGTAAAACAACAGCAAGCTCAAATCCCAATCCGCTGCTCACCAATGTGAGAAGTTGGCCTGGTATATGATGCTCACTAGTTCTAGTGATCACCTTGTACCATGCCAAGCAACCCTTATGGTGCAGGTTGTAAAGTCAACCTTCTAGACAAGCTATCCATGGGGTAGCATGGACTAAGCAGTCTTAGGCTAAACTCTGTAAAGGCATGTGAAGCAAGCTGTTTTACCATACACAATCCCTTGAATACCAAATGAAAGGACACCACACAGATATATATTGAAAATATATATAGATTTATTACTACAAGTAACCCTGATACTCTTTATGAGCACAGAAGCACAAGCGTTAAAACAAAACACAGTTTAAATACACAAAAGTTGCACAATATGGATGAGCCCTAGGGGCCACCTAAACCATATACTAAAATAGTGGTATAAGAACCGCTATGGGGAAAGTGAAGAGGCCTAGGGCCTGGGGAATCGCTGGAGCTGTTCAGGACTAACAGTGATGAAGTCGGGAAAGGCCCGCAGGACTCGGGTGCAGTGCGGAAAGTGCACGCTTTACCAATGCAATGTCAATGGTGCGTAAAAGTTACAAAGTTAGTTAAAAAGGAACCTTCCGAGTGACCTAGAAAGCTGAAACTTTAGACACAGGCCCTAGAGGTGTGTACCAGTGTGGGAACACCGGCGGAGCTGAGTTACCTCACCCACAGGAAGCGGGTGCATAGGGTCGAAGTACTGTCTGGTTTCGTCACGCTGGTCGACGGTGCTTGGAGCTGAAGATGCTGCAGGCGGCCCGATGTGAAGAGTTCCGGTGGATCCAAGGGTGGATCTGAAGAGGTGAAGACCTGAAAGCAGAGGGGACAATGTTCAAAGTCACTAGCCAGTGACTACCGTGGAACCAGATTGGAACCAGGCGATGTCGGGTGCAAACAGGCGTCGAGGTGTAGCTTCTCTCTGCAGCCACGTGGACACGAGGGGTCGAAGACGTCCAGGAGTCGGTCACGAGCTGTCCCACGCAGGCTTCTCGCTGTTGGCGGTGTCGGCGACTTGATGGAAAGAAACAGGCCTTGGCTAATGCAAGCCACGCAGGAATCGAAAAAGGCTTGTTACTCGGACCAGCAAGGTCAGAGCAGGGGCTCCTTTTTACAGGAGCAAGGGCAAGTCTGGAGCAACCAGACCTGCAGTGAAAGTTGTAGGTTTCGTCGCCAAGATGGCCGCTAGCCACGTGGCAAGTGGCCGGGATGGCGCGTCGAGTGGCACGGTGCAAAAGGGCCCCACGCAGATCGTGGAGATGCTGGGGGGCTGATCTTCGGTGCAAGGGCTGCTCGAGGTTGGGGCTTCTCAAACCCCAAAGCACAGCGTCGAGGGTACCTCTGATGCTGCGCAGTCAGCGTTTCGGGGGTCTTGCAAGAGGTCCGGTCCCACGTCTCTCGTTGCCTCCACGGGTCCCTTCTTTGCAGGGACTGTGGATCGGGCAGTGAGAAGTCTGGGAGTCTGGGTGTTGTCAGGCTCTGGGCTCGGGCTCCGGCCGGAGGCGGCGGCAAAGCAGACGTCGAGTTGCTGGTTGGTGCCTGTGTTCACAGGGTGGTCACTCCTTGGCCACAAGGGAGATTCTCTTCTGTCTTCTGTGCAGCAGAATGTCGAAGTCCAGTCTTCTTCTGTATTTCAAGTTGATTCAGGATGATCTGAAGTCTCAGGACACAGCTCCCACTCTTATTCGAATCTGGGGGGCCGGATCACCTACTAGGTCCCTCCTCTGGGTGGGACCAGGAAGGGGGGTGGCTACACCCCCTTTCCTTTGTCCAGTTTCGCGCCAGGACTGGGGCTGGAAGGCCCCAGCACCGGTTTGAACTGGTCTATGCACGGGGACACCTTGTGTGCCCCAGGCATGTCTGATTCTATTCAGCCCTGTCCTACCCAATACACAAAATCCTGTCTGGGGTGGTGCTAGCACCTCCCAAGGCAGGAAACCCTTTGTCCAAGCTGCCCTCGCTGGAAGGACTCCCAGCAGCAGGAGGTCAGACTTGTGTCTGTGGTGGCAGCATCCATTTTGTGATGCTGAGGCTCTGTTTAACTTTAACCGGGGTTCAGGCTAGGTACATGTCGTGTCCCTCTAGAAGGGTGGAATGCTACCCCCGTCGCCAGAACTGGCGAGGGGGTAGTATTCCAATTGGTATGACACCTTACTTGACATGTTTTGATAAAGCCAAACCTAAGATAGCATTTAACTGCGAGGATTATAATGCACTTAAGAGTATATGGTATGGCAATATCATGAAAACAGCTAAAGGACATGGTTCCGAAAGCTGCAGACAGGCTCAGCTCATGCCAGAGCACCATCTCACATATTTCCAAGCACTCTGCCTCCAGGATTGATGAGGCCTTCCATAGGAGTGACTGATAGGAACATATGTGTCCATTTTAGGTTAGGTATAGGCATACTACACCTAAGTAAGGGGTGGTTACACCGACTTACCCCAGCTGAGTGATCAGCCAGTTGTGTCAAATATGGAAGCCAGGCCAGGGGTGGCATAATACATGCTGCAGCCCCTGGTAGGCCTTGGAAGCACCTATGCCCTGGGTACCTGGGTACACTGTTACAGGGGCCAATAAGGTGAACCAGTTCCAATTTCGTTATGCACCTAAAGTACATGGGTAACAATTTAGAGAGAGAACAGCAGGCTGTGGGTCTGATTAGCAGGCCCACAGCCACATTAAGTCATAAACCAGTGAAGCAAAAGCAAAAATTTGGGGTGACCATAGGATAGCAGACCCTACTCTCCTACACGCCTCACTGATAACTGCATCAAAAGTTTAACAATGTCCTGAAGCCCTACTCATTATGGTTCCTTCATCAGCCCACTCCCTTCCTGAAATGTGTCTTGGACCCTTTGACCAGTGACCTCTCTTATAATCATAGAATACTTTTGAAGTGCACAAAGATCCTGACTCTTCCTTCCTCCTGTTTGTGTCCCACCCAGCTCTCAGGAATACAGCAATCCATAAACCTATAGGGGGGAGAGAGGGAGGGGGAAGGGGGAGGGAGGAGGGGAGGGATCATCTATTGCATGTCCTCCTGCTACCCCTGGGTCTCCCAGTTAGGAAGCCAGAAACTTCCATGTGTTGTGCCCTTCAAAAGCACGCTTACATCTTTGCGCACACAGAAAAATACAGGCATGCAGGCAACCAAGTATTGTGCCCTTCACAGTCTCACTTACATCCTAGCATGCATATGCAACCACGTGTGCCATTATGGCTCATGGGAGAGAGCGAGAGAGAATTTTTTTTATCAGCGAGAGAATATGCAGGCAATCCACAAATCTCTTTTCACTGCACGCACACTTGCGCTATGCAGTTCTGCATGCTAACACCATGTAGGCCAATGGTGACTTAAGAACACAGCAGTGAAACTTTACGTAAGTGGGCCGGGTGGGGCCCACTCAAGCGAAAGGTAAAAAGGCTGGTTCACTCTACTGATCAATATTACAAAAACACTGTATGCTTCACCCATCAGCATTCCAGTGGCTCGATCCAGCTCTGTTGTTCACTACAAAATCAAATCATTGCAAATAGAGCATCCAAACATCTTGGGATTTTCACCCTTCATAGTCATCAGTCACTTCAATTGCTTATAATCTGTTTGCAATGCAAGCCTATTGACAAACAAGTAAGGGCAGAACTTATGCAAGGCTCATAGTATCCCAAAGCACTTTTTATCAACAGCCATCCAGTTCTGTTTCCTGGGTACTGATCTTCTAATGAAGGATACTAGGTACTCTCTACCTTTGTCAAACAGGTCCAACTCCCTTGTCAGAGGTATCCTGCCCTTTGAGACCCCTTAGTCTAGGTCAATTTTCTGTGCTGCCTATGGGAGTTCAAAGCAGTCAATAGGGCAACTATACTCCCATAGTTTGCAACAAAGTTCCTGTAATTCCCGGTGAGTCCTAAAAGGGCCCTCTGTACAGTCTGGGGAATAGGCACTTTCCATTCCATCATAGATTGAATTATGGCATCAACTGGGCGGATCTTCCCTTTCCCCATCTTAGGTCCCAGGTAGACCACAGAGAACTGGCCCCACCTGACACTTGTTTGCCTTAATGGTCATTTTCACCACCCTCATCCATGCTAACACCTACCCTTGGTGTCTCAGATGGTTCTGCCATGAATTGCTAAATACCGCAGTGTCAGGTAGGCCACAAAGAAGTCTTCCAGCCTAACAAGAACATGGTTCACTTAATGCTGAAAAGTAGCAGAAGTGCTCTTCAACCCAAAGGGCATACTTTAAACTGCTACAGTTCCTCTGGTGTAGAAAATGCAGTATTCTCCATGGCACTTTATGCCAAAGTGATTTGCCAGTATCCACCGGTCAAATCAGATGTGCTCAAGTACTCTGCAAACACAACAATGATGGACAGAATGTGGATCAATGTCACACATTCACCCCAGTCCAAAGATCTGGGCCCAAATCCATCGTTTTTCCACTCCACACCACCCTGGGTTAGACAATGGCGATATGCAAATCAGCACTGACCCTGTGCCCCATGGGAACAGTCCAGTCCGAACTACAAAAGCCATGTCCTTCCCAGAACGGAAACAAGCATCCGAGGACCGGCCCGGTTTCGAGGTAACACCTCTCTTCAGCCCGGCTAGCTTGATTCCAGTGGTGTGGAGTAACTGGGACTCACGTCTGAGCATCCCCAGTACACTTAGAGCGGTAACTGCAAACACAACAATGATGGACAGAATGTGCATCAATGTCACACATTCACCCCAGTCCAAAGATCTGGGCCCAAATCCATCGTTTTTCCACTCCACACCACCCTGGGTTAGACAATGGCGATATGCAAATCAGCGCTGACCCTGTGCCCCATGGGAACAGTCCAGTCCGAACTACAAAAGCCATGTCCTTCCCAGAACGGAAAAAAGCATCCGAGCCGGTCCTCGGATGCTTGTTTCCGTTCTGGGAAGGACATGGCTTTTGTAGTTCGGACTGGACTGTTCCCATGGGGCACAGGGTCAGTGCTGATTTGCATATCGCCATTGTCTAACCCAGGGTGGTGTGGAGTGGAAAAACGATGGATTTGGGCCCAGATCTTTGGACTGGGGTGAATGTGTGACATTGATCCACATTCTGTCCATCATTGATGTGTTTGCAAGTACTCTGCAGCATCTAACCGATCAACTAGTTCATCTGCTCTTGGGATTGGAAGGGCATCGGACTTTGTCACCTTATTGAGGAGTCAGTAGTCCAAAGAGAACCACACATCAGTTGACCCTTGCTTTGGTACTAGCACCACAGGACTAGACCACAGACTACGAAATCTCTCAATGACCTCCAGGTCTAACATTTTGTCAATTTCACCTTAATGCATCACTGAACCCAGTCAGGCATTCTGTACATCCTGCCCTTTCCTGGCAAACCATTTCTTGTACTCTCTCTGCTGCTCAAATGTTAACCCAGGGCCTAACTGAACCTCTTCCACAGTGCCATCCCTCATGTTACTATACAATAAGTCCTGTAGAGGCTCACTGATTTCCTCATTTTCCTCTCCCATAGCCATGATATTCACTGTGTAATCTCTCCGGAGGTAAGGCTCTAGTCCCTCTTGGGTTCCCTTGTGGCACCTGTGTCCATCAAAATGTTTATTTCAGAAAAGTGTTGAACTATCTTGTATGACCAACACCATTTGTCTTCCAGAGCCCTGGGACAAATGGGTTTTAGCACCAACATCTTCTGACCTTCCTGATACCCAGTCGGTGTTTTTTTTGTATTTTTATTGTACTGGTTGTTCATCAGAGCTTGGATAGCCTGAATGTTTGCCTTTACTTGACTCATGTGTTGCACTATCAACTTCCTGAGGCCAATCAAATAGTGCACCACATCCTTCTGCAGAGACTCTCAGGTTCCTTCACCCTTCTCTGACTAAGGTGAGTGGACCCTGAACTGAATGTCCATACAGAAGCTTAAAGAGACTGAACCCTACCCAATTCTGTGAAATCTGTCAATAAGCAAACAAGAGACATGACCGGAAAAGATCCCACTTCCTCCTGAGATTCTCTGACAGAATTCCCATTGTGCTATTCAATGTCTTTTTAAACTGCTCCATCAAACCATTGGGTGGTGGATGGTATGCTGTGGAGGAGTCGTATGTCACACAACCATGCTCCCAGCTCTATCTCAGGTAAGACTAGATGAAATTGGTCTCTTTGCCTGTGATTACCATCCTTGGAACTCTGACTCTAGCAAAAATCCCCAGGAGAGCTCTCCCTACCTCCAGCAGAGGTACTGCCACAGTGTACCTAATGGCATGACCTACCAAAATCAAGATGCACTTCTAGCCTAATTGTGAGGAGTGGTCAAATGGGCCAACTGTGTCTAGTCCCACCCGCTTTAATGGAACACCTACAACTGGTAGAGGCACTAACAGTGCCTTTGTCTTCCCTCCTGACTTACCACACACCTGCCAAGTGGGACTGGTCCTACAGCCCCACTTCGTGTGTCCGCTCATCTCTGCCAGTATAATAAAGGGTCTAACCTTTCCTGGATATATATATATATCACACAATTGCCACAGCAAATACCAGGGTGGACAGCTGACAACCCTGCCTTGCTTCCCTGCCAAGTTTAAATTAAGCCATCACGTGCCATTGAGCCTGATTCAGGCAATTGGATCCCTATAGAGCAGTTTACCCATTTGAAGACCGACACGAAAAAACCCACTTTACTAGGGCCTGCCATCAAGTAGGGCCACTCCTAGTTGAATGCTTTTTCAGCATCTAGGGCCAACAGTCTCACCAGTTCCCTTATGCAGTCTGTACGCACTAGGCACTTAAGATTGTGCCTCGTCGCCATCTAAGTCATAAGACCTGATTGGTCGGGGTCAACAAGAGAATCAACATTCCATAGCATACGATACGCTAAGACTTTCACCAGCACTTTAGTTTCTATATTAAGAAGTGATATTGGCCGCTACAAGACAGTCTTCTGGTGGTTTCCCTTTCTTGTAGGTAAGAATAATAATGGCTGGTTGTAAGACTCTTGGGAGAACTTCCTTCACCTTGGCTTTACCAAACAAGGCACCAAGGGGCTGCACGATCCGTGATGGCACATATTTAAAGAATTCTGGAGGTAGCCCACTTAAGCCTGGGGACCTTCTACATTTCACCTGGGTCAAGGTCTCCAAGATCTCGATGTCCATTATGTTGGTCTCAAGGGATCCCCGGGCATCGTCCCGAGCAACGAGACTAGGATCTCCCTAACAAAGCCACCCAGGACTTCCAGATCCATCTCCGTTTGCGACTAGTATAGGCCACCTAAGTAATTAGCAAATACGTGTGCAATATCATCTGACTTCTTGACCTAGAGCCCATCCTCTGTGTACTTTATATAGCTACTTCTGCCCTTCCTCTTTGTGCACCACCCATGCCAGCAATCTTATTGCCCAGCCTACCTTTCCATGCCCTATTGCTCCGTCGCTTCCTTCTGGGCTAGGAATCGGTCAACTTCCTGTTATTTTTCTATGCTTTGGGCTAGTTCCAAGGTGGAAAATGTCACGTAAACTGCCTCCAAGTGTACCAATATAGTTTCCTATTCTTTGCATTCCTTTTTCCTTTCTTTCCTTTTTGCCCATGAACAATCTGGCCCCCGCCCCTTATCAGTGCTTTATAGGCCTCCCACAGGTCCTGCCTAGACTTCACCTTCCCATTGTTGTAATTGAAGTTTAGGCAGTGGCTTCCACAATCGTTTTCCTCGTGTTCCAAATTAATTAATTCTCAAGGGTCCAGTCTCCAACCCACCCATGTGTGTCAAAGGGCAGTCCGAAGAGTTGTAAGCAGGCGAAAAAGAACTGAGATGCCTCTCGGGAAATATCTTGTGTCATGGAAGTGACCCACCTGATGCTGCGACACCATGAGGTATTTTAACCTCAACATAGATCACATTGAGTTAGAAACATAGAAGTACTGGGACAGCTCTGGGTGCTTCTCCTTCCAAGTCTGCTATCCCCAGAAAAATGAGCTGATCCATATCGGTTCTAGGACTCTGACCCAACAGGGTCCCTCTTTCTAGATAGCCCTGTACCAATAAGTTAAGGTCACCTCCGTCTATTAAGGGGTTATCTGGGAGTTTTGCTATCTATTCCACCAGCTTGTCCAACCCATTTGTTTGTAGGCCAGGTGGGAGGTAGAATGAGGCTATCGCCAAACGTATCTAGTTTCATCGCCCACTTACTGCTTCCTAACACCCCTGCCACCACTCATGGTTTTGTGACCTTAGGAGGAAGGGACCTGCAAACTAAAATCCCCAACCCCCGGGGAACATGCAGAAAACCCAGCTTGAGCCACTAACTTGTCTACCTTAATTTAGAAACCTGTATTTGATGCCCATCAAGTGAGTTTCCTGCAGCAAAACATTATCTGGTTCATGTCTAGTCAAGAATTTCATCACAATCCCCCATTTCACTCTGTTGCCTAGGCCATTGGTGTTCCATGAAAGTATTTGAAGGGTCAAGCCTCCCTATTCTTGATCTGTGACGGTGCCTGCCATAAGTGTGCTGGTTGCATGTCTTTACCCACTGCCCACCTCAGGAGCTGTAACAAATGCCTATCACTAAACCTTACACCCCACCTTCCTTACAACCTCGTGTGACAAGTCTAAAAGTATTCTCCCAACCAATGACTGAGGTACCGATCCCACCCACATAATGAACAGCTTCTGTTCCTGGCACTGAGCCAGGAGCAATCAGATCATTGCTGAAATTATTAGTAGCTTTTCCCTTAATCCAACATTGACTATGGCCACCTTGATGTTCTCTTGCAGTGGCTACTCCATGCCCTCACCACTGGCTACCAAAACCGGTATCCTTGGAACCATGAAGAATCTCTTCCGGCTTAAGGTCCTTTCTCCAATCATTGTGCGGAAACTCCAGTATCCTTCAGGCTATGCACTTTCCTTCTGTTGTTACTAAGTTCCTGTACAAACCCCATCGTCTTAGGGTGAATGTGCTTCAGAACATCTCGGTCCCTCTCCAAAATGTACATAGCATTTAGGTTGAACGCAGACTGCCCCTTCCGGGTCCACTCACCTGCGTTAACCACACCCGCAATCACAGGTGCAGCTGGACCAGGGTCTTTCACCTAAAGTGTCCCACTTAGTGGTACATGTATCAAGTCACCACCTTGAATTTGGAACAACTTGCCTGTCCTCCCTTCTTATGAAGCTCCTTACAGGACACACCATTACCATTCCTATATGTCCCGGCCCTCCTTGGTCACATGGGATTTATCCTTGCCCTCTAACCCCAGACTGGGGAGGACGGCTCTCCCCCTTTAGCTTAGAATTGCACTGGTAAAGCCCCCTTTTCTCCCTGTTAACTTATAACTTATCAACACTGCAAGCTCCTCTGGATCCTTCTCTATCTGATTTGACAGGTATTTCCTAAGTGGGGTAGAGCACTCCTCGTTGAGTCACTGGCACCATCAACTGGTTAAGGGGCTGAAAATCCTTGGTCTCCATCCCTCTCACCCACTCATTCCAATCTCTCAATACTCCTTGAATCAGTGTCTCTATCAGAACATCATCCACTCTCTTGCATTCCCTGAACTTTTGATGGTACTTAGCTGACTTCAGCCCATACCTCCTAATTAGAGCTTTCTTTATTCACTCATAGACCATCTAGTTTGCCAATAGCATCCTTCCAATGATGACTGGCTCTTCCAAAGGGAAGCGCCACATTAAGATTAAGGCAGCGCCTTAGATACCTTATTTAAAGATGTGCCTTACAAGTGGCCGCAAAGCTCACAAACCATTCCAAGATTTTCCGACCTTCCACATACACTTGAACAAGATCTCTTGGAACCTTAGACACAACCTAGCCGGAGGTACAGTCACTTATCCCAGATGACGTTGTCATGGCTGCCAACCTAAGCGTCTCTCCCTAGGGCTGCCTTTTCCGTCTCCGCCTGCTCTTCCTGTTTCACTTCCCTCTCTCTCAATGTCTCCTCACGTGCCCATTCCTCCTGTCTCTCACGCCTCCACTCCTCTTGTTACTGGTGAGCTAGTCTCTGCTTCTACCTCTCAAACTCCCTGGCCTTTTCCACTTGCTCTCATTTAGCCTTCTGGAGAGCCAACTTCAAGGTCAGGGTTTCTGCCACATTTAAACCAACCTCGAGATATACTCCTTGAATTGGTCACAGTGGTACCCTAGAATCTCAAGGTGGTGTACTCCCCTCCGACCTTCTCAAAACTAGAGGGCGGAGTATATCTGGGAAACTCTTGAAAGTACACGTTGTGCATGTGTCTGGGAAAGATCTGTGCGATGTGGACCAGAGAGCCTGATTCCACAATGCCCTCCTCCTGGGCTTCTAACATGGTTCCCTTCCCTGAGTCTACCACAGCTTCTTTCCTTTCACCTAGTGTTTCATACTGGTCCTTAATGAAATCAACAAAGACTTCCCTATCTTTGGGAACCCATCACCCTCTATCCCTACCTAGATCTTTCATCTAATCTACATAAATGTAGGTATATTCCCAACCCTGTATTCTCCATTATTTATGTATTCAGACTTTGTGCACAAAAATTGTACTTGTTACTGGGTTAAATTGGAAATGGCCAATTCCACACGTACACCCTGGAAGTTGCCAGAACCTCTTTCAGAGGGACAAGCAGGAGCTGCTGGGCCCAACCCTGGTGGTTGAGGTCTTTTATTCCTGATAGCCCAGGGTCAGGCCGGCTATGGGCTCTGAGCATCTGAGCGAAGTACCCCATCGCACCCGTAGCTCTTCACTGGCTGGTAAAGGGGCTAATTTACAGGCTTATTTGGGATCAGGATGCCTGCCTGATATTTTAGAGTGGGGGGGGATCACCATTTCTGGTAGTGAGCACCCTACTTCAGCTCTTTTCTGTCAGCCGAGGAGCGACCAACTCGGGCTGAACAGTTGCTTGAATAGTCAGGTATTTTTGTGGGTCAGGTAGGGCTTCACTGGTGTCCATGTGGGAGGGCGGGTTTGATAAACAGGCGTGGAGGCTGCAGTAAGGGTTTAGGAAATGGTTTATTGACAACGGATGACGTTGCAATAGGGCGTGAGGGATGTCCTAGTGGTCCTTCGTCTTCTTCAGATGATGTCGGTGAGCTGGAAGGGCTGGATGTGGGCAAAGGTGTTTTGCTTCCTGCTTCCTCTGGACCGGGGTGGTTGCCCCAGAGGCTCATAGGAGTGAAGGAAAAAGGACAAAAGGGAACCGTAAGAATGAGGTCTTAATACAATGCAGTCGAGTTGTCCCTTCACCACACCTCAGTGCTCAATGGATTGCTAGTGCCCGCAATAGGGGGGGGTTGAATGGTCAATGATATGCCCAACACCTTTTATACAAGGGAGGGGTAAGTCTGGGTTTTGTTGTCCATGCATGGTCACAGATTGGTTGCTCAAGGTTCACAGATTGAGTGCTCAAGGTTCACAGATTGGGTGCTCAAGGTTCAGTGCCCGTTCCGCCCTCCTCCCCGTTTCAGAAATCAGTGTCAACCCTCCCTCCCCTCTCAATACACCCTCGAGCCGTTTGTACTCTCCGGCTCCTGCCGTCCTCACAGTCCACTTTGGAGTTCTCCCCTACTGGTGTAGTATCTCCTGGGCTCACTTGAGCTGTGGCTAACAGTTGCCACCTTTCCTACACTTTTTCTTTTTTTAGCTTCTTCGTTTGGGGCTTATCTGCACTAGCTGCCAGTTCAGCCCCTCCAGATTCCTTGGGTGAGGCCTGTCACTGCACCAGTACCTCACTTTGGCTCAGACCAACCTCTGGGGGGGTCATTTCCAAGGAGACCTTCAAGGGTAAGGTCTTTACTGACTACCACCTATCTCCAACTAAGGAACCCATCTAACTCTAGGGTCAGTACAGCAACAGGCTTCACAGTGACTCCCCTTGGAATGGTCCTCTTCTTGTCTGTCCGGGGATGTACTGGCTGGGGAGAACCAGCCTGTCATGCACAACTGTGTGACTGGCTTGGGTATCTCTCAGGGCAGGGGTTGGGATTCCATTCACCAGTAGGTGGTGGAAGTGTCTACTCCCCTCTGAAATCTCCAACTCCCCTTTTGGGCCCACTCTCCAGTTGAAGGCTGAGAGGATTTCCTCCTCTGAGGAACCACCCTCAAAGGTTACTGTTGTATTTGCTTATGCTTTATGTATCTTCATTAGAACATGCTAAGTTACCATGGTACCTTTACCATGGTTCCAATTCTACTATTTGTCAGTTGATGTCTCTCTGTGCCAGTCCCTGGTGCGGTGGCTCGTTGCTCTGAGTATTAAACTCTTAAACATAATATATTAGTGTTACTGAGCTTCATTTACATAGTACAACCTACAACATAATTTTGGCGACGAGGACCAGTGATACTTGAGGAAGAAAGCGAGCCACTGCTTCGAGTTTCATTTATTCACGAAAATCGACTTGAAGAAAAGAAGAATTGACAGCGTTTCTAATTATTCACCCTACTCCCTCCTCCGGCGGCAGTAACCTTCGAAGGGAATTAACTTTCCCCAGCGGCAGATTTATTCTACATTTATAAAGGTGAGGAGGTCGAGGTGCGGGTCAATGCTCCTGTCATTATAACTTTGAACTTTCTACACAAATCACTCGTGGCACTTAACTATAATTCACTGCGTGTGCCACCGTAATAATATCTTTCAAGTAAAATTCCGCTAAAGTGAAGTGTTTTCAACTTATACGCTTTCACCAGCTTACCTCGACAGGAGTGGCAGTTACTCCGATTTCGTTACGGAGAGATCATCTTCTCCTGTCTCTCCCCAACAAATGATGACGTGTTGGAACGCGCTGCAAGTATTGGCGATCTGACAACGCGTCACTGAAACTGAAAGAACGTTCGGATTGGCTGATTTGACGCGTCCTCTGCCTCACGCATCACGAAACTTCTTGTGAAGCGTCATTCCAGTAATTTCAAGATTTGTTGTGACAGATATCAACGCGGCCCATATCTCTGTCGAGCGCTTTTTTTTTTTAGAAATCCACATTACGAACAAAAACACTTCAATCTGCAACATCGCCGGTGAAGAAGTGAGAGGGTTACAAAACAAAGGGGAGTGTCACGTTTTTTTCTGTTTTAACATTTTGTTTATTAGCAGAACTAAATCCCTTGGACTTATTCATTATTTAACAACAGTAAATGTTTGACACTTACAACCTAATTGACACCAGTAACTAGTTTAATCTGATTTAGGTGCTTATTAGTTTATAGTGACAAAACGGTTTTTAAGTTTTATTACTGATTCACCACTTGTGAGTAAAAATGCAAACGGTTAACCAACCTCCTCCTTTTCTAGAAAATCCAGGTACCCCTCAAATTCAGTGGAGACAATGGTTTGATGGGTTTGAGACTTATATTGGTGCCATTGGTGCTTCTAGATACAGACCGGAAAGAAAAAAAATCTTACTCTTAAATTGTTTGGGATTTGAAGGGAGGGAAGTATACAAACATTTACCTGATTTGATACTTACGGAAGGTGAGGTTATGGATGAATATCAAGTAACCATTAAGAAACTTGTCATCAAATTTGATGTCCAACCAAGTTTGGTTGTACTAAGGCACAAGTTTTTTAAAAGAGCGCAATTACTAAGTGAAGATGTCGATTCTTATCTGAGTGCTTTACGTAAGCTCTGTGCAGAATGCCAGTTTGGTGATTTTAAAGATCAATTAGTGAGGGATCAATTTATTGCTCACTGTAGTGATAAGCACATTCAACAAAAATTACTCACCATGGGCAATCCCTCATTAGAGGAAATTATCAAGGTGGCAAAGAGTCTTGAGTTAGCTCAAACGTCAATTAAGGAGCTAGGGAAAACTGATGTGCATAAGGAGAATGTGAATGCTGTTGTGTCTCCCACTTCTAGATTCAATTTTCAAAAAAAGGAAAAGTTTAATGAGCGGAATGTTTCCAAGAAAAACATGTGTTACAGGTGCGGTTATCCCACGCACTCTAAAGAAAATAGTTATTGTCCTGGAAAAAACGCTAAGTGTTACAAATGTGGGAAGTTTGGTCACCTGGCCAAAATTTGTCAAGCCAACCTGAGTAAACCTGAGAAGGTCAGTTGTGTGTTGGAAAATGAGCGTGATTCAGAGAGTGAATTAGTGAATGAGTTTAAAGACATGATTGTCACTGTCACGGACGAGGGCATAGTCACGGGTAATCCAGAGGAATGCGTAGATCCTTATGTAGACATTTTTGTAGGAGAAGTTTGTCTAAAACTTCTAGTAGATTCTGGTGCCAGGATAACTATGATTTCTCAGGAATTGTTTAAGCAGTCGTGGTCTAATAGAGAGTTATTTCCTCCAGACAGAGCACCAGTCTCATATGAGGGTCTCAAAATAGTATTAGAGGGTTTTATTGAAGACATCTTACAATTCAAGGATAGGAGGATACAGGGCAAGATATATGTGGCTGTGCGTGGTTTAAACATTTTGGGGTGGTACCACCAGGGTCTCTTTGGCATGTTATTACGACCAGGAGCAAAAGAACAGGTACTTGTAGTGTTAGATATGCCTGATACATCATCATTAGAGAAGGAGTTTCCTAAGGTGTTTTCAGATACCCTTGGTGAAATTGTAGGATTCAAACATCGCATTAAAGTTAAGAGTGATGCCATCCCTGTGAAACATAAGGTTAGATCTGTGCCGTTTAGCTTAAGAGCTGATCTTAAAATTGAACTAGAGAGACTAGAGAAAAACGGTATCATAGAACCCATTGAATCTAGTTTATGGCTCAGTCCCTTAGTTGTTGCACGTAAGAAAAATAATGAAATTCGCCTATGTTGTGATCTCAGGAGCCTTAATAAAGAAATTTGGGTTGATGCACATCCCCTTCCCAAAATTGGTGATTTATTAGAGGAGTTGAGAGGTGCACAGTGGTTTTCCAAAATTGATTTAGCTTCTGCGTATCATCAAATTGTTCTGGAGGAAGATTCAAGACATTACACTGCGTTCAATTCTCCCTTTGGCACTTTTCAGTTTTGCAGAATGGCATTCGGGTTAGCTTCTGCTGCCTCCGTTTTTCAGAGGATCATGCAAAATATCTTGAAAAATGTCGTAGGAGTTGTGATTTTTCAAGATGATGTTTTGATTTTTGACAAGTTTTTGGATCAACATGATGTCATTCTTAAATCTGTGCTAAAAAGGTTCGACTCTAAGGGTGTTGTGGTGAAGAAAAGCAAATGTGAATTCTGGAAAAGGGAGGTTGAATTTCTAGGCCATTTAGTGTCAGGTTTAGGTATTTCTCCTAGGCCAGGGTTAGTAAAAGCTGTAGTGGAGTGTCCGGTGCCTAAGAGTAAAGATGAGTTGAGGTCCTTTTTAGGCCTATGTGAGTTTTATTCACGTTTCATTCCTGATTATGCCAGTAAGATGAAATCTTTGTCTAATATGCTCAGGTCTAGTGTTCCTTTTCTGTGGGATGAAGTGTGTCAGGCAACATTTAGTTTGGTTAAATCTGAATTGTTGAATGCAAAGGCCTTGAAGGCCTATGACCCCGGTGTTAGTTGTATCATCACAGTTGATGCTAGCAGTTATGGATTAGGTGCTGTGCTCACCCAAGTCATAGATGGGAAGGAGGTAACTATTAGTTATGCCTCGAGGGTGTTAAGAGATCCTTAAATAAATTATTCAGTGATCGAAAAGGAGTTACTTGCTTGCTATTGGGCATGTGAGAAGTTTCGCACGTATATTTGGGGTAGGAAGTTCATGATTCAGACTGACCATAAGCCGTTGGTTTTCATTTTGTCTGGTGATCGCATAAAATATGCTACACCCCGCATAGCTCGTCTCACTACAAAATTGTTGCAGTATCAATTTTCTGTTAGACACATTCCTGGGAAGGAAAATTGTAAAGCCGACTTTCTTTCAAGAGTGCCTTTAAAAGAGTCTGATTCTGTAGACTTGGATGAGGATAAAGAAGATTGTTTCATAGCCACTGTGGATGCTGTGGAGTGTGGTGGATGTTCTGAAAGAGAATGGCATGAAGCTATGTCCTCTGATGCTACTTTGGCAAGTATCAAGGATTACATTGTGGCAGGTTGGCCAAGAGAAAGAAGTCTTCCCATACACATCCAACCTTTTTGGAAAGTATCTGAGGAACTCACTATTGAAGATGGGGTTATCATGAGGGACGACAGATGTGTTCCTCCTCTGAATTTACGTGTTAAATTGATTGACAGTGCTCATGAAGGACACCTTGGAGTCACAATGACCAAGAGACGTTTAAGGCTACACTATTGGTGGCCTTCTATGGATAGTGAAGTGGATGAGAAAGTTAGGCATTGTATAGTATGTATGACGTCTGAGAAAGGTTTGAAAGTTTCTGTTCCACCTTTGCAACCCATTCCTTTTCCTCCCAAACCTTGGTTAAAACTAGGTATTGATTTAGTTGGTCCTTTCAACTTTCTTCCCTCTCACCTTAGATTTGCCTTTGTACTTATGGATTTTCACAGTAAGTGGCCAGAGGTGAAATTCTGTTCTAATCCCTCTGCCAGCTTTACCATACTTTTCCTTAGGGAAATTTTTATGAGAGAAGGTTTCCCTGAGTCGCTCGTATCTGACAATGGTGTTCAGTTTGTTAATGCTGAGATGCACGAATTTTTATCAGAATCTGGGATTAAGCATTTGAGGAGTTCAGTGGGACATCCTCAAACCAACGGTCAAGTTGAGAGAATGAATCGTGTGCTCGTGGAATGCATCAAATGGGCCAAGGGAAACAATTTCGATGTGGAGAGTTCTGTGAGGTCCATGATTTGGTTCTACCGCACCACTCCTCATTCTGTGACCAAAGTCGCTCCTTTTGTATCTCTTAGGGGTAGGATGCCCACGTCAGCTCTTTATCCGGCGTGGCTGTTGAAAACTGTGGCTCATAAGCTTCCTACACAGCCTGCTGTTGATGATGAGTTGCAGTTGCGAGTTAGGGATGCTCAAGACAAAATGGTTTCCAGGTTTAATGAAAAGAAAGCTACCAAAAACATCCATGTTTGCCCTGGGGATATGGTGCGTGTGAAAAATTATAAAACAGTCAAGAAAGGTTCAGACTCTTTTGGTGAACCTGTTCGTGTCGTAAAGGTGTGTGGTAATGCTGTTATGGTGGAGGGGGGTCATTGGTGGAATCTGTGTAAAGTAGTTAAGTTGGATAGATGTGATGATGTCCAGACCACTCAATCTGAAGCTAATTGTTCTCAATGGAGACCTGCTCCGCCTCCTGTAAGTCTCAATGCGCATGTTCCCAACATGGGGGGACCGTCTGTGAGGAGGTCTACCCGTGTAACTCGTCCTCCTTGGAAGCTTCGTTAACTGGTTGAAATTCCTTGAAGTTCCTTGGTTTCAAGTTCTTATTTGTAATGCTGTGAAATTTAAGATACGCTTTATGCTGTTGCTTCACTTTGTAAATTTTCTTATTTCTTTCCCCCTTTTTCTTTATTTCTTTTATTTGCACAGTGTGCTTTATTGTTCTTTCTTTCTTTGGAAATAAAGAGATAATGTTGTATTTGCTTATGCTTTATGTATCTTCATTAGAACATGCTAAGTTACCATGGTACCTTTACCATGGTTCCAATTCTACTATTTGTCAGTTGATGTCTCTCTGTGCCAGTCCCTGGTGCGGTGGCTCGTTGCTCTGAGTATTAAACTCTTAAACATAATATATTAGTGTTACTGAGCTTCATTTACATAGTACAACCTACAACAGTTACACTGGCTACCCTGGGTGTCACACTAGGGGTTTGAATTTCAGGACAGCTAGGGTCCTTGTTGTGATGTCCTGTCTTTTGACAATTGTGACAACATGCCCTATTCGGATCCCAATTGTTACCTTGGTACTAAGTGTTGGTCCGTGAGCTGTCTTGGGGCCCGCCCTCCTGGGCAGGTGTTTGGGGACCTATATAGGATTCCTTACTTTTATCTTTATCAGAGTGCCCCACTGCCTTCTCTGAGAGTGCCTTTTAGTCACCCCCACCATATCTAGTTTTAGATACTGGTTCTTATCCAATGATCGGCCTTCCTCCCCAACTGTTGGGGAGAAACTGGCCCCAGGTCTACTTGGTATTGATGCAACTTTTCTTGCAAACAATTGCTCAAAGATGTTCTTTCATTATCAAATTATAAAGCCCAGTATTTTCACTGAGTAATCTACAAAATCTACCCAGGATTGGCCTTGGAATTTCTTGGCCTCCCTGAATCTGATCTCATACTCCTCAGTGCTGAATCTAAAGCCTCCATCAGGGTACCCTTCATGAGGTCATAGGATGTAGCATTTTTCTCATTAAGTGTCAGGAGTCTATCCCTGCACTTTCCTGAGAACATTTACCACAGGGTAGAACTCCACAGCTTCATTGTAGATCTGTCTACTAAGACACTAAGACAGGCTCTCTCAAAGCAATGAACCACTTAGTGATATCACCCTCAAAATATTTACGGACAGTACCTTTGGGGCTTTTGAAGTCTGCAGAATCTGCCTTCCTATTTATTCAGGAATAAAGGAATAGGGGGGCATTAGATAGTCTCTGGTTGGTGGCAAGCAGATATCTAGCACTACCATTCGCTGTGCCCTTGATGCTTCAGACACTGCTACCAGAGGAGTTAATTCTAGCGTTTTGTTACTAGGCACACCTGGCTTTGTATTTTCGGCTCCAAACTGGAAGTTCAGCAGCATCTGCTGAACATGCCCTTTAAAGGCCAGAACCATTTTGGGACATAAGTTGACCAAATGTTGGAAAAATAAAAAAAGGATACAGAGACAGCTAAGGCGATGGGAGAACTTCAGACACCTCCTCGTAGCTCCTTTCGCTCCATTTCCTATCGTGGAGACTCAAAGACCACCTCTCCCACCCCGCCCCGCTCCCAACCACCAAAGCCTCCACGTCTTACCAGCACACCTAGGGACAGCAATCCTCTCCCAGGGGATACTTACAGCCCCCCAACTGCACAGCACTGGTCAGGGGGTTGCATTGAAGGCTTTTTCCCCACAAGGCAGTCCCTCACCTGAGACCAGTGGGTATTTGATATTACCCAACATGGTTATTGTCAGGAGCTCATATCCACGCATCCCACCATTCCACCTCTCAAACACAGACTATTTCCAGTACACCTATAACTTCTCAGAGAAGAGGTCCAAGCACTCCGCAAAAGAACCCGTCCCCCACCATCAGCAGGGTAAGGGAGTGTACTCCCTGTACTCCCTAATACCCAAAAGGGATCGGTCGCTCAGACCTATTCTGGACCTCAGACCACTAAATGAATATATCCTATCGGAACATTTTCATATGGTTACCCTCCAGAATGTTATTTCGCTTCTACAGCAGGGCGACTTTATGACCTCTCTCGACCTGAAGGACTCTTATTTCCACATACCGGTACATCGCCGATATCTCAGATTTGTGATCTGCGGAAAACACTATAAATTCAAAGTACTCCCCTTCGGATATACTACTTCCCCTTGGGTGTTTACCAACTGCCTTGCAGTGGTGGCCACACACCTGCGCAGACAGGGCGTTCACGTCTTTCCTTACCTGGGCGACAGGCTTATCTAGAGTGCCACCTGCCAGCTTGCCACAAGACTATACAAGTCACAAATGATCTGCTCCGCAGGTTAATGCTGCATAATTTCCATCAGTGCTTCAAAATTCCACCTCCAGCCCTTCCATATCCAACTCTATTTAAGGGCCAGTCTCAACACTGAGGTAGGCATGCCCTATCCAAACTCTGCTCGAGTGCAGTATTTTCAAACCTTCCTCTTTTCCAGCCAAATCAACAAGTCACAGTCATAACAGTAATACTTCTCCTCGGCATGATGGCCTCCTGTATTGCCATAGTACCCCATGCCAGGTTACATTTTCGTCCATTGCAAGAATGCCTAGCTCAACAGTGGTCTCAAGCAGAGGGTCATTGGGACAATCTAATGTTGATTGGCTGCCTCACTGGTCACGCTCTGCAGTGGTGGAACTCTGACAACTGGCGGCCTTTCCTTGACCATATTCTGCAGAGGACCGTCAGAATGGATGCCTCCCTTACTGGATGGGTGCCCAGCTACATAATGTGACTGTTCAAGGCCGATGGGAGTCCACACTACACAGTCTACATATCAATTACTTGGAACTTCTAGTCATCCATCTAGCGTTGCAGGTTTCCTACCTCACCTGATAGGCAAAGGTGTCCTTAGCCACACGGACAACGTGTATTAACTTCAGAAACAGGGGGTCACATGCTCACCACAACCCTCAGTTATCCCAGAGCATTTGGCGATTGGGCTCTCCATCACAAAATTCATTTGTGAGCCGAGTACCTTCCAGGGATGGATAACGACTTTGCTGACCTCTTCCGCAAGTCCACAAGTGTGAACTCCACACGCAAGTCCTCCTCCGCTACTTCTGCAGGTGGGCTTTCCAGAAATAGACCTGTTCTCAATCGCAGAAAACACCAAATGCCCAAACTTCGCCTCCAGGTTCCCACAATCGATGGACAACGCATTATGGATGAACGGGTCAGGGATATTTGCCTACCCTTTCCCGCCTCTCCCTCTCCTTCCGTTTGTGGTATAGAGGCTTCGGCAGATGTCCCTCATTCTCATCCTGGTGGCTCCCATATGGGCTCGCCAGCCATGATTCACAACTCTGCACGAACTCTCTCTGGATCAACACGGGGCTCCCCAACAGGCCGAACCTTCTCATGCAGAATAATGGAGAAATCACGCACCCTGATCCTGGGATGCTCAACCTTGAGCTCTGGCTCCGTAGGTCGTAGAAGTTGGATACCTCAATCTTCCTCCGGAATGCATGAGGATCGTTAAGGAAGCAGGCAGACCTACTGCCCGTGCCTGCTATGTGGCAAAGTAAAAAAGATTAGTGTGCTACTGCAACTCCAAGCACATTGATCCTTTTGAAGCCACAGCACAGGACATTGTTTGTTACCTACTGCATCTGCAGGTATCACCTTCACCTCCATATGTCTACACTTGACTGCTGTGGCTGGCTACCTTTAGAAAATACGCATCTCTCTCTTCAGAATTCCAGTCATTAAAGCTTTCATGGAGGGTCTCAAGAGGATCATTCCTCCTCGGTTACCACCGGACCTGAAGTGGAATCTCAACATCGTACTTACAAGGCTCTCCTTTTGAGCCCCTCCACTCCTGCCACTTTCAGTTCCTCTCTTGGAAGGTGGCATTCCTAGTTGCTATCACTTCACTTGGGTGTGTCAATGAGTCACAGGCATAAACCCTGGAAGAACCTTCCTTCAAAGAACTTAGAGAGAGGTTTGTCCTTTGAACCAATACCAAATTTCTCCTTACGGTGGTATATCCCTTCCACCTTGACCAATCTATTGAAATCCTTGTGCTTTTGCCACAACCGGGTTCTGTTACAGAAAGAGCTTTCCATACTTAAGAACGTAAAGCGAGCCCTCATGAACTACATTGATAGAACTAAACTACTTTTAGAACGACCCGGCAACACTTTGTTGCTTTCTCTAAACCCCACAAAAAGGAAAGCTTTATCCAAGCTAGGCATTACTAGAAGGATTGACAAATGCATCCAGAAATGCTGTGCTAAAGCTAAGAGGACTCTCCCACTCTTCCTGAAGCTCACTCGACTCCATGGCCTTCCTGTGGAACATCCGAATAGCTGACATATGCAGGGCAGCTACCTGGTCCACATCTCACACTTTCACAAAACATTACTGTGTGGGTATACTGGCTCGACAATAAGCTAATGTTGTTCAGGCATTACTTTGTATACTTTCAATCTACTACAACATCCACAGGCAGGCCACCGTTTTTTGGGAGGACTACTTTACAGTCTATGCATAGCATGTGTATCTACAGCCCCACAATTCAATATCTTTCTGTTTATGGAAACAATTAAAGTTTCGAAATGTCAGCCAAATATGCAAACTCATTACAGACATAAATGTTGGGTATGCGCTTCTGCGGCCTTTTAATCTCTTTATTGGCTTCCATGTACAGTCTGTGTTGATTTAAATATACTCTGCAGCATGACATCGTCCCTAGGTAACTTCATTTTCTCCAACTCCGTCAAAGGCACATTCAGACTAAAGGGGTTGGATGACAGTTTGACAGCGATGAGACACTGTTGTGAAAATATGACTGGATGTTGAGTTAATTCACATTCATTCCACCTTCATGAAGAACTGAGATGTTACATGATCATATGTCTAATTACATTGCATCCATAGCCCCATTTCATATTCTTTTTTAGTTAAGTGCCTAGAGTAATAGAATTGTTGTGCACAATATAAACACACGTAATACAGCCTTAATTTATAGTGTTTAGCAATTTTACTCTAGTTCTGTTGAATAAAAATAATAATGCTGATCGTGAAATGAAGTGCATTGACCCATTTGTGAGTTGACGGAGTAGAACTTGAACCGAGAAGATACTGGGCTTGTTGCTGGTAAAATCCTCACCGCAAATGTGTTGACAACGGCCACAGAACAATTCTGATGTCTGCAAGTCCAACTGTTTAGGTTAAGAAACACTTTTTCCCCACACATTATTCCATGGTTTAAGTGAATAGCATCACGGAGCAATACAAACATGCTGACTTGGAGCATCATCACAAATGAATGCATTGTAGCATAAAGAGGGATAGCAAGAAGAAAAATTTCACAAAGCCTTTTGGGGGCAGCGGACGGTGGGGGGGCCACATCATAAGCTAGCTTGCAGAGTAAGAAAATATCACAGGAAGATGGGAGCTCCTTTTCTCTTAAATGGCAAGGGCAGTCACAGGCCTTCCAATACTCCCTTTCAACCATTGTCACACAGGTTGTCAGGCCTGAAGAGTCCTGCATGGAGGAGCCAGATATTCAGTTGTAACCGCTGTTTCTCAACAAATCAGGGAAGTGTTGTGACACATTGATGTGCTTTTCCATATCAAGTGAAGAAGGACCATTGGGATTTTGTAATAGCCTTGTCAGGGAAGTTCACTGCCAGTCGAGCATTCTCGTTAGCATGACACCCGCTAGCAAGCCTTGATTGAAGGGGAATGTAGCTGTGGGCAGACTTGGTTCAACCTAGTGACCAAGATCTTTATGAAGATTTTAATGTCCTTATTAAGAATTGTTACTGGAAAGTAGGGTCCACAGCTCAGGTGATCTTACGAGTTTCAAAGATATTCTTATCACCGTGTCTAGCATTCTCTAGCATTGTATCAATGACCCTCTGGGATTCCCTTATGTAATCAAATAATTTAGCTAGTAGTTCTACCAAGATGGGCAGAAATACTTTATAAAATGACATGGGAATGAAGTCTGGGCCAGGCGCTTTATTTCATGGCATCCCCTGGAAGGTGAGAGCCACTTCCTGAGGCTTGATGGGCATCTCTATAGTCCAGACAATCTCTGGATCGAGCACCTGGGGCTCATAGTGTGACAGGTACAGGTCCTGATCTCGCAGGTGGATCTCTAGCCTAGTATAGAATTCAGTGTAGTACTCTGTTAACCTCTTTAGGATGCCAGGAGTATGCAACTCCACCGTACCTTCGGGGATTTCAATTTTTGTAAAAGGTTACAGGCCAGGAGAGCTCCCAGTCTGAGAGCTAAAATACAATCAGCCTTACCCCCTTTCTCATAATATTTCTGTCCCATATAAAGTATTTTATTTAATTTGCTCACCAATTAAAATTTGCTCTTATTCCCCATGCATGTTACACAAGGATCAAAAAGTATGAGGAAGACATTCATTGTTATGCTGCTGTTCAAATACATGCTCCTGGGACTCAAGCTCCTGTTTCCTCTTTTGCAAACCTCTGGAATGTGACTGTGCGTGAGATTAGCTCTCAGGACAAGTGTCACAAGGAAGTCACTGTTCCTTTAAGGAAAAAGAGAAAGGAAGAGGAGTATTCAAGTCGTAGGCTATTCTCTATGTGGGGGACAGTGTGTCCTCATCATGATCCCCTCACACATCCTGAAGGATGTCATGCTTCATCATTGGGCTTTGCTCCTCATCGGGCTGGTGCTGCAATTCCCTACGGGTCCCCCGAAGGGTCTCTTTATCAGAGATCTTTTGATGAAGCTGTATACATGCGTGGGTGTGAGTGGCTGTGAAGGCATCAGTGTGGTTTAAAAAATGGCTGGAGAGAGAGTGAGTAAGTTTATAAGGGTGGTACATCTGTCATTACTAAAAACAAAGTGTGTGGTGCTGCTCTCAGGGATATTATGTCCCTATGTAGCTGAACAGATAATACGTCCCTAACGGCCATATTCATAGGTCAACTTGTTTCGCGCTTTTGTGGTCTCAGGAGGAGATCAAGGGCGCTTCGTCAGGACCAGTTATTTGTTAGAAAGAAATGTATGTGCAGCAGCCTAATTCATCCAGTGCCGCTGGACAGTTGGAGGGAATAATCTTTCTGAAATGACAAGAGTACAGTGGAGAGGGGGGGTACAAGTTATGTTAAAGTATCCAGATGAATATCAGTTTGCTATATAGTGCAGTCCGAGTTGTCCATTGAAGGGCAAGGTGCTCATGGCCTTTAGCGTGATCATTAATGCTATCGGTCACGGCATCTATAAGTGAGCTCTCAGGACCGCCTTTGCAGCATCCCATGTCATGGTGAGTGAGAGTTCCCCAGTATTATTTTCTTGGAAGTAATGGTGAATGGTGAAATCTCTTTAAAGGCCATCTTGATGAGACTCCTAGACCGTATTGTTGGGGGGCTGGGTACTCCAAGGTCAGCACTACCAGGGAGTGAATCTCTCCCTGATGACAGCACCTTCTTGTAAGCAAGTCTACTGGTCAGGAAAAAAATATTTTACATTGTGTTTGATGTACTCCGTAATAAAAGGTATTTTGTTTCTTGCATACATTAAACAAACGTCTGTCGTGTAACGTAAGTAACGTGCCTTGAGATGGACCTTTCCAAGGTTTTATCTAGACTAGCATTGAAATTTCTCCCCATGATCAGTAACCCAGGGGAAAATCTTTCAATACGGGGAAACAATTGATAAAACTCATTTTTATCTTCTTTAGGGCCGTATATTGAGAGGGCGATGTGTTCCCTATCCAGAATGTTGCCTCCATGTACCAACCATTTTACCTTTGTGATCTTTTAGAAGGGCATCAAATTGGAACTGCAAATCCCTCTCCAGTAATATTGACAAGCCCTTGGTCTTATTATTTGAATGGGAATGATATTGACTAGGAAACCAAAATGATTTGCGACGGGACGGATCTTGTTGACTGAATTGCGTTTGTTGTAGTAGTTCTCTAGCACAATTTTTATCTATTTTGCAGTTGTATTCGTCTTTTACTTTGTTTATCTGTACTTTAACACGGGTACATTGAAATGGCCCGTTGTTAACTTGTACAAGGGGTCCTTGTGGAGGGAACTTTGTAAAAGACCAACAGGTCGACTATCCTGCTTCTAGGGGGCACCTGATACTTTTGAATAACAATTGTTTATACAGTGCTCTGCCCTCAAGTTATTGAGGACTAGATTTGAAGTCCATAAAATAAAGATTATGAATATTCTGCATGGTGAATTGAAATCGTGCCTAAATGTAAATCATTTTGTGATTATATTTTTTTCTTTTAACACAGGCCGATTGAGACCTCTAAAGCACAGGATGAAGGTACAGTAGCGATTTCACTAGATTTATAAACAAATTCTTATGTTGGATTTCTTCGGCCTCCAGTTTCAATTAAATTAGTTATTATTTATTCTAAATCGCAAGCATTGGACTGATTTTAGTTGGGTTGCAGATTGTGTCTGAACATATACTTTGGGCAGTACTTGTATGGTTTGCCTCTTGAATCTTGACCTGAAGAGGTAGGTCACATGAAAGAGTTCTTAAACAGTTACAGAAGCAAGGGGGCTGCCAATAAATTGAGTAGATGTGAAATTTTAATTAATTGGATAAATAAAGAGAATAAAGAATATTTGAAAGTTAAGACATCCCAACTGGAAGAAAACATTTTTATTGAATTAATTTTATTGGATGGGTTTTCATACTAGTAATGAATTTGTAATATGATGTTATGATCATTACTGGGCCCATACTAAATATTGTAAATGATTTGAGACCCTACCATTTTGGCATAGGTTTTGAATTTAAAGCTGCTAATCCCTCAGTGATTGCACCAGTGTTGGACTTTGAGGATGGGGTTGAGTGCTGGATAGATACGCTGATATATGGATATATATAGATATAGCTATTGTCCCCATCAGACTATCTTTTGGAAGGATTTCTTCAGGGCGTATCCGGTCCCACAGGTTCTTGGAATGTTCATATGAGGTACGAGGCCAGAAAATTAAGAGGACCTGCAAAAATCTTAACGGATACAAATTTTCCAGCTATTGGTAGTGGCGAAGACCCTCATTGACAGAGCTTGGAAACAATTTAATCCTCTTGTACTTAATTTGTGTCATCAATGTTTTAAGAAATGATGGTGATTAAAAGGTTGTCCCAACACCTACTGAAAGAAAAGTGTGACTTTCTGTTGAAGTGGCTACCAGTGTTGTATATATTTTTATGGAAATGATTAAAGAGAAGTTGTGTGGCCCTGATATTGAGGGCCCTACGCCTGTTTGATTAATAGAATTGGAGGCTACCTATATAAATATTAAGTAGTGTTTATGGATGATTACTGCCAAGCATTCTGCTTTTATGGATCGAAAGTCCCAGTTTCCTGCCTACAGCAGGCTGATGACAGGGCCATCTTATGGAGAAACTGAACAAAAACATTTGATGTAGAAATTGTGTTCGCATAATGCCTCTTTAAGGACACAGGTGTGACTAAGTGATATAAAATGCCAATAAAAGGAATTTTAAATAATCTGTTCTGGAGACCTCTCATTTTCTCAAACCGTATTTGTATGACTTCACTACTTGACGCTCATTATGGGAAGGTGTGAATGCAGAAGTGGTTTCATATAGAGGGGGTCTGTGTCTTGTATCACCACCAATTTGACAATGCATTAATCTTTCCAGACATGTAAAAGAAGTAGCCCATCCTCAAATACAGCTACTTACCCATTAATTCTTAGGTTCTTGAATCGATGCACGAATAAATGTTCACCATGTCTCCCTGTAATGCTCAGGATTGACATCGTAGCCTTCATCACTATGAATTAAACCTGTCTGACATTTCCTCAAACCTGTGCTCTTCCTACGAGCAACAAAAGTGAAGGCTCTACAAGTCTTACTCAAAAGCTTTTCGGAAGGTTTTTTTTTTTAGCATTAACCTATATGTAAGGGTACATTTGTATTGTATTTATGTAATATAGTTAAAGGTTTAAAATTATTCACTGCATCTCCCAAGGTCTTTTTCATCTCAAATGTGGATTATTTAGCCATGTTGAGTATTACTGTTTTGTCTCAGACCCAACCAGAAGAGTCATGGCTGCACACACCTACTTCACCCTCCCTACGCACTGCGTTCCTCATCTGTGAGTTTTGCCCACTATTAGAGTGTCAACCCACTTCAATCAAAATTCTAAATTTCTCTATGTCCCTCTCTGCTCACTGGTGCCTGGGTCTGTGGTAGGAACATTTCATCTGCTCAGCAGAGCCATCAAATATTTAGTGGTACTAAAGGGGGTGGTGATGGACGGAGCATCTGAATCAATCAAACACTCACACCCAGTCAAAAGATCTGGGTTTAATCCATCACCGTTCTTTAGCCCACTCTGCCACCCCAGTTCAGACATGGCTATATGCAAATCAGTCTGACCCTGTGCCTCATGGGAACAGTCCACCCGAACTGCCAAGCCATGTCTTCCCTGGACCGGAAACAAGCTTCCGAGGACCGGTTTCTGGCATTCCAGCCGTCTTCAGCCCGGCTTGCTTGAATCCAGTGGCAAAGTGAGCAAGGGACTCACGTCTGAGCATACCCTGCCACACTTATGGCGGCCAAAAGCGGTACAAAAGGGGGTGGTGATGGACGGAGCATCTGAATCAATCAAACACTCACACCCAGTCAAAAGATCTGGGTTTAATCCATCACTGTTCATTAGCCCACTCTGCCACGCCAGTTCAAATATTTAGTGGCTGCCACCTCTGAGTGGAAAGAAATGTTGTGCTTGCAGCCCAGCTCAATTTCTCAATTATTTAATTTTAGTAAGATTGAGTCTTCTCACTATGTGGGAATTTTATGTCATATTATTTTGTTGTCTTTACAATCCTGCCATACAACAAATAAAACAAAACCATATTACCTTTGCTATCATTGATTTTCTGTGTGTGTGATTGAGGAATATAAAAAACGTTATTTATTGTGTTACAGGCAAAGATGAAGAGGCAGCTGAAGCTCAAGGGGACAACTCCAAGGATGAAGGGAGTGATGAAGAGACAACCCATGACCGGTACTAAAGTTGTTACTGCTTGTTTTGAAAAAAAATCTATTTGTTGATATTTCTTCAACAACTAACAAATGTATTGTTTTGCATAGTTTTTAAAGCAGATACATCGTAACCACACAGTACGTCATTGCTTAAATCACTTATATGCCTGTGTCACAAAAAATATATTGAAGAAGTTTGGTATATAAAACGATAACATAACTGAACCAGCCTTTGAACCATTTGTGCCCAACCAGACTTCTCCCTTTCAATCAAACACAATCACTCAAGAACATTTGTGTAGTTTACCTACCCCAGCCATCAGTCTCTTCCACAAGTCAGTGACGGACAGATTTACTTGTCATCATCCAGACTGCGCCGTGTTCCTCTCTGGGGACTGTGGTCCAGATGTCTCTCCCTCACGCCTTCACAAAATAGCGATGGGAAATGTTCAGTCCGCTGCTGTATGTGTTGGTTGCAAATCTTCTTTGCTTTTCCTGTCTCATAGCTACCACCTCACCCCTGCCTATCTCAAGCGCTCCTCCTTCCACCTACTATGCAGTGGGTCATCAGGCGGGCGCCAGTGCATAGCAATTCCCTATGTAGCCAATGTGGGTTACAGGTTAATAAATGTGGAGCTCACTTTGGTAGCTGGGGATCTGCAGTAAAGACCCATCAGACAGACTTTTAATGTTTCAAGGTTTGGACTGTGTGCGCGATCTGTCTTAAGTCATGGGCCACTCGTTGCCAGTATGCAGTGATCTTTGGGCATTCAGGAATCCTGCATCCACCAGGGAGCAGCAAGGGCATGATTTATCCACAGTACTCATTATAACATTCAATGAATATGGTGTGATGTATGTAGCATGCAAGTAGTTGACCTGGGTATATTTAAACCTAGCGTTTCTTGAGACCCTAGGTTTATACTGCAAAACCATAGTCCATTCCCTATCTCTGATTTCACGCCGCAGCCTGCCCTCCCATTGTGACTTGTCCCCATCTATGGCCGCCAATTCCATGGCAAGAATAGTTTTATATAACCAGGTCACCAATTTCCTGCCACTCCCACATATGAGTGAAGTTTGTAAAGCATCATGTGCCTATGGTTCTGTCTGGCCCTCCCCAATATGCTTCTAACTGAGCCCCTTTGGGCTCCATACATAAGGAACTGGGACTAAGGTAAGTGTTACTCGGTCATCTTGTCTTCAAAGCTGCACAACACACCATTCACATAAATCTTGCATAGTGAAGATCTAAGCTTCTGACCATTTGTTGGGTAGAAAGATAGCCCCCTCTAGGATTGGGAGCGCCGGGGCAAACCAAGGTCTATCCTCAGTTCTGCACACTATCCACTTCCAGCACCTCATTGCGATTGTTAGCATCTTTGTGGAGGCAAGGTCACTTATCTTTCCACCCAGCATGAGCACCATCAGGGCTCCCTCATTCAGGGAGTCACCCAAGGGGCCAATCTCCTCTTTTCTCTGAGCCATCATGCCAACCACTGCAGCTGTGTAGTATAATTCTAGGTTCGGTACAGTAAGTTGTTACTGCTTGGTTAACCTTTATAATTGACCATCTTGTTATGGAATGATCACTATGTGATCAACCCAAGGAATTTAAGAGCTTTAGTGGGCGGAGTATTAATCACATGTCATGTTGAATTTAAATCAGAATTTTACCTGTTTCCCTATAATAGTTATTTATTAAAAAAGATTATCTAAAGAATATAACAAGAACCCATTCCAAGTGTGCAGAGGTTCATAGATATCAAATCACTATGGTAGTACTCAAAAAGGCCCTTCAAGTTTCCTCCAAGACCTTTATTTCAAAAAAGCAAATAAAAAAAATCCTGCCTGCTCACAAAAAATTGGTGAGCTGCCAGCCTCCATCCGTATAATGTGAACAATAGATTTGAGGGTTTGATTAAAGGAGGTAGCTACTTAAAGTGAAGAACAGCTCTTGCAACATTCAGACGAGCTTATGCATCCCACCAATACCCCTTTGCTGATCCTATATTGCACCTTATACTTCATGGAATGTATTCGCTGTCTGTTATGGGGTAAGCTTAATTTAAATTCGGCAATAGGTGGAGAGGCGTGGAAAACAAAACTGTGAAGTGGTCTTTTGGATAATGGAATCTTTCACTTAAGTTTTTCAAATATATGTGCAATAGTTAAACCGCTTCCCTTACAACTAATTGGAAAACTCCAACTGAGTTCAAAGGAAGTAGGTAGCAGCACCCTATATCTCCTGCTACTTAATATTGTTTGCATCCCCTTGGTTATAATCGTAAATAAAGATAAGGACCTATGAGCCATCAACTCTCAATTCATGAAATACAAAACAATTTGGTATTCTGATGTTGTAGTTCTCAATACACAAAATCCAACCCACCACAATCACTGAATCTTTGCAACTAATAGAAGGATCTATAGTCTCCTTTCTGTCACTGTTAACTGAAATAAAATATTTATTATGCCAGTGTCCAAGGAAGTTATGAGGAGTGTAGGAAATTGGATTATTATTTGTGGTGAGAGGGAGTAACCACCCACCTCCAAGACTAATCTCAACCCTTTCCAGAGTCAACCCTCAAATCACTAAATTAACCGAGCTCAACCCCCTGGTAGCTATGGCACAGAGCATATAGGCTTAACTGAAGGCAATGTATAAAGTATGTATGCAGTACAAAAAACAGTAAATAAAGTAAAAATACAAAACAATCAAAATCCAAAACCGAATTCAAAAAATGGAGCAGCTTTAACAAACCAAAGTGACAAATATTTAATAAAGTTTTAAGTATGAATAAAGAAGAAGCATAATGTGACAATAATAGTAAATGAATGGAATAGAGCTTGACTTAAATGCAATTTGATGCAAATCACGGTGGAGCACCGGTCGAATACACAAACAGTTTACCTGGTCAAAGATTTCTCCTTCTGGCTTTAGTCGTAAAGTCCTGGTACACCACAATTCTAAAGCCCCCTGGGAACCATAGGGAAGGCACTTAGAGATTCACAGAGTACAGGGTAGAGACCAACAGCAGGGTCCAGTTGCCATTGGTCAGTTGGCACTTTTCTTGAAAGGCCTCTTGCATTTTGTTGTATCGCTGTAGCTTGAACAGGAGGTCTGCCTTATGACCCTTTGAGTCCACGTTTTTGTCCTGGGTGCAAGAGAGAGCAGGTCCAGTCCTTCAGGGCTCCTCTCGGGTAACAAACATCTGGTTCAGTTCTCTTTTGACTGTTCCACAGGGCCAGTAGGGTTCTGTAGTGGCTGCCTGGAGGTGCCACATTTATAGCTGGAATGAGATAGTGGGTGAGAATGACCCCAGGCCACACCCTTACCAATGGGATAAAAGGTCCCAGGCAAACCTACCAACGTTAGGCACATTCAAGAAGATTAAAATCAAAAGCCTCATTAAACGTGGGCTCCAAGTGCTACGGGTGTGAGTGGGAAGTTTATTATGGTAATCCTAGTGTCCACCCACATCTCATACTAAAATCCAGTTTGAAGCAGCCATGGAACCCCCAATAAACCCACAGAGACCTAAGCCTGGTAGACAAAGCAGGGGTTTTCAGTGACAAAACACCGGATATATAATTGTTTCAGTATCCTGTTCCCCTTGCTTTCTAGTGTGCCCCCAGCGTTCTAAAAACCCAGAGACCGAAATATTGTGCTTAAAAAGCAGGTCCTTCAGCAGCCAGTAATTGGATATACAATAATTGTTTTTCCATCCTGTTTTTCTTCCTTTCGAGGGTATCCCCCATGTTATATGTAAAAACCCAGCAGACCCGTCAAACAGGATTTGAATACTCACAGCCCCCATTCTTCATCTTCTGGGCGGTTCAAATGTGTCATCTTTGGCAATTTAGGTCAGGTTGTTGTTTGTTCCTTGGAAGTACTTGCACCTTTTTCAAACCTAGCCAAATGCTCATTACAGACAGAAGTGGGACAGCTAGTTCTGACATCAGAATTTGCTTCCTCTGCCTTATGCGCTTGCTCACAAGCTGAAAGTAAGATTATAGGCAGACTGCTCTCTGCTGAGAACTTCCTTTTCTTTCAGATGTTGTAGAGATTCTCAGCATTGTTACAGCTCCAATTACATTCTAGCAAATTTGATTAAACTGTTTTATGTTAGGGAACCTCTGCTGCAAAACTCTCATCCTAAAGTGATATGTTGCCATGTGTCACTTCAGTATCCAAACGTTTTCAGCAGCAACTTGTGAGAAAAATGGGTATGCTTTACCAGCAAGAAATCACTTCCTTTCTTTTTGTATTTTTAGTTCTAGCTGAGAGATCTCCGAGTTGTTCTTTCAGACTCACAAAATTCATAACTAAAAATTGATGCATACATTCTAATATACATTTTGCTGATCTTCTGGCTGTGGACGCGTCTGTAACTGTGCTGTTGTCACAAGTCAAGGAGGAGACAGTGTGAGGAAAATAAACTCTCTCTCTCTCCTTTCTCTCTCCTTTCTCTCTCTTTTCTCTCTCTCTTTTCTCTCTCTCTTTTCTCTCTCTCTTTTCTCTCTCTCTTTTCTCTCTCTCTTTTCTCTCTCTCTTTTCTCTCTCTCTTTTCTCTCTCTTTTCTCTCTCTTTTCTCTCTCTTTTCTCTCTCTTTTCTCTCTCTCCTCTTCTCTTCTCTTCTCTTCTCTTCTCTTCTCTCTCTCTCTCTATCCTCATCATTGATTGGTCTGCTCAGCTGCTATTCACATTTTGCTTCTGCCCACCACAGCATACAAATGAGTCAGTCTCTTGTCGGGTGAGTTACTGCATTTTGCCCTGATCACAAGTGCATATCCATCTGAAAAGAAGTACACTTCATTTCCAGGGCTGAGGACCAAAATCGTACTCTGCTAATGCTTTATTGTTAGTATTCATTTTTTTTCCCTAGACATTGCTGTGCACCTAAATAAAAACTTTTCTTTGCGCCAATAACAATCGTATTTTCCTGAGATGTCCTTTAAAAACTAAAAAGGGTTTCTACAGCTGTTCTATGTACACCTGCTTGTTGGGAAGCACCTAAACTGTGCTACCAAAAATTATAAGCATTATTTTAACATTTTAAAACTTTTATTTAATGCATGCGTCTGCCACAATTTGGCAGCTGCATATTTTGTTCTTCATAGGTTATTTTTGTACCCTTAATATATCAAAAACTACTTAAGGGATTTGCACCAAATCCAGAAGACCCAGGTATGAGGTCCTTTTTTAATTGGTTCAGCGACTCGTATTGCCTAAGGGGGAGGGGCAGCGAGGTATATGGGTTTAGTTATATTTTGGAGAGGGGTCATTTGGCCCCGGGGCCCAAAGTATTTTTGAGGGGATGTGCGTCCCTCCTCCCAAAGCAATTTTTGGGCCCTGGTTACCCTATTCCGGGCAACATTTTACAAAGAATCCTTTAAACTCACAATGGGGTCCCTGTGGGACTCACCCCACCATATCGGGCAGGGTGTTCCTACCCCCTTTTCCCTGCCCCCTTTTCTTTATTTTGTACTTTTTGTGGGATTTGGCTTCAAACAGAGTCCCAAGATGGCTCCCAACACTTCCTGATTGAAGTATTGTCAGTCAATCACATTTCAGTAGGATCCGAGAGTCCATTGCAAGGACTCGCGTCCTCAGATATCTATATTTTTTAAATATCTCTGAAACTACAGAACGGATTTACATCAAATTACAAAAAGCATGCATTTTTGGTCAACATCTAGCTTTCTGCCAAATTTGTTGCAATTCCGTACAGCGGTTCAGGCTCTAGTTGTGTTAAAAAAATGAAAAATCCCCAGCATGGGCCAAATACATTTTGGGATACCCCTTTTTTCTCGACCCCCTCCCCCCAACCCCCCTTGACGGATCATGCCAAAACTTTCAGCACAGCAGCTGAAATATAAAGGTGACATTTTTTTAATAAATTCTTGAAGATTCGTCTAGCGGTGCCAAAGTTATTGGCCAATCAACGCTTTTCCTATGGAAACTACCAACTAGCTATCAATCACTTAGGAGCTTATAAAGAACGGCTACTCACCCGTGAGGGTCTCAAGGTGCTGGGTGGTGAAGGAGGGGGGGTGGTCCCATTGGGTGGAGGATCATTCGAAGACCCAGGTTTTGAGGTCCTTTTTTAATTGGTTCAACGACTCGGATTGCCTAAGGGGGAGGGGCGGGGTGTTCCAGGTCTTGGCAGCGAGGTAAGAGAATGAGCTTCCTCCGGTTCTAGTCATGTGGATCCTATCGCCAGCAGGTAATATATGTATGTATGGGGTTAGGTATATTTTGGAGAAGGGCATTTGGCTCCGGGGCCCAAAGTATGTTTGAGGGGATGTGCGTCCCTCCTCCCAAAGCAATTTTTGGGCCCTGGTTACCCTATTCCCCATCCCCAAAGCATTTTTTATGGGGAACTAGGTGTCGCGTCTCCCCGTCATCCTCCAGCATTAAAAGGGGCCTGGGGACCCCAGAGCCGTCATTATTTACAAAAGCTGAGGGGCCGCATGTCCCTTCCCTTCCCTGAACCTTTAATGGCCACGGGGACTCCATGCCCTGGGCCCAGCACACTTGCTGTGTCCCGGGGAGCCCAACCCTGGACATAGGAGTTTCCCTGCCCTCACCAGCGCAGGTAGGAAAATGTGTTTGCCCCAATCTGGTGTGAGAATTTTCAAATCTGCCGCTAAACGGGAGCAAACACAAAGTCTGCTCCCAGCGGGCAGGAGCTTTAAAAAGGGTGCCACCAGCTAAGGGCAGACTTGTGATCTGTTATTCTGCCTGCACTGATGCAGGCTGGGAAGCAACAACATATTGCTCCCGCCTGGAAGGAACCGCAGAAATATCTGTTCCCTTTGGTGGGATTGATGCCGGCTCCCGCAGCATGCGGGGAGCTGGCTGAGGAAACTGGGGCTCCCCCCCATGTCTGCTTGGTTGGTGCCCCGGGTGTGCACCAGGACACCCACCTATTTAAATTGGAGGCCAGGGTAATGGGGCCCCTGGGGCCTAATTAGGCTCGGGAGGGGAGTATGTCACCCCCTCCCCTTGAAAAACACAACAAAATTAGACAGACCTGGGGATGGGGTCCCTGGGTGTCTGAGAAGGCTCTGGAGGGAGTCACGCGGGCCCCTCCCCTTTTGTTATTCTATTTGGCCCTGGGGGATGAAGTTCCAGGTCCTAATTAGGCTCAGGGAGGCCACTTACCACCAAAGGCCCTACGCGGCAGGGGTTGGCTGCCTGCAGCGAGTCGGACGCAGTGCCTGGCTGAAAGTTGGCCGTTCTGCAAGCCTTTGCTACGATAGGCCATGCGCAGCATGGGGTTGGCCGCCTCTGTGTGAGTTGGCCTGCGGCCAGGCCCTGTTGCCGGCCCCCTGCTGTGAGTGGTCAAAGGCGTTGTGCAGCATGTGGTTTGCAGCTTGTGGGGGGTTTTCTGCAGGGCCTGGCCGTGCGTGGCAGAAGGGTTTGTTTCTTAGCAGAACTAACTATACTTTGCACCCCCGCCATGCATTGCTTATGACCTCACGTATTACATCACTCCTGACATGTTTTATGACATAATTTTCAGACATCTGAAATTATATAATTGATGACATCACTGATGACCTCATCCACGCTTCTTTTGTAAACATTGCACTCCCTTAGGTGTAGCAGGCATATGTTATGTGCAACACAGACCCTACACCACACATTTCACGGGTAGCCTAGTTCACATTAACAATCAACCACAGATATTTGGGAAACTCTCATTGCACACGGTGTTCAATATATATACAACTGTTGAGAGAAAGCAAAGTTACTCTAGATACTCGATGTCTGTTCTAAAATTGTCTACTACGGACAGCTTTTATCTTTATCAGACACCTCGCAGTCACCGAACCTACATTGAGAAATTAAGTTGTTATGAGAAAAATGGGTACAGTAAACTGTGTGTTCGAGGCATGTGGGCTGCAGAATTTATATCTATACATAGATCGCCGCCTAGTGTTGGGTCCGGATGATTGCACATGGTTGTCCTGGAAGAGTCTTCGAAGTATCACGAGATAGGTGGCTCCTCCCTGGACTACAGTGCGCATGGGCATCCCCTCCATGCTCAGATTGTTTTTTTCCGCCATTGGGTTCGGATGTACTTCTTGACTCACGTTCGGAAATTGTAATAGTTACTCTTTTTCGGGGCGTCGGTATTGTCTTTCGTTCGGTGCCTTTCAGCTTTCCTGTTCTTTGAACTCGACTTTTAGTCTTCGACGCCAAAGGCCCATCGACGATGGAACGGAGCCCGTTCAAGCGCTGCCCCGTCTGCAACTCTAAATATCCACACATCGACGTGCACCCAGTGTGCAACAAATGTCTCTCACCGGATCACGACGAGGCCAGCTGCATGGCCTGTTCGAAGTTCAGCTCAAAGAAGACTCTCCGTCTTCGACGCGCTGCACGACAGTCGGCGCGTGAATCAGCACCAGACCCTGAAAATATCTTCGGTGGTGATGACGACGAAAATGTACAAGACGACGAACCGGAACACTCGGACCCCGCGTCGGAGCCAGACCCCACCTCCACCTACAACGAGGACGAGGAACAACTCTACGTCCATGATGAAGACATCGTCGAGGTAGGAGACGACTCACAACCTCTCGGAGCCGTTGACGACGACTCAAGCGAGGAGCTAGGCCCAACCGCAGTAGCGGGGCCCCATACAGACTCTTCCACGGCTTAGATCGAGGCATCGCCGGAAGGCCTTAGCCAAGATCTTCAACAACGTTCTCTAGTCCCGCTTCCAGGCCCGACTAAGAACATTTCCAAAGAGCCATCGGTCGATCGACCACTCTCAGTGGAGAAATCGAAACCGAAAGCAAAAGACCCGAAATCAAAACCGAAAGTGTTGACTACAACCGTCGGCTCGAAGACTTCGGAGCCGTCCAAGTCAAAAAGGGTGCTCGACCCCTCGGAGTTGACAGGGGGCGTCGACCCGAAGATCGGAGCGACAAAGACTGTGTCTGCTGTTAAACATGTCACGCTCACGTCGACGTCGACGTCGAGGCCCGGCTCCAAAGATGGGCGACTCTTCCAAAGGACTCAAGGCCCAAAAGGCCGTTGATCCGAAGATCCAGAAGCCGCAACTGGTCAAGGCCTTCGAGCCGAGAACCACCATCGGCTCGAAGGAACATTCCTCCTCCACCATCACAAGCGTCCCTGCTCCGCAGCAACGCGTAGAGTCGACGAAGACGCACAAGCACGCGGACCAGTCAGAGTCGGTCGGATCGAAGTCGAAGTCTTCGAAGCAGGTCGGTCCGTCACCGATGCCTTTGGCACATATCAAATACGGACTGCCCCCGACGGCTAGACCTAAGGCTGTGCAACTCCAAAAAGCTACAGACTCATCCAAGTCCACATCAGTAGCTGCACCCGCCCAGCCTCGGACCGGGGACGTTCAGTTCCAGCCACCAAGCTACAACGAACAGTCAAAATTATACATCGACTCCGAATCAGGCAGGCTCACCGTTTACAAACGGAAAATCAGACCTGAAACACCTATGGAGCCTTACAAGATACCACTAAAGAAAAAGAGAGACTCCACTACCTCTCCAATTCTTTTTGAACCTATACACACATATGGGCAAGGCTATTCCTACTCACCCACAACAGTCACTGAGGATGTGGAGGAAGGGGACAATGAGGAGCAGTTTAACTACCCCATGGACACAGATCAAGATGAATCCCAGCCATGGGCTGACACTGTTGACCCTGATGAACCTCACACCACCCCTGACACTCAGTCATATGCAGTCAAGACTTCGCCTACTGAAGACACTGCTGCGTTCAACGCGCTCATTGAAAGGGCGGCACATAACCATGACGTGGATATGCACGCTGACCCAGTAGAGGAGGACTTCCTTTTTGATACATTCTCCACATCAGAAAGATCTATAAAAACTCTACCTATGCTCAAAGGTGTGCTCAAACATGCAAGTGACATTTTTAAAGAGCCCACTAAAGCAAGGGTGGTAAACCCGAGAATTGAACGGAAGTACCAGCCTGCGCCCGTGGACCCTACCTACATCAAGGGCCAACTCCCACTGGACTCCTTGGTGGTGGCTAATGCTCGCAAGAGAGCGAACTCGCAAACAACGGGTGATACTCCTCCGCCGGACAAGGAATCCAAGATCTTGGAAGCCTCTGGGAACGTGTGGCTGCTCAAGCTGCTAATATTTGGAGGATCTCCAATACCCAATCCCTGTTAGCAAGATATGACCGGGCACACTACGACACTTTAGAGCAGCTACTGCAACACCTACCAGATACTTATAAGGAGGGAGCAGAAATGCTTATACAGGAGGGAAAGTTGATCTCCAACGCGTCCATTTTTTGCGCATTAGATGCAGCCGACACAGCAGCTAGGGCCATAAACACTAGCGTTATGCTAAGGAGGCATGCCTGGCTCCGCATCTCTGGATTTAAGTCAGAAATCCAGACTACCCTGCTCAATCAGCCAGTAAACCCTGACTTCCTCTTTGGTCCAGAAGTAGACACCACTCTTGAGAAGATTAAGATGGACACTGAAACTGCGAAATCCATGGGGGCTCTGCAGTCTCGGCGGTTCCTTTCGTCGCTCCGGTAACAGGGGAGCCTCGAGAGGACAAGCGTTACAACAAGCCCAGTACAGCAAGGGAGGCACACAGACCACCTATAACAAGAACAATAGGAGTGGATACGTGGAAACAGCACCAAAGGCAGGGGACGTGGAAATAATAATACCAGATCCTCCGCCACTTACAAGCAGTGACGTCTTGTCACTGCCCCCCGCCCATATAACACCGGTCGGGGGGAGACTCCAGCAGTTCCTGCCAGTCTGGGAAAGCATAACCACGGACAGGTGGGTGAGACAACTTATACAACACGGTTATTGTCTAGAACTAACCTCCACTCCACCCAACATACCCCCAAGGCACCGTCCTATTGTGGTAAATAAATAATTAATTACCGGTTCTATTTTTGACTACAATGAATAAAACAGATACCTCAAATCCTGTCTCTTATTTATTGAGCTATCTTGAGTCTACAGGCTTTAATCAGGCATAAGGGACAGGAACAGGACAGCCTGCACGAGAATGATGGCAGCTGCCGGGGAATGGAAAAGGACAAGGGATAGGTAAGGGTAATTTTCAGTAACAGTGCACAGTATATATATACTTAACAATTACATTACATTCAATACAGTAGGCGTAGCAGTAGGCGTGACTCGTAGCAGTCGCGAAAGATAAGGGCAAAATGATGTAACAAGAAGGCGTGTACAGGGCGTATACATAGACATGTGATGTAAACGTAACAGAAGTGTCATAAAAAGGGCGGAAACATGGAGGGGGCTACCTGAGCAGCTGGGACCTTTAACCTAGTGGTGCGCGCAAACGGGCAATGACGTGTTACCAGGGAGAACTGGGGCTATGACTTCTGCGCTAGAAGAGGAGACTAAAGTCTGGAGTGTCAGAGCGACATGTACCTAAAGCATATCTGGTATCTGGTGTTTGGAGTACATGTTGATAGAATCCAAAAGTTATCAGGGCAAAGACTACTAGACATTAAGACTGGTGCATGCATAATTCTACATGTATTGCGTGTGCTAGGAATATTCTATGAATATTAATACAGTATTTCTCTTATATGGAGACATAAAGGCTAGACCATGACTGAAACTATTGATGCGATTCAGTAGCTAAGGAATGCAGAGAAGGAGAGCTGGACTGATAACTAGAAGCATAACATACTCTTGGCAGACTGGCAGGCAGAGCCAGGCCGGGCCGGGCACTGTGAGGCAGGAAGTAAGCGAAGGGTCAGGGATGCAGGTGGGGGCTGTATCGCTCCTCGGAGAGGGTTCAGGAGACAGGAGCTGAATCTGAGTCCGGGCCCTTTTGAGGCCTAGAAACGGGGACAATTCAATGAATTAACGTGCACACTGTAAAATGTGGCAACATAGGTTTACATAGGCCTAATATTCGTTGTTTTCACGAAGACTGGAAACTGGCATACCAGAGTTGGACACAACTATAATTGCGTCTTTAATCGATCAAAGGGGGATACATGCATATCGATCATGCACATATAACATGAGATGGGGAACACGTAGGCACATACAACATGGCAAAATTTACTTTTCCACATTCCCTCCTTGTGCCCTACGTTTCCATCAGGAAACATCAATATTCATGATACCATCTATCTGTTCATATAGCATCATTTGCTCGTCTCGAATTGTCTTGGAACGGGATTTAGGACTAGGAATACAAGAGGTAGCACACATGCCGCAAATCGCAGGGCCACATTGTATACAGAGGCAGCAACTGAATATGATCATTACTGCAATACCTAGGAATGACAATACTTTCCATCCCCAGGCAGATATAATACTCCAGAGCCAACCGGACCATGTCCAGGTGCCTGGATTCTGGTGTAACTGATGGGCAATTTTATGAAGTCTGGTTATAGCTGAATAAACAGACGGCGCGTTATTAGGAATGAAAATGCAGCAACTAGATCCGATGACTCTACATGCTCCTCCTCTATCGGCCAGTATGACGTCAAGAACGAGACGATTTTGGAGCACGACAAATCTCATAGCAGATTGCTCTTCAGTTAAGTTACCTAGAGCAGAAGTAGTCTCATTCACTACTGCTTCAAGGGTTCTGGTTAACCTACGTATTAACTTACTATTCTGGATAGGTCCTATAAAGAAGAAGAAACCTTTATTAAAGTCTGTATACTGTTCTAGAGTAGTTTCAGTTTGATCGACAATTGGGGACTCGATCTCCCTTCTATGTCTGACGTGTACTAGATGTGTGTTTCTGTGATAATCAGATGGGGCTAGGAAAACTGGTGGCAGTAGGAAGGCAATATAACATGTTCCATCCCAATCGAGGGGCAGACGAACATATGCGGTCTGACCACAAACAAAATAAGAATGACGTGAGGCTTTGAAAATAGATTTCCCACTGTCACTATACTCGACAGTAGTAGTACAATCACTATGTCCTACATGTGCGGAACCATTCTTTCTGACACATAATTCGCCTTTGACTGGTAGTACTGAAATAGCAGGTAAATCTGGAGTAGTATCAGACTGAACATTCAGGACCATGAAATTCGAAGAATAATTACCTAAATCATACACTTCATTTTCTAGATCTAACCCTGTTCTATGGGAGAGACCTTGCTTGTCTGGAAAACATGTTCTATTCAGAAGGGACATATCATTTGAGGATGACGTTAACGTGGACCATGCTCCACATGAACCATTATGTGAAAACGGATAAGGAAAGAGTGGCAGAACTCCCTTCGGTGTCTGGAAAGGAGGGAGTCGACCACACACCCAACAATTAGTGGCATTGCTGGTCTGATGTGAATAGTGCAACATTCGGATGAATGTGTTATTACGCATAGCGAGACGATAGGATAGCTCGTGAGGAGGCAGATCACTAAATGTGTGCTCTACTGTAGCATTAGAAAACATATGTACATGTGAAACTGGAAAACATAAATGTAAAGCATAACTTGTGCAGGTAATCATAAGACTCAAAAATAATAGAAAACATAGAACAATAATACATCTTTTAGAGTTTTGACTAACTCTCTCACTGTGGGGGTCTATCTCATACATGTCAGGAACCTGTCTAACCGTTTCACCCGAGAGGGACTTAGACAATTAAACTGGCTGACTTATTTTACTAGACCGGAGTTTCTCTTTATACTCCTGTTGCGGAGTTTTCTCTAACAGGGGAAGCTTGAGTTCAGAGTCTGTTTTTAGGCAGTCTTTAGGAATAAGGCAGTCCTTAGCAAAAGTCTTTTCTCGTAATCCATGAAACTTCTTTATATGGCTCAGGTGGACCCACCCCTTCCTGCCCTCAAGTTTGACGGCGGTCCTTGTTGTTAGCAATACCATGCGAGGCTCCTTCCAGCGGGGCTCCAGCGGACTTGAACGATCAAAATTTCGGACGAATACGAGGTCACCGGGAACGACTTCATGCGGTTTCACCTCGGTGTTGTCTGGAAATGCGGCGGCAACCTGTGAACGACAAGAGTGTAGGGCAGACATCAAGGAAGCTAGGTAATCTGTCAGCATATTACTGGAAACATCTGTAATACTGCGGGGTCTAGGTGTACCCCACATGTTTGGGGGGCGGCCGAATACGACCTCATACGGGGACAGACCTGATCTGGAATGTGCAACCATCCTCATATAAAATAAAGCAACTGGCAGAGCTACGAGCCAGTCTACACCTTTTTCTCTAGATACTTTTGCAATGCGGATTTTCAGAGTCTGATTATGTCTCTCTACGAGACCGGCTGCTTCAGGATGGCGCACACAATGGAACTTCCACTGGTACCCTAACAGAAGGGAAACATGTTTCATGAGCTCAGATGAGAATGGCTGGCCGTTGTCTGAATACACGACCCTAGGGAGTCCATAGCGGGGAAAGAATTCACGAACCAACTGCCTGGCAGTGGTCGCGGCTGTGTAATCTGGAACTGGATATGCTTCTGTCCACCTGGACAAAGCGCATACAACTACGAGGACATACTTGAAACCTCGACATCGCTCCATCTGAATATAATCCATCTGGAGGACTTCAAAAGGGTGGTCAGGAGGTTGGAATCCACCTTGTTCCACCGGGACACTTTTACCTGGATTGAACTCACAACATATCATACAGGTACGGACTTTCTGCTTGGCTGCAGCTCGTAAATGCTTGTTGAACCAGAAGTTCTGAATACTGTCTAACATAGCTTTTTCTCCTAGATGTGCTGGACTATGTGCGGTATTGATAATGACTTGAACCATAGAGTCGGGGAGAAACCATGTGGCTTTTCCCTTCGTCAACCATCCTTGATCTGTCTGGACCCCTCCTTGTTCGGACCATTTCTTGATTTCTTCAGGAGTAGCGTGTAACTGTATGTCTATGACATCTTGTGTAGGGTCCTTAACTGTCATACAAGTAGTCTGATCTGGAGTGAGTGTCTGTGTCGTGTTAACTGGAATGTCTGGAGCCTGAGCTGTAAGCTTGGCTGTTCGATCTGCTAGATCGTTACCTTGGGAAATGATGTCAGTAACTTTCGTATGTGCCTTGCACTTCATGATAGCGATAGCTGTCGGTAAATGTATTGCATCTAACAGAGCTTGAATGAGGAGACCATGCTGAATCTTGGTTCCATGAGAAGTCATGAAACCTCTCTCCTGCCAGAGCACTCCAAAGTCGTGTACGACTCCGAATGCGTAACGTGAATCTGTATATATGTTTACTTTCAAATTCTTGGCACGTATGCAAGCTTGGGTCAGAGCAACTAGCTCTGCTGCTTGAGCAGACAGGGTGTCAATACGATGTGTTTCTATAACTTCGGTGTCAGTAGTCACTGCATACGCGGCTACTAGTTCTCCTGTACTAGTTGTACTAGTTCTTATACACGAACCATCCACATAAAGTGTCAGGTCGGGATTAGGTAATGCAATGTCTGTCAGATCTTGTCTTGGCTTAGTCATAGTGTTAACAACTTCCACACAGTCATGTGTGGCAGAATTTGAAGTAACTGACGGTAACAGTGTAGCAGGATTTAGAATGTTGCAGCGTCTGATTTCTATGTGTGGCTGGAACAGTGTCAGTTCATAACCTGTTAAACGTGCAATTGTCAAGTGCTGAGTCTGTGTTCGATTTAAAAGAACTTCCACGGAGTGTGGAACTTGTACTGTCAGGGAGTGTCCTAACACTATGGAATCACTTTGTCTGATAGCTAGAGCTGTGGCTGCAACTGACTTGAGGCACGCAGGCAGAGCCTGGGCTACTGGATCTAATGTGCTCGAGAAATAAGCACAGGGTTTGTACTGTCCTGCTTGATCTTGTGTGAGAACAGATAATGCAGTACCATCTCGTTCTGTGACAAAAAGTGTAAAAGGCTTACTGTAGTTCGGTGTTGCTAGAACTGGTGCTTGACATAAGGCTTTCTTTAACTCATTAAAAACAAGTGTATGTTCCTGGGTCCAAGGGAGGACAGTCGATACGGCTGCCTCCTGTGTCGTTAACTGTATCAGTGGCTTGGCTAGAAATGCATACTGAGGAATCCATTGTCTGCAGTAAGAAGTAAGGCCGATAAAAGCTCGTACCTCCTTCTGTGTCTTGGGCTGTGGAAGACTCGCTATTAACTGGATACGGTCAGGTGTCAACTGCCTACCCCACTTGGACAGCAAGTGTCCTAAGTATACCACTTGCTGGACACAGAATTGTAATTTGGAAGGGGACACCTTGTGCCCCTCCTCGGCCAGAAAATACAGAACCGTAAGTGACGCTCGCTCGCAGTCACGTTCAGAACGGGCTGTGATCAGTAGATCATCGACATACTGGAGCAGGGCAGTGTCAGTTGGCATGTGAATATTGTCTAGTTGTCTCTTAAGTGCTTGACTGTAAATACTAGGACTTTCTGTGAAACCTTGAGGAGCTCGTGTGAATTTATAGCTTCTTCCATTTAAACAAAAACCGAAAAGGTACTGGCTGTCTGGATGTATGGGGACACTGAAAAATGCGTTCTTGAGATCGATAACTGTGAAGAACGTAGCTTCAGAATCAATGGCTGTCAAGAGGGATGAAATATCTGGGACTACTGGGTACTGTGGTATGATACATTTATTAAGCTCTCGAAGGTCAATCACTAATCGAGAATTACATACATTGGAGTCAGTTTCTACAACCACTCCTTGAGCAATAAGTTCGTCAATAATTTTGGATAAGGCTGCTACAGCCTCAGGTGGCAATCTGTACTGTCTGATTCGTGGCAAAACTACACCTTGCTTTAGAGTCACACGATGGGGTGATATGCATACAACCTACATCAGTTGGACCTTGCGCCCATAAATGCTGTGGTACATTCAATAATCTTGGATCAAAATCACGTAATACATAATGACCTTTAAAGTCTCTCAGGAACAATCGGACCCCTTCTGGGGAGCAGCAAATTACTGCACCTAATTCTTTTAGTGTCCTAATGCCTAACAAATTTTCTGGACATGATTTCGTGAGTAACAAATCAGTAGTTCGGGACAATGGACCAACTTCTAGAGTAATTGGTTCCGAAATTTCATTAACAATCGGCTTTCCTGAAAATCCAAGGGAAACATTTTTAGAGCCTGAGAGCGGAGCCCCTGGAACCTCGTCATGACTGATGGTAGTCCTACTTGCCCCTGTATCAATCAAAAACTTTCTGTCTTTCCCTAATACTTGACTGTGTACATAGGGACCCTCTTGATCTACAGGTATCTCGATGAGAGGCAAGCCTACCTCCCTCTCTAGGCTGTTTCATGAATACGGCTGATAATCTGGATACTCTGTCTGAGCATACTGGTACATCTGCTGTGTAACATGCTGTGTTGCAGCGATAGGCTGCGGTGCTGGAACTGTCTGTTGTGCATTCTGTGGTGTCTGAGAAATCTGTGAAACTTGTTCTTGTCTAGGCGGACGTGGTCTTTCTTTAGTCTTACCAGTAGCTATGTTGTGTTTCAGAACTCCACACTCGTTTATAAAATGACCTGGCTGTTTACAATAATTGCAAGTCCCCTTAACGGGAGCTGCGGAATGACTGGCTTGATTCGGACCCCTCTTCTGACTGTCTTGTGGAACAGATTGTGCAACTAATACTTTCATTTTCGTGTCTTTCATACGTCTCCTTTCGTGTTCTTGCTCTTCCCTGATTCTGTTCTGGTGGTACTGGAGCATTTGTAACATTTGTGACGGAGTATTAGCTTGCCAGGTACTTTCGACTTTCAATACTCTATTTTTAACTTGTGGACTTGAATTCTCGACTAGTTTGGTAACAAAAAGATGAGGGTACGATTCACTACTCGTTTTCAGACCACTGTTAATAATAAAACATTTTTCAAATCTAGAATAATAATCACTAGTGTCTTCATCTTGTTTCTGTTTACAGGCTGAGATTGCATCCCAATCTTCCTTTTTCGTTGCTAATAACCTTGGCAAAACCTGTATCAATAACTCGGGCAATTCTTTAACTTTACCCCCAAGACCGGTACCTGGTACTCGGGAAGTATCTTCAGCTTCTAGAGCTGTCCAATCAATCTTTTTCTCTCCCACCTCCCACTCTTTTTCATTGAGTTTTTCATATACCCCTGCGGGCAACAGGACCTTTAACATTTTAATGATATCAGGATACGTGTATTCTCCCATACGGAGCATGTCTTTTAATTCTCGATGGAACCCTGCTGGATCTTTGTCGTGACAGGGAATTAACTTTTTCATCTCTAAGAGTTCCATCTTTGTGATAGGGGTGTAAACAAATACTCGTTCTAGATCACCACCCGCTGTCCTAACTGGGTGTACTTCTCGTAACGGATGCTGTCTATCTATGTAAAATGATTTACTTTCTGGAGGTGAGACATGAACAAAATGCGGATTCAAAAAAGTTCGATATTTGTGGCGCTGTTCTAGAATGATACTAATTAAATCGGTACCTAAACCTCTCCATCTATACTGGAGTAACTCGTTCAGAACATCATGTAGTGGACCTGGATCAGAATGCTGTCCCTCATACAGTGTAATGAGGTGCTGGATCATATACATACCCACCAGTCGCTGCTCGGCTGGGGGCAGTTTCAGAAACATTTGTGCCACTATTTTGTCTGGAAAAGTGGTAGAATCAGTAGTCCATCGGACTGCTGATCGGGCTAGTTCTTGTTCATGCATTGTACTAAGCTCACTATAACCGATTCGTGATTTCAGAATGTGATCGGTAGCTTGGAATACTTGTTCGAGAGAACCTTGTTCTGGTGCTGGAGAAGGAAAAACATTCTTGTGTTCTAGGCGTGAATGTCGGTCGGGAAGTCTAGTTCTACCTACATACGCTATTCTGGAGGGATTCTCGTCGTCTACCTCCTCGGTATCAGAGTTGTCTTCTTTCTCGGTTACTTGTGCTGCTTCTCGTTTCTCGTGTAACTTTATTATTTCCCTACGGATTTTCTTGTACATACTCTCTATACAGTTCTGTGTCTTGTGTCTTCCCTCGGCTATATGGTCACTCCACCTGGTCAGGACTTTCATTTCTTCCGGATCTTTATCCGGATAATCTTGTTCTCTTATTAAACAATTAATTAAAAACTTTAGAAGCATGAGCTGAATCTCGACTTTTCTTTGAACCATGGCGTCACCAACACTTTCTGGATCTACTCCTGTACGGATGAACCGATAAATTCTGTCTAGATATCCTTTCATATTGGGCAGGGTGTCCAAATATTCGGTCACCCGTCTTACACGCAATGAATATATGACCATATTATCATCGCCTGAAACTGGATCATAACGGCATTCGGTAAGTGCTCGCTTGATATCTGTAAATGTCTGAATTTTTGGCGAACGCTGTAACGCTCGTTCATGTAGCTCAAGTATCGTCATACGTCTGTGTTGAGGCGGGGTTCCAGGAGGACTTCCCCCCCCCCCCCCGTGGCCCCTAGACTAGAATCGTTAACGGGTATTGTACGTGCTGGGAGAGTGACTGATGTAGCGGGTACATGTACTGTAGGCTGGACCGGGGGTACCGTAACAGGTGCTGCAACGGGTACCCCGGTGGCTGGAGGAACAGGAATTACATTATTTACGGGAGCAGGCGGAACAGGATTTGCATAGGCTGGGACTGTGTCGTCTAAATAGGACGAGAGAAAAATATCAGCTGCGGTCGGTTTGTGACGTAGCTTAATCGGAACTAATGGCGGCGGAAAATTACATGGTACTTCCGGGGTTGCTTTCGGCAAGCCCTCGGCAAGAAGAGGACACATACCCTTAATAAGGGCATTTCTCTGTCTGTCTGACTGTTCTGCTCTAACTCGTTCACCTACTTCGCTTAATTCCCTTTCTTGGGCTCTTTCTGAGGATTCCCTACTTAATTCTGTTTTTCTGATTTCTTTTTCTGTTCTTCTATGAGATTCTTTGCGCCATAACTCGATGCCGTCTTTCTGGGACTGTCTGGATTTCTTTTTCCATAATGCTTCTTCTACTCGCATGATGCACTCGGCATCCCATGTACCTGACAAGGGCCATCTATATTTCTCTTCTAATTCCTTGGTGTAATCCACCCATAAGTCTAGATATAATATGGCACTTAAGCCATGCTTGTGATACATAAAATGACCTGGACTGTCCCTAGGCGGGACCGGAACTGCTTCCTCGAGCAATCCTTTTCTGGTTTTTAACTGACGTAGCTTAGAGAATAGAGGCATAGTTTAGGCTGGAGTCTGGACACAATACAATACACGATAAACACAATAATAACTGGAAAAACAAATCACTCATACCACAACATTGAAAACACATTAAACGACATTTAAAATAACAGTTCGGACAGAATATTACCTGGTATACTGAGAACAGAACACATGAATTTCTCGAGAACGAAACTTACTAGAATTACTAGATGCACTGCTAAAACAGTACGAAACTTACCGGTCCCATAAAGAGACACGTCAGGACCCGCATCCACCTAGATGGACACTTCGTGTTGGATCTGTGTACCCAAACCCACGGACCAGAGACAAATTAATTGACCCTGTCTAGATACTACCCCAGCAACGGTACTCACCGGGCAGCAAGGACGGAAGGCCTCGGACTGGACTGGACTGCTACGACGACGGACTACGAACTTCGGACTTCAGTTACAGGTGGGCCTCCGGATACCTCGGACCTTGGACTCTCGGCTTGGGCTCTGGTCGGGACTCGCCGCGTTCCTCACCGCCTCGTCTGGATGCTGGACCGCAACCTCCGTCTCCTCCGTGGGCCTGAGGGATACTTGAAGCAGAAATATCTGCACGTGCACGGTATGGTTCCGTCACGGCTGCAGAGGATCAGGGGGCCTGCGTGACTTCGCCGGCGCGTGGGGAAAGGGCAAGTCCCTATTCGGGCGCCATTATGTGGTAAATAAATAATTAATTACCGGTTCTATTTTTGACTACAATGAATAAAACAGATAGCTCAATAAATAAGAGACAGGATTCGAGGTATCTTGAGTCTACAGGCTTTAATCAGGCATAAGGGACAGGAACAGGACAGCCTGCACGAGAATGATGGCAGCTGCCGGGGAATGGAAAAGGACAAGGACAAGGGATAGGTAAGGGTAATTTTCAGTAACAGTGCACAGTATATATATACTTAACAATTACATTACATTCAATACAGTAGGCGTAGCAGTAGGCGTGACTCGTAGCAGTCGCGAAAGATAAGGGCAAAATGATGTAACAAGAAGGCGTGTACAGGGCGTATACACAGACATGTGATGTAAACGTAACAGAAGTGTCATAAAAAGGGCGGAAACATGGAGGGGGCTACCTGAGCAGCTGGGACCTTTAACCTAGTGGTGCGCGCAAACGGGCAATGACGTGTTACCAGGGAGAACTGGGGCTATGACTTCTGCGCTAGAAGAGGAGACTAAAGTCTGGAGTGTCAGAGCGACATGTACCTAAAGCATATCTGGTATCTGGTGTTTGGAGTACATGTTGATAGAATCCAAAAGTTATCAGGGCAAAGACTACTAGACATTAAGACTGGTGCATGCATAATTCTACATGTATTGCGTGTGCTAGGAATATTCTATGAATATTAATACAGTATTTCTCTTATATGGAGACATAAAGGCTAGACCATGACTGAAACTATTGATGCGATTCAGTAGCTAAGGAATGCAGAGAAGGAGAGCTGGACTGATAACTAGAAGCATAACATACTCTTGGCAGACTGGCAGGCAGAGCCAGGCCGGGCCGGGCACTGTGAGGCAGGAAGTAAGCGAAGGGTCAGGGATGCAGGTGGGGGCTGTATCGCTCCTCGGAGAGGGTTCAGGAGACAGGAGCTGAATCTGAGTCCGGGCCCTTTTGAGGCCTAGAAACGGGGACAATTCAATGAATTAACGTGCACACTGTAAAATGTGGCAACATAGGTTTACATAGGCCTAATATTCGTTGTTTTCACGAAGACTGGAAACTGGCATACTAGAGTTGGACACAACTATAATTGCGTCTTTAATCGATCAAAGGGGGATACATGCATATCGATCATGCACATATAACATGAGATGGGGAACACGTAGGCACATACAACATGGCAAAATTTACTTTTCCACACTATGTCCGCAGAGCATATGCACTTATTGCAGCAAGAAGTCATCTCCATGCTACATAAAGGGGCCATAGAGCTTGTGCCTGTAGAACAACAGGAAACAGGGGTGTACTCTCTGTACTTCTTGATCCCAAAAAAGGCCGGATCCCTCCGGCCCATTCTGGACCTCAGGCCCCTAAACCAATATATCCTATCAGAACACTTTCACATGCTCACGTTACAGCAAGTTCTGCCGTTGCTCAGTCAAGGGGATTTCCTAGCAACCCTAGATCTGAAGGATGCCTATTTCCACATTCCCATTCACCCCAGTCACAGGAAATATCTCGGGTTCACCATCAACAACCAGCATTATCAGTTCAAGGTCCTGCCTTTCGGGGTCACTACAGCCCCCAGAGTGTTTACGAAGTGTTTAGCGACAGTGGCCGCGCATCTTCGGAGACAACATATCCATTTCTATCCGTATCTGGACGACTGCCTAGTACAAGCAAAGTCAGCCCAGCAGTGTGCCGACCACATGTCCCGCACAATCCACCTCCTACACAGTCTGGAATTTTCTCTCAATTACCAGAAGTCCCATCTTCAATCCGCACATGTACAGCAGTACCTAGGCGCAGAAATAAACACGCTCGCTGCCACGGCGCACCCGAACTCAGCGAGAGTCAACAGCATGCAAGTGCTAATTCAGAGATTCAGGCCACAACACTCACTCCCAGTGCAGGTGTTCATGCAGCTGATAGGCATGATGACCTCCTGCATCTTTATAGTCCCTCACGCGAGGCTACACATGCGTCCGCTTCAGGAATGCTTAGCCCGCCAGTGGAACCAGGCTCAAGGACAACTAAAAGACCTAGTGTTGGTGACCGGTCGTGCATACAACTCTCTGCATTGGTGGAACATACAAAACCTTTGCAGGGGACGACCGTTCCAAGAGCTTGTACCACAAATAGTACTAATGACGGACGCATCTCTCCAGGGCTGGGGAGCGCATGTCCTCCATTACACAGTGCAGGGACTATGGACACCGCAACAGCAAAAGATGCACATCAACCTACTGGAACTGATGGCAATCTTCATGGCGATGAAGGCATTCAAGTTGCATCTCTGCAACAAAGTCGTGTTGATCCGGACGGGCAACATGACTGTGATGTATTACATCCAGAAGCAAAGGGGGACACACTCTCCACAATTGTCACTTCTAGCACAATGCATATGGAAGTGGGCCATTCAGAGGAACATGTTCCTCATGGCGGAACACCTCCCAGGGAAGGACAACCAGATTGCGGACTTGCTCAGCAGACACGGCCATCAGATGCACGAGTGGGAGATGCATCCCTCGGTGCTCCAACCATACTTCCGTCAGTGGGGTCATCCAGAGATAGACCTATTCGCCACACACGAAAATGCAAAATGCCGCGCCTTCGCCGCCAGGTTCCCACACCCGCAGTCTCAGGGCAATGCGATGTGGATGAACTGGTCGAACAAATTTGCGTACGCCTTTCCTCCAGCTCCACTCATACCACTAGTGGCACGCAAACTGAGGCAACACTCCATGACGCTCATCCTGGTTTCTCCATCGTGGGCGAGGCAAGCGTGGTACACCACGTTCCTAGAACTTTCCGTGGTTCCCCACGAGCCCCTCGGGCTCACACCCAGTCTCCTCACTCAAAGCCATGGAGACATTCAGCACCCGGATCCGCAGCCGCAGACCTGGAAGCAGCGAAGCTATGGCTGTCACTGGGCAGTATACTGTGGGGCTGGGTCTGTCTTAGTTGTGTTTGCGGTCACTAGAAACACACACAAACACTGTCAAATCTCCAGTTTCTTGGAAATTACAAGTTGCTCCATGATACGCAGTTAGGCTTTCATGGGGGCTAACACACGGAATCCGCACTCTTGGAGGAGACGGAGAGAGTGAGGCTAAGAGAGGAAGTGAGGAAAGGGGAGTGAAGAAGTGAGAGGACAGAGGGAGTGAGAGAAGGAGTGAGTGAAGTGGAGTAAGGTGAGTGAGGGAAGGGGAATGAGTGAGGGAGCGAAGGAAGGGAAAAGAGTGGAAGGGAAAAAAAGCAGGGGGACTATAAAAAGTTGAGTGTGGGAGGGGAGTGAGGGAAAGGGGAGTAAACATGGGGAATGAGAATAAATGAGGGAAGTGGAGTAAGGGAACAGGGGTTAGGGAGGGTGAGAGAAGAGTAGTGAGGTTAAGGAAAAGAGTGATGAGAAAGTACATTTTGTTTGTCAAACTTACCTTATAAGTTATAATTTTTATAATATATATTTCAAAATACAAGAGACAAGGCAGGAGATTAAAAGTCAAAAAAGGGTACTAAGAGATAAGGTAGGAGTGAAGGACACAGAAAGGGAAACAAAGGAATGGTGAAGGACAGAGAGAGGGAAAAAGAAATAGAGGGTGAGCAAATTACTAAGAGGATAATGAGGTGGATAGATTCAGTGACAGAGAAGAAGAGAGGGAGAGAGAAATGAACTGAAGGTGAGTAAGATACTAAAGGAATGTGAGTTAGCAAAACTAAATGAGGAAAGCGGAGTAAGGAAAGGGGAGTGAGTGAGAGGGAAGGGGGAGTGAGTGAGGGTGGATTCATGACAATGAGGGATGGAAGGTGAGTGAGGGTGAGTGTAGGGGCGTAAGACAGTGAGGGGAAAATGGGAGTGAGGGTAATAGAGAGGGAGTGAGGGAAGAGGAGTGAGGATATGAGAGGACAGAGGGAGTGAGAGAAGGAGTGAGTAAAGGGGAGTAAGGTGAGTGAGGGAAGGGGAATGAATGAGGGAGCAAAGGAAGGAAAGAAGGGAAAGGGGAGTGAAGCAAAGGGACTGGGAAAAGGTGAGTGTGTGAGGAGAGAAAGGGGAAGGGGAGTTAAGGATGGGGAATGAGGATAAGTGAGAGAACCGGAGTAAGGGAACAGGAGTGAAGGAGGGTGATAGAAGGGCAGTGAGGTTAAGGAAAGAGGGATGATAGAGGGTGGATAAAGGCGAGTGAGTGTAAGACAAGGGGACTGAGGGAGTGAGGACATAGAGGTAGTGAAGGAAAGAGTGAGAGAAAAGGACTGAATAAGGGAGCAAAGAAAGGTAAGTGAAAGAGTGTGGGTGAGTTATAGGGAGTGAGCGTGACAGAAGAGGAGTGAGAGAGTGAGAAGACGGAGAGAGTGAGGCTAAGAGTGAGAGAGTGAGGGAAGGGGAGTGAGGGTGTAAGAGGACAGAAGGAGTGAGAGAAGGAGTGAGTGAAGTGGAGTAAGGTGAGTAAGGGAAGGGGAATTACTGAGGGAGCAAAGGAAGGAAAGAAGGGGAAGGGGAGTGAAGTAGAGTGAGTGAGAGCTGGAAAGTTGTGGACGGGAGAGAGGAAAAGGGCAGTGAAGGAATGAGGAATGAGGGGTAGTGAGGGAAGTGGAGTAAGGGAATGGGGGTGACGGAGGGTGAGAGAAGGGCAGTGAGGGTGAGTTAAGAGGGGTGATAGAGGGTGGAAAAGGTGAGTGAGCGTGGCAATCTGTACTGTCTGATTCGTGGCAAAACTACACCTTGCTTTAGAGTCACACGATGGGGTGATATGCATACAACCTACATCAGTTGGACCTTGCGCCCATAAATGCTGTGGTACATTCAATAATCTTGGATCAAAATCACGTAATACATAATGACCTTTAAAGTCTCTCAGGAACAATCGGACCCCTTCTGGGGAGCAGCAAATTACTGCACCTAATTCTTTTAGTGTCCTAATGCCTAACAAATTTTCTGGACATGATTTCGTGAGTAACAAATCAGTAGTTCGGGACAATGGACCAACTTCTAGAGTAATTGGTTCCGAAATTTCATTAACAATCGGCTTTCCTGAAAATCCAAGGGAAACATTTTTAGAGCCTGAGAGCGGAGCCCCTGGAACCTCGTCATGACTGATGGTAGTCCTACTTGCCCCTGTATCAATCAAAAACTTTCTGTCTTTCCCTAATACTTGACTGTGTACATAGGGACCCTCTTGATCTACAGGTATCTCGATGAGAGGCAAGCCTACCTCCCTCTCTAGGCTGTTTCATGAATACGGCTGATAATCTGGATACTCTGTCTGAGCATACTGGTACATCTGCTGTGTAACATGCTGTGTTGCAGCGATAGGCTGCGGTGCTGGAACTGTCTGTTGTGCATTCTGTGGTGTCTGAGAAATCTGTGAAACTTGTTCTTGTCTAGGCGGACGTGGTCTTTCTTTAGTCTTACCAGTAGCTATGTTGTGTTTCAGAACTCCACACTCGTTTATAAAATGACCTGGCTGTTTACAATAATTGCAAGTCCCCTTAACGGGAGCTGCGGAATGACTGGCTTGATTCGGACCCCTCTTCTGACTGTCTTGTGGAACAGATTGTGCAACTAATACTTTCATTTTCGTGTCTTTCATACGTCTCCTTTCGTGTTCTTGCTCTTCCCTGATTCTGTTCTGGTGGTACTGGAGCATTTGTAACATTTGTGACGGAGTATTAGCTTGCCAGGTACTTTCGACTTTCAATACTCTATTTTTAACTTGTGGACTTGAATTCTCGACTAGTTTGGTAACAAAAAGATGAGGGTACGATTCACTACTCGTTTTCAGACCACTGTTAATAATAAAACATTTTTCAAATCTAGAATAATAATCACTAGTGTCTTCATCTTGTTTCTGTTTACAGGCTGAGATTGCATCCCAATCTTCCTTTTTCGTTGCTAATAACCTTGGCAAAACCTGTATCAATAACTCGGGCAATTCTTTAACTTTACCCCCAAGACCGGTACCTGGTACTCGGGAAGTATCTTCAGCTTCTAGAGCTGTCCAATCAATCTTTTTCTCTCCCACCTCCCACTCTTTTTCCTTGAGTTTTTCATATACCCCTGCGGGCAACAGGACCTTTAACATTTTAATGATATCAGGATACGTGTATTCTCCCATACGGAGCATGTCTTTTAATTCTCGATGGAACCCTGCTGGATCTTTGTCGTGACAGGGAATTAACTTTTTCATCTCTAAGAGTTCCATCTTTGTGATAGGGGTGTAAACAAATACTCGTTCTAGATCACCACCCGCTGTCCTAACTGGGTGTACTTCTCGTAACGGATGCTGTCTATCTATGTAAAATGATTTACTTTCTGGAGGTGAGACATGAACAAAATGCGGATTCAAAAAAGTTCGATATTTGTGGCGCTGTTCTAGAATGATACTAATTAAATCGGTACCTAAACCTCTCCATCTATACTGGAGTAACTCGTTCAGAACATCATGTAGTGGACCTGGATCAGAATGCTGTCCCTCATACAGTGTAATGAGGTGCTGGATCATATACATACCCACCAGTCGCTGCTCGGCTGGGGGCAGTTTCAGAAACATTTGTGCCACTATTTTGTCTGGAAAAGTGGTAGAATCAGTAGTCCATCGGACTGCTGATCGGGCTAGTTCTTGTTCATGCATTGTACTAAGCTCACTATAACCGATTCGTGATTTCAGAATGTGATCGGTAGCTTGGAATACTTGTTCGAGAGAACCTTGTTCTGGTGCTGGAGAAGGAAAAACATTCTTGTGTTCTAGGCGTGAATGTCGGTCGGGAAGTCTAGTTCTACCTACATACGCTATTCTGGAGGGATTCTCGTCGTCTACCTCCTCGGTATCAGAGTTGTCTTCTTTCTCGGTTACTTGTGCTGCTTCTCGTTTCTCGTGTAACTTTATTATTTCCCTACGGATTTTCTTGTACATACTCTCTATACAGTTCTGTGTCTTGTGTCTTCCCTCGGCTATATGGTCACTCCACCTGGTCAGGACTTTCATTTCTTCCGGATCTTTATCCGGATAATCTTGTTCTCTTATTAAACAATTAATTAAAAACTTTAGAAGCATGAGCTGAATCTCGACTTTTCTTTGAACCATGGCGTCACCAACACTTTCTGGATCTACTCCTGTACGGATGAACCGATAAATTCTGTCTAGATATCCTTTCATATTGGGCAGGGTGTCCAAATATTCGGTCACCCGTCTTACACGCAATGAATATATGACCATATTATCATCGCCTGAAACTGGATCATAACGGCATTCGGTAAGTGCTCGCTTGATATCTGTAAATGTCTGAATTTTTGGCGAACGCTGTAACGCTCGTTCATGTAGCTCAAGTATCGTCATACGTCTGTGTTGAGGCGGGGTTCCAGGAGGACTTCCCCCCCCCCCCCGTGGCCCCTAGACTAGAATCGTTAACGGGTATTGTACGTGCTGGGAGAGTGACTGATGTAGCGGGTACATGTACTGTAGGCTGGACCGGGGGTACCGTAACAGGTGCTGCAACGGGTACCCCGGTGGCTGGAGGAACAGGAATTACATTATTTACGGGAGCAGGCGGAACAGGATTTGCATAGGCTGGGACTGTGTCGTCTAAATAGGACGAGAGAAAAATATCAGCTGCGGTCGGTTTGTGACGTAGCTTAATCGGAACTAATGGCGGCGGAAAATTACATGGTACTTCCGGGGTTGCTTTCGGCAAGCCCTCGGCAAGAAGAGGACACATACCCTTAATAAGGGCATTTCTCTGTCTGTCTGACTGTTCTGCTCTAACTCGTTCACCTACTTCGCTTAATTCCCTTTCTTGGGCTCTTTCTGAGGATTCCCTACTTAATTCTGTTTTTCTGATTTCTTTTTCTGTTCTTCTATGAGATTCTTTGCGCCATAACTCGATGCCGTCTTTCTGGGACTGTCTGGATTTCTTTTTCCATAATGCTTCTTCTACTCGCATGATGCACTCGGCATCCCATGTACCTGACAAGGGCCATCTATATTTCTCTTCTAATTCCTTGGTGTAATCCACCCATAAGTCTAGATATAATATGGCACTTAAGCCATGCTTGTGATACATAAAATGACCTGGACTGTCCCTAGGCGGGACCGGAACTGCTTCCTCGAGCAATCCTTTTCTGGTTTTTAACTGACGTAGCTTAGAGAATAGAGGCATAGTTTAGGCTGGAGTCTGGACACAATACAATACACGATAAACACAATAATAACTGGAAAAACAAATCACTCATACCACAACATTGAAAACACATTAAACGACATTTAAAATAACAGTTCGGACAGAATATTACCTGGTATACTGAGAACAGAACACATGAATTTCTCGAGAACGAAACTTACTAGAATTACTAGATGCACTGCTAAAACAGTACGAAACTTACCGGTCCCATAAAGAGACACGTCAGGACCCGCATCCACCTAGATGGACACTTCGTGTTGGATCTGTGTACCCAAACCCACGGACCAGAGACAAATTAATTGACCCTGTCTAGATACTACCCCAGCAACGGTACTCACCGGGCAGCAAGGACGGAAGGCCTCGGACTGGACTGGACTGCTACGACGACGGACTACGAACTTCGGACTTCAGTTACAGGTGGGCCTCCGGATACCTCGGACCTTGGACTCTCGGCTTGGGCTCTGGTCGGGACTCGCCGCGTTCCTCACCGCCTCGTCTGGATGCTGGACCGCAACCTCCGTCTCCTCCGTGGGCCTGAGGGATACTTGAAGCAGAAATATCTGCACGTGCACGGTATGGTTCCGTCACGGCTGCAGAGGATCAGGGGGCCTGCGTGGCTTCGCCGGCGCGTGGGGAAAGGGCAAGTCCCTATTCGGGCGCCATTATGTGGTAAATAAATAATTAATTACCGGTTCTATTTTTGACTACAATGAATAAAACAGATAGCTCAATAAATAAGAGACAGGATTCGAGGTATCTTGAGTCTACAGGCTTTAATCAGGCATAAGGGACAGGAACAGGACAGCCTGCACGAGAATGATGGCAGCTGCCGGGGAATGGAAAAGGACAAGGACAAGGGATAGGTAAGGGTAATTTTCAGTAACAGTGCACAGTATATATATACTTAACAATTACATTACATTCAATACAGTAGGCGTAGCAGTAGGCGTGACTCGTAGCAGTCGCGAAAGATAAGGGCAAAATGATGTAACAAGAAGGCGTGTACAGGGCGTATACACAGACATGTGATGTAAACGTAACAGAAGTGTCATAAAAAGGGCGGAAACATGGAGGGGGCTACCTGAGCAGCTGGGACCTTTAACCTAGTGGTGCGCGCAAACGGGCAATGACGTGTTACCAGGGAGAACTGGGGCTATGACTTCTGCGCTAGAAGAGGAGACTAAAGTCTGGAGTGTCAGAGCGACATGTACCTAAAGCATATCTGGTATCTGGTGTTTGGAGTACATGTTGATAGAATCCAAAAGTTATCAGGGCAAAGACTACTAGACATTAAGACTGGTGCATGCATAATTCTACATGTATTGCGTGTGCTAGGAATATTCTATGAATATTAATACAGTATTTCTCTTATATGGAGACATAAAGGCTAGACCATGACTGAAACTATTGATGCGATTCAGTAGCTAAGGAATGCAGAGAAGGAGAGCTGGACTGATAACTAGAAGCATAACATACTCTTGGCAGACTGGCAGGCAGAGCCAGGCCGGGCCGGGCACTGTGAGGCAGGAAGTAAGCGAAGGGTCAGGGATGCAGGTGGGGGCTGTATCGCTCCTCGGAGAGGGTTCAGGAGACAGGAGCTGAATCTGAGTCCGGGCCCTTTTGAGGCCTAGAAACGGGGACAATTCAATGAATTAACGTGCACACTGTAAAATGTGGCAACATAGGTTTACATAGGCCTAATATTCGTTGTTTTCACGAAGACTGGAAACTGGCATACTAGAGTTGGACACAACTATAATTGCGTCTTTAATCGATCAAAGGGGGATACATGCATATCGATCATGCACATATAACATGAGATGGGGAACACGTAGGCACATACAACATGGCAAAATTTACTTTTCCACACTATGTCCGCAGAGCATATGCACTTATTGCAGCAAGAAGTCATCTCCATGCTACATAAAGGGGCCATAGAGCTTGTGCCTGTAGAACAACAGGAAACAGGGGTGTACTCTCTGTACTTCTTGATCCCAAAAAAGGCCGGATCCCTCCGGCCCATTCTGGACCTCAGGCCCCTAAACCAATATATCCTATCAGAACACTTTCACATGCTCACGTTACAGCAAGTTCTGCCGTTGCTCAGTCAAGGGGATTTCCTAGCAACCCTAGATCTGAAGGATGCCTATTTCCACATTCCCATTCACCCCAGTCACAGGAAATATCTCGGGTTCACCATCAACAACCAGCATTATCAGTTCAAGGTCCTGCCTTTCGGGGTCACTACAGCCCCCAGAGTGTTTACGAAGTGTTTAGCGACAGTGGCCGCGCATCTTCGGAGACAACATATCCATTTCTATCCGTATCTGGACGACTGCCTAGTACAAGCAAAGTCAGCCCAGCAGTGTGCCGACCACATGTCCCGCACAATCCACCTCCTACACAGTCTGGAATTTTCTCTCAATTACCAGAAGTCCCATCTTCAATCCGCACATGTACAGCAGTACCTAGGCGCAGAAATAAACACGCTCGCTGCCACGGCGCACCCGAACTCAGCGAGAGTCAACAGCATGCAAGTGCTAATTCAGAGATTCAGGCCACAACACTCACTCCCAGTGCAGGTGTTCATGCAGCTGATAGGCATGATGACCTCCTGCATCTTTATAGTCCCTCACGCGAGGCTACACATGCGTCCGCTTCAGGAATGCTTAGCCCGCCAGTGGAACCAGGCTCAAGGACAACTAAAAGACCTAGTGTTGGTGACCGGTCGTGCATACAACTCTCTGCATTGGTGGAACATACAAAACCTTTGCAGGGGACGACCGTTCCAAGAGCTTGTACCACAAATAGTACTAATGACGGACGCATCTCTCCAGGGCTGGGGAGCGCATGTCCTCCATTACACAGTGCAGGGACTATGGACACCGCAACAGCAAAAGATGCACATCAACCTACTGGAACTGATGGCAATCTTCATGGCGATGAAGGCATTCAAGTTGCATCTCTGCAACAAAGTCGTGTTGATCCGGACGGGCAACATGACTGTGATGTATTACATCCAGAAGCAAAGGGGGACACACTCTCCACAATTGTCACTTCTAGCACAATGCATATGGAAGTGGGCCATTCAGAGGAACATGTTCCTCATGGCGGAACACCTCCCAGGGAAGGACAACCAGATGGCGGACTTGCTCAGCAGACACGGCCATCAGATGCACGAGTGGGAGATGCATCCCTCGGTGCTCCAACCATACTTCCGTCAGTGGGGTCATCCAGAGATAGACCTATTCGCCACACACGAAAATGCAAAATGCCGCGCCTTCGCCGCCAGGTTCCCACACCCGCAGTCTCAGGGCAATGCGATGTGGATGAACTGGTCGAACAAATTTGCGTACGCCTTTCCTCCAGCTCCACTCATACCACTAGTGGCACGCAAACTGAGGCAACACTCCATGACGCTCATCCTGGTTTCTCCATCGTGGGCGAGGCAAGCGTGGTACACCACGTTCCTAGAACTTTCCGTGGTTCCCCACGAGCCCCTCGGGCTCACACCCAGTCTCCTCACTCAAAGCCATGGAGACATTCAGCACCCGGATCCGCAGCAGTTGATCCTTGCAATATAGCTCCTGAAGTCATAGAGTTTGGCTACTTAAACCTGCCCCCTGACTGCATGGCCATCATAAAGGAGGCTAGGCGTCCTACCACAAGGGCCTGCTACGCGACCAAATGGAAGCGTTTTGTTATCTATTGCTCCTATAATAACATAAATCCGCTTGATGCTTCCACGCAAAACATCATAAGTTACTTGCTGCACCTATACAAGTGTTATCTAGCGTATAGTTCCATCAGGATACATTTAGCGGCAATGGCAGCTTATCTTCAAAATAGACAGCACCTATCCCTTTTCAGAGTGCCAGCCATTAAAGCTTTTATGGAGGAACTGAAAAGGGTCATTCCTCCAAGACACCCGCCTTCGCCTGTCTGGAACCTCAACATAGTCCTCACCAGGCTCATGGGCCCACCATTTGAGCCTCTTCACTCTTGTGAGATACAATTTCTCACATGGAAAGTGGCTTTTCTGGTGGCAATTACGTCGCTACGACGAGTTAGCGAGCTGCAAGCCCTCACTATTCAGGAGCCTTTCATTCAGATACATGCTAATAGGGTTGTGCTATGCACCAACCCTAAATTTATGCCCAAGGTAGTGTCACAGTTCCACATTAACCAAACTATTGAACTACCTGTGTTCTTCCCAAATCCTGATTCAGTGGCAGACAGAGCACTACACACACTAGATGTTAAAAGGGCTCTACTGTACTACATAGACAGGACTAAAGATTTCAGAAAAACGAAACAACTGTTTGTTGCCTTCTCTCTACAACACAAAGGCAACCCAATCTCTAAATCAGGTATAGCCAGATGGATTGTTAAATGCATCCAGATCTGTTATCGAAAGGCTAAACGCACGCTAACAATCCCCCCAAGAGCGCATTCCACACGCAAGTTGGGGGCATCCATGGCTTTCCTAGGTAACATTCCTCTAGAGGACATATGTAGAGCAGCCACATGGACCACCATACACACATTCACCAAACACTACTGCGTGGATGTACACTCCAAGCAGCAAGCTGCTGTAGGTCAGGCTGTTCTCAGAACTCTTTTTCAGACTGCTGCAGCTGGCACGGGCAACTGCCGCTAAGGAGGGTACTACTATTTATTCTATGCATAGATATAAATTCAGCAGCCCACATGCCTGCTACTTACCAGTATGCATCTGTTCTTGGCATGTAGGGCTGCTGACATTTATATCGCCCGCCATCCTCCCCGGTGCCTGTCGCAGTTGTAGCATTCAGAATTAACATAATTATTTTCACGCATGGTCATCACTTACTATATCACACTCCATCTCTGCCACAATGGCGAAAAACAATCTAAGCATGGAGGGGATGCCCATGCGCACTGTTGTCCAGGGAGGAGCCACCTATCTCGTGATACTTCGACGACTCTTCCAGGACAACAATGTGCAATCATCCGGACCCAACACTAGGTGGCGATCTATTCATAGATATAAATGTCAGCAGCCCTACATGCCAAGAACAGGTGCATACTGGTAAGTAGCATATTCCTTACTTCATGGAGAGGGTTTACACTGCACCACACTATTTGCAGGCAATACAACTCTCATGAGAAATTCACCAGAGTAGTAAAAAGTATCTACATAAAACAGTGGCGGCTTCTCACTGGAAGCTGTAGTGGGCGGGTACGGGGGAAGGGGAGGAGGTAGGGGAAAAGGGGGTTGAAAAAAATCACTTACCTGCCGGATGCCGCCTCTCTTCCGTCCTCTTCCTGGCTTCTTAACTGCAAGCAGGAAGCACCCGGGCTCCCCATAACCAATCACAATGCTATAATGCAGCGTTGTGATAGGTCTGAGCCCCGTGGATCGATGCTCAGCCAGGGAATGGGAGCCTGGGCATGTTCTCCACCAAGGCTGTAATGCATAGTGCAAACCACTCCTCCCCCTGCTGGGAGGTGTGGACATGCAGGAAAGCCTGGACAGATGCTGCAGTTTGCATGTGACCGGTGGGGTGGTCGAAGGGTGCACTGCTGCGCCCCCATGGTTTGAGGAGGCACCTTTGGCCCCTCGGCTAGGCCGATCAAGCCAGGACTTGGTGCAGCCTGCGGCGACGCACCCCCCAACCTAGTCCTGTACATCTCAACTCTTCCCCTCTGACTTTGTGTGGAGCTCCCTGGCCCACACCTCGAGAAGGCACCAAGACCGGACTGCTTGGGCTGCCCTACACGCTATGCCATGGCGGGGTACAGGTGGTTCATAAGCACTGCGGCCACCAGGCTACTACGTTCCCTGCCACGATCACCAACATGGCAAAGGATAAAATTCTCCCTGACACCAAGCAAAGCACCATGGAGGCCGAGACCAAGGTATCTGGGGTAGAAGGCTCTGTCTGAACCTTACAACAGACAGTGACCAGACTTGCAGCTGTGACCAAGGAACTGGTGGCGAGGGTGGAGGACGCGGAGGACTAGTCGCAATAACCTGCGGTTCGTGGGTTTCCCTGAGGGATGTGAGGGTACATCCATGGTGCAGTTCTTAGACCAATAGCTCCGATCCCTTATGCCCCCTCGGCCCTGTCCTCCTGCTTCATAATTGAACAGGGCTTTGGTGCAATGCCCTCCACCCAGAGCTCAGCCCCAACCCGTTATTATGAAGCTTTGAAACTATATGGATAGAGACTTTCTCCTCAAACATGGCCGGCTCCACGACAAGATCACATATTAGTCTCAAACGATCATAATCTTCCCGAATTATACCATGATGGTGCAGCAGCAATTACCTCAGTATTCAGTACATGCTACTGTATCCAGCTAAATTAAAGGTTGTCTGCCGTTCGCAAACACTCTTCTTTGAGACACCAGAGGAGGTCTTCCAATAGATTGATGAGCGAATCCATCTGAGAAACACACTCCCTCCCCCCTCCCCCCTCCCCCTTCCCCCCCCCCCCCCCCCCCCCCCCCCCCCCCCCCCCCCACCACGCCTAGGCTCTGACTCGTACCGGGGAGACTGTCGAAGCTGACCCGTAAAACCCCGGTGAAGAAATGCAACAGGTCTTGATCCCTGTGGAGGAGCTCTTGGCGGAAGGTAAGGGCCCCGGCCGAGGGTGGGACTTCCCCTGAGCCGGAGGTACCTACCACAACACCTTTCACATAATACCAGTGAGGGAAGGAAATCCCAGGGGTGCTTGCAACAAACTCCAATGTGGTTCATGACATTCCCGACCGCAAGACAACAAGGGTGGTATGTTTACCCTCCCTGTTAACTGACGTTTTTGGGTATGAGATCCATTGGGACCGGCCTGGTGATGGTCTGCCCCTTGACAGTTACTTCTTGTTTTCGACGTATTGAGGGAGGGGGAATTTGGAGATTTGTTTACATTCTTGTTTCTGTTATGAAAATCTGCTTCATGACTCCCTCATTTCCCTCCTACCATCTGGGAGTTCTGCTCTAGGACATCATTAGTGGTCTCCAGACCGGTAACTCCATGGATTAGCTCAATGTGGCATCATGCAATGTGAATGGTTTGCTTGACGAGATTACATGGGGGTGTAGGAGGCTTGTTTAGTATATGGTGCACACTCCAGGGAGTGATGCACCTTGCACTAATCCAGGCAACCCTTATGGTGATTTTAGAGATCGTTGATATCTATAGAAAGCTCTCAAAGTGGTAGCTGTGAAGAGCAGCCTTCAGACTTCTCTCGAAAGAGTGTAAAGCAGCTTGTTTTACCACATTTAATCGACAGTGTAGATTAGATGAAAAAGCGTGACGCAGTGTTTATAAAAATAAGTCTGTATTATGAAACACAATCACTAACACATTGGTATATCTCCTACCCGATATTAACAATACAAACGAGAATACTTCAAAATAATCAGCTAAGTAGCACAAATGTACTCTGGTCTCCAGGGGAGCCCAAACCTCTACCAAGAAAGTAGAATGCGAACTGCAAAGGAGAACAGGACTTGGACCAGAAGACTCAGAGGAGCTGGGGAAACAAGGAACCACCCAAGGTAAAGTACTCCAGAACCCCACGGAGGCTGTGTGCAGAGTGGAAACACAGCCAGAGCCCAATGTAAGTCAATGGAGAAGCCGCCGTTGCAGTTTTAAAGAAGGACCCTTTACTGAGGACCCCGAAGAAACTCTTTGGAAGACGGAAGGTTGGAGAACCACCCTTCATGTGAATTCCCCAGGAACCAGGTTACCTGCACCAGGGAGGCAGTGTGCATAGGGTTGACGACAATGGAAGATTTAGAAGAATATGCCTCTGGAGAAGCCTGTGAAGGAGTCCAGTGGAATCCAAGGGTTGATTCTTGAAAAGGAGAACCTGCAAGCAGACTGAACAGAGTCTATGCCACTGTGAGGTGACCATGAGGCACGAAAGCACAATGCCCACCTATGTTGGAAGGCTCTGGAGTGAAGACGGTGACCTTGGCATTACAGCTGTGAGGACCAGGTGAATCTGAGTATCCGTGCACGAGCTGTCCCACGTCCGATGTCTGTGTCTAGGTGGTCGGTGTGCGGCCAGAGCACCAACAAGCCTTGGTATCGTGGATAGTGAAAAGATGCAAACGTTGTGACCAGCAAGGTCCAAGGGACTCAACAAGTGCAGGAGACCAGGCCCTGAGCAAGCCGGGAAGCCCACTGAAGCAAAGGAAGGCCCTCCAGAGGACCCACAGGCCAAAGGCACAGGAGTCGCAAGAGTACCTCTGGTAGTTCGCCAAAGATGGCGGCCATGATGCAAGGGATGCAGTGAGGACGGTGATCTTCAGTGGATGAGGTGCTGGAGGCTGGAGCTACTTGTAGCCGGAAGATCTCTGGAGTGCAGAGCCAATAAACCTTGACCGCTGCAAGTCGACGCGGTGCACAGAGGTTTGGTCCCAGCGGCTAACGATGAGGGATGCTATCCTCAATATTGCGAAGGAGACAGGTCAGGCCTCTAGGGAGCTGCAGAACCACCACCTGCTGACAGGAGCAGTAGACCGATCAGCTTTGTTGCTGTGCCTACAGATGCAGGGGACTGACTCCTTCACTCCTAGGGAGTTTACTTTGGATGTCCTTCGTGCCCACAGGTCTTCTGGAGAACCTGGATATGGCACAGATGAGGTAGAAGACCTGAAGAACAGTGAGACCAGGAGCAGCAGGAGCCTTCCTTGATGCAGCCTTGTTTCCAGTTGAAACCCAAGTGTTGACGGTCGAAGAATGTTGTGATTTGAGAGGTGAGTGTTGTTCCACAATGAATCTGAGGACCCACCCACCAAGGGTTGGAACGACTCGTGGTCCCTCCCAGAGGAGGGGCTAGACAGAGGGGAGGAGACTCCTTGTCCTTTGTCCAGTTTCATGCCAGAGTGAGAACCACAGGTCCATGAACTGGCTCAAATATGCAAAGAGGGCACCAAATTTGCCCTTCAATGCAAAGTGTCCCCAGCCCAATACACTAAACCCTGTCTGTGAGGTGGTCACACCTCCCTGTAGCAGGAAACCTATTGTTCTACCTCCCCCTGCTCAGGCTCCGCAGCAGGAGGGCAGAATCATTTCTGTGGTCGGCAGCAGCACAAGCTTGCTGGCAGTGCCTGAAAGGCTGTTACTGGGAATACAAGGGAGGATTTCCCTCGGTGTCTAGTTTTCAAAAATTTACAGGTTTGCTAGGTTTCTCTAGGTGCCGGCTAAGCAAGTGTCCAAAATTCACAGCTAGACACATTGCAAAAAAGGGTCAGTTTTCACTGGAAAAATGTGACGTGCCCACCTTGCTTTTTGCGACGTTTTCTGCCGCGGGCACTAGGCCGACCCACACAAGTGAGGTAAAATTTTTATCGGGAGTCTTGGGGGAATGCTTGGTGGGTGGATGTTTGTGGGTCCCTGCAGATTCCAGAACTTTTCATCACAGGAAAATTTGAGATTTGCAAGGGATTCTGAGAGCCACACAAGTGACCCCATTGTGGATTCCCCGGTTGTCTAGTTTTAAAAAATATACAGGTTTGCTAGGTTTCCCCTTGTGCCGGCTGAGCTAGGGTCCAAAATCCACATCTAAGCACATTTCACTAGACACATGTGGTATGTCCATTTTGCAATTAGGGCTGTTTCCTGTTGCAGGCACTAGGGCTACCCACGCAAGTGAGGTATCATTTTTATCAAGAGGCTTAGTGGAACTTAGAATTGTAGAGCAGGTGTTATTATCTATTGACTTTCTATGCATTTCTGCTTTCCCAATGTAAACCAATGTGTAAAAAATAAGTTACTTTGAAAAATGTCCTCTAATTCTCACGCTAGTATGGGTACCCACAATTTTGGAGATGTGCAAATTACTACGGCTTCTAAACTCTATATTTTGTTCCTATTTCGGACATACATAGGTGTCATTGATACCTATTTTTCACTCTTTATATTTTACCAAATGAATTGCTATATACCCGGAACACAATTCAAAGCCATTGCAATGTGTAGCTCAGTTATTGGTTCTGGCTACCTCGGGTACTTAGTGAAACCTACAAGTCCTATATATCACCACAACAAGAAGGGTCCAGTGGACGTAACGCTATATTGCTTTCAAAAGTCTGCCATAGTTTGAAGAATTTACAGGTGAAAACGTTGGCATAAACTTCTGGTTTTTCAACTCAATTTCAATATTTTTTTCATTTCAACTGTTCGTTTCTATAGAAAACTCTCGAAGGATATACACAAATGATGACCCCTTGCTAAATTCTGAATTTTGTCTACTTTTCTGAAATGTATAGCTTCCTGGGATCCACTATGACTTTCACACCCATTTCTACCACTTAACTGGAAGGAGGTTGAAAGCACAAAAAATAGTTACAAAAAAAATAGGCTGTATCCCAGTAAAATGTCAAAACTGTACAATATTTTGGTTTGCTGACAAACGTCTGTCTGTCCCTAAAAGCTGGGAAGGTATTGATTTCAGCGCCACAAGCCCTTCGTTGATACCGTTTGCAGGGGAAAAAACAGATGCTTTCTTATGCAGCACTTTCCCCCATTTAAAAAAAATATATATGTTGCTGTATTTAGGCAAATTTTGGGGTCCCCTCCAAGGGGTTCCACAAACCCAGAGTACCTTTCAAATCTTCAGGATTTTGGAAGAAAAGGATGCAAATTTGGTGTGGATTCCTTATGTAAACAAAACGTTACAGGGGCCTAATAACTACCCCAAATAGCCAAATAAAGGCTTAGCACAGGGAGGAAAAGGCCTAGCAGCCAGTAAAGGGGTTAAACTTTGTTTTTTGTATGTGTGAATATGAATATATTGCTAGATATCTTAGAGTTACGTGATCTAATAAAGCTTGTGGCTTCAGGTCTTGTATTGGATTACATACTGTTGGAGGAACTCTATCCCATATATCTCTAGAAGGAACTTTCCCCGAACGCCAAGCACCACTGACTGGATCGCCATTGTGCCTTATGTTGATCCTGACTGAATGCCTTATTTAGTACCATGACCTTACTACACAGACCTGAGTTGTGACATAACTGAGAACATAGCACTGTCCTGCCTCCTAGCGGCTAACCTCAAAGTAATGTGACAAATACTGTGCTAAACGCAGAGCTCCACCCTAACAAAGCCAACATTTATTTCAATTGAGGCATAATCATACTGGTTGCTAACTAACATACATTGTCTCCCTGAGTTTCTAATAAAGGTTGCTAGGGTTCACAAAGCCCCTTGCTGATGAAAACTAGAGGCACTTCTGAATTCCTCTATAAGCAAATAGAATGGACATCCTCAATCACACCTCTTGTTTGGAACTAGAAGTCCAGTGAGATACCGATGCTGAAATCCCAAATCGAGAAGTCGCTTTCTGGTACAAATCAAAGGAGTCCATGTACATAGTTCTCGAATAATTCTTATGGGAGGCGGAGAACCCCAACAAAGCTCTCTTGGAAAGTCAAATTTGCTCACTGGGTGCAGATCACCAGATGTCACTATTAGAGATGTAATGTTAATAGAATTTATTAATGAATCCATAAATATTTCAATGAAAGTTGACTATCTGGACCAATGAACAGAAAATATGAAGCTTGATGAAAGATGCAGTTGGCAGATACAGTATATCCAGGAAGTTCAAATAATAACATAGTACAATATACTGAGGTGTTGCAGAAACCATGTAACCATTAATAGATTGCCTTAGTCCAAGACAACTGTGAACAAGGAATAATTCATAGAAAAGTTTTTAAGAGAAACAATTGATGACCCCACCCCGTTCTTTGCTACCTAGAACTTAACCTTGTGCAAGATATGCAAGTCAGAAGGCAGCATGCCGAGAATGCTTACTGCAAATTGATCCAGTTTGAGTGCTTGCAGAAAGTCTGTCCAATACAAAGGTCTTCAATCTGTGGGGCGTGACCCCAAGGGGGCCCTGGAATGTGCGTTTTGAGTTAATCTGCAAATGTCAATAGTGCTTGGGAGCAGTTCTGGCTTGAATTGCTGTGTGATGGCAAAGATTTTTATTTTATTGTATTTTTTACTGTTAGTAAGAAGAGTTAACAACTGGGCTGTGAAGTACGTGTCGCTTAGTACCTCTGTGGAGGTGTTAAAGGGACAGTTATGCAAAACAAAATGCATTACTTATGTTCTGGTATTACTAAAATCCCCGTTTTGGAAGCTCCATTATATCCTAAAACTATTTGCACGGTTTGAAGCAGTCTACCTTATAATGTGTGTATTGCAGGAATACATTAATTACCTACACTTTCACAGTGCTTTTTGTCACAGGCTGTGACCTCGTAGCACTAAAAATCCACAAGCCACTATTCCCCACTGCACCAATCAAATTTAATTCTGTGGCTCTCTGGTTGCACACAGACCTCTGTAGTGCATTAACTAATAGAGGTTTCCTAATGTACTACAGTGCATTTCCCACAGAGTAAAAACTTTTTAAAATGTATTTTTCATTTAAGCTACCCTTTATTTTATATGTAGCTACCTGATGGTGAAAGACCTAAACAACTAGCAACATTTTTTGGGGCTGATTGAGCTGCCGGAGCATTATTTTTTTTAAAGCTCTGGCGGTGCAATCGTATCTATGAGGCGACGGAACATCACCCTGTGTGGCTGAATTGCCTCATGCATCTGGAGAAAGACAAAGCAGCGCAAGTCACTGCCTTGCCTTAAAAAGTCCACATTTGTAAAGCGCACAATCACCCGTAAGGGTCTCTAGGCGCTGGGGGGCCGTCGGGAAGATTAAGCGAGCTATTGCCCAGAGTCACATGGTGCTGGGCCGGAGCCGGGGATCGAACAGTGGTCCCCAGATTCCAGCGTCAGTCGCCCTGGCCGCGGCGCCACACCTCTTCCACTCTGTCAAGTAGGGGTTCCATGGGCATTGCTCTGGGGTTCTCACGCAACACCCATGGATTTTGGCACTGCCCCAGATTTACAAAACCGTGTAAAGCTGAGGCAGCACCAAAACCTTACGCATCCCCCACAGCTCTATGGTTGTTCCCTTCTTTTAGGATGCATTGCTTAGACCTGTGGTTCCCAAACTGTGCGCCCCGGTGCGCCGTAATGAGGTGCCAGGGGCGCGCGGCACATTAGGGTGACCAACCGTCCGTAAATTCCATGGGCCTTTTATCTGTAATTTTGGCCATCACAGGGAGCAGCGCTGCTCCCTGTGAGAGGCCTCACCCCTGCTGCTGGAGGTGCCTCGCACTCCTCCAGGAGCACGAGAGCAGCCCCTCCCGCCCATTGTCATTCAGTATGCCGCTGATTGCCACTTACTGAATGTCAATGGGGCAGTCTGGGGGTGTGACACCATGTGGCGACCTCCTCCTGCCTCAGGGTACAGAAGGGCATTCTGTACGATAAAAAGTAAAACGCCCACGCTGCAACGTTAGAAAACACTTCATTCAAAGAAGCCTGTAAAATAAGTTTAAAAGAACAGGTTATCGTTCTCTCACTGTCCTGTCATTTTAGAACTGAAGTATTTTCAATATTGTATTCAACAAAGCCATGGTTGCTCCTTTTTTTTTTTTTTTTTTTAAGGAACTAGCAACCATTGACAAAGCCAATAGTCCTGGCTTGTTGAGGTGTAGTGATACTTGCTGTATTATATATCTGGATGCAATGACAGAGACAACATAATACCAGTGAGGCGGAACACTATGCTAAGCGCAGATTTTTAGCCTAGGTGTTTTAAGCTGCGCTCTTAATTACGTCAAACACCCCCTTTGAAGAGACCCCCCAGTTTTTTTACACCGCTTAAAGCCCTGGAAACAACACCATGTTACAGTAACCTCACATCCTGGCACTGTGCATCATGCATGACTTCTACGTTTTCAGTCTGCCTATGTGCAGGGGCATAGTGAACTCTCCACCAGCCCACCCCTTGCTGTAGTTCATTCTTGATGGGACTCTTCTGCCTGCAACTCTGCAAACAAAGGCTCAGCTCATAATGTGAAAAGGTGGGTGAGTAAATAAGTGAAGGAATGTCTGACTGGCTGGATGGATTACTGAAAGGATGAATGGATAGATAATGAAAGAAATGATGGATGGATGAGTGAATGAATGGAAGTATGGATAAGAGAAAAGGTAAATAGATGATGTATGGGTGGAAGGGTAGATGTATGGGTGGAAGGGTAGATGGATGGGTAAAAGTGTGGATGGGTGTGTGAAAGGATGGATGGATGAGTGAAAGGGCAGCTGATGGGCGAGTGAATTGGTTGATGGGTGTGTGAAAGGATGGATGGGTGGATGAATGAAAGGGTAGATGATGGGCAAGTGAATGGGTGGATGGATGAATTGATAAGTGAAATGGTGAATGGATGGATGAGTGAAAGGGTGGATGTAAGGATTGATGAGTTAGTGAAAGGGGTAGATGGACAAAAGGATGGATAGATGAGTGAAGTGAAAGGGTGGATGGATGAGTGAACGGATGGCTGGATGAGTGAACGGATGGCTGGATGAGTGAACGGATGGCTGGATGAGTGAACGGATGGTTGGATGAGTGAAAGAATGGATGAGTAATAGGCTCAATGGATGGATTCATGAATGGATGAGTAAATGGGTGGGTAGATGGATGGATACGTGAAAGGGGGATGGAGAGAGAAAGGGAGGATGAATGACTGAAAGGGTGAATGGGTGGAAGCATAAATGACTGGGTGAATGGATGAGTAAGTGAATGGGTGGATGGATGAGTAAGTGAATGGATGGCTGGGTGGAAGAGTGGATGCATGGATGATTGTACAGATGGATGGGGTGAAAGGGTGGGTAGATGAATAATGGATAGATGAGTGAAAGTGTGGATGGAGGGATGGATGAGTGAAATGATGGACGGAAGGATATATGGTGGATAGGTGTTCAAATGGTTGAATGTGTTTGGATATAGATGGGCACACAGATGGAAGGACAGACCTTTTTAGTGTAAAAATAAGGCCGGGGATACTGATTAGGACAGACCAAACTCAATGTTCCATTTTCTCAGAGCGGGTCTCAGTACCAAAAGGTACTGAAAGCAGTAGCTGGCATAAATAAGGGTTTGGGACCAGGCACTCTGTTGGGGAAAAAAACGATGGATTGGGATGCAGCCATAGTGATTGCCTGTGGATGAGATTAATAATTCAAGCATTCCAACCAATATAATACCTTCATTGCGTCCCAAATACTTTAAGAAAGATAACAGGAGGTACACACCACCCACCCACCGGTAAAAAAATGGCGGGGAGCCACATCCAATTGTCGATTAGGTCAGGGGAGCCACAGGTCAAAAAAGTTTGGGAACCACTGGCTTAGACTGTATCTGGAGACCTCCAGGGTTGTGCATGTTATGTTGTATTCCATTGAGTGAATTGATGATTTGATTATTTTTATTGGGATTGCTATTATCCAAGGAAATAGTAACTCCGAACTGCAAAATGCTATGGTGCCCTGGCTTCGAGATCGGACTGAGTGGTTGGCAGATGAAAGGAACCTCCAGTTTATCCTAAGTTGTGAATTGGTATAGTACTTGCATTTATCCTCTAATTTTCAGTCCCACACGTCGTACCACGGTCAATACACAGCAATAACATTATCCAATGAAGTGTCTTCGTTTTTGGTAATTGTGCAATTGAAACACTACATTTGTGCTGACTACATTTGCTTAGGTTGCACTTGCTATACCTACATTTAGCTTTCTGAGAGGCCTGTTTCCTCTTAGTAATCCCCATTACCTTAATCTACTGTTGATTTGATTTTGCTTCTGAATTATCATATGTATTTTATTTTGTGTTCCACTTGTACACTTTGTAGGCCTTAAGCGCACCAGTATTCACAAATGTAAGGTGCTAATGCCATAAGTAAAGGTATGATGTGCACCTATATTGTTTTTTTTGTTAGGGTTAAGAAAAACTATAAAGCAATGCGATTGAAGGACCAGGGTCAGAGCAGCTT